>NC_136110.1:21303684-21999101 GCF_965212315.1 Lampetra planeri
ATTAGTTTTCAATCTCGAGTGGCTTCCTAATATTGTAAGGAAGAGCGTTCCAGACGTTCCGCAGAAGCGCATCTGAAAGCGCGCGATGCGTTGACCGTCTTTGTTCGATGGTTAGCCAAAAGCCGCTGCGAGGATGACCGGAGTTTGCGTGATGGTTTATGCTCCTTGACCAGATCAGCGAGGTATTGTGGTTCATTTGTGGCAAGCACTTTGTGTGGAATGAGCACGACCTTGAAATGTTTTCGTTCAGTAACCGGAAGCCAACGCAGCTCAGCGAGTACCGCTGAGCTGCATTGTGGGGAGAGGAAGCAGGGCGATTAGAGGAGGCATTTTGATTTGGCAGGGAAGGGGAAAAGGTGGGGGAGGAAGGATTAAAAGAGTGCTGTGAGGAAGGCCAGGTGGAAGTTGATGGCCTTTGACTGCCAAGGCAGAGCTGTAGCTCTGTAAATGACTCTTACGATCTGTGTTGTTTCTGAAGGTTTAAACACTCAGTGCAGGGCACTTGTAAGTCACAGATCTCAATCCTCGGTGTCCACTCCTAAGGTGCGTTGATGTAATAAATTACTCCCAGAAGGCCGTGGTGACCGCTGGGATGTATGATTGAAAGTTTCTCAGTGGAGAGACTGGCACCTCTCATGGGAATGTCGCATTTCCACCATTAGTTGACGGCCACCAGTCGAGTTGAGTATATGTGCCTGTGTTTTGTGTGAGCAGAGAGAGACTCTGCGAATTGTGTTTATTCGTGGCCAGCCTGCAGTGCCCGACAATGCAGGATGGGCGTTAACACTTTGCAACTAAGATTAATAACATTCATGCATTAGCTCTGTCCGTCTTTGATATGGGGTCGGTCATATAAGTGGAATTTGAAAACAAAGTTGTGTTGCATTTAGGGACTTGCTCTATAGAAATTGAGCCAAATTTATCAAAGGGTTGCTGAAGACCTGGCGATAAAAAAACACCTAACTTTACCACTAAATCTCCATTCAAAACTCATTTCTTCAAAACTGCTTTATGTGTTTAGTTTGTTGTCCTTCCCCCGTACCTCCAATTAGCGTGGTTAGCTATGTACGGTGTGAAAGAATTTCAACATACATTCGTACATAAACGGAGAGGCCTCTTCGGCCAAGGCAGCGATGGCACACGCCACGCGCGCCTCGCCTCCCCGTGACGTCATCCCGTCGCGCGACCCGGACGGTAACACGCCTCTCGCGACTTCAAGACAGGCGGCGTGTTGGGAAAGCATTCCAGGTTTATATCCAGCGCATGCACGATGTTTTTCCTTCCATGTGGTTTTTTTTTTCCAGAAGGGCCGATGGAGGAGGGACTCGGAGGCGAGCCGGATTCGGGGTCCAACGCCTCGCGAGACCTCGCCTCAAACGGCGAGGACCGAGGAGCGACGTCGGGCACCCGCGACCCAGCCCGGCTGGAGGAGGAGGAGGAGTCGAACCCCCTGGATGTCGTCGGTTCGCGGAGTGACGGTGTGGAGCCCGATGGCCAGGGCAGCGGCTTCACCAGGAAGGAGTACTTGACGATGTTGTCCGTGGCCAGCATCAACTTTAGCTCCATGATCTGTTACGCGGTGCTGGCTCCGTTCTTCCCCAAGGAGGCACGTAGCCGTCCAAGTTGCTCTGTACAAATAGTTCAAATATTATTATTTTTATTCCGTATGGAAGTCATCGGTGTTCAAGAACACGACGTCACCGGTGCGGTGAGTGAGCTGGCGCGTTGTTGTCTGGCTCCGGCTCTCGCGGATTTACCGGCGCCTCGTGCTTGTCCCACTTTTCCCGCAGGCCGCCAAGAAGGGAGCCAGCGACTCGATCGTGGGCCTCATATTCGGCTCGTTCGCGCTCATGAACCTCCTGTCGTCGCCACTGTTTGGCAAATACGTACGTTGCCTTGCAAAAAACGCGTCTGTCCCTTGTTTTGTTTGGAGTAGGGAGTAGTAATTTTCTTTTTAAATCGAGGAAAGCCTCGCAGAGTCTCGGGACTAATTGTGGGAGTGGGTGGCTGACTCCATCCATCGGTGATTGTCACGTGCGAGGAAACCGGAGAAGCTGGAGAAAACCCCGTGCAAACAAATAATGTTTGGCACACGTGTCTCAAGCGCTAGAAACAACGAACATTGTAGAATTCAACAGAGAAGCTCGACAAGTTTCGCATTAATGGATTACTAAAACTTGTAAACTTGAAAAAAATATTCTTGGTTTTTTCAGTAACGTCACGTAGAAGGTAAGTAATAAAATAATAAGAATAAAACAGTAACATTCTCATGACGTTTCGATTGCAACACAAGCAACCATCCTCTGGTGTGAAAACCCCAGCAAGAAAATTAAAAAAAAAAAAATTATTGCTGTGGTTTTCATACCTGATGATGATGATTGCTTGTGTTGCAATGGAAACGTCGTGAGAATTTGATTGTTTTATTTTTACTATTTTATTATTTCCCTTCTACGTGACTTTACCGAAAGAATCAAGAATATGAATGCCTGCAGTCACGAAAGCTTTAAATCGAAATAAATTTATTTTTTATTTTTTAAGATTCTTGTGACAGCTGTGACGAAATGTGGTTCAAAATGACAACATTTGTATTCAATATTTTATACTAGATGTATGTTTGTCGCTGGGCAGAAGTTTGACGGGTCTAGCTTGTTGTGCGCTGTAACTGGTATCGACCAAATGTCCCAGTATAAAAAAATTCGACTGAAAACAAATAACTCAATTGTGGGATTGCACTTAGCAACACCGTCCCTTCCTGCAAAACCTTTGCAGGACCCTCCTGAAAAAGAGCCTTTAGGCTCCGTGAGGCTTTGCTAGGTAAATAAGCATAAAAATATTAACAATAAAAAATATTCCATTATGGTCCCCAAATTTAAGTTTGGCTCCTTGACTGTTTTGATTTTGTAGAATGGAGGTGTTGGTGTCTCGTCAATCGGAACATCGCCTCTGTTGAGGAGCAGGCAGAGACGGGGGTGGGGGGGGATGGAATTGTGCTGACGGGTGAATGTGTTATTGACGGAGGAGGAGGGTGAATTTGTTGTAGATGATGGAAGTGGAGGAACGGTGAATGTGTTGTAGGCAGCGGAGGCAGAGGAAGAGGAGGGTGAATGTTTTTTCCACGTGTGGACAGATCGTCCACATCGGATCCAAGTTCATGTTTCTGTCGGGGATGCTCGTGTCGGGGACCTGCACGATCCTGTTTGGGTGAGCCGGATCGTCGCCCGTGGCTGGCTCAGCCCATCATCCCTCAACAGATCATTCGTTACATACTGCTCAATTATTATAGATGTACCTGGAACTAAGAGAGGCCGTAATATAACAACGACAAAAATTATGGCTTATTTTTATGCAAGAAAGACTCCGTTAGTCTCGAGAACTTTTTCCCCAGCGGCAGTTGAGTAATTCTTTTGTGGAGACTCATGCTGGGTGCCCCGGCGGTTGTGAATGCAGACTCCTGGACGAAGCCCCCAGCGGGAGTGTCTACATCGCCATGTGCTTCGTCGTGCGCTGCATGGACGCGCTGGGCTGTGCCGCCTCCACCACAGCGTCCTTCACCATCCTGGCCGGCACCTTCCCTAACAACATCGCCACCGTCATGGTGATCGCACGCGCGCGTGTCTGTGTGCATCACCTGTGAGTGTGTGCGTCACCTGTATGTATGTATGTTGAACTTCTTTTGCACCGTACGTTGCCAACCGTGCTAATCGGAGGTGCGGGGGAAGGACAACAAACTAAACATTAAAAGCAGTTTTAAGGAAGTTAGTTTTTAGTTAGTTTTTAATTGGTGTCACCTGTGAGTAAGTGTCACCTGTGTGTGTGTTATACAGGCTGGGCTATTCTCAGTGTGGGTGAGTGAGTATTGTGAGGTCTTTTGTAGTGGAGACCAAATCTCGTTTAATACTCAAATTACCTGGTCTCTCATGGGGTCTCTGAACAATGGACTGACACCGGTTTCTCACGTAGAAGCTGAGCCATGCTGCCGACATGACATCCTCGCGCATTGAGCGAATCGACAAACTTACAGCAGACACGGTGACGCTGTGTTCTCGCAGTGAACCTAGCGATGTTACTTGACATGGTGATGCCCCACTAACCCTACCCGTGGCCCTGGTCTTGAGGCCAGCGTATCACCGTTTGGTTCCGGCTCGGCACGACAAGTAGCCAGCGGTTGTCACCTGCACCACGAAGGCGCTGCGCTGACTTTGCGCGGATAATCGACTGGCTGGCTTTTCACGCAGTCTATGCACGCAGCTCAACTGAAGGAAGACTGACGGTACATCCAGCCCCGCTACTCGGTAGTTCCTCCACTGCTAGACTGGCAGAACCCCAGTACACCCAGCCCTGCCGTTTGCTAGTTCCCCGCAGGTTCAGGGTGCCGCCGGTGGGCGGCGAGATGTTAACTACCTCGCCTCGTATACAGGAGGCCGGGGGTTCGATCACGACCCTGACGCCTCTATATGTGGATTTTGCATGTTCCCCCTGTGGCCGTGTGGAAAAAATAATTCTGGGTCCTCCGGTTTTTTCCCTCCACATTTAGAATCGGCATCACGCGTTCAGAGTCTTTGGAATGCTATAAATTTCCACGTGATAAGCCACTTCGTTGAGCTATCATTTGCAGCCAGGTTGCTTCTGATAAAGAGCTACATAGCTCGGAGTGGGTCTTACCTGGCAAAATAAAAAATTGTTTTGTTTGGTGCGCGGCTGACTGGCAGGGCTTCCTGGAGATCTTCACGGGCCTGGGCCTGGTTCTCGGTCCCCCCGTGGGCGGCTTCCTGTACGAGCTGTGGGGCTTCAAGTTGCCGTTCCTCGTCATCGGCACCTTTGTGCTGCTCATGATCCCCATCAACCTCGCCATCCTGCCGCCGCAAGGTCAGAGTTCGACCCTCGGCATGATAGACTCCCTAGGGGCGCGTGAGCAAGAACGCTCACGCGTGCGTGCAGGCCATGTGCTGGATTTATGCAATGAGGAAGTGAACTCGGAAATCCGAGAGTGAACTCTGAAATCCGAGTTCATTGCCTGATTGAGCTCAAAGCAGTTTAAGTGAAGCGGTCGGATGTTGATGTTGAATTCGGTCATGAAATCTTAAGCCACTTGTGAGGAGCTTCATCACTCAGAATTTGATCCGCTACACTGGCAACATATAATTAATATCTTTGTAAACATGACAATCTTGTCGGGTGGTGGAGGGGGAACCAAAAACAAAACATGGATCATTGTATTGGCCATGAAAACCTAGAAGTGAAGTATATTGTCAAAAATGCTGCAGTGACATTCAGCGACATCTTTGTGAAATGGGCACAAATTATATTTAGCGCCTGGCACACGAAGACAAATAGAATCATTATTATAATTCATGCAAATTATGTCAAATTTTGACACAGACCATGCCCACGAGGCAGAGTGAGCGGCCTCTCACCCGCATCAGCTCCACACACTCCATCTCCTCCCACCACACGGCTAGCCCTACCCTCTGCCCGTATCATGAGCAGAGCATGAGGCCAGAAAAAATGTTTAATCGGTATAAAACCACAGGGGCTTCGGGACAGCCTTTCTGTAACCACCGGGTCTCTCCTGGCCAAACTCGATGGACGACGTTGCAAAAAAACGATTTGTGGCGCCTCCTCCCAGATTCGGTGCCAAGCAATGGCTCGTTTGTGCGGCTCGTGATGCTGCCGCCCATCGTCGTCGTCTCGCTGCTCATCTGCTCCTTGGGCAGCTCGCTCGGATTCTTCGACCCCACCTTCTCCCTCTTCCTCTCCGAGCAGGTGACTTTGCGTCCCACGTCACATTTCCCGTCGACCTCCTGATCTCTCATCGCCTCCTCCGGCACCTCTTGCGCACTAACAGTCCCTCACCGTTCGGCGTCTTGTGGAACTCTGTCGTACCGATCGGCAGAGTGGCCGCCGGGCGTAGCGGCAGTGTTGGTATCGCGTGGTTTTTTCCTCGCGTTTGGATGTTTGCAGTTTGACCTGAAGCCCGGGAAGATCGGCCTGGTGTTCGCGGGGCTCTGCATCACCTACGCGCTGAGTTCCCCTTTCATTGGATACATCAGTGACAAAAAACCGGTGAGTGTTCAACCGGGCTCAACGAGCGTGGCGAGTTGACCGTCTGAGCCCAGCCACATTTTAACAGATGCGATTTGAATATACCGGTCGGAAATGCTAATGAAAAAAAAATCCAAATTGATTTGCATAATAATTTTGATTCCCCTGATTGTTAGGTCACATGCGTGTTAATTTAATAAACGTTGCAACTGCTTCTCCACGTCGGGGTGTCTGGTTTGAGAGGAGTTCTTGAAAAACTTGGTAACGAACACGTATTATATATTCTTCAAAGATTAACCGTCACAATACACTTTGGTATGTATCATATCATCTCCCCACAGATGGCCACACGATGAACTAATTCCACCCACTTAAGTCCTCCTATTCCCAACAACAACAAAACTGACTTGGTGGACATTGAGATGTTGTGGCTTACCAGGTTCTTCCAGGTCGCCCCTCGTCTCCGGCTGCTCCTGCCCCTGTGAAGGTGTCTCCCTGTCTCCTCCCTGTCTCCTCCGTGTCATTGATTTTGTTTGCAGCATCTGAGGCGCCGCATCATGGCGATCGGGGCCTTCGTGTCCGGCATCTGTTTCTGCATGCTGGGCCCTGTGCCGTTCCTGCACATCCCCACGTGAGTTCCGTCGCGTGCCTGCAGAAGAGCGTCGTCGTCTTTGTTGTTTTTTGAAATTCATTTTTGTCTCCCAAGTTAAGTGGCCAGGCGGACCGGGTCACAGCGCTGAGCCGACACTGCTGAGATCCTACATTTAAATCCAAGTTTGACCTGGCTGGGATAAACGTTCACCAATTGTCTGTGAACATCAATTGGCTGAAAACTTCTTCATATGTAGAGAACTGCTGAGCAGTTGTTGGTGCTGGCTCACCACCTGGCAGTCTTCGAGCTTGGTCTGTGGTTTCTCAGCGATTGTGAGATGCAATTCGCATGAAACAACACTATATATATATACACACACAACATTGGACATGAGATTAATCATTAGATTAAACAAGGTTCTCATGTTTAGTGAGTTTTGGTCTCAGCTGGCCACCAATCGTTGCATTGTAATTCATCTAAATTGAATAAAACCGAAAGAACCAAGAAGATGAATAAAACCAACCCCATTTTGGTGGTGTTTTTTGTGTACAGTCGTTCCTGTCAGGCCATTAACTTTCTACGCTTGATTACCCAGTTTCATCGCGGGTGTGTGGTTGAAACCTGGATTGAAACCCAGGCTATCATTTGTCATAGTGTAATGACGACTTCGACGCACTTGTGTTGAGATGGTTTCTTTACTAAGGAGACACGTGCTCACGCTCGGGACAGGTGGAGAACCCCACCGCAACAGCCCCGAGTCTCCCGCGCATCTCCCTTATGTACGGTCCGAGGCCACGCCCCCATTCCTGAACCTTCTCGCTGACTCTAGACCGTTCGCTCTACCAGCAGACTTTACCATCTTCTTCCGTCACCTGGCCACGCTCCTATTCTCGATCATTCCCGTAGCCACCAGTCCATTCGGACTGCAGGCTGACTCCCCTGTCATTACCTCCCGTGGCCACTAGTCCACTCACACCTTAGGTAGATTCTACTGTCATTACAAAAGAGCTGTATAGCTCAGTGGGCCTTACCTGGTAAAAACACAGTTCAGTTTTAGTTTAGGGTGGCCCGGGAGACTGTGAACCTCTCGGGGGACCCTCTTCTTCTCTGCTCGTGCCATTCATATCCGCTGGCGGGCGCCGTGTGTGTGTGTGTGCCGCTGCTTCCCTGTGGCCGGTGCGAGCAGGCAGTTGTGGTTGCTCGTCGTGGTGCTCTTCGTGCTTGGAGTCTCCATCGGCACGGCCATCGTCCCCACCTTCTCTGAAATTCTCTCCATGGCCTAGTGAGTCGGGAGGGCCAGGCTGGGTCCGTCGGCCGGGTTTCGCTACCCATCGCGCGCCCGGTGGGTGGTCGCACGAGGATGGAATGTGGCTCCGTTGATGGAGCCAGAAGGGCTCGTGTGGTTGTTGTGCAAGTCTACGGTTTAACACCGTTGTTCAGTCCACAGACAAACCTTTATATGATAAGGTTCCAAAATTAAATACAGAAAGGTGGCCATAAATACTTTAAAGGGGGGTGCCCTGTGCGCTTGGATTGGTATTGCATCTACACTTGCGTGTTTCATCTAGACCGCCTGTGTCAAGTCTTGTTGCACAGATTGAATCGCTCTGGCAGTCAGGAATGTGGTGTGTGCTATATTCATTCTAACCGCATAAAGTTTTTCGCGGTGGCTATAGCACCAAGCAGGAGTGTAGTACCTGACTGTCCCGGGAGGCCGGCATCTGTAATGGAACCTGTATCTGCCCCGCAGTGAGAATGGCTTCGAAGAGGGTCTGGGTACGTTGGGCCTGGTCTCTGGCCTCTTCTCAAGCCTCATGTCCTTCGGGTGAGCCGACGGACGCTGCTAACAAACGCTCATCTGCACGGCCCTTATCCCCCCACCGCTTGTCGCGTTTGTAGTCACCAGCCGAGGAAGGTCCCGATCGCTCGACCACTCGATCGCTGCCTCGCCTAGTTCACTCAGACTTCCAGTTCCAGCTTCGGGGCTCTGCCGTGTGCGGGTCAGCCGCTCAACACTGTGCATAGTTGTTTTGTTGGGCAGCTTCGCGTGCAGCAGGGGTGGCGCGCGCGTGTCAAAAACGGTGCCGAAACGGTGTGGCCTATGATCGACCTTGGCCACGCGCCGGTCTGTTTCGTCCGACTCGGGGCAATTTGGCTAGCTGGGGCCTACACACGAGAGTAGCTGAATGCAGTGGTGAAGTAAGGCACTGCTGGTCCGTGTCCCCCGGGCTGACTGGCACCAGCGAGTAAGTTACGAGCCGAGCGGCGGCAGTGGTTGGGATATAATCACCTCGCTGTGAGCCACGAGGCCATGAGCCGCAGACACAAAGGATTGGCCTGTACACTGACAGATGTCAAACATCTATCCCCCTTCCCGTCGCCATCATCTTCATATTAGCATTAACCTGCGTGTTTTATGAATAGTTGTTTCTCATTAGCAGCTGATTCAATGAGACGAGCCCTAGAGGAGTTTCAGCATCCGCGGCTCCGGCAAGATGCTGCAGAATAAGACCGAGTGAAATCAAAATCTTTCAAGGTGTTGCCGTAAAGAAATGAAGCTGCAACAATACATTGGTTCAGAAGACTGTGGCATGTATGACACTCGTAATTTAATACCCACAATCCACCACTGCAGCATTTGTGTACGTTAAACGTTAGCATTTATGTCCCATGTCTTAAAAATTATCTGCCAACCCCGCAGAAAAAAGTAAGTCGACGCCCAATCGGCTCGTAACCTAATTGATTTGCAAAATACCAATCCTGTTGATTCATTACCCACGTTCCACAAAGGCAGCGCACGATATTATTTTGAATACCATTGCTGTCAACCCATACGGTTTACCCGTATTCTTATATAGAGAATTTTTGTCTTTTTTTGTGTTTCTCCCTTGTGATGGGACTTTGTGGGATGAACGTTGAGATCTTTGAGGGCACGGGGTAGAGCAATAAGGTCTGAATTGGTCTGTAGTAAGGTAGGCACTGAAAAGGGGTTGACCGGTAGGGAATAGCGACATCGATTTTCAGTTGCGCGATAACGGTTGAAACACCCTCTGGCAGCCGGGTAAACGTGTAGCTTTGGGGGAACTCAACTGAGAGTTCCCCAAAACTACACGTTCAGCTCGGCTGCGAAATTGAAGGTGCAGGGGAAGGACATAAAACTTAACAGTTTTTTGTGTTTAGTTTGTTGTCCTTCCCCCCGCACCTCCGATTAGCACGGTTGGCTACGTACAGAGCGATAGAAGTTCAACATACGTACACACACATGCACAGTTTAACTTTTGTGGAAACAGTGCAGTGACGGCCGCCCTCATTCCGTGCACCCCAGGAGCTTCGTGGGCCCCACGCTGGGCGGATTCCTCAACGAGCGAATCAAGTTCAAGTGGGCGGCCGCCGTGCAGGGACTCTTCCTGCTCGTGGCGGTGAGCGGGGACGTGCATCGCTCCACCCCAGAGGCGGCACGCCCGGCCGTGGGCAACGCGGTTTAACCCCAACTCGTTACGCGTTGCTGCGGAACGTTATGAACGTATGTGGAACTTCTTTCGCACCGTACGTAGCCATCCGTGCTAATTGGAGGTACGGGACAAGGACAATAAACTAAACACAAAAAGCGGTTCTAAAGAAATGAGCTTCCAATGTAGATGTAAAAGTGCGTAGCTCCAGTAGCTTCCTAATATCGGAAGGAAGAGTATTCTCTCTCATCTGAAAGCATGCGATGCAGTGGACCATCTTTGTTCGATGACTAGCCAAAGAGGGTCACTGCATGGGTAAAAACCTGGTATATAAGGAGGTCGTGGGTTTGATTCCAACCCCCTGACGCCTGGAGTTTGTATGTTCTCTCTCTCCGTGGTCGCGTGGATTTTTATCCAGGGCCTCTGGTTTTTCCCTCCACATTTAGAATCAACATGCGTTTTGAGTATTTGGCTGCTATAAATGTCCGCGTGATAAGCTACTTTGTTGAGCTATCATTTGTGATAGCCAGGTCACTTCTGAAAAGGAGATTTTTATATCAATGGACCTCACCTGGTGAAATAAAAAATATTAATGAAACACATTCCTGCGGAGGGAGCTGGTAGGAACGTTGGGTTGCTCGGTCAATGGCCAGGGTCAACGGCGGCGTGGTGTATTCCGCAAATATGCCCGACTGTGAGGGCGGGCACAAGCCGGCGTGAGTAGGTTAAACGTTGAGTTTTATACGGGCACCACGGGGTGACCAGCCCCTCCCCACCCAGCCCCACCCCTCCCAGCCCCACCCAGCCCCACCCTCACCACCCAGCCCCTCCCCACCCAGCCGCTCCCCACCCTCCCCTCTCCACCCAGCCCCACCCCTCCCATTTTTGGATGCACGACGGACGGACACAATAATCCCCTGTGGGTTGGTGTAACCAGGAGGTTCCTACCAGTAAAATAGTAAGAATAAGCTCCTCATGTGTGTGCTTTGAGCATAAAAGGGGAAAGCTCCTGGACCAGTTGGTATACCTTTAGAAATGGTGGCCAAATGTGAGCACATGCCCCCTCCCTCCTTTGGCTGCCCTTTCATCAGCAGTCTTAAGAATCAGAATATTTATTTATACTGAAGGAATCCATCCAATGAGCGAACACGTTCCTTCGGAGTGGGCAGGTAGGAACTTGGTTGGACAGCGCATTCGTGCGATCCGTGTCACGCGGCGCAAGCTGCGTGGGGCGGCGCGTCACGTGGTGCTGAGCCCGCCCGAAGCGCTCTATGAAATACAAATCGAGGGCGTGGCTATGCACGACAGACAGACAAATAATCCCTGGTGGGCAGTGTGGAACTGTCGTTCCTACCTGTAAGAGTGGGTCAGAACATTACAACAACAAACAATTCAAAAGCACGATCAGAGTGCAAAGTATAGGAACGGTAAACAAATCACTTACAAATATAAAACTAAATAATGTTTTATCTTACGAGGTAAAGTCCACTGATGTATTAACTTATTTTTCAGAAGCGACCTCAACGAAGTGGCTTATAGGTAAATGTATAGCAGCCAAATACACTAAATGCATGTTTCTAAATGTGGAGGGTGAAATCTAAGGACCCAGAAAAAAATCTACACGACCACGGGGAGAACACGCAAACTCCAAATATACAGGCATAAGGGTCGGGATCGAACCCCCGACCTCTTGTATACCAGGCGAGGGAGATGAAATTACACCACCGTGGCGCCCCTTAAATAAATCATGAAGTTCAAATTGTGTAATCAATTCCTGAGCTTGGAAAAAGGCAGCAAAACAACAACAAAAACAGTCCCAGACCACACCAAGACAACACACAGTCCCTCAATAAAATTGAACATTAAAATGGAACTTTCAATAAATTGTTCTTGGTTCTAAAGGAAAAGTCACGTGGAAGGGAAATAATAAAATAATAAAAATAAAACGATTAAATTCCCACGAATAATAAACCCACAGCAAATTTTATTGCTGTGGTTTTCACACCTGATGATTGCTTGTGTTGCAATCGAAACGTCGTGAGAATTTTATTGTTTTATTTTTTTTTATTTCCCTTCTACGTGACTTTACCGAAAGAGCCAAGAATATAAATCCCTGCAGTCACGAAAGCTTTAAATCGAAATTTCGATACATTGTTAAGAATAGACCTTCTCTTGTCCATCAGCTCAAACAACATCCCTTGAGATGCATCCTGGCCAAATCCACGATTATTGACGGGCAATATGACCAGTGCCATGTGCGTACTTGTTATTGTCCAGGTGTCTCAAAGGTGCCACTTTTGCTGTACTGCTGTCAGTGGAGCGAGCACAGCCTTGCAGAGTTCAGAACCAGAATGTGCATTTATCCTGGAGGAATCCGATGAGCCGTGAAGCTCTTTTTCATAGATGTCCAGTCGTGTTGCCGGACACTCGGAGTGAATTGAGTGGAATGCTAACACTGTTGACCCGTTTTGTGTGTTTGTTCCAGGCTTGCATTATGTCCACGTATTACATCTGTGTGGCCAGATGCAAGAAAAGGTATGTGTTATTGTTTTTATTGATATTATTACTATGAATCACGTTTGTTTACCCAGGAAAGCCTCAATGAGTCTTAGGACATTTGTGTAATCTCCATTGAATACCTCACAAACATGAATAGCTAACAAGAAGAAAATATAGTAAAAATATAGTAAAGCAATTAAAAGCGTATAAATGAAGGCAAAAACAATTATCACACGAGAAACAGATGATAATGCACAAACTTTAATCACCATCAAATAATAATTTCCCTGTAGCATAAGTCGGCTGGGCAGAATATCTTTAGACTGATCGATCATCATACAGCTACACTTAACAGAAGCATTAGACGGATAAAAGGGCACTATTGTACTGATATGTAAATGGGCGACGATATATGTGGGATGCCATCGCAAGTGACGTGATAAGTCACTCTTGCCCCTTCCGAGATGTCTGCAAGTTGCAGAGTGGGTGTCCCGTTCACCGCCACATCGCAGAGCGCGCAAGTGGTTAGCGTTAATTTTACTTTGAGAGTTGCATAGCGCCGTTGTTTTTAAAGACATTGTTCTCACCGCCGAGAACTGCAGTGACACGACCACAATTATATGATAGCTGGTGCCAAACTGTGCCACATGCCCTCCAGCCTGGCCTTCTGGGAGCATCGGTGCATCTTCCAACCTGAAAATGACCTGAAGACGTACCGATAAAGTTATTTTATCCAAAATAAAGTTTTTTTTGTTGGGTTAGATTGCCTAAATATCAATGTGTCGTTAAACCCGCCACCACCCGACACAGCCAATTAGTGTTTGTCACGTAAACAGAACGTGCCAATTCGATACTAGTTCAGCACACCGGCATGTTGGAGAGTAACCCCACAACACTTACAATTCGAGTATGATGTTTTGCTGGTGATTACAACAACGACGGTTCCACCTGAAGACAGAAGCTTGTGTTTCCTCCGAAACGTCGTGATTTTATTTATCTGTTTTCTTTTTTAACCTACGTGACTTTACCGAAGAAACCAAAGAGTATGATTTCAACACCCTTCATCCGGTGATTAGCCAGAATATTTAAGTTTTTCTTCCGATTCCGCTCCGGGAAATACTCACGTAATCTGAATGCGAAAGGGTTAACTACGAGTTGAATGCTACCTGCCCTCTGACTGCCCCCCCCCACCCGTCACCAGACACCGTGAGGCTCAGGAGCGGAACGAGCCTTCGGCCGATGAGACCAGGCCCCTGCTCTCCGAGACTCCACGCTGAGCCACGATGGATGGGCAGAGAGAGAGGGAGGGAGTGGACGCGTGTGGAGGCGGGCAACGGGGAAACGCTTCCACTGCGGGCAGAACGCTGGGACAAGCAGGAAACACGAATGTCGGAGAGTCGGGCCTTTCCGAATGTGTATGAAATGCAGTCGTGAAAAAGAGTGGAGCCATGGATTTTTTGTTTTACTCTGCGCATACCTCCACTAGCTTCAGTCAATCTCAAGTCCGTTTTCTGTACAAGTGAGACTTAAGGGAAATACGGTCGTGGTGAAGCGTTTGCTCATCCCTCCAAAGCGATTTGATGAAATAGAGTTATTGTTGCACCGTCACTTGTATTGCTTCTCGTACATTTTTCTGCAGTTTGCTGAATTGCGTTTACTCAGTTTGCCTACACAGTTAATTAACGTATCAATTACATATAGTTTGTATAAATAGTAAACGTGGAATGCTATTAGTCACATATCATGTGAATGTGAGAGTATTTTATTTATGAATTGAGGTATCGTTAAATGCCCCATTTCGCGAAAATATGCGCAGAACTTGTTACTGTCCTACTTTCCCTGCCTCCTTAACAGTTCAGTTGCATGTTCATTCTCGGCGAGTTTAACGTTTTTTTTTTAAACCTATGGCTCCACTCTATTTTTCACGGTGGCCACTTCACCATCGAAGGCCCAGGAAGACTCGAGAAATAACAAGCGCTTGTGTTTTCTGATTTTTACAGCACTTTTATCGCTCAATCATGCCGTATCAGAGATGTTGTAGTTTTGTAACAGAGGAATAATTATAGTCGTGGTTTATCACGAGTGTGGCCAAGAAGGTGGTGCGTGGGTGTGTTGTGTCTTTGGTATTTGGAATGGGTGTGTGCACGTCCAGCCGTCTTTAGCATATGCCCGTTTTGCTGTGCACTTGAGGTGCTAGGGTGGTGAGATGTTAACTACTTCGCCTGGTATACAGGTCATGGGTTCGATCCTGACCCTAACGCCTGTATATTTGGAGTGTGCGTGTTCTCCCCGTGATTGTGTGTATTTTTCTCCGGGTCCTCCGGTTTTTCCCTCCACATTTAAAAACATGCGTTTAAGTGATAAGCCACTTTGCCGAGCTATCATTGGTGGCCAGGTCGATTCTGATAAAGAGCTAGAAAGCTCAGTGGGCCTTTCCCAGTAAAATAAAACGTTCATTTTTTTCTTCCTCCCGTTCACGTTCGATCGCTATAGGCTCCATTGCCGTTACGTTTAGAGAAATTATCAGAAGTTAATCGGCTTTCACGTACTTAAGCAATCCAGGTTGTGTCGTGGGCTATCCAACACTAGCTTGAATCTTTGTTTCTGAGAAAACACAGACTTTATAGTGCTTGTCACGCAGCTCATGACAGCACCGGTGAGATGTCACTGTTGAATCACTACGTGCCCTACGATGAATCGTGGATGCTGCCGTAGTTCAGTGGGTAGTGCAACTGGGCTTGGCAACCTCGACGTTGCCGGTTCAATCGTCCGGCACGGCGGTTCAAACGATGAGACAACTTAATTAACCCCGCCTCTGTCCACCCAGCGGTATTAATGGATGCACCAGTCGGCCCAGGCCACGTGTGGTGGGGTAAAGTGTGGGTACTGCCACGTCTTCAAAGACGTCTGGCCAAGACACCCACTTGAGCGTCCCTCGATCCTTGAGGCCAGCTGTGGCATGAGCAAGATCCCGTATGGCTGTCCTCCTCGCTAACGTGAAGTGTAATATGTCAATGTGGTAATGTCACGAGAGCCGCGTTAGGAACGGTAACTTTAGAGTAATTACCCAGAAGCTTCAAACAGCCCAAGGCACGCGTCCTTGGTTACGTGTACCCGAGACCCATATTTTGGGTTGCGTGTCCCTTCGTAAACACCAAACCGTTTGTCCGCAGATATGTTTACAAATATTTTAGTCGTCGGTTATTTAACTGGGTATGGCCCCCACTGAGCTACATTACGAGAACCCGGTTCAAGCTCAAGGTTGTGTGTTAACCCGGTTAGAGATCATTGGATAAGCTTACAAGGCACTGCGTTGTTTGCTTAGCTGTGCGTCTCGATACAAACACGTAAGCGTTTGATAAATCTAAATTATATTACTCTATTCAACATTTTTGGGAAAGGGACGTCTGTTAATAGTACGCTTTACTTTTTTATTCAATCAGAATCTTTATCCTGAAGGAATCCGATGAGCTATGAGGCACTTTTTTTTACAGATGTCCAGAAGGGGGCGGGTCAGAAAGTTACAACAACAAACAATACAACAACACGGAGTGCAAATTATAGGAAAAGTAAGCAAGTCACTGAAAATAAATCTAAGGATGTAACTAGAAATTGCAAAAGTACATAAATTACTGCGGATTTTTGTAACACGAAATGCAATCTTGGGCAAGGCAACAATAACAAAAACTGTCCCAAACCACGCACATTTAGATGTGACTATCGGTACACAGGCAAGGATCAAAGTAAACAAAATTACATTTTCAACTGTGGGTTGTATCCAGAACTAATCTTTCTCCAGGATATTTTGTTCAATGAAGATTTACGAAACTAAGGGGGAGGTAACAAGGTTGTTTCAAACCGTTACAACGGCAAAGGCTTTGTCACCTACTCCAATTCTTGTTCTTGTGGGATAGTTAAAAGGCAATTAGCCTGACGCCTTGGGTTTCACAGGGGTTTATGTAAATATACTGCATCGCAGATTTGCCAATAAGGATATCATTAAAATCGTGGCACTCAAACTTGTATAGGTTCAAAAACACATTGCCTATGACCTTAGCCTTAATTTCTCAACGGACGGCTCTTCGAAACTCTTGGACGATTTCGTATTAAAAATGATCTTGCATGACGCCGGAGTAGCCGTAGAGCCTTGCACAAAAGCCTTACACAAGCAACTTCCAGGTCAAATGTGCTCTGCATTGCAAAATAATGTTCAGCCCTGTCGCCGCCGCTCCACTGATGCATGAAGGGGCCCTCCCAGTGCCGTCTCGGGCGTGCAGATTGCTTGACCATACTTCTCCACACTGGTCGGTGTGGGATTGTGGTGCAGTGGGGAGCGAGGAAGGGGTTTGGGGCCAGAACCCAGAACCAGTTCAGATATCGGTTGCTACTAATATTCGCAGGGGCCAGGAATTAAACTCTTGAATTTTTTTTGCAGTGCACGTAACACGGCTTAACGATGCGGTGTGTTTTATCCACTCCACATTTTAATTGAGCAAAAAATATCTATTGATTTGATTTGGGCTTTTTTTTCGTTGGCAATTGAGCGGTTGTCTGCAAAAAATGGTGAGATCCACCGGTGAAGCCGAGAAACACTTGACGTTTCGAAGGTGTATAAATGAAAATGGTTATTACAAAAAAAATCCTCGGCATATTTTGTGGCAGCGGGGCATCAGAAGTGCTGACGATCTCTTAAATCGGTGCAGCTGCTATGCAAAGCAAACAATTGACCGTACATTTAAAATGTGGCACCCATTCTTTCGTTGGTCACCATGCGTGTCTGCTTCTTTTTCTCTTTTGTAATTGTGTCTTTACCCGTGGTATTGTACGGCCTCTAAACGCTTCGCATCGCGTGAACGTGATACGAAGTCGTTGTGCGCGCCGAGTTTTTAAGGGTGTTAACGACACGTAATACCTACCTCATAGAATGTTAGATTTATAAAGGGGTATTCGATATTTTCACGTGGTTTATGATGTAAAGCATTGATTAGACGGTGGTCGGGTACAATGAAGTGTGTTGGTTTGTGTCGGTCGGTATCTGGCTTCGCACACATACATCTGCTGCTGCAACTAAATTAAACTTCAGTATGCATAGCACCAAGCTAAACTCGGCAGTCCTGAACTGTACTACGTTAAAAAGCACATTAAATATGTCCATGAGATCAAACAGAAGCACGAGTAGAGTGATTTATTGCATAAATAAAAAAAATGGGACGATGCAACACAAACCGAGAATGAATGAGTGAAATACAACACCGGACACCCCCCAACAAATGGGGGGGGGGCAGTGTTACTCGCATTGAATGAATGTCCACGTGCACTATTGAGAGCAGGTGGCTCGTGAAGCGAAGCCACACATGGGGAGCGATTTGGTGAGGTGCAATGCAAAGTCGTGTACACAGACACGTTATTTGTACTGGAACCCGCGATGCTAAAACTCAACGTTTAACCTACTCACGCCGGCTTGTGCCCGCCCTCAGTCGGACATATTTGCGGAATACACCACGCCGCCGTTGACCCTGGCCATTGACCGAGCAACCCAACGTTCCTACCAGCTCCCTCCGCAGGAATGTGTTTTGTACTGGAACCCACGATGCTATGAAGCTCTTTCGCAGGTGCCCAGCACCAAAGCTGATAGGCAATGGCCGGCAATCAGAGGTGATATACTTGTAGATATAAATTAAACAATTGCATATTATCAACCAGGGAACGGTCGCCGACCTTTCAAATCTTCATTAGCCCGGTGCATTGGGAGGGGTTTGCAGGCCTGGTTCATGTCACTCATGACGAATGTAAGCCATGGCCAGAGATTGAACTTGGGCACCAGGTCGATAGCGCTGTGTGATCTACTGCCCCATTGCTCGCACCTTAAATGTAATTTGCATTACGGATAATTGTATACTCGTCTTACATCGAACAAATATGAATATAAGTCCGTTTCAGTATCTCTTGCCACATTGCAATTTTGCAGAATGCCAGTAAAATGTTTTAAAGTCTCACCCGTGTATATCATTCAAGAAGTCGTATCAATTACAATTCGTCGGTATAGCCTAGATCTAAGGGAAACATTAATTTCAACCACAGCCGAAGGATTGTAATCTACAGCAAACGTACACTAAATGGATATTGTCTGTATATTTTCCATAGTCAGTTTGCAGTACATCTATGTATTATTTTAAGTAAACCACAAGATATAGGTCACAGTATTCATAAAAACATGCTCGAATTATCTAAGAGCAGGAACCTGTTTTATTGTTTACACAACAAAAAACCCAACTGGTATATATTGACTTTGCCTATGTACCCTGGGCTGTCTGACACGAGTTTAAAGCTTCATTAATTAAAAGGAACTGACATTACACCTCTGCGTACCATTATAACAATGTCGTAACATCGCCTCCATGCATTGTAATACAGTACAAATTATGCCTGATCACAACTTTAAAGTTGTTTTTCTCATGAACAATTCTTCAAACTTGTGAGAAAGCTCAGGACATAGCCTAGGTACGTGTCAACAAGGACTGCTCGTAATTATGGGACCCTTTCTCCAGTATGCCACGGTGGCGAGATGTTAATTACCTTGCCTGTTGTATAGGTCGTGGGTTCAATCCCAACCCTCATGCCTGGATATTTGGGGTTAGCATGTTCTCCCCGTGGTCGCGTGGCTGTTTCTCTGGGTCCTCCAGGTTTTCCCCTCTACATTTAGAAACATGCGTTTAGAGTATTTGGCTGCTGTACAGTTCCACATGATAAGCCACTTCGTTGAGCTATCATTTGTGGCCAGGTCGCTTCTGAAAAATAGCTATATAGCTCAGTGGGCCTTTGCTGGTAAAATAAAAGTAGTTAATAGTATCAAGACATAAAATCATAAAATAAAAAATCGATTTACCCTTGCTGCTGTACAGGAGTATTTATACTGGTGAAAGGGGGTCCTGATAGCTATAATTGCTTAACCCCAGCTATGAATGCTTTGGTGTTTGCTTACTCCTTGTAACTGCTCGCCTTTGGGCGGCCTTTGGACATAAAAGGGGCTGCCGCCAGTGCAGACCCAACCAGTTGCATGGAGAGTGCATACATTATCAACGCATATTTGTTTGAGTTTTTTTTACCACATGCACGCGTGGTTAATGCAGACTTGATGCCTTGTGATTAGTGTCCGCGGGACTTTGCCGTGCTTACTCGTTGCACCTCTTTAAAATGTGTGGGCCTTTCCATGACATATATATCCAACATGCACAATGAATAAACGTCAGTGCAGGCCTCTGCATCACATTACAGGCAGCCACCGGCTTTAGTGGCTGGGAATGACAAAACAGATGATATTTTTAAATGTACTCATGCCAATATTTTACCCAAGAAGATCTTAACCACTATGGACATTTTACAGGAGGGTCCTCCATTGGGATGTTTGGCCAGTTCCATAAATGATTGAGTGGCATGTAGGGAAAAAACCACCAGAAAACCAACAGGGAATGTTATACAAGGATATAAAACACTGCCAACTCCTGACGATCTCACAGCCCCAAGCCAACAACACCTGGAAAACCCTGATGTAGTCCATCCATGTCAAATATTAACCAGGCTCAACTCTATTCAGCTCCCAAGATATGAGAAGCATAGAAGCATTGAAGTTGATTGGGTCATATTTGTTCCCACTCGCTGGGGGCACAGCTCAATTAAAAAATGCAGCAGAGTTTCCAATCATCGCCATCATCACCACTACTCTAGTGGAGGTAAGAGGAGTACAGCAAAACCTTGGATCGCGAGCATAATTCGTTCCGGAAACGTGTTTGTAATCCAAAGCACTCGTATATCAGTTGTGATCACGTGACACTCGGCAGACAAAGCGTATACGTACTACTCGTATTGCAAGACCTCGCTCGTTTATCAAATTAATATTTATTTTAAAAAAATTACTCGCCTTGCAAAACACTTGCAGACCAAGTTACTCGCAATCCAAGGTTTTACTGTACAACCTCGCGAGACTGCACCACGTGATCGTTGCCACGTGGTGAGGCAGATCCCCACCGTGGAACCACACATCTGGTCTCGGGGTCATGCGCACATCGTTACGTTATAAAGACCAATCGACACAAGTCAACACCGACATGCATTTAACACGAAAAGCCATCGCACACATTGCTACCTGCTGCTAAACGTAAAAGATTTCGGTCTCACTTAAAGCTATGCATTTTGTAACACGATTAAGTAACTTGCGTACCATTACCGTTGTCCGAGTGTCGTTAAAACGGATTTATTATTCATTAACGTTAACCAGTTACAAATGTATACGTTCTGCTCGAGACGGCTCAGCTCCACGTGCTACACAATTGTCTATTCCGTGCTGTGACCGAACCAAAACGTTAAAACCACCGTTGCAAAATGCAAAAGTGTAACTACCGCATTAATATTTCTGAGCCCCAAAGACCGATGTTCAAGGATACCCCACTGCTTTGGAACGCATATCACGGGACCCAGCATGCTCTCCCTTAGCCGGCGTGCGAAACCCAAGGCTCACAACGCACACGAAGCACAAGCTCAGGTAACAAAAAGGCACCTCTCGCATGCCAGACTTGCGGGGTTTGCATAGTTTCCAGCCACTAAAGCGACAACTCCGGTTACTTGTAAAAGCCCATTCGCCCAACGAGTTCGTCATTCGCATTAATGAAAGGCTTCTTGTAGTCTGGGGGTGAGCTGCTTGACCGTAGAAGCCCACGGAGCCATCACTTCCGACTGCCGTTGTTGAGTTTCTTCATCCCTTTGAGGCTCGACAGCAGATCCGCGATGAACCCCTGCAATGAGGCACATTAGTTTCTACGTCCGCGCGAGCACGAGACGGCTGTGTCGTGATTTCATATTAGTTATCAGTTCCAGTCATTGTCTGCGGCTTCCTTGTGCCCCTGGGGGGCATCAACATATCGAATAGCAAGGTGGCACTTACCTCTGGGCTCCATAGTATAGATTTCTGGGTGCGATCGTGTAAATATAAATGCATCGTTAAACCCGCCACCACCCGATATAGCCAATTAGTAAGGTTTGTCACGTAAACAAAACATGCCTATTCGTTACTAGTTCAGCACACCGGTGTGTTGGGGAGTAAACTCACAACATTTACCATTGGAGTACGCAAATGTAACCCAAAAACCTCACGGATATTGTTCGCAAAAGGCTACGTTTAAACTCACCTCTGGGCTGTTGGCGCATGCCTGTAAGATTTCCTGGAATGGCATAAAAAATATATTCATAAAAAACGTGAATTTGGCTTTTTTTACAAGAACAGTGCACGTGAACACTTGTCAATATTGACTGCTAATTCTGTATGCGAGTCCATTGAAACAAAAAATATATCCACGCTCATACTTTTTAAGGAGCTTCCTTGTCAGTCATGAATCCCAACATAAACTGCACATCTCTATGATGGGGGCCTGCCTATCCAAGGATAGGCTGAAAGAAACTTGTCCATCGTTTCAACTGCCGCACCAGATCAAATAGTGGTTGCTCGTAAAGTGTGATAAAGACAGCATTAATAGCTGTTGTATTTATTATGCTGTTGTATTTATTATGCTGTTGTATTTATTATGCTGTTGTATTTATTATGCTCGTTTACCCAGGAAAGCCTGAGTCGCGTGACTCTTTTTCAGGAGGGTCCTGACAAGTTATAGGGGCGATGAAGACGTCACACCATGACGCCAGCTCACATGATCTTTAACGTCCACTATGATGCACACGCCACGTAGCATTTCAACTATAAAGTAGAGTATTAATGAGGGCCGCCACTAGGCCATGTGACCACCGTAGTTAGTTAGTGGTGGTTTGCTGAGCATTACTGGTAGTAGTAATTCAAGTAGTTGTTGTTACTCCAATGAGCTCACCCGTAGCTGCTCCGCCCTCTCCTCATCCGTGTTGAGCTCCAGGAGATGGTCGATGTCAATTTCCAGCTCTGGCATCTCTTCCTCCTGCAGCGCACACAGGAGGAAAGCCTCATTGAGTCGCGAGTCCTTTGTTAGGAAAGTATTGCCCCCCTGGGGTGTTTTGCGAATTCCGTTTTACCTTTACCTCCTACAAAGTGAGACACTGCATGGAAAATGCAGTGTCTGAAAGGCAAGAGTGGCTTAAGTAGTTTATAAATTTGCACGTCACTTCATTGAGCTATAATTTGTGGCCAGGTCGCTTCCGAAAACGAGTTATATAGCTTGGTGGGTCTTGCCTGTTAAAATAAAAATGGTTTCAAGAGTTTAATAGTTTATGATCAATATGTGTGAAATTTGAGTGGGGTTTTTCCAGGCACTCCAGTGGATTTTTCTGCACTGCCCCCTCCACCACTCACAACTGAATATGGTCAGAATACAATTCAACACAGGCAAAAACGAGGTTACCGAGGCACCCATTAAACTCGCTGAACTTATCAAGGCTCCGCTCAACAAAGCCCTACGTAAGATAATCAAATGCCACATATTTCATAACAAGCGAAGTATCATGGCGCCTTTACTAGGGTCTCGTGATAATATTGCCTGGGTGATTATGAAATGGGGCAATTGACCAGATACGATAATTTTGACATCGACGATACACACGTTCCATCTTGTGTGTAAAAATCTGTGATTTCTGATTCATGTGCAACGCTCTTTGTGATTTCTTCGTAAAAAAAATACTGCAGTCACTTTCAATGCAATATGAACCACGAGGCCATAAAAAAGAAGTGAACAGTGGACTAAGTGTTGACATTGAAGTAACAAGTGACGTTATGATGGAGGGGGGCATAGATACAGCCGTAATAAGCACTGCAAACACATTAACTGGGGCTGTAAAGCTTTTCAAGGAAGCCATGGCCAATCCAAAGTGGGGTGGATTACAACACTTGCCACTTCGAGCGCAAGGGTCATTTAAAAGCCCGATATACAACCACGTCAGTTGCATGGCGAATTGTACGTCCAATCGCGTGAGAAAATCTATCGTGAATGTTTCATGAAGTAATCACGCAGACTTGCATCGTACCTACTCCGAACACGTTTAAGGTTGAAAGATCATGACATATTAAGACGGTGTTTTGTAAATATTCACCCCAGCCACAATGATCAGAGTTTGATTGTCGGTTACGGCTGACACAAGTGGCGAGTGATATCTAAATCAATTCCTTTCAATTTCACACCGACTGGCTTGGTGATCTACGTTCAAACACCACCCCTATGACCGACACAGCCTCGGAAGGCTTTCATCCAGTGCTGGATTTACAAAAGGGTTGTGAATGATTGTCAAATATTTGCTAAATTATATTTTGGCTCGAGGGGTGACATTAACCCATCACACGCAACATATACGAATCGCAAAGGACGGTTCTTAAACGGTAAATATGATGCGTGTATCATGATCTGG
The DNA here is from genome assembly GCF_965212315.1 of Lampetra planeri. Taxonomy (NCBI): domain Eukaryota; kingdom Metazoa; phylum Chordata; class Hyperoartia; order Petromyzontiformes; family Petromyzontidae; genus Lampetra; species Lampetra planeri. The sequence continues at coordinate 21,327,637 of NC_136110.1, forward strand.
AGTATCGAATCTTTCTTGATCCATTCCACATGAAGTTTGTTTTGAAATGTTTGCATCGGAACGCAACAAAACTCAGCACCGTAATGAGAAGCAGTGAACCACGGTTGCACTTTAACCCAGAATGGCCACACAAAGTCATACAATCCATGCATTCAATTATTCAACTTCCAAACTGCTCTCAAAGAAATGCTCACACGGTAAGAGTTTTTATGGATTCTAAGTCAATACTGCTCTCATTCACTTCAACAGGGTTACATACAATTACTTGCCATGTTTCCGCTGCTCGTGTTAATGTCTCCACATAGACAAACGTTTACAAAGAGCCCAAGTTATACAAATACGTGTAATTCATGTAAGTGCAGCTGTGGATCTCCAAAAAATATGCAAGACCTTGGTGTATTTTACTTGACTTCGATTTGCTATTGAGACACAAATCAATTAGTCTTACATTTACATCGAATCAGGCTTACCGTAAGTAAATTGTAGCCAGCTGACTTTGAGATGCGCATGCCATTTATTGTGAAAATTCCGTCACAGTTCCTATGATCACTGTTTCATTGCTTTCATGGCTTATTTTGGTGATTTCGAAAAGTGTATTGGTTTAGCCATGTTTGTTTGTTGTAGTACAGAGTTAGACTGATGGCCTTAATCTAAGTTGTCTTGTGGTTGTTGTTGGTTGTTTGACTTGCATCCAACTGGGATTTTTGCACACAGCGTTGGTGTACGGTGATTTTTTTCTGCAATGTTTTGCTGTCTTTTCTTGTATTTTCTGTTTGTACTTAGTCACATAGTCACTTTAAGATGTTTTTTGTTCATGTTTTTGTTTGTTGCGGTTGCACCCGATTCACGAGCCGAATGGCTCACAGGGCTATACCTAATAAATGAACTTGAACTTTGTACGTCTCTAAATTTAAACACAGCCACTGGCGTATTTGTCAAAAGCACCGCCGTTCGGCAGTAAAGCGGAGGTTAAAGATACCGAGATTATTTGCATGTGCAGGCCACTGCGTGTAGCCACGGAATAGCCCAATTGTGTAGCTTGTATAAGACCTGTAAAGGAATGATGAAGTGCACCATAACTGGCCATCTAGTCTTCACTTGTATAGCGTCGTAATGAATGGGCTACCCTTCTCAATGAAATTATCGGTGACAATTGATTTTTATAAGTCCAAAATGTATACGGTTCTTTAACCGGTATAAAAATTGAACATAGTAATTAAGTGTACAATTTGCCATGCCACTGTCTTTGTGAACTGAGGGGAAATAATATAAGGCTTTAAAAGGGCTCACCCCACATTAATTGCGGGGAACTGATACATTTATATATCCATCAAGGTTCTTAAAAACAATGGCGGAGCCAGGATTTTCAGGTAGGGGGGGCAACCCCTCCAGCAATGAAAAATGATAGAGGAGTTGTTAGTCAGTAAGGACTTGTCCCTTGCTTTTTATTCGACGCGTGTGCGGCGATGGCGCTGCCATCGATCGAGGGTCGAATTCGAACCGCGTTGTGTGATTGGCATCACGCTCGCTGAAGGTGTTGATGCCTTCAGGGAAGTCGTTTACTGTATACGCAACTGCGCACAACGAGTCACTTATAACCGCTTTGCCGTTACTTATTGCCAATTATGGACTCAGACTATTGTCCTATCATCTCATAGAGGCCCTGGCACGTTATAATATGCTACACAGTGGCAGTAGGGGTCGCAAAATGCCGATTTATTACTAATAAACCCCAATGATCCGATGGAAATTAGGGATTTCGATTTGATCATGGGTGGGGTGGGGGGGCACGTGCCACCCCACCGGCTCCGCCAGTGCTTAATATCTTCTGATCGCCAACTGCTCGGCACTCCCAGGTCTAAGGTTGCGCGCTCTTTTGGTGCTCGGGCTTTTGTTAGCGTGGCCCCCAAGCTATGGAACGCCTTGCCACTTGAAATCAGAGTCGGTAGATATAATTAAGTCTGCTTTGACAACCCATCTCTTTAAAGTGGCATTCCCTCTTTAGTTTTGGTCGGTTGCCCCTGGTTCTGTTTTGTTTCCTGCGCATTGGGATCCTAGGCTGGAATGCGAATTACAATTTTTTTGGCTCATCAGCCGATGGGCCTGCGTTTTATAACTCGGAGCAACTGTTTATGTATTTTGTTTACGGTAAAGAAACAGACACAAGTACTTTATTCACAAAAAAAAGACATTTACGAGTACACACACAGTCTTCAGGCACAAAAACAAAGACCCCCTATGAATACAGCTTTTCGCAATCGATTTGGGACACGTGCTGTTAGCGAACACCTGTGATGACCGGCAGGTCCCACAAGGAAGTGGGGAGGCCAACACCACGCGCTCACCGTTTGGACACCGCACCAGGTAATAATTTGAGACCGAGTCGACCTAGGGGAGGGCCAGATCTGGTTCAGATATACTCTGTTACCAACGTTGGCCTTGAACGGGAATCTTAACTCGGCGCAGTGCGCTAACAACTGTGCCACCGCTCCCCAAAATGCAGACACAAGGATACGCACGAACACTCATTATCGTGATACAGTACCTGCAAAAAACCCAAGAGGCACACGTAGAAAGGCACACACACAAGCTGGACAGTCACACAGATGACCACATCAACTGTTTAAACGACAGTCGAGACGACTGGTGTTGTTAGCGAGCACCTATGGGGCCGTCCATAAATAACGTCACGCGGTTTTTGACCCCCCCCCCTTAGTCACACGACGTCACAAAGTCAGACCCCCCCTCAAATATGACGTCACAAAGCTCTGCCCCCCCCCAAAAAAAATATATAAAACATGCTTCAAATGGTTTTAAACTATTGTCATTTTAGTGCGTATTTAATGTGGCGCTGCACTCTGATCTTGTTGGAGAAAACATGTATTAAAAAGTATATTTAATGAAGTAGAACGTGTTGTCTATATTTATTTAAAGTTGCGCATTGTTACGTGACGTCATATTTCTCAAACTCCCCCCCCCCCTCGTCACGCATCGTCACAAGAGCCGAATGGCTCAGATGGATATACCAAATGAATGAAATTGAAACTGTATATTTGGAGTTTGCGTGTCTCACTCTTACCGTGGTCGGCGTTTTCCCCTCCACAATTAAAATTTACATCGCCACGCGTTCACAGTATTTGGGCTGCTATACATTTCCACATGGCGATAAACCGCTTCGCTGAGCTATCATTTGTGGCCAGGTCGCTTCTGAAAGAGATAACTGGCTCCAGTGGCCCTTTTAAATTAACCTTACTTTAAAAATAACGGTTTAGTGAATTAAACAGGGGGCGTGGGGGGGGTGTCACAAGACATTTGGACCCACCCCCTTGTACTAAGCATCGCTCATTCCCGGCCTTAACCAACAACTAACAATCTAAATTTGAAGTTTTCGTGACTGCAGGGATGCATACTCTTTGGTTCTTTCGGTTTGTCAGTTTGGGTAAAGTCACGTAGGTATGAAATAAATTAAATTACTGATTCAATTCATTTAATTTATTTTATGTTATACTTACGTGATGATTTCTTTCATACCTACGTGATTATTTATTTCATTTTATACCTACGTGATTATTTATTTTTTACCTACGTGATGATTTATTTTCTTTTATACCTACGTGATGATTTGTTTCATTTTTTACCTACGTGATGATTTATTTTTTACCTACGTGATGATTTATTTTATTTTACACCTACGTGACGATTTATTTATTTATTTACCTATGTGATGATTTATTTTCTTTTATACCTACGTGTTTATTTATTTTATACCTACGTTATTATTTATTTTACTTTATACCCACGTAACTTTACCCAAACTAACAAACACCGCAACAAAAAAAAATGTGACGGTCACACTGGGTTTGTGTAACCGCACACTTCACCACTGTCGCGGTCATTGTGTACGGCGGTGCCCCCCGCCCCAACACCGGTGGTGGACTGTGTTGGTTGGGCAGGTGAAGCGCATGGCGAGCGAGACTCACGGGGCAGGCGTAGAGCTGCGTGAGCCTCTCGTCCACCCAGCCCTCCAGGTCGAGGCGGCGCTGCAGCTCGCGCCGGTTGTACTTCACCGTCACCTTGCCCTGCCTGCGGCCCGGCGCGCCTGCCCCGGCATCCTCCTCCTCCTCACCCTCGCACTCGCCTTCCTCTTCAGCGCCCGCCTCGAAGCACACGCGAGTCCCGCTGCTCTCCGACATCGTTTGTCGCCGCTCTTCGTCCTCTCTGTGTCAAACGCCAACGCCGCCGCCGCTGCCTCCGTGCGTCTCTTACCTCCTCCTCGGGCTCGCACCTGCGAGGTGAACCGATGGTGTGACGTCATCACGCACGCTTGCGTGGCCGACGTCACGCGCTACGCTCAGCGTTGGGGGACGCACGCAGCGCGGGTGACGTCACGACGCAACCCAGGTACGTTGCAGGCGAGGGATCGCCCTGCGCTTACGGTGACGTAATCGCGCGCGCTGCGTGGTGACGTCACGCGACGTTGCTCGGCGCCGACGTCCGTCTACGTGATTACGTCACGACGGAACCCAGGTAGAATGTTGTCAGGAGCCCGTTACACCGCACTAGCGGTGACGTAATCGCGCGCGCTGCGTGGTGACGTCACGCGACGTTGCTCAGCACCGACGTCCGTTTACGTGATTACGTCACGACGGAGCCCAGGTAGAGTGCTCTCAGGAGCCGTTACACCGCACTGTCGATGACGCAATCGCGCACGCTGCGTGGTGACGTCACGCGACGATGCTCAGCGCTTGGCGAATGGTGCGTAATGACGTTGATGGTCCGCGTGGACACGGCACAACGGAGCCCAGGTGAGCTGCGTGTTATGGTGGTGACGTCAACGCGCTGGCGGTGACTGCACGTGACGTGATGACGTTGCGTCGGTCGAGTACGTGATTGCGTCATCGATGACGCGCACAGTCGAGGCGTGCAACGTGCTCGGAGGGTCTCGAAGCCAATAAATTGAAACTTGAGTCACTACCTATGAGATCTTCACTCAAAACTGCTCTAGAGGAGTTGTACACCCCTAGCTGCCAGTGCTATTCAGTGACCTAAAATAAAATGTTTCGCTCCGGATGATCGCTACAAAGTATGACCTGTGTTTTGATTTAGTGTGCTGATCTTAAAGGTGGAGTGACTCATGCAGCCAGCTATGGCTGCAGGGTTTTGGTAGTACATGTTGTTTATGCCATTTATTGTGAAAATTCTGTCACAGTTCCTATGATTGCTTTTTCATTGCTTTCATGGCTTTATTTTGGTGATTTCGAAAAGTGTATTGGTTTAGCCATGTTTGTTTGTTGTAGTACAGAGTTAGACTGATGGCCTTAATCTAAGCTGTCTTGTGGTTGTTGTTGTTGTTGTTTGACTTGCATCCCACTGGGATTTTTGCACACAGCGTTGGTGTACGGTGTTTTTTCTGCAATATTTTGCTGTCTTTTCTTGGATTTTCTGTTTGCACTTAGTCACATATTCACTTTAAGATGTTTTTTGTTCATGTTTTTGTTTTTTGTTTGTTGCGGTTGCACCCGATTCAAGAGCTGAATGGCTCACAGGGCTATACCTAATAAATGAACTTGAACTTGAACGCCGGGCTAAAGTGAGAGACGGCGTGTAAGGGGCCGTCCATAAATGACGTCACGCACCTAGAGGGGGGGGGGGGTCAGACATTTGTGACGATGTGTGACGAGGGGAGGGGGGGGTTTGAGAAATGTGACGTCACGTAAAAATGCGCTACTTTAAATAAATATAGGCATCACGTTCTACTTAAATTTAGATTTAAAGCTTTCGTGACTGCAGGGATTCATATTCTTGGTTCTTTCGGTAAAGTCACGTAGAAGGGAAATAATAAAATGATAAAAAATAAAACAATAAAATAATTCTCACGACGTTTCGGCCACAACGCAAGCAGCCGTCCTCAGGTGAAACCAGGTCTGTCACCTGAGGACGGCTGCTTGCGTTGTGGCCGAAATGTCGTGAGAATTATTTTATTATGTTTTATTTTTATTATTTCATTACTTCACTTCTACGTGACTTTACCCAAAGAACCAAGAAGATGAATCCCTGCAGTCACGAAAGCTTTAAATCGAAATTTAACACGTTCTACTTAATTAAATAGACTTCTTAATAAATGTTTCTTCATTTAACAGCGATTTGAAGCATGTTTTATTTTCAAAATGGAAATATGGTTTTGGGGGGGGGGGTTGGAGAGCAGAGCTTTGTGACGTCATATTTGAGGGGGGTCTGACTTTTTGTGACGTCGTGTGACGAGGGGGGGGGTAAAAAATCGTCCAAAATCGCGTGACGTCATTTATGGACGGCCCCTAAGAGAGACCTTAATCCAACAGTGGATTTGATCATGGATGATGATGATGATGACAATGTTGGGGCGCCGCGGTGGCTAGGAGATGTTATCTCCCTCGCCTGCTATACAGGAGGTGCGGTGGGTTGGATCCCGATCCGCATACCGTAATATGTAGAGTTTGCATGTTCCAGAGTGGCCCCGCCTACTCTATAGACCCCGCCCACTAATCAGGTGGCCCCGCCCACTTGCCAGGTAGCCCCGCCCATTAATCAGCTAGCCCCGCCCACTTGCCAGGTAGCCCCGCCCATTAATCAGTTAGCCCCGCCAACTTGCCAGGTAGCCCCGTCCATTAATCAGATAGCCCCGCCCACTTGCCAGGTAGCCCCGCCCATTAATCAATTAGCCCCGCCCACTTGCCAGGTAGCCCCGCCCATTAATCAGCTAGCCCCACCCACTTGCCAGGTAGCCCCGCCCACTAATCAGGTAGCTCCGCCCGCTTGTCAGGCAGCCCCGCCCATTAATCGGATAGCCCCGCCTACTGCCCAGGCATCTCTGTCGACTGCCTGAGGTAGCCCTGCGTATGCTCAGATAGCCCCAACTTTTATTCGAATCGTGGGGTCGAGCATGCGGTTAAAATGTGTTTAGATTACTGGGATAAACCTGTCCAAACCGACACGTTTAGTACGTGTATCGTTACATTCATGTGTTCGATCTGTACGTGCAGAAGACAATCATAACGCAGAATAACCAAATAAACAGTTAAATAGCAATATATCTAAGCAATGCCTTTTGCACATATATATCTGCCTCTAAGTAACAAAAAAAGAAAGCACATATATATCTGCCTCTAAGTAACAAAGAAAGTACTACCACTGCCAAACAACCCATCCATCGGCCTACTGCGAGTGCATAATTTTTGCAGCATTGATTTGCTTATTCTAGATTTGAAGTTTTCGTGACTGCAATGATCCATACTCTCTGGTTCTTTCGGTAAAGTCACGTAAGTGAAAAAAAAAGTAATAAATATTAATTAAATAATATCTCCATTTATTTATCTTCTTTCGGTAAAGTCACGTAAGTGAAAAATAAAAATAAAACATAAGAAAATAAAATTCTCACGACGTTTCGGCCACAACACAAGAAAGAACCAAGAGGATGAATCCCTGCAGTCACAAACGCTTTAAATCACCATTTATTTATTTTTAGTTTTTATTTTTCACCGACATGATTTGCTTATCTCGTGCATAATGAGGTTCGAAGATGCAGCGACGTGATGACATCACGACGCATACGTCCCCAGGCACGGTTTGCAATGAGTGACGTCATCCGTATCGGGGTCGTCTCGCGCCCAATCGTTACGCGATGACGTTGGCGTCCAGACGGGCGACGCTCCTCAGCGCGATGACGCACGTGTCGGCGCGATTACGTCATCGCGCCACGTTAAGTTCTGACGCGGTGACGTCACGACGCAAAATTTGCGTCGTGACGTCACCGCGCAACTTGCGTCATGACGTTACCCGCGTGCGAGGCGGTGTATTTCGTGTGTGTGTTAGATGTGTGTGTGTAGGTGAGTGTCAGTGTGCGTTTGAGAGAGCGAGCGATTGAAATCTAAGGGGGGCGCGGGGGTGAAGAACGTCTCTCAATGTCGTCGCCGGCGTGAGATCCTCTATGTAGCCTCGGCCCGTGCTCCCCGCTTCTCCGCGGTGAGTGACGCCTAACAGCGCTCAGGCCACGGGGCCCCCATTGTTAGTGCGCTGCGACCCATTCAGAGCTCGTGTATCATCATCATCATCACTGCTGCTGCTTCATTCATTGTGCCGCTGCTACTGCTGCTGCTTTTGGCTGGTGCTCGGTGTCTCTGTTCATGTGTCCGAGGCTCAAGAGCGAGTCTGCCGCAGGCGACGAGGGTTCGCCCCGGCACCGTTACTCCTCGAGACCACCCCTCCTCCTCCTCCTACGGGCTGTGAGGGGGGCATTCCCAAATCCTTGGCGTGGTTGGGTCTCTCAACCCTGCATGTGATCCTGATACTGACCACCTTGGTCCAGATCGGACCACGGTTATTAATTGAGCGTGACCCGCACCCATGCATGGCTCACGTTCTGTCCAAGAATTATGGACTGAATACTTGAAGCTGCCCCGTGTGAATAAGGTTAAGCATTGAACCTGACCCGCAAAGCAGGCATGAACCACATTGTGACCCTCACCTGAAATTGACTCAGACATGTAAACTTTGAAATCACTCCGATATTTAAACTCTGATATGACTGTGGTATATAAACTTACCCAAGATCTGACTCCAACCCATGTTCTGGTCCAGATTCTGACATTGAGCTAATCATGACCCAGATTATTTCTGACTCGGTCTCTGGCCCATAATTGACCCAGACCAGTGGCTGGATACAGAAAACACCATGAGATTGTTTTCCCATATACTTAAAATGTCTCTGCAACTGGCCGCTTACATTGACCCCAAACTGACCTCAGCCCTGCCCTTGCAGAGAGTCATAATATTGAACCAGATATTTGACCGGACTCTATTCACAAACATATAACCCTAAACCATAAATCTAACTCTGAATCAGAGCCTGAACCAAACACTAGCCTAGATGCTGACCTTAATCCTGACTGAACATTAACACAGTGGCGAGATGTTAACTACCACCCCTGGTATACAGAAGGTCGTGGGTTCCATCCCGACTCTGGCACCTGTATATTTGGAGTTTGCATGTTCTCCCCGTGTTCGCTTGAAATTTTCTGCGGATCCTCCGGTTTGTTCCTCTACATTTAGAAGCATGCATTTAGAGTATTTGGCTGCTATAAATTTCCACGTGATAAGCAATTTCGTTGAGCTGTCATTTGTGGTCAGATCGCTTCTGAAAAAGAGCTATATGTATGAATGTATGTTGAACTTCTTTCATACTGTGCATAAGCCAGCCGTGCCAATGGAAGGTGTGGGGGGAGGGCAACAAACTAAACACAAAAAGCAATTCCAGAGCAATTAGTTTTCAATCTAGATTGAAAAGTGCATTTCGGCTGAGGCTTCCTAATATCGGAAGGAAGAGCGTTCCAGACGGCCGCAGAAGCGCATCTGAAAGCATGTGATGCAGTGACCGTCTTTAGCTCAGTGGGCCTTATCTGGTAAAATAAAAAAAATACTTTAGCTTAAATTTTTTTTTTTAGTTTCTATCTCAATTTTGACAGAGATCTGGCACCCAATCTCGGCCCTCTCATTACTCCAATGTCCCATTGCTGTGTGTTAGCTCGTATTGCATGATTGTTGTCTGGCCTAGAATTGGACCAGTGCAGAATATTAACCGCGTGGTGGTGGTGGGTAATTGTATGGACCTCATTTGCCGTATCTTTCTCCAGTGCAGACTCTCAACTGGATTGTGAAGCATCATGCTATTTTGTGGTAATTCTGGGACGAATGTCCCAATATTAGCATATTGAGTGGAATTCAATCAGGTGCAAGGCCAGTCATATGCATTGTCTCTATGGAGTGTGTGTTTGTATATTTTATTATCATATGATAGCTTCGCTAGTATTTTTAAAAAAATTTAACCAGGCAAGAGCCCTTTGAGACCACAGGTCTCCTTTTCAAAAGATAGATTATGCGGTGGTCTTTCTAAATTACCACATTTGCAGCAGTGGCTCGTTGCATAATCCACTTATTTTTCCATTGTGCTGATTTAAATTGGAAGCTAAGAAAAATGTCACTTCTTTTGTGTGTATCTGGCCACAGTGGTACTAGACAACTTGTTTTGAGCAAACATGACTGCAGTGCATCTTTCTTTTGATTCAAGGGTAGTAGTAGTGCACCCCTGTAATTCAGCTTTGTTTTCACAATCACTATGCAAATCAGTAATCACCCTCTACTGGCAGATGAATGCCCCAGATCACTTGCAAAATTAGACTATCCAGGTCTCTTGTGCACTCACCTGGTGAAACAAAATGAACTTAACTTCAAACAACTCTTCGAAAACAAGGGTTTGGTGGATGCTGCAGATTTACAAACTGAAAAAAAAACCCAGAGGTATTGTTCTCCTTGTTGAACTACCATATATGTAGCGATTATAAATCATGCTATTAAAACCTTATTCATTACAACACTTTCATTTTAGCTCGAATAATTCACTTGTGGACCACCAACAAGAAGAATACCCTCCACTTGCTATGAGGTGATGAGAAAATAGCAGTACAGCAATTGGGTTCATGGACACATCTGTGCAGACTTTTGTTGTCCCCCTCATATGGTGTATCTGTTGTCCCTGGATACTGTCGCATTCTTGCACACGCAAAACACACTTTAAGAACGAATCGAAGAGGAAAACATCCTCACTCTTGGGATTACGCATATGGCAACATCGCCACCTACTGCGAAAAGTTGGCAAAGACCCACCCGGATTTTTTTTTACAACTCAACGAGGCTTTCCTTGGCAAAACAAGTGGCAATTCAATTTTAGTTACAGCTGGTTAACATTATCGTTGATTTTTGGATGATTGTTTTTTCAAGGAAAATTCAACATTGTATTTTTTATTGTGTGGTGTTTACTTGATTTGCCATTGTCTTCATATGGTTTGTATTTTTTTCAGGTGTCAGGGTAAAAGTGCACGGGGTAAAAATGAGTGAAGATGACAAGCCATTTGTGTGCAACGTGCCAGGCTGTGGGCAGGTAACACATGACTCACCTCATCTCACTACGGAACAGGGTACCTCCATGTCCATTAACAGCACTCCAGCACTCACTACCTTGCTGTAACGTTACAATTCTCAGTGTTTTAAGTACGACTCATTTGCCATTGGCTTCTTAAATAAATCAAGTTCCTCGTTGCGGAGGCAAATTTAGAAAAAAAGTGAGCACCATCTTTTGAGACGGGTTCTATTTGATTGGCAAGCTAATTTTGCAGTTTCCAATGGAGAGGAAGACCCCCTTCCATACAGATCTTCCACCAGTGGCTCAAGGCCCACCGGTGAAAATTATCTCTTGCCCAACGTGTGTTTGATGATGTGTACTTACCTCGTACATATATGTGTACACAAAAAACGAGGCTCACACTTTGTTGTTGTTGTTTTTCTCTGCAGAGCTTCACTAACGAAGACCATCTGTCCGTGCACAAACACAAGCATGAGATGACTCTCAAGTTTGGGCCACCCAAGAGTGATGCCCTCGTCGTTGCTGGTGAGTCGCTGTTCTCCGAGCAGCGCCGTCAGCAGTTTTATTTCTGTGATCCTCACGATGATTATTATTTCGCTTGTTTACCTAAAAAGTGTCTACAACAGTGTCCTTCATAAATTTTCAGGGGGTGGTCATTGTCACCAATAAGATTTCAGTGGGAGGGCCGCCACACATTTGAAACCATTGGTTTTGACAGCATGATGGGGTTTTTCACATTTGTATATTGTCGGGGGCTGCACGTCAGGGTCCACGCTAAAGGCCACCAGAGGCCGTCAGTGGCCCGCGGGCCGTGCAATGAACACACTGCTCTACTAGATACAGCTGCATGAAGGCCTCTCCACGCTGTTCCCCGTCGCGCACAACCCCGTGCTACCATTTCACTCCTGCACATGAACTGATCTCATCACCCCTTATCTACGATGGTCATCCTCTTGGATGCGTTCTCTCCTTTGGCCGAAATTCCATCATCAGCCTGGTTCGTTGGCCATCATCCCATCTCACGGTGCTTCCTGCCCAAGCCTTTTTACTTTCTGAACTGTCATTATGCTTTTGATTTGTGTTTGTTCCCTGATCCACTCGTTACTTTTTCTGTCTGTGTCATTCCAAGCGTGCATTTTGTCCATGCTTTGTTGGCTTTTGAGCTTTTGTCTCATTTCATTTGTCGTTCCATGTTTCTGATTCGTATGTCAGAGCTGGCAGTATACACTGATTGAAAACTTTCTTCTTCAGACACATTATTGTGTTCCTTTTCATTTTCACCAAGTACACAAGAGTGCTCCCATCTTCCTTGTCTCCCGTGCAGACCAGACTCCGACCCCGACTCGATTCTTGAAGAACTGTGAAGAAGTCGGCCTTTTCCATGAGCTCGCAAGCCCCTTTGATAAGCTGGAGCATGAGTTTAAGAAGGCTCAAGAGGAAGAGGACAAAAAGGTGGGGTGTTTATACCCCTCTGATTTTGTTGCCTCCATCATAATCAGTTACCGCCGTCAACCACCACCTTTAGAATAATTTCATCGCCATTGCCATGCTCAAACACTGTCGTTCAATGTTCACAAAGTCAACATTGCTCATAAAACACATTGTCAGTAAGCATTCATCACCAGTGTACTGTCACCAGGGTACTTTATATGGGAGCCTATAGGCTACTTCTAGTCGTTTCTCCAACTGATATCTTCAGTTGTTTAGTGAACTTATGCACAAGTTTTGTTTCGCTCATGTTTGAGCCCCACTTTGCAGCCAACTTTATTCAGTTCTTCTGACATTTCCTGTGCTATATTTCATTTTTCCATTGGTTGTTACAGTAACAATGTCATCAGCACATCTGAGATGACTAACACTTTCTCCACCTATATATATGCCTTTATTTCTTAAATCCAATTTCCGAGAAACATTGTCTATCGTCACTGTGAATAACTTTGGCGAATTCTCTTATCCGTAAATTATAAATGTATTCGTGCAACGTCGATGAATCTGATACAATTTTGTTAATGTTTTCATAAAAAAAAAGATTTCCATCGTGACTAATTGGAAGGGAAGACGCACGTCGACATCAGCTCTTGTAGACGTGGACCCAGACTGTGTGTCCTAGGCTGACTGCGCGTTTGAAGCTCCTTAAATGAGAAAAAAAACGTTAAAGCTACGGTCAAAAATGTTGCTATAGAATTGGATTAAAATATTTTTTAACGTTTTTTTTATATACGTTTTTTTTATATACGTTTTTATTACAACAAAACGCGAGCCCGGTAAAACACGCCGAAATATTCCAGTGGCGGGTTATAGAGAATCCACGGTAATACATTCCGGTGCAACGGAACCACACGAAAGGTCAGGGAAGAAGAGGTATAGGGCCCGCTGCCCCATTCAATACCTTTTGTTTAATTGTTAATGAGGCTGTAAACGTTTGTCATGCCGACGGCTTGGGGAGTCCTTCATTCAGCAGTGGGTTGACGATGCTGATGATCTTGTCAGACAGCCCGTGCCGCACGGCTCAGGTACGTACGTATATCCACGACAATGAGAGCTCATCGTTTTTTGGGTTGCCTCTTCATTCTTGTCGTTGTCGTAATCTTTTTTTATTTTTCCCTCCACATTTAAAAACATGAATTTAGAGTATCTGGCTGCTATACATTTCCACATGGTGATAAGCCACTTCGTGGCGCTGTAATTTGTGGCCAGGTCGCTTCTGAAAAAAAGCTACATAGCCCAGTGGGCCTTACCTGGTAAAATAAAATATATATTTTAAAAATAGTTTGTAGTAATTCCTCGAGCCGGTCTGCGCAGCTCGTGCTGGGGCTGCCTGCCCCCAGCCTGGCCGAGGCGAGCAGCAAGGATGGGGAGCACGTGGCTATGGAAACCTCGCAGCCCTGCACCTCCTCCACCCAGCCTGAGCCCAGCGCCGGCAGCAGCAACAAGAAGGTGAATGTGGTGGGGGAGGGTGGGGTGGCGGCACTGCACGGCAGGAGGAAGTATGGGGCGCCACGGTGGCGAGATGTTAACTCCCTCGCCTGAAATGGAGGAGTTCGTAGGTTCGATCCCGACCCTGACGCCTGTATATCTCGAGTTTGCATGTTCTCCCCGCGGTTGCGTGGATCTTTCTCCAGGTCCTCCGGTTTTTCGCTCCACATTTAGAATCAACAGGCGTTCAGAGTATGTTGCTACTATAAATTTGCATATGAACCTTATGGCGGAACGCCGGGGTCCCGAATAAACGGAAGTCAAAATCGTAATTAATTAATACAATTTTGGCGACTCTGTCCCACCGCGCACATAAACGCCGCAACCCACCTGGCACAGATCAATCTGTTGTCATGTCGTCCAAGCGCAGCAGCGAGGATGAATGTGCAGAAGAAACTAAACTTTTAAACTTTGATTAGCGCATCGTGTAGAGCTCGTCGAGAGGAATATATTGCCATATCGTTCGCCTTTAACAGACATAAAATTACGTCACAACGCAGTTTATGCGAGAGCCGGGGGCTTATGGGGACCCCGGGGTCCCGCCATGAGGTTCATGTGATAAGCCACTTTGTTGACCTGCCATTTGTGGCCAAGTCCCTTCTGAAAAAGAGCTAAATAGCTCAAAATACAAATACATAAATAGAATATAAGAATACTGGTGAGGTCAAGACATCCAGCGCTACCAAGCATCACGACCACTGTAGGAGCATGTTGTGCTTGTTATTGCATGGAAGTCGGTGAGCTGAGTTTGATTCCTGACTATGGCTATCATTAGTTGTGAGCGATATCAGTATCAGTCTTGGGTACTCCTCTCTCACCGACCCACACTGGCTAGCGTGGTGAAGAGTGGTCAAACGACTCCAATGGCAGACATTCAATGTGAATTTACAAAGGGCTGTACAAGCTTCCTAGAATGTAATGCAAGTGTAGTGGATTCAACTGAGTCGCGGACGTACTCTTTGGAGACAACACATATTTATGAATACCAACACATTAACACAAAGGGGTTACTGCCCCTTCACCAGATAACCTGTGGTGGTGGACCACCTGGCTAACTACGCTAGTCACTGCGAGTAGCTACAACGGACAGGACCCAGGCTTCGGTCCTCGTCCACGTGTTGGTGACTTCTTCTTGGACGTAGAACGTAGATCGTAGATCTTCAGATGACCACAGCAATGCTGAACCCCGGTCCCTGTGGGGACCCCGGTTTATATCCTCCCGGGTCGTGGCTGGCCCCGCCCTTGGCCACAACCACCTTCGAGAATCCTCTTGCTGTTTCTCGACCCTTCCCGTAGGATCTCATCCTGACACGTGACCACCCCCTAGCCCCCACCTGGGGCCCCTGTGTAGATCTTACTTGTCACGTGCCTTCCAGGGTCAACCAGAGTGCCATGGCCTCGGGTAACCTCATCCCCTGGCTGACACTCTCACACTCCCTCCTGTAGGGGTCAGCACTGCACACCACGCGTGGTGCCAATGAGCGCTATCCCAGCGCTCACTGAGCCCCCTCTAGGGCTGGTACTACACCCACCTACGGGGTGTCCGCGATGACAATGCATCACACGCCGTGCCTCGCTAGAGCCGGCATTACTCAGTGACATTCACGATGTCGCTACATACGTGATGTCCGTGATGTGAGTCACAGCATCAGGTTCACCGATCACTTCAGCTACCTCGGTGTCATCCTAGATTCAACTTTATCCTTCGACCGTCAAACCAATCATATCATCAGTTCATGTAACTTTCACCTGAAGGCTCTCAGACACCTACGTCCTCTCATCTCTACTGAAATTGCCAACACATTGGCATGTTGCATAGTTGGGTCTCGCCTCGACTATTGCAACTCCGTCCTAGTCCGGTCCTCCACTGGCAAACTAAAAAAACTTCAAAGACTACAAAACAACCTGGCATGCATCGTCATTGCCCACCCTCATCCCCGTCTCGACTCACTAGCCTGTCTCCGTGCCCTCAACTGGCTACCCATCGCCAGTAGGGTCATATACAAGATCACCTGCCTCTGCCACAATGCCTTCACATCTGCCTGTCCGCCGTACCTTTCTTCACTATTGACGACTTGCAGCTCAGCACACGGCAGATGCCTGCGCAGCGCGACTCACGACCTCCTCTTGATAACAAGATCCAGGATGGTCATGTCTATGCGCCGCTTCTCGGTGGCAGCCCCAACAGTCTGGAACGCTATCCCTCTGCACATTCGCAGCATCACCTCAATCGCCTCCTTCAAGAGACACTTAAAAACTCACCTCTATAACCACGTGCTTTCGAGCGACTCTGAGCTTGGCTCCGCGCCTCTGAGTTGCGGCCGTTACGTCCGCAAATTTACGCTCGTTATAAATTGTATTATTATTATATTATTATTAGTACATCGCATGCCGTGCCTCTCTAGGGCTGGCACCACACAGTGACATTCGCGATGTCGCTACACAAGCATACCCATGAAAGCCAGGTGTGCTAATATCCATTGTGTGCTTGAATCAGAGGTTGCCCATCGCCTTCACCCCACAAATGTAACGAAAGGATGCGTTCCTCGTAAGAGAACTGCGCTGATATAAGCTGTGCCCTATGTTCAGCTTCTACCTGTGTAGTGTCTTCAACAATTACTCACACCAACACGTGGTAACAAGTCATCTGCTTACACTTTATTCACCTATTCTTGCACCAATTGTAGGCACTCCTATAACTATCTATGCGGTAACTTCTCCCCACTCTTATCTACCTTTCACCTCGCTTATCCTGCACTCAGCAACTCTGCTCTCAGCGACTCCGCACACTGCGTCTCCGCACACAGCGTCTCCGCACACAGCGTCTCACACACAGCATCTCACACACAGCGTCTCCACACACAGCGTCTCCCCACACAGCGTCTCCACACAGCATCTCCCCACACAGCGTCTCCCCACACAGCGTCTCCACACACAGCATCTACACACACAGCGTCTCACACACAGCGTCTCCCCACACAGCGTCTCCCCACACAGCGTCTCCCCACACAGCGTCTCCACACACAGCATCTACACACACAGCGTCTCACACACAGCGTCTCCCCACACAGCGTCTCCCCACACAGCGTCTCCACACACAGCGTCTCCACACACAGCGTCTCCACACACAGCGTCTCCACACACAGCGTCTCCACACACAGCGTCTCCCCACACAGCGTCTCCCCACACAGAGTCTCCACACACAGCGTCTCACACACAGCGTCTCCGCACACAGCGTCTCCACACACAGCGTCTCCGCACACAGCGTCTCCACACACAGCGTCTCCGCTCACAGCGTCTCACACACAGCGTCTCCACACACAGCGTCTCCACACACAGCGTCTCCGCTCACAGCGTCTCACACACAGCGTCTCCACACACAGCATCTCCACACACAGCGTCTCCGCTCACAGCGTCTCACACACAGTGTCTCCACACACAGCGTCTCCGCACACAGCGTCTTCCCACACAGCGTCTCTCAGCGTCTCCACACACAGCGTCTCCACACACAGCGTCTCACACACAGCGTCTCACACACAGCGTCTCACACACAGCGTCTTCGCACACAGCGTCTCACACACAGCGTCTTCGTACACAGCGACTCCACACACAGCGTCTCCGCACACAGCATCTCACACACAGCGTCTCACACACAGCGACTCCACACACAGCATCTCACACACAGCGTCTCCCCACACAGCGACTCCCCACACAGCGTCTCACCACACAGCATCTCCACACACAGCTTCTTCACACACAGCGACTCTACATCTCCACCGCTGCCGTCACCTACGCTCCCTCAAACCCGCTCACCCGTCTGTCCAGGGCAAGGGATCAGCCAACACCCGCCCGGCGACGGCGTCAGGCTTGAGGTCCCGTTTGGCTGGAGCGGCAGCGGCGAGATGTCTTCACTCTTGGTCCCCGGCAACAACTCCCCGCTCCGCTCACGCACACGCCCTCATATGCCTCTGCTAATTATCCGAGACCTCTCACGCGTTTCTTTAAGCTCTCGCCAGGCTGGCGCCTGTCGGCCCATCAATTAACCCTCATCTCCCGTCTCCCTGGCAACACCTCCGGTCTCAACGTGCACAACCGGTCGACCCCGTTTGCACCTGCTTCGCCCCTTACAACTGGCGGTTTGTCCGCGCAAACCTCACGCGCGCCTGTTTGCCCTCAGTTGCCCTCGGTTGACTGTGCGCACCGCGTATTTCACTACTCACACCTGTTACGTTAACGCACATAAATGTGCTCATGTGAATGACGGGTGAATGACCGTGCGCGCACAACGCAGGAGGCTGCGTTCCCTGTGGTCTCCGAGGTGGCGCTGCCCCTGCGCCCATCCTCCCTGCTGCTGCCGAGCCCCACGCGCAGCCCCAGCATGGTGATCCAGCAGACGACGCCTTCGCCAAATTCGCCCTCCGTCATCATCCAGGCTCCCTCTGCCCACCAGCAGCATGTTGCGTAAGAACCGTTGTCATACGAGACACACACACATGGCGCGAGACACACACACACGGCACGAGACACACACACACGGCACGAGACACACACACACGGCACGAGACACACACACATGGCGCGAGACACACACACATGGCACAAGACACACACACATGGCGCGAGACACACACACATGGTGCGAGACACACACACATGGCGCGAGACACACACACATGGCACGAGACACACACACATGGCACGAGACACACACACATGGCACGAGACACACACACATGGCGCGAGACACACACACATGGTGCGAGACACACACACATGGCACGAGACACACACACATGCCACGAGACACACTCATGGCACGAGACACACACACACATGGCGCGAGACACACACACATGGCGTGAGACACACACACATGGCGTGAGACACACACACATGCCACGAGACACACACACACATGGCACGAGACACACACACATGGCACGAGACACACACACATGGCGTGAGACACACACACATGGCACGAGACACACACACATGGCACGAGACACACACACAAGGCGCGAGACACACACACATGGCACGAGACACACACATGGCGCGAGACACACACACACGGCGTGAGACACACACACACATGGCGCGAGACACACACACATGGCGCGAGACACACACACATGGCGCGAGACACACACACATGGCGCGAGACACACACACATGGCACGAGACACACACACATGGCGCGAGACACACACGCACGGCGTGAGACACACACACACGGCGCGAGACACACACACACATGGCGCGAGACACACACGCATGGCGTGAGACACACACACATGGCGCGAGACACACACACATGGCACGAGACACACACACACATGGCACGAGACACACACACATGGCGCGAGACACACACACATGGCGCGAGTCACACACACACGGCGCGAGACACACACACATGGCGTGAGACACACACACACATGGCGTGAGACACACACACATGGCACGAGACACACACAGATGGCGCGAGACACACACACACGGCGCGAGACACACACACATGGCGCGAGACACACACACATGGCGTGAGACACACACACATGGCAGGAGACACACACACATGGCACGAGACACACACACATGGCGCGAGACACACACACATGGCACGAGACACACACACACGGCGCGAGACACACACACACGACGCGAGACACACACACATGGCACGAGACACACACACATGGCGCGAGACACACACACATGCCACGAGACACACACTCATGGCACGAGACACACACACACATGGCACGAGACACACACACATGGCGCGAGACACACACACATGGCGTGAGACACACACACATGCCACGAGACACACACACACATGGCGCGAGACACACACACATGGCGCGAGACACACACACATGGCACGAGACACACACACATGGCACGAGACACACACACATGGCGCGAGACACACACACATGGCGTGAGACACACACACATGCCACGAGACACACACACACATGGCGCGAGACACACACACATGGCGCGAGACACACACACATGGCACGAGACACACACACATGGCACGAGACACACACACATGGCACGAGACACACACACATGGCACGAGACACACACACATGGCACGAGACACACACACATGGCGCGAGACACACACACACGGCGCGAGACACACACACATGGCGCGAGACACACACACATGGCACGAGACACACACACATGGCGCGAGACACACACACATGGCACGAGACACACACACATGGCACGAGTCACACACACACATGGCACGAGACACACACACATGGCTCGAGACACACACACATGGCACGAGACACACACACATGGCGCGAGACACACACACATGGCACGAGACACACACATGGCGCGAGACACACACACACGGCATGAGACACACACACACGGCGCGAGACACACACACATGGCGCGAGACACACACACATGGCGTGAGACACACACACACGGCGTGAGACACACACACACGGCGCGAGACACACACACATGGCGCGAGACACACACACATGGCGCGAGACACACACACATGGCGCGAGACACACACACATGGCACGAGACACACACACATGGCACGAGTCACACACACACATGGCACGAGACACACACACATGGCTCGAGACACACACACATGGCACGAGACATACACACATGGCGCGAGACACACACACATGGCACGAGACACACACACATGGCGCGAGACACACACACACGGCGTGAGACACACACACACGGCGCGAGACACACACACATGGCGCGAGACACACACACACGGCGTGAGACACACACACACGGCGCGAGACACACACACATGGCGCGAGACACACACACATGGCGCGAGACACACACACATGGCGCGAGACACACACACATGGCGCGAGACACACACGCACGGCGTGAGACACACACACACGGCGCGAGACACACACACATGGCGCGAGACACACACGCATGGCGTGAGACACACACATGGCGCGAGACACACACACATGGCACGAGACACACACGCACATGGCACGAGACACACACACATGGCGTGAGACACACACACATGGCGCGAGTCACACACACACGGCGCGAGACACACACACATGGCGTGAGACACACACACACATGGCGTGAGACACACACACATGGCACGAGACACACACACATGGCACGAGACACACACACATGGCACGAGACACACACACATGGCGCGAGACACACACACACGGCGTGAGACACACACACATGGCACGAGACACACACACATGGCACGAGACACACACACATGGCGTGAGACACACACACATGGCACGAGACACACACACATGGCACGAGACACACACACATGGCACGAGACACACACACATGGCACGAGACACAAACACATGGCGCGAGACACACACACATGGCACGAGACACACACACATGGCGTGAGACACACACACATGGCACGAGTCACACACACATGGCACGAGACACACACACATGGCACGAGACACACACACATGGCACTAGACACACACACTGGTGCGAGACACACACACATTGCGTGAGACACACACACATGGCGCGAGACACACACACATGACGCGAGACACACACACGTGGCACGAGACACGCACACATGGCGTGAGACACACACACATGGCACGAGACACACACACGTGGCACGAGACACACACACATGGCGTGAGACACACACACATGACGCGAGACACACACACGTGGCACGAGACACACACACATAGCGTGAGACACACACACATTGCACGAGACACACACACGTGGCACGAGACACACACACATGGCGTGAGACACACACACATGACGCGAGACACACACACGTGGCACGAGACACACACACACGGCACGAGACACACACACACGGCGCGAGACACACACACGGCGTGAGACACACACACATGGCGCGAGACACACACACGTGGCACGAGACACACACACACGGCGTGAGACACACACACATGGCGCGAGACACACACACATGGCGCGAGTCACACACACATGGTGCGAGACACACACACATGGTGCGAGACACACACACATGGCGTGAGACACACACACACGGCGTGAGACACACACACATGGTGCGAGACACACACACATGGCGTGAGACACACACTCATGGCACGAGACACACACACATGGTGCGAGACACACACACACGGCGTGAGACACACACACATGGCGCGAGACACACACACATGGTGCGAGACACACACACATGGCGTGAGACACACACTTATGGCACGAGACACACACACATGGCGTGAGACACACACACATGGTGCGAGACACACACACATGGCACGAGACACATACACATGGCGTGAGACACACACACATGGCGCGAGACACACACACACGGCGTGAGACACACACACATGGTGCGAGACACACACACACGGCGTGAGACACACACACATGGCGCGAGACACACACACATAGCACGAGACACACACACATGGTGCGAGACACACACACATGGTGCGAGACACACACACATGGCGTGAGACACACACACACGGCGTGAGACACACACACATGGTGCGAGACACACACACATGGCGTGAGACAAACACTCATGGCACGAGACACACACACATGGTGCGAGACACACACACACGGCGTGAGACACACACACATGGCGCGAGACACACACACATGGTGCGAGACACACACACATGGCGTGAGACACACACACATGGCGCGAGACACACACACATGGCACGAGACACACACACATGGTGCGAGACACACACACATGGCACGAGACACACACACATGGCGCGAGACACACACACATGGCGCGAGACACACACACATGGCGCGAGACACACACGCACGGCGTGAGACACACACACACGGCGCGAGACACACACACATGGCGCGAGACACACACGCATGGCGTGAGACACACACATGGCGCGAGACACACACACATGGCACGAGACACACACGCACATGGCACGAGACACACACACATGGCGTGAGACACACACACATGGCGCGAGTCACACACACACGGCGCGAGACACACACACATGGCGTGAGACACACACACACATGGCGTGAGACACACACACATGGCACGAGACACACACACATGGCACGAGACACACACACATGGCACGAGACACACACACATGGCGCGAGACACACACACACGGCGTGAGACACACACACATGGCACGAGACACACACACATGGCACGAGACACACACACATGGCGTGAGACACACACACATGGCACGAGACACACACACATGGCACGAGACACACACACATGGCACGAGACACACACACATGGCACGAGACACAAACACATGGCGCGAGACACACACACATGGCACGAGACACACACACATGGCGTGAGACACACACACATGGCACGAGTCACACACACATGGCACGAGACACACACACATGGCACGAGACACACACACATGGCACTAGACACACACACTGGTGCGAGACACACACACATTGCGTGAGACACACACACATGGCGCGAGACACACACACATGACGCGAGACACACACACGTGGCACGAGACACGCACACATGGCGTGAGACACACACACATGGCACGAGACACACACACGTGGCACGAGACACACACACATGGCGTGAGACACACACACATGACGCGAGACACACACACGTGGCACGAGACACACACACATAGCGTGAGACACACACACATTGCACGAGACACACACACGTGGCACGAGACACACACACATGGCGTGAGACACACACACATGACGCGAGACACACACACGTGGCACGAGACACACACACACGGCACGAGACACACACACACGGCGCGAGACACACACACGGCGTGAGACACACACACATGGCGCGAGACACACACACGTGGCACGAGACACACACACACGGCGTGAGACACACACACATGGCGCGAGACACACACACATGGCGCGAGTCACACACACATGGTGCGAGACACACACACATGGTGCGAGACACACACACATGGCGTGAGACACACACACACGGCGTGAGACACACACACATGGTGCGAGACACACACACATGGCGTGAGACACACACTCATGGCACGAGACACACACACATGGTGCGAGACACACACACACGGCGTGAGACACACACACATGGCGCGAGACACACACACATGGTGCGAGACACACACACATGGCACGAGACACATACACATGGCGTGAGACACACACACATGGCGCGAGACACACACACACGGCGTGAGACACACACACATGGTGCGAGACACACACACACGGCGTGAGACACACACACATGGCGCGAGACACACACACATAGCACGAGACACACACACATGGTGCGAGACACACACACATGGTGCGAGACACACACACATGGCGTGAGACACACACACACGGCGTGAGACACACACACATGGTGCGAGACACACACACATGGCGTGAGACAAACACTCATGGCACGAGACACACACACATGGTGCGAGACACACACACACGGCGTGAGACACACACACATGGCGCGAGACACACACACATGGTGCGAGACACACACACATGGCGTGAGACACACACACATGGCGCGAGACACACACACATGGCACGAGACACACACACATGGTGCGAGACACACACACATGGCACGAGACACACACACATGGCGCGAGACACACACACATGGCGCGAGACACACACACATGGCGCGAGACACACACACATGGCGCGAGTCACACACACATGGCGCGAGACACACACACATGGCACGAGACACACACACATGGCGAGAGACACACACACATGGCGCGAGTCACACACACATGGCGCGAGACACACACACATGGCGCGAGACACACACACATGGCATGAGACACACACACATGGCACGAGACACACACACATGGCGTGAGACACACACACATGGCACGAGACACACACACATGGCGCGAGACATACACACATGGCGCGAGTCACACACACATGGCGCGAGACACACACATGGCACAAGACACACACACATGGCGCGAGACACACACACATGGCACGAGACACACACACATGGCGCGAGACACACCCACATGGCACGAGACACACACACATGGCGCGAGACACACACACATGGCACGAGACACACACACATGGCGCGAGACACACACACATGGCACGAGACACACACACATGGCACGAGACACACACACATGGCGCGAGACACACACACATGGCACGAGACACACACACATGGCGTGAGTCACACACACATGGCGCGAGACACACACATGGCGCGAGACACACACACATGGCGCGAGACTCACACACATGGCGCGAGTCACACACACATGGCACGAGACACACACACATGGCACGAGTCACACACACATGGCGCGAGACACACACACATGGCGCGAGACACACACACATGGCACGAATTACACACGGCATTCTGCGAGAGATGCATCGCGTAAGCGCCACGTCACGAGAAACCCGCGTCACATGAGACCCATGCCACACCAATCCCGCCCACACCTCTGATTAGCGCGGTTGGCTACGTATGGTATGAAATAAGTTCAACATACATACATATAAGTTGCTTTTTCACAGTTGCTAAGTACATGTCTAAGGGCCCAAAACCAGCAAATGGACCACAAGCAAAATTTATAAGAATCTTGCCCACACTAATCAGATACTAGAAGAGAATATACTTTGCCTGCCAACACTGCGTTTATAATTTCAGCGTATTCAGTCACTGAATGCGCTCATCACTGAATGCCACACTATCTCAACTCTTTTGAATCGGTGGTCTAAATTACTACATTCAGTTATTTTGATCTGACTATCCAGATAACGACAAAAGCTTTCGTTCATGCAATGCTGCACACCTTTGTGTGTTTTGCAAGCGTCTATTTGTTTCCAGCCTGCTTTAATTGTACTGTTGCCATGTGTTTCCTGGTCATTTTCTGATTCGAATGTCCTATTTGGCTCTCGGCAAGGAGGTTTCCCCAGAGGTTTGGGTTCACGTTCTGTGTGTCTGTGCTGCATTCATCCGTACGTACGCGCGTCGTCCCCTGACAGGCCCATCCCGGGTTCCCTGCCCGTCATCCTGCAGCTGTCCAACGGCCAGGCGGTGTCGGTGTCTCTTCCGGCCAGCGCGGCCACCAGCCCCACGCTCCCCGTGCCCGCCGCCTACCCCGAGCAGCAGCCCATCGCCATCCAGGTGCCCAACGGCACCGTCACGACACCGGGATGCAAGCGGCGCAGGCAGCAGAGTGTGGCCTGGCAGCCTCTTTCTCCGTGTTTTCTATTCACTCACACACGGCTTCATTGCGGACAGACAACTCCGTTGACGTGATGAAAAAAACATATATAAGAATAGGCTTGAACCCTTTCTGGCAACAAAACGGGTGTTATGACGTTCAAACAGCCAATTAGATACGAACACCACCGTCTTGATACTGGCGAAATGTCACATAGCTCTAACTGCTCAACCAAAGCTAATCATAATTTGATACTGGTATTGCCTTTGCGCTGTTCACCTTGTGGCGGTCTCTGGTCTAACACTGGTGAGGCAAAGCCATCATCAGTTTCAAAGACAATGGCACATATAATTATCAGAGGATGTTTGTTTGTATGTTTTGCCACAAGTATGTGTGGCTAATGCAGACTTGATGCCTTGAAATAGGTTTTCTATTTGAACTTTGAACATCTTAACACCTTTTTTTATTGCCAGATAGGGTAAAGACTCATTAAATTTTTTTCCATCATTTTGGATACTGGCAAAAAGGTCTCATATATACATTTTGACTTACATTTTTACTTCAAACTTTCGTGACTGCAGGAATTCATATTCTATGGTTCTTTCGGTAAAGTCACGTAGATAGAAAAAAATTAATAATAATAATAAAATAATAAAAATAAAGTGAATAAAAATATCACGACGTTTCGATCGCAACACAAGCGGTCGTCATCAGGAACAGGGAGGTTAGCCTCTGAGGGCAAGCTGATTATAAAGGTTTAGAGATTGGTGGGGCAGCTAATGTTAATGTAGGAGAGGGCTCAAACACCGGCAGAAGGTCTACACCAATCAAAGCATTGCACCTCGCTCCACACACCCACACCGCTGACGGTGGAGGTTGACAAGAAAACACAAATCAAGTCATGACCCAAAGTGGTTGATGACATCTTTCCAATGATTGCTCAGTCTATAACCTTCCTCTCGGTAAAAATTGTCTCCGTGTCTGTATATATGAATGGTTTCATGAACGAATCTTTGTTGATAGCCAGGAGGCTCGCAAAGTACCGTCGTCTTAGAGAAATCAATTTCGTGTGAGCCAGCCGCATTAAAATAATGATCAGCCACGGCAGAAGTATTGGTCCTACCATGTTTCAAATCTGCCTTATGTTCACGGACACGGTCCGAGACATGTCGCTTAGTTTCCCCACTGTAACTGCTGCCGCAGATACAGCTTAGTTTGTAGACGCCAGGGTACTGCATGTCAGGAATCTTGTCTTTCACAGATGGGATCAGATCACGAATTTTATGTACTGTGTTAAATCGGACCTGGGTCTTGTGTTTTTTCATGATTTTGGAAATCTTTTCGGTTACCCCTGCTATGTATGGCAGGGTGATGGTTTTGATTTGATCCTCAGATGGCTCCTTCCTCACAGTTGGGGTGATGGCTTTGCAGATTGTGTGGTCAGAATATCCATTCACCATGAGAGCTTGGTGTATGTGTTTGAGTTCACTGGTTAGGTGTTCATGGTCGGAGATACATTGAGCTCTATGGTGTAGCGTTTTGATGAGGGAATTCTTCTGGGATGCATGGTGGTGGGAATCAGGTTTTAGCTAAGCGTCAGTATGGGTTCCTTTTTTGTAGACAGAATGGCTCATTGAGCCATCTAGTCTCTTTCTTATTAGGACATCCAAGAAAGGTAGCATGCCATCCTTTTCTACCTCCATGGTGAATTTGATGGCTGGGTGGATGGAATTGATGTGGTTGAGGAATTGGTTTAGAGCCGGTCGGCCATGTGGCCAGATGACGAACGTGTCATCTATGTACCTCTTCCACAGGGATGGGCGTAGAGTGGATGCCTGGATGGTGTCCGTCTCAAATTTTTATATGAAAACATTGGCTAGAACCGGAGATAAGGGAGAACCCATTGGGGTGCTTTCCGTTTGTTTGTAGAATGTTCCATTCCAGGTGAAGTATGTGTTGGTGAGGCAGTGTCTCCTCAGTGCCGATACATCAGCATTCAATCCTTGTTGGACCAGGTCTTCAATGATTGCAATGGTGTCGAGCACAGGTACTTTGGTGAACAAAGAAACTACATCAAAACTGACGAGTAAATAATCTGGGGACAGTGAGATGTCTTTAATTGGCGATACCAGGTGAGTTAAGTACAGAAGGTGTGATCCTACCAGTGAATGGCTGCAACGTCTCAGACAGATGTCGGGCCAGTTTGTAGGTGGGTGAGCCAATAAAACACAACCCACATCCCGAACAAACACAAATACAATCAGCACAATTATAACTAATTGAACCTCATGGCGGAGTTGCATAAGCCCCCGGCTCTCGCATAAACTGCGTTGCGACGTCATTTCATGTCTGTTGAAGGCGAACGACGCAGCAATCTATTCCTCTCCATAAGCTCTACACGATGCGCTCATCAAAGTTTAAAAGTTTTGTTTCTTCTGCGCATACGTCATCGCTGCGCTTGGACGACATGACAACAGAATGATCCGCGCCAGGTGGGTCGCGGCGTTTATGTGCGCGCTGGGACGGAGTCGGCAAAAATAAATTAATTAATTACGATTTTGACTTCCGTTTATTCGGGACCCCGGGGTCCCACCATGAGGTTAAATTGCTGATCCAAACAAAATTGCTCATAACACAGTTCATGGATAATTGCATAGTGAGTCATTTGTAACCCTGCCACGCTTTGAGTCGAAAGCTGCTGATGGTCACAGTGTCAAAATGTTGGCCAATCAGCAGGTCACGTGTGATGGGGTAAAGTGTAGCCACTCGCAAGACGTCTGGCCAGCGTGAAAGAGCCGGCCAAGTACCCTACTCTCTAGGGCTCCATAGAGAGTTAGAGGCATTGCCAGTAGATATGGCGGCATTCCCAGTAGATTCTCACCTCCCATAGTTACCGTGCCCCGATATCCAATCGCAGCGTCACGACTCGGGGTGCCGCATTCAATGCCGAAGGTTCCCACAAAACAGCGGTGTTCGCCGCAGTGAGCGTAGCAACGGCGCTGAACAGGGAAACCTCCTCGTGCGGGGCGGTTGTGCTGCAGATCCCTGCCGTGGTGTCAAACGTGCCGGGTATCCCTGGGCCTCCTCTGGGCAGCCTCGCTCCACCCTCGACCCAGGCTGACCTCACCACCCCGCCTGGTTCTCATCAGCAGCACGGAGTCACCACGGTGCGTTGGGGGTGGGGGGAGTGTGGGGTGGGGGAGGCAGCAATGTGTGCCTTGTACTGTTCACTTATTAGCAGAGGTCGCAACCGGGTACCCGATACCCGTACCCTACCCGATACCCGGCTACCCATACCCGGCCGGGTACGGGTACCCGTTTGCGACCCTGGTGCACCCGGATACGGGTAGGCCGTGAGTCACTGGTGAGTAACCGTTTGTCACTCATTTCGGGTAGAGTACGGGTAGGGAACGGGAACCCGTACCCGGCCGGGTACGGGTTCCGGGTATGGGTAAGGAATCAAAACCCGTTTGCGACCTCTGCTTCTTAGCGATGCGGAGCTCACGCGTGTCTCTCTGTGTAACACGCAGAGGCTAAAAGCCATGTTGACGGAGGCGTCGCCCCAGAACGGAGGGGTGGAGGTTCTATCGCAGGCCGTGGAGATGGTGATAGCCCAGCAGGATTCCCATCTGCCCCTGCTTAGCCTGCACATCCCACAACCACAGGTGGCGTCCAGCTCCCTCCTCTGTCATCATCCCAGTTCCTCACAAGTGCATGCATGCCCCCCCCCGCATCCCTATATGGAGACTCGTAAAGCTGTGATGAACCTCATCGAGGCTGCATTGAGTGTCATACATCTGTATTGTTTCTCATGGAGCTGTCCGTCCCGGCTGTGTGTGTGTGTGTCCCGCAGGCCTTGTCTGAGCCCCAGCCGTCACCTCCGGTCTCCACGCCGGGCAGCAGCAGCAGTGGCTGTGGTGGAGGGAGTGGCCCAGGTGCTTTCTCGTTCCACGCTGTATGGAGGGGGCGGGGTGGAGGAGATATTCTGTAGCTGCCAAAAATTGTATGGGTTTCAACTTATCCACAATTTTTTACATACACATACCGATCACTCTCTAACCTATCTGGCCTCTCTATGTCCTGTGAAGGGTCATTGCCCGAAACGTCGCCTTTTATTAAGGCCACGGTGCGATTGACAAACGTGTTGAGTATTGTCGTTTTGTTATTGGTATCTCTGCACCACTGTTATCGTCAGATAATTTGTTTAATACCTGTCGATGTACAATTATACTTCTACAACCCGATTTGTATCCAGTGTTGGTTAAGAGGGGTGATTCTTACAGCAGACACTTGACCTATGTTGAATCATACGTGTAAGAATAATTTCTTTACAATGTATGCAAATGTATTTCAAATGTTACACTTAGGTTCATGGAACAAATGAGATAATGAAATGCAGACAGTACAACAACACAGTACAAATGTGACAACGAAGATTGTTAAATATCGACCCCAAGTCGTAACAATTGATGAAATCACTTGGTGGGGGGGGGGGGAGCTGGGAGGATTCCGTGTGTCGCTTGAGTAAAGATTTTAAGGGTCATCGACACGTTAATAGTGAGCTAATAAGTCCCTTACCCTCACCATCTTGGCGCCTCTTGCCGCGTCAGCGATGACGCGTCTCACAGCCTTGCTGCTGCCTCTGCCCCCTTGGCTCATCCCCACCCTGTCCCCCCTTGGCTCATCCCCACCCTGTCCCCCTTGGCTCATCCCCACCCTGTCCCCCTTGGCTCATCCCCACCCTGTCCCCCTTGGCTCATCCCCACCCTGTCCCCCTTGGCTCATCCCCACCCTGCCCCCCTTGGCTCATCCCCACCCTGCCCCTCCTTCCCCCCCCCCCCCGCTCAGGCGTGGAGCTGAGTAAAAGCACGAGCCCAGCGGCGGCTGGAGGGGGTCGCAGGCGACGCAGCGCCATCACGGACCCCGAGGAGCGGCGCAGACGCTTCCTCGAGCGCAACCGCGCCGCCGCCTCTCGCTGCCGCCAGAAGCGCAAGCTGTGGGTCATGGACCTGGAGCGGCGTGCGGAGGACCTGGCTCACACCAACGTGGAGTTGCAGGTGCCACACGAGGGACGTGGAGGACCCTACGGGCCCAGGAGCTGCCCATACCTCCCATGGCTCCCTTATTTTTTTTCGATCAAAAGAAACAAAACTATCCTCGGTTATTCGGCACTTTGCTTCGTTCGTTGCGTCGTTTTTTTGGCGTTACATTTTTGCCTTTTATGGCCCTTTTTTAATACAAGAAATATAACATGGTTACACATTTTCCCATGTGGCATGAATCCCATTGTGCACAGGCACAACAAAAAGACACCCTCAAAAATTGATTCCTAAATCCCCTCCCATCAAATTGAGTGTAGCACCCTCTGTAGCCCAACGCGCCAAAAAGGATAGAACACTCCCCCGTCAAACTGAGCGTAGCGAAATTTCAGACAAATTCTGGCAGCTCCCCCCGACCCACAGCATTGTGGCAGAGCACTTGACTGGCCGATGGACGGGCACACGAATAAGGAGTAGAGCGACAAGGGAGATGTATGAGAGTGCATGGAGTGGGTGGGGGAAAAAGTGGAGTGAGATGATAGGGGAGAGTTAGGAACGGGTGAGTCCATGGAGGTTCTTGAAGACGGCGAGCGTGATCTTGAAATTGATCTGGGATTGGACGGGAGCCACTGGGTCGACGGGGGCAAATCATCTTGTGAGGACGCGGATTCGTCGCATCACTGCTGACACGTTTCTCCGTCGCTCGGCGTTGGCAGAAGGAAGTGACGGAGCTCAGGGGCGAACTCGCCCACCTCAAGCAGCTGCTGCTCGCACACAAGGACTGTCCCGTGACGGCGTTGCAGAAAGAGGCGCAGGCCTTCTTGGGTGAGTGGACAAATCTAAGACACGATCGTATTCTTGGGTTTTTTCGGTAAAGTCACGTAGGTAAATAATTAAAATTGTCCCAGGGATCCGTCAGGTCTCCTCTCAAACAGAATATCTAAGAATGGTAGTTTGCCATCTTTCTCCACTTCCATGGTGAATCTGATGGATGGGTGTCTGGAATTGATGTGGTCCAAGAAGTGGTTCAATGCTGGGAGGCCATGTGGCCAAATGACGAAAGTGTCATCCACATACCTCTTCCACAGGGAAGGACGCAGGGTGGATGTCTGGATGGCGTCTGATTCAAACTTTTCCATGAACATGTTGGCTATAACTGGTGACAAGGGGGAGCCCATAGGGGTACCCTCATTCTGTCTAACCAGGTACCTGCGCTGGTTAGGCATTGCCTCACCAACGAGGAGTTGGTGTGGCCGGCACCACACACGCTCACACTTATCTTCCCCCATTGCTGATGTTCACACAGCACACCAGATACTAATTTAATGCTGAGTTAACCTAGTGGAGGATCAAGAGAGGTCTCAATAAGCGATTCGTACAATGAAAGTTTTGAGACCAAGGTGTCTGGCCCATGGACTAATTTGGTCGTTTGTGATTGAACCGATTTTTGTGTTTAGCTTGTTGTCTTTCCCCCGCACCTCCGAATAGCACGATTCTCTACGCACGATGCGAAAGTAGTTCAACATACACACATTGCCATGTGCTGTGCCCCGGTCATACAAATGATGCCAGATCCTCGTTTGTTTCACCACCACCACCATCATCATGACAATCGCCTTTCCTGGTGGGCAGGTACGATCATGGAGTCCCAGGAGAGCACGGCGGCGGCTGCGGCTGCGGCGGCCTCGTCAAACAAATCGTCCGTGCCGCCGACGGAGACCGCGGAGGGGAGCGACCGGGCGCCGGACAACCGCCTGTTCACGGTGGACGTCTCCGCGCTGAGCGTGCCGGGCGGCGGAGGCCAGGCCGTCTCCGGCTCTAGTTGACGGCTCGTTGAGCGGGGGCCAGGCCCACGTGAGGCTGACAAGCCCCCGGGCCTGACTCAGCCCGAGTCCGAGACCCTGGCGTGGTAGCCTGGGACTCCGGGCCACGTGGGTTCGGCGGGCACTGCCAAGCAGCTGCTGGGCCGAGGTTGGAAGCACAGATTTTTAAACGGGACGAAGCAAGTCGACGTCGACTCCGCTTCCGTCGCGATTCAGGGGAGGCTCGTGAAGTCGTATAACCGCTTTTCCGTTTATGTCTGTCTGTCCTCTGGAATAGTGACCGGTCGGCAATTTAATATGGCGAGCGATGACCGCGTAATATCCTACACACCTAGCTCTCTAGTAATACACAGGGTAACCTCCTGGATGCCATTCTTTACTCTTATCTCTTTCACGTCGAATATATGAATAATAGTTGCTTGTTTTCATATTAAAGAAAGAGAATACAATTCTTCACCGATTGTTTACATGGTTTAGCATTTTTTTAAAGGCATTGTACATTTCGAAATGTATTTTATATGTAGATTATTCTATATTTAGAGCTAGAGTATTTGAAGACGAGCTGGGGTGTCATGTCTGTGTGCCTGTGTAGTGCACTCCCATCGTTGTGTTTGTGCACGTGATACGCACTTGTTTTTGCATTCCTAGAGTCGAGATGACTTTCGTGACGTGCGATGAGACACGCAGTACTATTTTGAGGGTTTCCTCCAAGACCATGTAAATGAACTTGCAATTCCGAAAGGGACCTTGCCACCATTTGAACAGAAAAATCACTCGCATCTTGCAGTGTTAGCGTGAACGGAATGTGAACCTTGCTTTATTGTTTACTTTGATCGCAGGTGGACGTCCCCGTAGCTGCGAGCCAGGCTGCCGCTGCCCTGCTGGGCCTTGGCTCGCCGTTGCTGTCGTGCAATAACGCACCCTGAGGGGGTCTCCCAGTCACAGCGCAGGCAAGGGCAGCGGTAATCGGGGGCCAAGCGCAAAGCCCAAGTGTTTCCTTTACACGTCCTTTTTTGTTAGCGTTAATATTATTGTTACCGTCACGTTTTCTCAGTTAAGCCTTATTTGCGACGAAACTTTTGCACTTTTTTGGCAACGCGTTTGCGTATGCTTCAGCGCTGGCATGTGCCTCATTTTGGATTTGCACTTTTAAGTTTTGGCGCGGCGGGTTTGCCGCATTTGCGTCGCTCGCTCACTCTTTGGTATCGGCCGCCCAGCCACTGCTTTTGAAGCTCTCTCCCCGCTGTGCTTCTTCATGCCCTGCAAACCACGCCGTTGCTTGGTTTTGGAGGTCATCTCGTCAAACTGCACGAGCGGGGAATAGCAGAACAGCAACCGTGATCGCAGTCGATTAGAACCACCCTACGGCACGGCCTGTTGAACAACACAGCTCAATGGTTCCGTGTTCAGAGCAATGACCACTAGATCACCTTTATTAATGACTGGGTAAGAGCATTGAGAGCTGAAGTATTTTTTTAAGGGAGACCCTGGGTTGGTTAATTGCTGTAGACCACAGGACACCTATAGGCTTGAATCATGTATTTTACGTTACAGCAGCGATC
This sequence comes from Lampetra planeri, assembly GCF_965212315.1. Classification (NCBI taxonomy): domain Eukaryota; kingdom Metazoa; phylum Chordata; class Hyperoartia; order Petromyzontiformes; family Petromyzontidae; genus Lampetra; species Lampetra planeri. The sequence goes on from NC_136110.1 coordinate 21,362,266, forward strand.
CAAAAACGTTTCGGTCATAATGCAGTTTTGCTCTGAGCAAATCTAATTATCCTGCATCCCATCAGCCACATTCACTGGTTGGTGTAACTGCCAATGGAACAGCCAATGAGAATTTGAGGTGGTGGGGTTCATGCCTCGAAATGAAAAGTATTAAAATGTACTTCGCCGAAAACCCGGAGGCGGTTAATCGCGTTGCCGATGGCCTTTATGAAGAATATATTTTGGGGCCCGAGTTTTGATGGCATGCGAGTTTTAATCTTGTAACATGTACAGAGCGATAACAAAACCGTCCTCGTGCGAGGCTTGGGGTCTAGCCCTTCAGGAACACCGTTTGACTAGACTAAGCATCGCAAATGCAACACAAACTCGCATTAAAGGGCAGCAGCAGTAGCGGCACTGTGTCTTGGTTTACGGTCCATCCATTTGTTCTCATCACATCGAAGTTGAGCTGCCTTGCCAGACGCCCATGCCATTTTAAGGATCGTCTGTGCCTGAAAAGTTGCACAGTTACAAAAAGTGACCCACAGGAGGTGCGTGAAATTGATTACATGATTATTATTTTAATCAACATGAGCATACCCACGTGGGATTTCCCCCTCGGAGCGCCGTTCATGGTATTAGCAAGTAGCGTTTTGAGTGGTTTACATGTTGTCTGAAAGGTTACCTTGCACTGTGTTGTATCTTCCAGTGAAACTGGGTAGGTAGTGGCTTGCCGTTTAGATTTGTAATTGCAATGCGGACAGGTTCTTTTGTAATCGGAAAGCATCATTGCTGTTGGACTTGTGCGTGCGTGCGTGCGTGCGATGACCTTCACACACTCTTCTCTGCTGTTGCTCGCAACATTTAACATTTATTCTCTGTGGGAATCTCTCTGCCAAAAGTTGGCAATGCGTGTTTTGTCGTCCTAACCTTCGTTGTGACAAACTTATTAAATAGAGGCTTGCCCTTGCTGCAAGGGGCCGCGTCCTCCTGTGTGGTTTTGGATCATTTTAGTTTTTTCCACTTCAGCATTTTGTTTTTTGCTCTTTTCTCCTCCCCCAATGTTGTCCTGACTGCGCCAACCGTCGCAAGTCGAGGAATCCAATCGGAACTTGTGCAGAGCAATGCATCACCCTCGGGTTTGAGAATGGTGGTGAGATGTTAATTGCTTCGCCTGGAATGTGGAAGGTCGTGGGTTTGATCCCAAACCTGACGCCTGTTGTATATTTGGAGTTTGCGAGTGGATTTTCTCCGGGCCCTCCGATTTTCCCCTCCACATTTAGAAACAATATATGCGTGGCGGCTAGAGTCCTCTCGTCCTCTGGCTTGAGATGGCTGCCACCTATGCGTCAGATGATTGTCTGCCACCATTAAGCAATTGGTAATTAAATATTTAATTTGTTTTCCCTAAACAGTGTAAAATTTTGGATTTTTTTTTTCACGAAAATTAATTGTCACACACAACGAGTCTGTGTGGAAAATGTCAGCTCGATTGGATCACGGGAAGTGGGTTAAAAAACGAGCGAAAGATTTGCACGGTCCTAAGCAAGCAAGCGAACTTAATATAAAGGATTTAAAAATATATTCGCCTGTGGAGGACGCGGGGTTCGATCCCGCGACCTTTGGCATGGGAAGCGAGGGCGCTACCAACTGCGCTACTCCGCCACGGCCTGTGGAGGGGTTACGCTCTGGGCTCTTACACTCTGACGTTCAGCCAAAGCCATGAATGCGTTCTATTTGAATATATGTAAAATAAAATTTTTTTGCCTAAAAGTGTAAAATTTTGGGAATTTTTTTTCACGAACAATAATTGTCTGGCACAACGAGCCTGTGTGGAAAATGTCAGCTCGATTGGATCACGGGAAGTGGGTTAAAAACGACCGAAAGATTTGCACGGTCCTAAGCAAGCACGCAAGCAAGCAAGCACGCGAACTTAATATAAAGGATTTAAAAACTAATAATTTTAGGAGTGAAATAGGCCACAGAATTGCTTCCGAAATCTCAAATGACCTCTTATCCGCACACACTAGGGGGCACCACCTGCCCACCCAGACATGTCCATCTGGATTAGAGCTATTCGCTACTGTAATGAGCCAAGAATGTCTGTGTGTCCCGAGCATGACGTCACTCCACGCCGATCAGCCCCCCTCATTAATAATCATGAACAGGTTACGTCCTCCACATGGACCCCCCCCCCCCCCATTAATAATAATTAGCGGGTGACGTCACTCCACATGGGAGAGGGGGGTGGCGAGGTGCCTCCTCCCCCCTCCTCGGCGTCAACTTACAACCCTCACTACAAAGGCAGAACCCTGACGTCACGCGATCTCCATAACGCTGTTGAGACATCAAAGTAAAAAGGACGTCATGATGAACAAGGGATTATAACCTTTAAATGAAATAAGTCTGTGTCACCGCGCCCTTACAAAGTGCACACAAATGGATGCGATGAATATCATGTCGCATTCTGCTTTTCGCTTGCACGTTTCAGATCTACTGCAATGCACCCGTCCTTGGACGGGCAAAAGGCGAGTTTGAAATATTCGCGGCCGTAGCACCGCTCCGACCCGACGACAAGAAGTCGTGATGGCGTGGGAGCGGCGTAGATGGTGAGAGCGTGGATGGTGAGAGCGCGAAAGTTTCCCACGGGACGCTCTCCCTCTCGGTCTGCCTTTGCCTGCCGCACTATTTGCACACAAGCACTTTCCCTTACAATGTAGTTGTGATAATGCATTGTATAATCATTTTTTTAATTCGCACTTTTAAATGCGTTTCTGTTCATCATTATTAAAGGCAATAGTTAAATAACACAGTAATACTATAACAATATACGTATTGATTAATGTATCTGTGAATGTTTTTGAAACGTAATAGATGTGTTTATGACCCCTAACCCGATTTTACTCAAACTTTAATTATAATTATTAATAGTAGCAGGTTTCATATTCGCTCCGTTCGCCGGGAAAGTGTATCCCCTGCTAATATTCAGGGTTTACTGTACAGTCAAACAGGTATTTATAGTTCTCAAACCAATGTTTTTATTTGTCAAGAGCTGGAATTTTATCCAAATTCAGCAAAAAATAATAATGAAGTGAAAATCAAATTTCATTTTTTTTACCAATCATTGATGGCCGAGCTACATTTGAGTAGCTGCTTTCATCACGGGTGGCTTACCTGGATTCGAATTTTTACAATCTCATTCACGAAAAACATGACAATGAAGTTACCAACACCAAAGCAAACCTCAGCATTGAGAAAGTAGTGAGAAAAATTGTTTTAATTCCACCGTTTTCTATTGTCATAAATTACATTCGGATAGCAACGATGGCATCAAGGCGTGAAGCAAAAACACCTTGATGAAATATTCTTGGGTCTTTCGGTAAAGTCACGTAGATAGGTTCAAAGAAAATAACAAAAAAATAACAAAAAACTACGACGTTTCGATCGCAACACAAGCGTTCTTTTTTTCCTTCCTGATCACAACCGCTTGTGTTGCGATCGAAACGCCGTAGTTTTTTGTTATTTTCTTTGAACCTATCTACGTGACTTTACTGAAAGACCCAAGAACATGAATTCCTGCAGTCACGAAAGCTTTAAGTCGAGATTTTACCTTGATGAAACACTCACTTTGTATCTCTCATTTGATACTCGGCAAGGATGATTCTAAATCTTCATAGATCAAAGTGCTACGGCCACATTGTGACGAGTCTGAGATCATCTCTCCTCCTGAAACTGAGAGCCCGGTGTAATCAATCCATGGGCCCTAATCGGGTCTAGCGGCGGTACTGGTTCGCTCCTCAAGAGTCCGTCGTTAGGAACCCCTCGACCACCTCATCGTAACGATTCGTGTTCATTTTGAACAGAGATAAAAGTCGAGCAAGATTCAATTTACAAACAAAAAATTAAGCCGCAGACGAAGCCGCCCCTCCTCCTCCTCGAGCACCGGTGTGACGGCCCCCCTTCCACCGCTCGCTCGGCCCGCCTCTCTGCTCCTCGTGTTCCTTCCTCCACTGCTGGTGTCCCTTTCACGCTCCTGCCCCTCACCCCAGTTGCTATTCTGTCTGACCTCCACTGCTCGTGACGATTCCTTACTGCTGGTCTCCCTGTCTCTCACTCTACTACGACTACTACTCTCAACTTGTCCTCTCTGTACTCTTCTCTCTCTCTGCACTCCCCTCTCTCTCTATTCAGAATCAGGATCTTTATTCACACTGGAGGAATCCGACTATGAAGCTCTTTTTCACAGATGTCCAGTAGAGCCACGGGGTTCAGAACGTTACAACAACTCGAAGTTACACTTCTCTCGAGACTTCTGCTTTAGTCCCCGCTGCTCCCCTCCCTGTCGACGACTGCCTGTCCCCTCTCCTCACTGCCCGTGTCCCTTCACCGCCCGTGCTGCCCCCCCCCCCCGCCGCCACCGTTGCCTCTACGGCTGCCGCGGCTGCACCAGCACGAGCTGCACGTCCATGACGTTGGTGCCTGTGAGCCCCGTGACGACGAGGCCCTCGCCCAGCGCCGAGTAGAACCCAAACGAGTCGTTGCGCCGCAGGGCCTCCTCCACGTCCGCCCCGGCCGCACGCGCCTCGGCCACGAGCGAGGGCCACGCCAGCGCCCCGGCCGCCGGCGTGGGGCCGTCTTGGCCGTCCGTGCCGGCGCTCAGGAACACGGCGGAGCAGCCGCGCGTCGCGTCCACGGCGTTGCCGACGTCACCGACGCCGCTCGGTGCGGCAACGGGCCCGAGTGGGGACTGGTGGGTGCGGGGGGGAAACGTGCAACATGCGGGTGGCTATTCACGCAACTGTCTCCCGGTGAGTATACTGGCTCAGCTCAGTTACTCATTGGCTCACACAGAAGAGACCCGTAGACTCGCACTGAAACTTGCATAGACACCGATGCTTGCACAGAAACCGGAAATGGATGCCGCGTGTAGGTTTTCACAGCCGCTCGTAATCCAAGTGCGGTTTTCCGGGTTAGACCGCGTGCCGAGCATTTCTTCTCTCAAGCTCTCGCCACACACGACTGCAGAGAGAGAAGAAATGCTGAACATTCAGCCGAACCCGGAAGACAACACTCGGATAATCATAATAATTGCTGCCATTCCTCTGGCAATTGAACACTGACCCTGATGCCTATTCTTTCGGTAAAGTCACGTAGATAGAAAAAATAAAGTGAATAAAAATACCACGTCGTTCGATCGCAACACAAGCGGTTGTCATCAGGAAAAGGGGTCATAGCCTCTAAAGGCAAACTGTTTATAAAGGTTTGGAGATGGGCATAGCACCAACAATGCCAATGCAGCAGCAATGCCAATGCAGCAGCACCAACAATGCCAATGCAGCAGCACCAACAATGCCAATGCAGCAGCACCAACAATGCCAATGCAGCAGCACCAACAATGCCAATGCAGCAGCACCAACAATGCCAATGCAGCAGCACCAACAATGCCAATGCAGCAGCAATGGGCCACCAGGAATTCACTGCACCCCGCTCCAAACACCACACTCCACACACCACACTGCTGACTGGAGGTTGATTGACAAGGACAGGAGGTTGATTGAAGTACAAGATTCCTGACATGCAATATCCCGGCGTCTACAAACTAAGCTGTATCTGCGGCAGCAGTTACATTGGGGAAACTAAGCGACATGTCTCGGACCGTGTTCGTGAACATAAGGCAGATCTGAAACACGGTAGGACCAATACATGGCTGATCATTGTTTTAATGCGGCCGGCTCACACGAAATTGATTTCTCTAAGACGATGGTACTTTGCAAGCCTCCTGGCTATCAACAAAGATTTGTTCATGAAGCCATCCATATATACAGACACGAATTCAACAGAGAGGATGGTTATAGACTCAGCAATCATTGGAAAGATGTAATCAACCACTTTGGTTCATGACTTGACTTGTTTTCTTGTCAATCAACCTCCACCGTCAGCAGTGTGGTGTGTGGAGTGTGGTGTGTGCAGCGGCCCTTTGCTGCATTGGCATTGCTGCTGCATTGGCAATGTTGGTGCTGCTGCATTGGCATTGCTGGTGCTGCTGCATTGGCATTGCTGGTGGTGCTGACACACTTGGGCTACGCCCATCTCTAAAACTTTATAAACAGTTTTCCTTTAGAGGCTATAACCCTTTTTCCTGATGACGACCGCTTGTGTTGCGATCGAAACGTAGTGGTATTTTTATTCACTATATTTTATTTTTTTCTATTGATGTGACTTTACCGAAAGAACCAAAGAATATTAATTCCTGCAGTCACGGAAGTTTTAAGTCAAAACCCTGATGCCTGTTGGGGTTAGAGGTCAGTTGCATGGTTGGCTGCTGCGATTAGGATTACGAGTTGTGGCGAGTGTCTGCTTGGCTATCTTGGCTCGGCTGGTGGTGGTATGTCTGGTACCTGTATGGGCTGGGTTTGTCTCAAGCCCCCAAGCCTCCGAGCCACGTGCAGCGCCAGCTCCTGATTGCGCCCGCCCCGTCCATCGCCCCCGACGCTCACGGTCGTCTCCCCCCCGCACGCCACGCACAGGCGCCCTCCCCGGCGGCGCGCGGCCATCGCCACCGTGCCGGCCAGTGCCTCCGTCGACAGATCATCCACGCCGCACCTCGCCGCCGCCTCCTTTAGACGCTCCGCCTCCTCAACCTCGTCCACCTCGTCCTCCGCATCCCCTCCGCCCGTGGGGCCTCCGCGCGAGCGTAGGCGACGGCACGCGTACGCGATGAGCCGGGAGTAGAACTCGGCGGCGTCCGCCACGTCGCCCGTGACCGAGCGGGACAGCGCCAGCGGCTCGTAGCCCAGCCGAGCGGCGTGGGCGCACGCCTCCTGGAGCGCCAGCCCGCTGGAGCCCACGATGAGGTTGAGGACGTGGGAGAGGTCGTCGTCGTCGGAGCGGGGCGACGGCGGGTGGGAGAGGTGGTGCAACACGGAGGGCGCAACGCGGCCCAGCAGCTCGTAGCGGCCGAGCACGTCCAGGCAGTGCGACGGGGTCGTGGGGTTGCGCACCGTGGGGCCGCTCGCGATCGCTTCCAGGGGGTCCCCCACCACGTCCGACAGGATCAGCGTGACGACCTGGAGCGCACAAGGGCATCTCGTCATGCCATCCCTGCTCGTGCCTCTGCACGGTGGTACCCACTTGCTGCCTGTATGCGAGTATCTCGCAAATTTGAAAGCTCTTTCAAAAAGTGGGTTTGTTTTAGTTGTCATCTACGCTGCCGTTCCGATGTTGTTCCTTTAGACGTTATCCTGACCGGTCTCTGATGAAGTCTCTAGCCAGCAGACTGGCTGACTGCTCCTGCGTATGTGCTCCTGCGTATGCCTACGAGTGTGCGAGCGTGTATATGTAGGTGCGAGCACTCGTGTGCGAGTTGTGAATGTAAGTTAGCGTCTGCGCGAGAGCGCCCGCGTTTGTCCAGGACGTGGCGTGCCGCACCTCCGATCGGCGCGGTTGGCTACGTACGATGCGATAGAGCAGCGGTCGGGAACCTATGGCTCGCGAGCCATATATGGCTCTTCCGGTGACGGCATATGGCTCCCAGACAATTTTGAGTTGAAAAAAAAAATCAGTTTGGAACTGATTTTAAAATACTTGTGAAATTGCTTAATAATACTGTGTCATTTTAAAGTAAGCAGAAATTAGTTTTGAAGATAAATTTCACGGGTCACGGATCCCGTGACCCATGACCCGTGGGTCGGGTCGGGAACCAATGGCTCGCGAGCATGTCACGGGTCATTGTAAAGGTGAAGAAATCCATTTGATCAGATAGCCAACTAGTTTATCCGCTTCAACCCTTGTAACGGAAAAGATGGCGAAAAGAATAAAAGACGATGATTACCGTGCATTCCAGGCTGCGTGGACAGAGGAATTTGCATTTGTGGAGAGAACAAGATCTGCGGTATGTCTAATATGCAATGATAAAATTGCATCGATAAAACGGTCAAATATAAAGCGGCACTTCGATACGCACCATGCTTCATTTGCATCGAAATATCCAGCGGGGGACAGCAGGATAAAGGCATGCGAAGAGCTAAAGCGGAGAGTGCAAACGAGTCAGCAGCAACTACGTGTGTGGACCAAGCAAGGTGACGGGAATTCCGCTAGCTTTGGGGGTGCTTTGGCAATAGTAAGGAATGGAAAGCCATTCACAGATGGCGAGTATGCCAAAACATTCATGCTTGATGTGGCCAATGAACTGTTTGATGACTTCCCAAATAAAGACAAGATAATCAAACAAATAAAAGACATGCCTCTGTCAGCAAGAACTGTTCACGATCGTAACATCATGATGGCAAATCAAGTCGAGGAAACACAAATTAAGGACATAAACGCCGGGACATACTTTTCTCTCGCGTTAGATGAGTCAACAGACGTTAGCCATCTATCTCAGTTCAGTATAATTGCCAGGTATGCTGCAGGTGACACACTGCGTGAGGAAAGCTTGGCTGTTTTGCCAATGAAAGGGACAACAAGAGGAAAGGATTTATTCACGTCTTTCATGGAGTTTGCTAAAGAAAAAAAACTACCGATGGATAAACTTATTTCTGTCTGTACTGATGGTGTACCCTGTATGTTGGGGAAGAACAAAGGATTTGTAGCGCTTCTCCGTGAACATGAAAAGAGAGCCATCCTAAGTTTTCATTGCATCCTGCACCAGGAGGCACTTTGCGCTCAGACGTGTGGCCAGGAGCTTGGTGAGGTGATGTCGCTGGTCATTCGAGTGGTCAACTTTATTGTTGCCCGAGCTTTAAATGATCGCCAGTTTAAAGCTCTGTTAGAAGAAGTTGGGAATCATTATCCCGGTCTGCTTTTACACAGCAACGTGCGTTGGTTGTCAAGGGGGAAGGTGCTCAGCCGTTTTGCAGCTTGCCTGAGTGAAATCCGGACTTTTCTTGAAATGAAAGGCGTCAAGCATCCTGATCTAGACAACACTGACTGGCTCCTGCAGTTTCACTATCTCGTGGACATAACTGGCCATCTGAACCAGCTCAATGTGAAAATGCAAGGTATTGGAAATACAATCTCATCCCTTCAACAAGCAGTGTTTGCATTTGAAAGCAAGCTGGAAGTCTTTCTCAGGGACATTGAAACAGGTCGTCTTCTGCACTTTGAAAGACTGGCACAATTTAGAGATGCATGCTTAGCAAGTGACTCCACTCAACATCTGGATCTCCAGCAGCTAGCTGGCTTTACGTCCAATCTCCTGCAGTCATTCAAAGCACGTTTTGGAGAAATTCGTGCGCGCACTGGTCTTTTCAAGTTCATCACTCATCCACATGAGTGTGCAGTGGACAAAGTCGACCTGACATGCATCCCCGGGGACTCTATCGGAGACTTTGAGCTGGAAGTTGTTGACCTGAAGTCATCAGACATGTGGATGAGTAAGTTCAAGTCACTTAATCGAGAGTTTGAAAGTCTTGCGCGACAGCGAGCAGAGCTTGCGAGGGAACACAAGTGGACAGAAATGAAAAATCTTCAACCTGAAGACCAGCTGATTCTTAAAACTTGGAACGAGCATCCTGTGACATACCACACAATGCAGCGTGTGAGTATTGCCGTATTGACCATGTTTGGCTCTACATATGCATGTGAGCAGTCATTCTCGCATATGAGGAACATTAAGACCAACCTACGCTCACGTTTAACTGACGGAAGCCTCAACGCCTGCATGATGCTCAACCTCACCACGTATGAACCAGACTACAAGGCCATCAGCAAAACCATGCAGCACCAGAAGTCGCATTAAAAGTAAGACATTTAATTTATTATACGTTAAAAATACTATATGGCTCTCAATGAAATATATTTAGAAATATTTGGCTTTCATGGCTCTCCCAGTCAAAAAGGTTCCCGACCCCTGCGATAGAGATTCAACGTGCATACGTACATACACGTGCCCGCCCTCCCGTCACCTGTGCGGGTCGCGCCAGGCGGGCAAGGCCGCCGCCCTTGAGCAGCGAGAGGCCGCGGCGCACCGCGTTGAGCTCGCCGATGGCCGCCCCCCGCGTCGCCAGCAGCCGCGTCACCTCCTGCTTCTCCTGCAGACTCACGGGGGGCACCGGGGCGGGCAGCAGGGCGGAGCCACCCCCTGAGGGGCGGTGGTCAGAGGTCGCAAACAGGTTTTGATTCCTTACCCGTACCCGTACCCGGCTGCACAAGGGTCGCAAATGGGTACCCGTACCCGGCCGGGTACGGGTTCCCGTTCCCTACCCGTACCCGTACCCTACCCGAAATGAGTGACAAACGGTTACTCACCAGTGACTCACTCACCAGTGACTCACGGCCTACCCGTACCCGGCCGCACCAGGGTCGCAAACGGGTACCCGTACCCGGCCGGGTATGGGCAGCCGGGTATCGGGTAGGGTACGGGTATCGGGTACCCGGTTGGGAACCGAGCACGCTACCAGCAGTCAAAGTGACGGTGGTGGTGGTGGTGCACAGGCCCATGGTCCACAAACGTGTGGGGGGGGGGGTCGGTGGATCGTGTGGAAATGGAGCGATGACATGTGCGCAAGATGTAAACTATTTTATTTCACCAGGCAAGGCCCACTGAGCTTTCTAACTTTTTTTGTCAGAAGCGACCTGGCGACAGATGATAGTCCAATGAAGTGGCTTATCATGTGGAAGTTTATAACAGCCCAATACTATAAACGCATATTTGTGAATGAGGAGTGAAAAACCGGAGGATCCGGAGAAAAATACAAGCGAACGCCAGGAGAACATGCAAACTCCGGCATCGGGATCAAACTTACGACCTCTTGTACAGCAGGCGAGGTAGTTAACACTACCGACGATGAGTCTCGGGGGAAAAAAATAGCAGATACAGTAATTGCGTGAATTAAAATTAACAATTTCTCCCAAACGCGTTGCAATGCGCGTATCGCGAGCGTAGGAATCCACTTTGCCAGATGAAATGTGCCCATCTATTACCCGCTCAGCTTTGGCTACTTCAATTTACATTAAATTCCCCTCCATTCCCCCCTCGTTGTGCCATTGCGGTCTCTCGCTACCGAGACGGCAATCACTCAAGCGCAAGGGGGGGGGGGGCGGCACCTGAGATGAGAACGAGGAGTAGGTCGCTCGGTCTCAGGGCTTCCACGAGCCGCTGGATGTAGCGGGCAGCTTCGAGCGACCCCTCGTCGGGCAGGTTATTGAGGGCCCCTTCGAACACCCTCAGCTTGGTGTCTGGCTGCAGAAGCATCTCTCTGCAACGTGAGAAATCCCACGCGCTTGCTCTCAACTCGCCGATTATATCGAGCCAATTTGGCACGCAGAGCCACATTGGTTTTAACAGAGAACGGTGCGCGGTAAAATGTTGCAGATGTCTGGCCATCCTGCCACCACAAATATCTTAAACAAACGGTTGTGACCAATGTCATAATGCCCAGCCACCTTTGTCTCTCCCCAGTGCTGATATTGAGCACACCACACTATGCACTCAACGTCAGTTGATTTCATGAAGGTGGGGAGGGTGCAGTGCCAGGACCATTAAAAAGCTGTAACAATGCCATTTGGCGTTCTCTGGTCTGACACTGGGTGAGACTAGGCCCTAAAGGCGGTCTCTGGCGTCGACCAATCAGTTTTGGAGACATTTATTAGCGGAGCGTGTTTTGTTTTTGCATGTTCACCACAAGTACGTGTGCTTATTGGACACTTTATTCCTTGAAAAACGTTTATATTTGGTGTTTGATCATCTCAACAGCTGTTTTATCGCCAGAAAGGGTAAAACCTATTCTTTTTTATTGCATAACGTTCACAACTGCCAGGAATGGAAGCCCGTTCGCCGGGATCGACCGTAGCGCCTCGCACTCGCCTACCCTCGGTGCTCATAGTGCCCCCGCACACACACACACACCTGCCTGCGCGTGCATGCGTACGTTTTGCCGGCCTGGCGAAGGCTCTCCTGCGCCCCCACGGGAACGCTGAGCGCTCCCCGCACCACGTGGCGGCCCAGCAGCTCCTCGGCAGCACGGCCCATGCCCAGCGCCGCCTTGCCGAAGCCCACCACCGTCACGTTGTGCCGCAGCGGGAAGCGGCGCCCGCCGGCGCTCAGCGTGTCGCCCCCCTCCACACGTAAGCTGCGCCGCACCATGCCCAGCGGCAGCACCGCCGACACGGCGCTCCGGAACAGCTCCTGCCGCGGGTGGTGGAGGGGGAGGGAGGGAGGGAGCACCGCTCTTTTCCAATCTCAAAGGGAGATGGACACCTGTGAAATAGTTCGTACAAAACCTATTGTGTCGTCTAATGCAGGCTGGTAATAACGTAGGAATACATCATTTAATTGGCTGAAATCAATTTATTAAACTTATGATACACGTATGCATCTGAGAATCGTACAAACGTTATGCTGTTTCGTTCAGGTTAAAAGCAAAAGAGAAACAGAATAACAAAACAATACAAATGAGAGAATGAAACGAGACGAGTTCGTCTAACCTTTACATGGGTACGTTGAACTTCTTTCGCACCATAGCCAGGCGTGCTAATCAGTGAGGGGGGGCGGGACGTTCTTGACCATAAAGGGAAGGTGGTATTATGTGACCATACCTCACCATGATGGTGGTGCGGCTTGATAAAGGCCGGGAGCACAGACATGCCAAAAGTACTGGACTCTATCACAATGGGTTGTTTCTGCATTGCCATCTGCTGCCCACCACAGAGCCCCTAAACCTACAAGTGGTGGTCACCTTTCAAAAACAGTTATCCAGCCTCCATCCTACTTAGCGTCTGAGATCTCACGAGATCGGGTGCATTGCGGATGATTTGATCACCTGGCCGAATGGTGTGAACATGTTTTGTATTTTTCTGTGTACACATGAGACTGACCTCCGCGTCGCTGCAGAGAGTGGGGTTCCTGCCCGGCGTGACGCCGCCAGCCGACGGGCGCATGTCGTGTCGTGAGCGGAGCGGGGCGAAGGCGGCGGCCGACGAGACGCAACGTCGATGGAGCCTCACGCATTTGAGCATGACGGCGTGGGTCCCGTTAAAGCTGCATTGGGACTACTCCACAAACACAGCCATATTTACAAGCGCGTCATATAGCGTAACCGTCACAACCACGATATCGAAACACATCCACATCGCAACTCTGCAATGCCACTTGATAACAACGTGGACCATGTGGTGCCACTCTTGCTATTGCTTCCTATAGAATCAGAATCTTTATTAATACTGGAGGAATCCGATGAGCCGTGAAGCTCTTTTTCACAGATGTCCTGTAGAGGCGGGTCAGAATATTAACATACAAAAAAACACGACAGGAGTGCAGAGTCTAGGAAAGATGAACAAATCACTTACATATACAAATAAAAATAAACAATGTTTTGTCTTACCAGGTAAGGCCCACTGAGCTATTAGCTTCGATTTGCGAGATCCAGTGCTTACTACACGTGACCAAGGTCCAATCTTAGTCTCGTCAGCACCATCCTTTATGTATTCAAATTGGTCGTTGACCTCCGGATGCCATTCCAATGCCAGCCAGTCTTGGTAACCCATCATCTGATGACGGCTGCTTGCGTTGTGGCCGAAACGTCGTGTGAATTTTATTGTTTTATTTGTATTATTTTATTATTTCCCTTCTACGTGATTTTACCGAAAGAACCAAGAATATGAATCCCTGCAGTCACGAAAGCTTTAAATCGAAACCCATCATCTCCCATGCGGCACACGTCCCACCCATCACAGTCTCGTATGCAGATACATTTTTAACACGTTCTTTATTTGTTATTACGGCAACTATGAGAGGCATCCCATTGCCGTAGTTATCAAGTACGCAGGCGGTGTAACTGCAACGGGGCTCATGGGCTGGACGGGCCGGAGAACAATGGATACGAAGAGAGGAGTAAATCGTAGGGAGGGGGGTCTCCATTGAATTGAGATTATTTTGCTGCTATAATAATAATTAGCCACTTTGTTGAGCTATCGTTTGTGGCCAAGTCACTTTTGAAAAATAAGTTAATATCTGAGTGGGCTTTACCAGGTCAGATAAAAAACGTGTTTGATATTTATTTTGAAGTTACTTGTTTACCTTGACAATACTCTATATTGGTGTTTTGGGTTAGATCACGTAAATATAAATGTGTCGTTAAACCCGCCACCACCCGACACAGCCAATAAGGTTTGTCACGTAAACAGAACATGCCAATTCGTTAATAGGAGACTTGAGATGGTTTAAGCAGGATCTTTATTCTCAAGGCAATTCACACCGTACTTCCACTCATCGAAACCCAACCCCGAACCCTTCAAATCGCCTCTCCTATATAGCCCGTCTCCCGCCCTTTTTAAATCCTTTATATTAAGTTCACTTGCTTGCTTGCTTGCGCGCTTACGACCATGCAAATCTTTCGGTCGTTTTTAACCCACTTCCCGTGATGCAATCGAGCTGACATTTTGCACACAGACTCGTTGTGCGTGACAATTTATTTTCGTGAAAAAAAAAATTCAAAAATTTTCCACTGTTTAGGAAAAACATTTTTTTCATATTTAATTTTAAATACCAATGTGATAAAAATGAAACTCTTACTCAAGAAAAACAGAAGTGAATAATAAAATAAAACCGATGCCACACATATAAAGGATTTATAGTGAAAAACTTTGTTTTTACGGGTTAATTTTTTTAACACTCACTCTCTTCTCGGGCCTACCCCTCTACTGCTAATCCTCCTGGGGGCCAATCCGTTCAGTGTCCTTCCCTCAATAATCGGATTGGGTGGCGTAGCACGGCAGCGCTCCCTAACCCGTGGTTGTGTGGTGTTGGTGTGTGAGGATGTCCCGAACATCCTCGACACTAGTAACGAAGTGCTTGTGGGTTTAACGACACATTCATATTTACGCGATCTAACCCAAATGTATTATAGATATTGGTCGCGAAAGCCTACGACTACTATGTGTTAAACTGACTTTGCACTCCTGTCGTGTTGTGTATTGTTTGTTGATGTAACGTTGTGACCCGCTACGTACTGGACGTCTGTGAAAAAGAACTCTAGAGCTCATCGTATTCCTCCCACGTAAATAAATATTCTTGATTCTGGATTGCCCCAGCTGGGGCGCATCCGGACCACGTGACAACGCCCGCCTCGACGTTGTGCTGCACGTGAAGGCCACGTGCTGATGGTGGTGGACATCACGTGGCTCGTCGGAATCACGTGATGCGGCAAATTACAATTCCCACGGTGCCTTTTCAGTTTTTTTATTTCATTGATTTGGTGTAGCCCTGTGAGCCATTCGGCTCTTGAATCGGGTGCAACCGCAACAGACAAAAAACATGAACAAGAAAACATCTTCAAACAGAAAAATCCAGGAAAAAACAGAAAACATCTTCCAGAAAAAAAGCACCGTACACCAACGCTGTGTGCAAACATCCCAGTGAGATGCAAGTCAAACAACAACAACAACCACAAGACAACTTAGATTAAAGCCATCAGTTTAACTCCGTACTACAACAAACAAACATGGCCAAACCAAAAAAAGTTTCTGAAATCACCAAAATAAAGCTATTAAGAAAAGTGGGAGTCGCTGACATGAGTTGAATTCGCGTGTACGATGGAGAATAACGACAGTGGATTTCAAAAAACGAGGTGTCGTGAAAGCTACAAAAAAAAAACCTGCCGGCAAAGTCCCTCGGCGGCGGTGAAGCGCCGTGCCCGTGTATCGCTCCGCGCGCTGTGTTCCTCCGCTGCGGGGCGAATCACCTCCAAGCCGCGCGCACGCGCTCCACCTCGAGTGTCTCCGCCAATCAGCGCGCGGAACGCGGAGGGGAGGGGGTGGGAGGGCGGGGGCGTCGCTCGACTGGCCCCAACAGCCAATCAGAAGCGTTTCGTCTCAGGATTCTTGCTGACAAGAGAATGGAAATCTATTGTCATTTGTATGCACACATTAACCCGCATCCCCCCCCCCCGGCCTTCAGACGTGATTGCATACCTGTAAACCTCTTATCAGTGCCCCCTACCATGTTTGTTTGTTTTAGTACATAGTTAGACTGATGGCCTTAATCTAAGTTGTCTTGTGGTTGTTGTTGGTTGTTTGACTTGCATCCCACTGGGATTTTTGCACACAGCGTTGGTGCACGGTGTTTTTTCTGCAATATTTTGCTGTCTTTTCTTGTATTTTCTGTTTGCACTCAGTCACATATTCACTTTAAGATGTTTTTTTGTTCATGTTTTTGTTTTTTGTTTGTTGCGGTTGCACCCGATTCAAGAGCTGAATGGCTCACAGGGCTATACCTAATAAATGAACTTGAACTACCTTATTAGAGACCAATTCAGACCTTATTGGTCACCTCGCGACCATTAGAAATCTCAACGTTCATCCTACAAAGTCGCACACAAACAAATAGACACATTTGTTTTGCCCTATCGAAGCGGCTTTACGCCGTGTGGATCTAAAAATCTCAATTTCCCTGCAGAAGAATACTGGTTAACCGTATGGGGTGCCAGCCATGTGATTGTCTCACACTTATCCCCTCTATTTATACCTGTGTTGTAATGTATTCCGCTCAAACCAACGAATACATGAAAAATGCATTCCATTCACTTGACGGATGGTGTCTCCGAACTTGCTACCGATATTATAAAATCTCACCGAAATAGGATTTCTCAACAATTCTGGCCGTCGCCTGATGATGCCGGTTGTAATTACTGGTGAAATGTCACGGCACTCGAATTGTAAATGTTGTAGTGGGTTTACTCTCCAACACAACCGGTGTGCTGAACTAGTATACTACACTATACACTACACTATACACTACACTATACACTACACTATACTAGAATTGTAAATGTTGTAGTGGGTTTACTCTCCAACACACAACCGGTGTGCTCAACTAGTATACTACACTATACACTACACTATAATTGTAAATGTTGTAGTGGGTTTACCCTCCAACACACAACCGGTGTGCTCAACTAGTATACTACACTATACACTACACTAGAATTGTAAATGTTGTAGTGGGTTTACTCTCCAACACACAACCGGTGTGCTCAACTAGTATACTACACTATACACTACACTATAATTGTAAATGTTGTAGTGGGTTTACTCTCCAACACACAACCGCTGTGCTCAACTAGTACACTACACTATACACTACACTAGAATTGTAAATGTTGTAGTGGGTTTACTCTCCAACACACAACCGGTGTGCTGAACTAGTATACTACACTATACACTACACTAGAATTGTAAATGTTGTAGTGGGTTTACTCTCCAACACACAACCGGTGTGCTCAACTAGTATACTACACTATACACTACACTAGAATTGTAAATGTTGTAGTGAGTTTACTCTCCAACACACAACCGGTGTGCTGAACTAGTATACTACACTATACACTACACTATACACTACAGTATAATTGTAAATGTTGTAGTGGGTTTACTCTCCAACACACAACCGGTGTGCTGAACTAGTATCCTACACTATACACTACACTATACACTACACTAGAATTGTAAATGTTGTAGTGGGTTTACTCTCCAACACACAACCGGTGTGCTGAACTAGTATACTACACTATACACTACACTATACACTACACTAGAATTGTAAATGTTGTAGTGGGTTTACTCTCCAACACACAACCGCTGTGCTCAACTAGTACACTACACTATACACTACACTAGAATTGTAAATGTTGTATTGGGTTTACTCTCCAACACACAACCGATGTGCTCAACTAGTACACTACACTATACACTACACTAGAATTGTAAATGTTGTAGTGGGTTTACTCTACAACACACAACCGCTGTGCTCAACTAGTACACTACATTATACACTACACTATAATTGTAAATGTTGTAGTGGGTTTACTCTACAACACACAACCGGTGTGCTCAACTAGTACACTACACTATACACTACACTAGAATTGTAAATGTTTTAGTGGGTTTACTCTACAACACACAACCGCTGTGTTCAACTAGTGACGAATCGTCACGTCTTGTTTACGTTACAAACCTTACTAATTGCTTACTAATAATTGGCTGCGGCGGGTTTAACGACACATTAACGAGCTCTAACCCAAAAACTTCTTATCATGTGTTGTGTGTGCTGTGAGTGAGTTATGTGAGTGCTGTGAGTGATGTGAGTGTGAGTGAGTGATGTGAGTGAGTGTGTTGTGAGTGTGAGTGAGTGATGTGAGTGTGTTGTGGGTGATGTGAGTGAGAGTGAGTGATGTGAGTAATGTGGGTGAGAGTGAGTGATGTGAGTGAGTGATGTGAGTGATGTGGGTGATGTGAGTGAGTGAGTGATGTGAGGAATGTGGGTGATGTGAGTGAGTGATGTGAGTAATGTGGGTGAGAGTGAGTGATGTGAGTGAGTGATGTGAGTGATGTGGGTGATGTGAGTGAGTGAGTGATGTGAGGAATGTGGGTGAGAGTGAGTGATGTGAGTGAGTGATGTGAGTGATGTGAGTGAGTGATGTGAGTAATGTGGGTGAGAGTGAGTGATGTGAGTGAGTGATGTGAGTGATGTGGGTGATGTGAGTGATGTGAGTGATGTGGGTGAGGGTGAGTGATGTGAGTGAGTGATGTGGGTGATGTGAGTGATGTGAGTAATGTGGGTGAGAGTAAGTGATGTGAGTGATGTTGGTGAGAGTGTTGTGAGTGATGTGAGTGAGTGATGTGAGTGAGTGTTGTGAGTGATGTGAGTGAGTGATGTGAGTAATGTGGGTGAGAGTGAGTGATGTGAGTGAGTGATGTGAGTAATGTGGGTGATGTGAGTGATGTGGGTGATGTGAGTGATGTGAGTGAGTGATGTGAGTAATGTGGGTGATGTGAGTGATGTGGGTGATGTGAGTGAGTGTGTGATGTGAGCAATGTGGGTGAGAGTGAGTGATGTGAGTGATGTGAGTGAGTGATGTGGGTGATGTGAGTGATGTGGGTGAGTGAGTGATGTGAGTGATGTGGGTGAGTGAGTGATGTGAGTGATGTGGGTGATGTGAGTGATCTGAGTGAGTGAGTAAGTGATGTGGGTGATGTGAGTGATGTGAGTGAGTGATGTGAGTAATGTGGGTGAGAGTGAGTGATGTGAGTGATGTGAGTGAGTGATGTGGGTGATGTGAGTGAGTGATGTGAGTAATGTGGGTGAGAGTGAGTGATGTGAGTAATGTGGGTGAGAGTGAGTGATGTGAGTGAGTGAGTGATGTGAGTAATGTGGGTGATGTGAGTGAGTGATGTGAGTGATGTGAGTGATGTGGGTGATGTGAGTGAGTGATGTGAGTAATGTGGGTGAGAGTGAGTGATGTGAGTGAGTGATGTGGGTGATGTGAGTGAGTGATGTGAGTAATGTGGGTGAGAGTGAGTGATGTGAGTGAGTGATGTGGGTGATGTGAGTAATGTGGATGAGAGTGAGTGATGAGAGTGAGTGATGTGAGTGCTGTAATTGTTATGATTGCTGTTGCTGCAGCACCTTGGGGGGCTCGTGGCGTTGAATGAATTCGCCGCGGTCCCTGACCCCGCAGCTGAGAGGATACCGGAAGCGGCGACGCCGAGAGGAAGCAGACGGGGAGAGGAGAGAGTGGGTGGTGAGTGGAGTGAGGTGAGTGGAGTGAGGTGAGTGGAGTGAGGTGAGTGGAGTGAGGTGAGTGGAGTGAGGTGAGTGGGGTGGTGAGGGGGTGAGGTGAGTGGGGTGGTGAGGGTGAGTGAGGTGAGGGTGAGTGGGGTGGTGAGGGGGTGAGGTGAGTGGGGTGGTGAGGGGGTGAGGGTGAGTGGGGTGGTGAGGTGAGGGTGAGTGGGGTGGTGAGGGTGAGTGAGGTGAGGGTGAGTGGGGTGGTGAGGGTGAGTGGGGTGGTGAGGTGAGAGGGTGAGTGGGGTGGTGAGGGTGAGTGAGGTGAGGGTGAGTGGGGTGGTGAGGGGGTGAGGGTGAGTGGGGTGGTGAGGTGAGAGGGTGAGTAAAGGGTGAGTGAAGTGAGGGGAGGGTGAGTGAGACGTGAGTGTGAGGAGAGGAGTGAGGTGAGGGTAAGTGGAGTGAGGAAGGTGAGGGTGAGTGGAGTGAGGGTGAGGAGAGGTGAGAAGGTGGGTGATGAGGGGGTGAGGGTGAGTAAAGCGAGAGGGTGAGTGAGGTGAGCGTGAGGTGAGCGTGAGTGAGGAGAGAGAGGGGTGAGGGAGGTGAGGGTTGAGTGAGGGTGAGAGGGGTGTGAGGTGAGGGTGATAAGAAGGTGAGTGAGGTGATGGTGAGGAGAGAGTGGTGAGTGTTAGACTGAGGGGGACGTTGAGACAGGAGTGAGTGAGTGAGTTGCGCGTGAGGGGAGCAGGGTGAGAGTGGCGACCCACACAGCGAGTTCATTGCGTGGACTCTGCACGGAGTTCTGTGTCATCTGTTGGCACTGCTCCCCTCCCCCCCATGTACTAAGTTCCATGCCTCGGGGAGATGTTAACTACCTCGCCTGGTGTACAGGAGGTCGTGGGTTCGATCCTGACCCTGATGACGCCTGCTGCTGCTGTATATTTGGAGTTTGCGTGTCTCTCTCATCATCATCATCACGGTGGCTTGGAGATGTTAACTACCTCGCCTGGTGTACAGGAGGTCGTGGGTTCGATCCTGACCCTGATGACGCCTGCTGCTGCTGTATATTTGGATTTTGCGATATGTCTCCTCTCTTCCCGTGGTCGCGTGGATTTTTCTCCGGGTCCTCCGTTTTTTCTCTCTCCACATTTAGAATGAACACGATGCGTTTTGAGTGTTTGGCTGCTATGCATTTTCACGCGATAAGTCACTTCGCTGAGCTCTCATTTGTGGCCAGGTTGCTTCTGAAATGAGTAATATTTAAAAATACTTTTTTTAGATTTTTTTATGATAGAAAATGGTATTGTCATCAGTATGACATAAGTATGCCTTAACTGGTAAAAGAAAAAATAGTTTTAATAGTTTTAGTTTAACTGTTGGGAACTCTTCCTTCCTACCGAGTTGCACATCTATACACGCACTATTTACCGTACATGTTTTATTTTTAGCATTGGGTTATATCTGTAATCTTTGTGAACAATTTACCGCATGCACAAGTGATGTGATAATATTGAGTGGCAGATTTGTGCCAGAAAAGTGACACATGTTAACGAAAAATAAACGGACGTGACTTTGTGTGCCCTGCAGCTGTGTGTGTCTCTGGTCCTGGGCCTCCCCTAGGACGACTCATCCTTAAATGAGTACGTGGTGCAGTGGGTTCACATCAACAGCACTTGCCCCCAACAGCCTGCTCATAGCTTATACCGGAGGTCGATCATCTTCTTGGTTCTTTCGGTAAAGTCACGTAGAATGGAAATAATAAAATAATAAAAATAAAACATAATAAAATAATTCTCACGACGTTTCGGCCACAACGCAAGCAGCCGTCCTCAGGTGAAGAAACAGGTCTGTCGGGAAGACAGCGTCTGAAGGGAGGTCGATCTTCACGTCTCTGTGCACCTGTGCTTTGCGTGCACAGGTATCGGTGAGCAAACCATGGCGGGCGCGGAGGGCACGCTGTCGAAGATGTCTCCCGCGGTCCGCCACTTCGTGGAGGAGATGTTGAGGCACGGCCGCGTCGGGCTGGGCGCCCCAACAACACTGCGCGTCACCGACCTCAAATCCGGGTTCGGCTCCTGCAACGGGTCGCCCAGTGTCGCCTCCCTCACCTGCACCCACACAGGCAGCGTCCCCCGCACGCCGCCGTCGTTGAAAAGCCTCGGCAATTAACCTTTACGTTAATTACGTACAGGTCAATTCGTAACCGGCCAGCTTACAAGTTTCAAGTTTATTTTGTTTCCCGTGCGAGCTCGCAGAGGGATTGAGATAGTTTAATTTGCACGAGTGTGACCTGCGTGGCTCAGCAATCGGAAACTCGCGAGTTTAAATGCTGGTAATAGGTTTTTACCCTTTTAACTGGAAACAAAACTGACGGCTTTATACAAGGAGTCATGTTTGCATTAACCACAACACTTGCGGTGAAAATGCAAACAAAAACACAACTCTGATAATGTATGCACTGTCCTTGAAGTTGATTGGTCCACACCCGAGACAACTTTTCTTGGAGCCTAGTCTCACATGGTGTTGGACCAGATGACGCCAAAAGGCGCACAACTCAAAGACAACGCACCATAAGAGTATTGAGAGCTCGGGGTAAGCATTTACATTATGAGACCTCTTTTGCCAGAAGCAAGATATAGTAATAGGTTTTTACCCTTTCAACTGACAACAAAACTAACACCTTTAAATGCTGGTTCGAATTTTCCTCTGGGGATCGAAACATTCAGTTCTGTACCACTTTTGTGGGGAAGTCAACAGTGGTTATCCTTTGAATGGACTTTCCCTGCCATAGTAATGTGTTAGTTTCCACCACTGGCTCAGGACTTGAACAGCAGATGAGCACACCACCTCAATGTTCATTCAAGCAAAAAAACCACTTGGACTTAGCTTTTAATTCACGCACGCACGCTGATACTGAGACGTGTGTTGTTGCTGAGGATTCTGGGCCTTGGTTTCTTTCAGGTGTCCCTCACTGACCCCATCCCCGTGCTGTGATCGGTTCAAGCTGCACATTCCCTATGCCGGAGACACCATCAAGTGTACGTGCCGTGATTGAACCACTCCACTTCTACCTCCACTGTGTGGCCGACAAGCGCTTTTGGGTGAAACACGTAGTCGGAGTAGGAGGCTTTCACGACCAATATTATCCATAATAGAGGGGATTTTTTTTGGGATTGGATCGCGTAAATATAAATGTGTCGTTAAACCCGCGCACCACCCGACACAGCCAATCGATAAGGTTTCTCACGTAAACAAAACATGCAAATTAGTTACTAGTTCAGCGCACCGGTTGGGTGTTGGAGAATAAACCCACAACATTTACAATTTGAGTACAGTGACGTTTCGTCGGTAATTATAACCGACCTCATCAGGCCACGGCCAGAATTGTGGATAAATCCTTTTCCTGTTTCGGTCTTGAATAGGAGGGTAAATGTGAGATTTTGGAATACCAGTAGCAAGTTCAGAGACAGCAGCTGTCAAATTAATGAAATACATTTAAATGTATTTGTTGGTTTGAGCGGAATACATACAACACAGATATCAGAAACTCTCCACGTGCTAAACATTTCAATGAAGTCTTGCATCAAATATAGTTTTTTGTTTTTAAACGGTCCCACCTTATCCCACTCCCATCGCAATACGTATTTTCGTACGTCACGTAATCTGCGAGCGCCTTGAGGCGTTGCGTTGTGGAACCGCCGCATCGGTCCCACCCAATACTTTGCAGAGTTGTGTTGGGTGATACAGTCCCGTGTCGGTGTCGCTGTGTGCAGGGGACGTCATATTCAACCACGAGTATCCGGACATTCCACCCGACTTCATGTTCGGAGAGGATACCGACTTCTTCCCGGACCCTGACGAGCTTCCCGTGCGTTTCCTGCTTCTCGCAGTCACGATATGGCCACCCGCTGCAAGACATTGCTTCCTGCTGCTGCTACTCTTGTTGCTCCGACTGCTGCTTTTATTGCTGCCACCGCTCCCTCTGTTTCTTTTACTGCTGCTGTTGCCTCTGCCTCTGCTGTTCCTTTTTTATTTCTGCTGTCGCTTACATTTATATTTCTCCTTTTGCCGCTTCTTCTGCTGCTGCTGCTGTTACAGCTGTTATTACGGCTGCTTGTGCACCTGTTGCCGATACTACGATTTCTGCTGCTGCTGTTGCCTCTGCTGCTTCTGCCATTGTTACTGCTATAAACGTTGCTCCTGCTGTTCCTGCTGTTCCTGCGTCTGCCGCATTGCGTCCTCGTTGCTTGTTGTCGCTGCCACCGTGTGCGCGTGCGCAGCACCTGCAGGAGTGGCGGTCCCAGGACCCCGAGGCCCTTCTGCTGGTGCTACAGGAGCTGCTCGCGCAGTTCCAGGTTCACCAGCGCGAGCGCTTGCGCGACAACTCGCGCCTCATGTTCGAGTACAACTCGCTGTCCGAGCAGACGGACTACACGGTGCACATGGAGGTGCACGTGGGCAGACACACCGCTTGGGTAAGCCTCGTGCGTTCTCCTTGTGTGCGAGTGAGTGAGTGCAGGGAGCGGTGTGGTGCTGGTCACCCACCCCCTCGTATGCATGACCAGCCTTAATAGGTGCTCGCTAACAGCACTTGCCTCAAACGTCTGTTAAGGCTATATGGGGGATCTTTGCCTTTGTGGGGAGCGGTGGCAGAGTGGTTAGCGCACCATGCCACGAACCCGGCCACCCGAGTACGGCCAATGTCAGTGACGATTATCTGAACTGGTCCTGGGTCTCCCCTCGGTCACCTCAGCCTTCAAATGGGCTCCAAACCTCTTCTGGGCTCTTTTTAAGTTGAATGCATTTTAGGCGCGGAGCAGAGGTCGCAACCAGGTACCCGATACCCGTTTGCGACCCTGGTGCGGCCGGGTACGGGTAAGCCGTGAGTCACTGGTGAGTAACTGTTTGTCACTCATTTCCCAACGTCTTGTCTTTTCTCACAATTCAAGTTCCTAGAATCAACCCAGCTGCGCCTGCAACATGGCTTCATCCCAGAGGTCGCAATCAGGTACCCGATACCCGTACCCTACCCGTACCCGGCCGGGTACAGGTAGGGTACGGGTACGGCTGGGTACGGGTCTGGGTACCCGTTTGCGACCCTGGTGCGGCCGGATACGGGTAAGGAATCAAAACCCGTTTGCGACCTCTGGCGCTGAGACGAGGCTTGTAAACAATCTGTGGGTTCAGCCCCACCACCTGCATCTTGCTAGCCTCAATATGTGCTCACTGACAGAGGGGGGCGTCTTGGTCTAAGTTACCACTCGTCTGTCCTCAACTCTGGCCTTGGTTCTTCGCGCAGGATGGCGAATGCTGCGTGAGATTCCTACTGCGGCTTCCAGTCGACTTCAGCCTCATCCCGCCATACCTGCTCAAGGTGAGGCTCCGAGCGGGCAGAGCCAACCCCCAGGGTCTGTACATTGCGGTCAGTCACAGAGTATAGAGTCTCAAGGGGCATTAGGAGTGGCTCAATTGTGACTGCAGTGAAATGCAATCTGTCGCTCACAGCTCCCCTCATAGCCCAGTGCACACGTTTTCAGGAGGTGCGGAATCAATAATTATTCGACCCCAGATGCCATCGAATTGCCTTCCATACTCGACATATCATTGTAAAGTCAGTGGCTGTATTCACACACTCGCTGAGTGCACTTTCCCACGCACACTGCTGCAGGGAATTGTTAGTGGAATGGCATTCAATTTTTTTTTTAAAATCAAAACCAACTTTCATTTGATCTTTCTTTTTGCACCGTCCATAATTATTGGGCTGTGAATATCACCACACTCTACCTGAGAGCACGGTTGGGTGGCTGTCTGGATTGAAACCCAGGATCTCAGCCGTATTGGCTTAAAGCACTGGCCCCACGAGTCTCGTGGCCTCTTGTCGACCGATGCGATGAAGTAAAACCCCCGAGTTGAGGC
Organism: Lampetra planeri; assembly: GCF_965212315.1. NCBI lineage: Eukaryota > Metazoa > Chordata > Hyperoartia > Petromyzontiformes > Petromyzontidae > Lampetra > Lampetra planeri. Next base: position 21,387,659 of record NC_136110.1, read on the forward strand.
CACAGCCATAGTCCTCGTGTAACTCTGACCCAGCTCGCTGAACGCGTGACGCAGGATCCCCTGGTGGACCCGGGGGAGGATGTGGCGCTGCTGCTGGTGACGTTTGAAAACACGGAGGCCACCAAGGTGTTCCCCAAGCTCTACCTGTCGCCTCGCATTGAGCAGTGAGGGTTGCGCACGTGCCATCAGCCTGGGGTTTACAGCGGTGCACTCCACTGCTCCGGACGCGACTATCTGGCTTGACCACCTGAATGTGAAATTGTCGTTGTTGCTCTGCATTTACATCAGCCATATGAAAGAAGACAGTTGGGGTGGGAGAACCCTTTCCAACTGAGGACCGAGGAGGATTTTCAATGCCTTTTGGCGATGCCGCACATGAGTCAACATGCAACCTTGGTCACACTAGGACTGTATATATTGCCTGTGCGATCGGAAGCACTTGTAATGCCACACATGACTGTTTGGTATGAGCCAGCGCTGCAAGCAAGTGAACTCTTCGCTAACGCCGTCTCTGGGATCTCTGCTCTTCAGTGCCCTGGGAGGTTCCTCCGCCTTCCATATCCCCAACTTCCCCAGCGGAGGATGCCTCCTGGACTACGTTCCACAGGTGTGCCAGCTCCTCACCAGCAAGGTAACAGCAGCACAAGCCAATTCGCCGGCTCATTTGCCGGGTTTCCCTTAAGAGAAACGACTCCACTTGTTTGGAATTGAAATCGTTTTTTTGAAGCGCGTACAAGATGTGTACGGTGTGGAGTGGTGGTGCAGTGGTTGGCGCACTTCCATGAACCCCGTGACCTGAGTTTGATTTCCATTTGAGGCAAACGGTGGACTCGCTTAGCCACAGTCACCAACGTGGGGAAGTATGGTCAGCCCCCATGACCGAAAGGCATGAGGAGGCCCTCACGAAGCGGTGTAATATTAAGTTGAGTAACTTTTTTCAATAGAATTGTTTCTCCTTAGCAGCCCGCTGGCGTAAGTATGCTGTGATGTATGCATTGTTTTGACGATAGCTTCTTGATAAGATCTTTCTGGATGCAATTCATCATGCGGAGTTTATTTTGCGTTGTGTCTCATTCACTGCACCCTGAGCTGCAGATTTGACTGCAGTTTTATCTGTATTGTTCACCAGAAAAAACGGGATTAACAATGCCAGCAATTCTAGATTTGAAGTTTTCGTGACTGCAGGGATTTTGTTTGGTAAATTCACGTAGGTGACAAATTAAAATAAATGAAAATGAAAACAAATCAATTAAATCACGACGTTTCGGAAGCAACACAAGCAACCGTCATCAGGTGTTGACTGCTCCAGCAAAATTACTGCGGCGTGTGAAGAGAGTTATTAAGAGACAACGTGTTATATAGGGTGTTAGGGGGGGGAGGAGTCAAGGGGTCGGGGGGGGGGGCATGTGGCAGGCCGTGTGACGTCGCGGGCGGTTGGGCAGGGGATTAACATGAGTTAAGCCGATAGATAACCATCTGTATTCTTTGGTGATGTCAGGGGAGGGGAGTTTGTGCATGAGTGCAGTGCCTGCATGACGAGTGATGGTGGTGTATCAGGCTGGGAGTAAAAAACTGGAAGAAATGGATATGGCTGTAAAATTATAAGGCAGCTAAAGTTTGACTTGGTTAATGAGATCTTTCCAATGATTGCTGAATTGTTTTCATTTTAATTTACTTTATATTTTTTACCTACGTGACTTTACCGAAAAAACCAAGGAGTAACAATGCCAGCAATGTTAAGAATGTGGATGTTCTACACATGAACAGCACATTCTTCCCCAGATTTCAAGAGGTTAAAGAAGAAGCAGCCCAAAAACAAACATCTCTAATCTTACGAACTGTGTCTAGCATGGGTGTTTTGGGCTGCTCTACAAAGGTTGAAAGCTTCTTTAATTCAACAACAGACTGTAAAGTTACAATCAAAATAGTTATCGTGGCACTCGACATTATGCCACTCGCGTTACGATGCAACGCTTCAGCCATTCTTATCAGGCCACTGCCGGACGAGGGAGCCTCCCCATACCTGGTCGCTTGACCATACTTCACCACGCTGGTCAGTTTGCGTTGGTGAACGTGGGGAGCATAGAGATACGGTACATCAAATGGATTTTAGTGCGTTGACTTTTGCTGCCTACCACGTAGCCACTATATTCGGCAGCTACGCATGGTGGTCAACTGCCAGTGCTATCCAGACTCGATGCTGCCTGGCTTCCGAGATATGACGAGTTCGGATCCATTCTGCTGGGGATTGGTCATAGGTGTGCATTGCTCTTCAAGAAAATTGCATTTATTTTCTTGGTTTGTGTCTTCCTTTAGACATTGACTGACAGGCACCGATTGAGTCAACAGTCTTGTCTTTACACGCTTGCCCGGAATGTCCTGTGTGTGTGCGTGTGCGCGCACAGGTGCAGTACATCACACAGGGCTACCAGAAGCGCAGAGAATACATTGCGGCGTTCCTCAGCCACTTCGGAGAGTAAGACAGCCGCCGTTGTTCCGTCACTCGCGAAACATCCACACTCTTCTGTCCGCTCCTCGCCGTGTACAGTGGCATAGGGTACTGGGGCGAGGTGGTGGCTACGATGCCCGTGAGCTGGCGCTTTGGGAGCAGGGTCGTAGGATCGCGCAGAAATTGGTACGGGCGTGCATGTGTAGGGGTGTTACAGGAGGGCGAACAAACACACCAGGGGTGGTTATGCCCGCATGCGGAAGGATGCTTACATCCACGTCCGCATCGTTTAGCCTGGGGGGCTGAAACGGCGCTGTGATCCCCCACGGCCCCACCCCTTTTGGGGGGGGAGTTGCTATATAAGGCGGTGAGCCGGTGGGCTCGGGGTTCAGTGTTTAGCTTAAGCCAGTGAAGAAGGAAGACCGGCTAGATAGGCCCTGGGACTCCCCTGGATCGCTGTCCTTCTAAGGACCGACCAGGGCAAGTCAGTGGCGTGGCCCCGAGAGCCCAGAGCCGATGCTCTTGTAAGAGCCGGTCTGGGGACTCAGGGTGCCGTGATCCCAGCTTGGCCAGAGCTGGATCAGCTAGCCTCCCCTAGCTCTCGAGTGGAGGACCTGGGAGTAGGCTAGCCGGGATAGAGATAGTGGGATCTCCCTGTTAGACGGGTGAAGGGGCCGATACCCCTTCGAGTGTTGTATACCTTGGCCTGTATTGAGTGAAACGTTTAATAAATAAGTGTGCCTCCGACTACGTCGTCCAAGTCTCATTGAACCTAATACACATGTGTTTGTATGTGTAATTGACCGGTGATAAAATGCAACCACAATGCTGAGTTGCGGACGCTAACATGCTATGCCTGTCCGCGCGCGTGTGAACTGTCGGTCAGGTCCATTGCAGAGTATGACGCCGAGGGCTTCACGAAGATCAGTCTCCTCCTGGAGGGCCTGGAGTTCTTCTTCATGGTTCACAGTGAGTGGGCGAGTGCTGTGAGCGAGTCGGCACACACACTTCCTGGGAGTGGCTGTGTAGAATGACAGTAGGTGATTACATCTTCTGGGTTCTTTCGGTAAAGTCACGTAGAAGGGAAATAATAATAATAATAAAAAAACATAATAATATAATAAAAATATATAATAATATATTATTTTATTATGTTTTATTTTTATTATTTTATTATTTCCCTTCTACGTGACTTTACCGAAAGAATCAAGAAGATGAATCCCTGCAGTCACGAAAGCTTTAAATCGAAATAGGTGATTACAGTACTGTTGTACTGTTGTTCGTCAATGAATTGCCTCTTCACCGTCAGCTCTTAAAAACGGTGTGTGATTTCGCTTGCACACGTTGGCCACATGGGGCAGTTTCCCCATCATCGGTTGTCAAAGCAGTGGTTTTGTCCTCATTGCCATTGTCGTACTATATAATCTGCTGATTTATACTACAGGGAATGTATTATTTAACATTTATTTATTGTTGTGCAATGCTTCTGAGGTCTCATGTGACAGTTCTTTATTCTAATTTCTATTTGCTTCGTAGCCGTACTTTATTACATATTGGCATAGCTTTTATCATTTTTACGACCAAGGTCACTCTGGCATCTTGAGTGCCCTCACCTGGTTACACGAAAGAAACTTGACGCCTAACCCTTCGGTGCGTGTGGCGTGTGTGTGCGCACACCTGCGCACGTGCGTGCATACGCGTCCTCGTGTGTCTTCCCCCGCTGTAGTTGAGCTGCCATTGTACTTCCCACGCGACCAGCCGACTTTCACCTTCCAGTCCGTGTACCAGCATGGCAGCACGGCACAGCCCTTTCTGCAGGTGCAGAAGTCGTACCCGTACAGCCCGCGCTGGGATGGCAACGAGATGGCCAAGCGAGCCAGGTGACGCGTCTGATTCTGCGGTGGACGTCCGCTTACTGGGTCAATCGCATACTCGTTCACGTGTTTATATACACGCTCCTCGATCACTCGCTCAACAACTAACTCATTCACACATTCATACACTCACTGACTTACCTACTCACTCATACACTCACTCACTTACCGACTCACACACTGACTACTCTTACGCTCACATTCATACACTCACCCCCCCTCATTTGTTCACTCATTCATGAATTCACACATTCATATACTGTCCATTGCCCTGAATACTTCACTCACAAACCTACTAATTAACTCTTGTCAAATTCATACTGACCAATTAGTTTACGCACTGCAGTATTTCATTTCAGCTACTCCTTTACATCTTCATATTTACCAACCCACTCACTGCAACATTCACTCTCTCGTTCACTCACGTGTGAATGAATAATCTTAGTTTCTCATTCATTCATATGCTTACACACACACCCGCTCACTCGCTCAGAGCACAGCACATTTTTCAGCTTGTATCTTTACACGGATATGCGTACACTGCACTGATTGCACGTAGACTGTGCCATGTTGGCGAGGCAAGCTTTGCAGACCTGAAGACAAACGTGTCTTCCGTACGCACAGGGTCTACTTTGAAGAATTTTCGCCTCAATTCCGGGAAGCGGCCCTGGCGAACGGAAAGCCTTGAGCAGAGGCAGTGGGGGACTCCATCTTCGTCGCAAGCCGGCCACTCGACGGGTTCTACCCCCTCGCACTCCGAGCCCTCTCTAGCGACAACTCCTTAACGAAGGCCCATTAGTGAGCGGCTCGCTAGTGGTGCTTAAAAAGTGATGGGTTGGTTTTGAAAACCTTGGCTGTATAGAGTTTTTTTTTTACTTGTGACCGCCCTTCTTGGGGGTGGTTTTCACTGGGTCCGTTAGACAAGTTTTCACGGCTTACTTTCAGCCGGGTCTGTTAGGGTCAGCACCCCGCAAAATATTTCCGCACCTGGCAAATCGCATCAAGTATACCCCTCACTATGTGTTGCTCTGGCTACTACACGGTGCCTACTCCCAGTCTACCAGTGACCGGGAAATATTTAGTGTGGAATTAAGCCCCTGGGGCACAATGATATGTAGGGTCTGATGATACCTGTGCAATGTGATTTCAGGTGTCTGCTCTTGCACTCCAGGCACCTTTGCCATACGTGACGGTCTCAGATGACGCTTACAATGGATCTCTTAGTCTTGCTTGGGTAAACAACTAGACGAACGCTAGAGGGGTATGTTATACAGATATATTTTTTTATATTCTTTCAGTCAATTTTATTCCGATTGTGCTATCTTCGCAATGTCACGAGGCGAAGATTCATCAAATTTTGGAACTCCCGCAGAGTGATTCAACCCACGTTACGTAATTTACAGAATATTATCTCGCTGAGCCGCTTCTGAGAAGACATTTTCCCACACTTATCCACGCTGTGTCTCTGTCATCCACTATATGTTCCTACACGTGCTCTTTCTCAGACCTGGATTGTTGCCAAACTAGGTGAAAACCAGATCAGATTTGTGTGCTGTCATTGGTGAACGAGTTGATTTAACATCAACTCGCTACGCTTGAGAACGCCAGATTCTTCATGGACGGTAGAAATCTGTATCCGAAATGAGGGTCCCTGCATCAACTGGAGCATTGTAAACAAACCCTAGGTTATCCATTATGTTCTAAGAATGTCTGGCACTTTCTTGACGGTTTTTTTTACTTAAATGAAGGTACTATCAAAGTATGTGGTGAGGGGAAACAACCTGTTTAAAGCCCTTTTTGTGATGGTTAGTCCTAACGCTGTGCGAACAGTTTCTATATTGTACTGTATTGTATGGACCACGTTTGTGTTGCTTACTGAAATCAATTGTACACGAGGCGTGTAATATCAATAAATAACTTGCCTATGGTATTATTCCCACTGGCTTTTGTGTTTTTTTTTATTAATGGGTGATTTGCTTGCATCATTAACAGAGATTCCTGGAAACGTTGGCTCAAGATTGAGATGTCATCGTGGCCAAAGCTTTTGAAGCCAACAACCACACCTCGCCAACGCTCTCTACTCTCCACCAAATCCCGCTGCCGCTGCTGCTGCACGACAGACACGTGACCTCAGAGATATGCTCTACTGGACGTCTGTGAAAAATAGCTTCATAGCTCATTGGATTTCTCCAGGATAAATATTCTGACTCTGCTCTTAAAGTCCGCCAGCGTCTTGTCATAGGTCTTCCCCTTGGTTGCCGGACTCATGGAGACCACCATGATGACTGTCCACACATGTCACACTCGGCGCAACTGCTTCTCTCCTAAACATCTACAATTCAGATTCCAAAGAACACAGGATGAGATGTTACTATCCTTTGTGCAAGCACTTCCAAGAGTTCATGAACAGTGAGCCTGGTGAAATTTGGGGAGCGCATCGTCAGTAGTGACCCTTTGGTTCCTAGGGTGTTTCGGCCTTTCATACTATACACCCTCCCCAAAGGCGGCCAGCGACAGGGTGATCAATCCTACGCTTGCGTCCCATTCCCAATTAGTCATAGGAGTTGCCTTGTTGTTGATAGCCAACATCCCATGGGACTATGCATGGCAGGGGCGTCCTCCTCCCTGAGTCAAGTATTGTTGACTGCATACCTCCTGGCCCTCTCACTTTGGGGCCCAGCTGGGGTCTTTCCTCTTCATCCAGAGCCACTGACTGCTGCCTTCTGCCGCCTCCGATACAGCTCTGATTGCCGAACGCTGGCTCTGGCCCTTAATTCCCAGGTCTCTAAGCAGTCTGGTTGTAGATGTTGCCACAAAACCTCTGCAGCCCACCTCCACTGGTCGGACTTCTGTGTTCCAGCCATGATGCCGTGCTTCGGCAGCTAGATCGGCATAGCGCAGATGTTTTCGCTCATAAGCCTCATCTACTGAGTCCTCCCAGGGTACTGTGAGCTCAATGATGAAAACCTTCTTGAGCGAACGGGACCAGAGCACCATGTCAGGTCTTAGGGTGGTGGTTGCGATCTCCGGAGGAAACACAAGTTGCCGGCCAATGTCAGCTAGCATTTTCCAGTCGCGGGCCAAGCGCAGCTGGTCTCGCTCTATTGGTGTAGAGCCGCTCTTCGGTGGTTTAGCCCCTTCGCGGACAAAGGTCGTCCGTAAGGGGTGTGATGCTGCTGGGGGTGGTAGGGAGTTGGTGGCAGCTCGCTTGTCCTCCAGGGCGGACGCAAGGTTTTTAAGGACTTGGTTGTGACGCCAAGTGTAGCTTCCTTGGGTGAGGCTTGTTTTACACCCTGTGAGAATGTGCCTGAGGTTGGCTGGCATGGAACAGAGGGCACAGTCCGGATCTTCACCATACCATTGGTGAAGATTAACTGGTGTTGGAAGGATGTCATATGTTGCTCTGATGGAAAAGCTCAACCGCCTCGCTTCCATGGCCCACAGATCCTTCCAGCTGATCTTCCTCTTCTCCACACTGTCCCATCGAGTCCACTGTCCTTGTTTGGCAAGAGAGACTGCCTTGGCCCACCTTGCAGCCTCCTCCTGATGGCGTACTTCCTGCACTACCATCTTCCGCCGCTCTGGTGCAGTGGCCTTACTCCAAGCAGCACGGCTAGTTAGCCCAAGGCCTCCTCTCCCTTGCTGAACATGACCCACAATGTCAGCATGTCTGAGGGCTGCTGTTGCCTCCTGGACTGCTTTTCCTGGCCTCCATTTGCGCCCAGTTGCCAAGGTCGGCGCGTTGTTGCTCACCACTGGGTCTCGAGATTCATTCAGTGTCATCTGGAGCCTGGTTTTTGCACACTTGAATTCCTCGGTTAGACTGGTGAGGGGCAGCTTGAGGACACCATCTCCATAGAGGCCTATGGTGGTAAGGCATCGTGGAACTCCGAGCCACTTCTTTAAGTAGCTCGTGGCTCCTCTTTCCATCTTCTCCACTGTTGAGATTGGAACCTCATACACTGCTAGGGGCCACAACACCCGGGGTAGGAGACCAAACTGCAGACACCAGGCCTTTAACTTTCCAGGTAGCTGGGTGTTGTCGATGGACTGTAGGCTACTACTGATGTCTTTGCGCAGCTGTTGCACCTGGTCTTTGTCCTTCAGGCTTGCATCATACCACCTTCCAAGGCTTTTTACCGGCTGCTCAGACACTGTTGGGATTTGGTCATCTCCGATGAAGAATTTCAGGTCACAGAGTACTCCCTTCACAATCGAGATGCTGCGTGACTTGGATGGTTTAATCTTCATACGGGCCCAGCTGATGTTCTCCTCGAGTTTTCTGAGCAGTCTCCTGGTGCATGGGACAGTGGTGGTCAATGTTGTAATGTCGTCCATGTAGGCTCTGAGTGGAGGGAGGCGAAAACCAGAGTCGACTCGCTGTCCACCAGCAACCCATTTTGAGGATCTGATGATAACCTCCATTGCCATTATGAATGCCAATGGAGAAATGGTACATCCCGCCATTATACCTACATTCAGGCATTGCCATGAGGTGGTGAACTCTGCAGTGGTGAAGCAGAACTGCAGATCCTGAAAGTACGACTTCACCAGGGTTGTGATGGTGTCCGGTATGTGGAAAAATCTGAAGGCAGACCACAGGAGTTCATGGGGCACAGAGCCAAATGCATTGGCGAGGTCGAGGAAGACTACATGGAGGTCCCTTTTCTCCACCTTGGCCATTTGGATCTGGTGCCAGATCATGCTGGAATGTTCCAAGCAGCCAGAGAACCCTGATATTCCTGCCTTCTGTACAGATGTATCGACGTACGCATTCCTTTGCAGGTACTCGGCCATCCTCTGGGCAATGATCCTAAAGAAGATTTTACCCTCGACATTCAGTAAGGAGATTGGGCGGAATTGGCTGATGTTCACTGCATCCTTCTCCTTAGGGATCAGGACCCCGCCTGCCCTACGCCACACTTTGGGTATTATCTTCTTTTGCCAAGCTGTTCTCATAAGCCTCCAGAGGAACCTCAGGACGTCTGGTGCGTTCTTATACACTTTGTACGGGACTCCATTTGGCCCCGGGGCTGATGCTGTTCTTGCCCTTCGAACTGTGTTTTCCACCTCTTTCCATGTCGGAGGGCTGGTCTCAATATGATGTTCCGGGGGTTCAATGGGTGGGATATCTGATGGGATGGCCAGATGTTCATGTCGCTTTGAGTCAAAGTTTGTTGTTCTCAGGTGCTCTTCTAGGTTTTTCTTTGTTGTTTTTAGAACTCCACTTTTTTCCTTCGTGAAGAGACTTTTAAGGAACTTGAAGGGATCTATATAGAATCGAGTTCTAGTTTGTTCTTTCTTCCTTCTGCGCTTCCGTAGGTTTTCTGCTCTACGGAGGGATGCCAACCGGGTTTTGATGTCAGCCTGAAGTGCCTCTATGCCCTCCTTTTCCACTTCCGAGGCTTTCTTCCACTGTTTCTTAAGCTGTCTCCTTTCTTGAACGAGGCGCTTGATTTCTTGTTGCCTCCTGGAAACTGGTGGGGTTGGAACCTTTCTCCCGCCTTTTGCCGCTTGCACTCCAAAGCTTTCTGCCCCGTACTCATAGATGATGTCCCCCATCCTCTCCAACTTCTTCTCCACTGTGCCTCGAAGTTTCTCGAGGGTCAAGGTAAGGTCAGTATTCACTGTTTCCCACAACTTCTTGTCACTGGCGCCAGGCCACTTCACATACGGTCTGTGCCCTGGTAGTCTCCTCTCGATTGCAGGTCTCGGAGGCTGGGTGAGTTCCACTCCTGTTGTTGGTTCCACCTCAGTTGTTACTTCGGTGCTTGAGTTTATGTCCTCCATGACAGTGGTACTGATGCACTGCAAACTATGGTTTGCGTCCAGTTGCTGTGCTTCATTCGACTGATTTGATCGCTTTCGCAGAAAGTAATCAATGCGAGGCCTCTGTCTCTCTTTACCCAAACACCCCTTCTTCCCCTGGTGGATCCTCAACCCATGGTGTGATGTAACTTTCCTCCAACCACAGACACACACCTGCATCTGTTTGTGGCCTACTGTTGCAGCAGAACTTGTGACAGTTGCTGTGGTGTTCTCTTGTGCTGTGCTCTCATTACTCGTAGTCGTTTCCGGTCCAGTCGTTACCATGTTGTCAGTCGATGAGTCATCTTCCGCCCCCGCTCTCGCAGACTCTAGGGGTATTCTCGTATGTTGACTTTCTGTAGCTAAATCGGGTGTTTCCAACATACTGCGAAGCATGGGAAACTACAGAAATGGGAAGCTAACCCATGACTGTCCCGGTGGGGTCTATTCCCTCCTGTCAGCCGTCTCTCCGTGCCGCCACAAGGACTTTCCCCTGTTGTCAGCTGATCTTTCTCAGCAGTCACTGGACAAGTCCAGATATTCAGATTCCAAAGAACACAGGATGAGATGTTACTATCCTTTGTGCAAGCACTTCCAAGAGTTCATGAACAGTGAGCCTGGTGAAATTTGGGGAGCGCATCGTCAGTAGTGACCCTTTGGTTCCTAGGGTGTTTCGGCCTTTCATACTATACACCCTCCCCAAAGGCGGCCAGCGACAGGGTGATCAATCCTACGCTTGCGTCCCATTCCCAATTAGTCATAGGAGTTGCCTTGTTGTTGATAGCCAACATCCCATGGGACTATGCATGGCAGGGGCGTCCTCCTCCCTGAGTCAAGTATTGTTGACTGCATACCTCCTGGCCCTCTCACTTTGGGGCCCAGCAACAACTAGCTGCCGTGTTTTTTTTCCAAACTTGTGCATTGCTTATCCTGTCTTGCCCCAAACTTAACAGCAGTGCTCAAACGCCGGTAACTTATTTTTCAGCTGCTTAGGGCGTTTTTTTTTAATCAGGTATGGCCCACTAAGTCAAACTCTAAACGAATGTTGATTCTAAATAGGGAGGGAAAAACTGGAGGACACGGATAAAAATCCACGCGACTACGGGCAGAACATGCAAACTTCAACTATACAGGCGTTGGGGTCGAGATCAAACCCATGGTCTCCTATATACTTGGCGAGATAGTTAACGTCTCACTCATTGCTCTTCTGTTTCAAAGTGGTTTCCACTAACCAATATACACCTGGCCTGCTAAATTGATGCACCTCTGGACCACCTCCACACAGCCTCCTACATTATGGACACTCCTGCATCAGCTACGCTAGTGCATTTAAAACAGTATAAGATGCATGCAGAAAGTACCAAAATAGCAATAAATCATACCTTCAATAAGAAAATGTGGTTTAAATCGTGAGTACCAGACCCTGCACTGCACTTGCTTTTGACTTAGATTATTTAGATGATTTTGCTGCTATACATTTCCACACGATAAGCCACTTAGTTGAGCTATCATTTATGGCCAGGTCGCTTCTGAAAAAGAAGCTAAAAGCTCGGTGGGTAAAATAAAAGTTTGTTTTAGCGATTTGTTTACCTTTCCTATATTTTGCACTGCTATCTGTAAAACGGAGCTTATAGCTCAGCAGATTCCTCCAGTATAAATACAAATTCTGATTCTGCCTTTCAAGAGACACCAGCAGGGATGGGTCTCTAAATTGGTTGGCAGGTGTTATCGGCAAAAAACTCTCCTCGAAGATTGTGGCCGAAAGTGCGGTACAGCAAGATGGTGCAACATTCACATTGTAACCCATCAACATCGATAGTGTTGGGTTACAATGAGTGAAGGGAGAAGTGGGTGGCCAGGCGATGTTAACTACCTCGCCTGGTATACAAGGAGGTCGTGGCTTCGATCCCGATCCTGACGTCTGCTGCTGCTGGTGTATATTTGAAGTTTGCGTGTCTCTCTCTATCATCATCACGTGGGCTTGGAGATGTTAACTACCTCGACTGGCATACAGCAGGTCGTGGTTTCGATCTCGACCCTGACGCCTGCTGCTGCATATTTGGAGTTTGCGTGTCTCTCTCTTCCCGTGGTCGCGTGGATTTTTCTCCGGGTCCTCCGGGTTTTTAAATCCTTTATATTAAGTTCGCTTGCTTGCGTGCTTGCTTGCTTGCGTGCTTGCTTGCTTGCGACCGTGCAAATTTTTCGGTCGTTTTTTAACCCACTTCCCGTGATCCAATCGAGCTGACATTTTCCACACAGACTCGTTGTGCGAGACAATTAATGTTCGTGAAAATTTTTAAAATTTTTTTACACTTTTTAGGCAAAAATGTTTTATTTTACATATATTCAAATAGAACTCATTCATGGCTTTGACTGAACGTCACAGTATAAGAGCCCAGAGCGTAACCCCCTCCATGGGCCGTGGCGGAGTAGCGCAGTTGGTAGCTCCCTCGCTTCCCATGCCAAAGGTCGCGGGATCGATCCCCGCGTCCTCCACAGGCGAATATATTTTTAAATCCTTTATATTAAGTTCGCTGACACGCATATAAAGGATTTATAGTGAAAAACTTTGTTTTTACGGATTATACTTATTCCCTTCTACATTTAGAATCAACATCGCCATGCACCATTTGGCTGATATAAGTGTCCACGTGATAAGCCACTTCATTGCATAGCTGTCAACCCATACGGTTTACCCCATACAGTATTCTTGTGCAGGGAAATTGAGTTTTCAGGTCCGCACGGTTGTACAACCCTTTCAACACTGGAAAAAAATGTCTATTTGTTTGTGTTTCTCCCTTGTGATTTTTTAGGATGAACATTGAGATTTATAAGGCCACGGGGGTGACCAATAAGGTCTGAATTGGTCCGTAATAAGGTAGTAGGGCATTGATAAGGGGTGAACAGGTGTATCATTGGACCATCATTTGTGGCCAGGTCGGTTCTGGAAAAAAAATCTACACAGCTTAGTGGGCCTTAGCCTGGTAAAATAACAAACAAATATTACCAGAGGATGTTGTTGTTTGCATCCTCACCACAAGTATGTGTCGTTAGGGGCCGTACATAAATGACGTCACGCACCTGGGGGGGGGGGTCAGATATTTGTGACGATGTGTGACGAGTGTGACGAGGGGGGGGGGGGTGTTTGATAAATGTGACGTCACATCAAAATGCGCAACTTTAAATAAACAGACAACACGTTCTACTTAATTAAATAGACTTGTTGATAAATGTTTTCTCCTACAACATCAGAGTGCAGCGCCACATTAAATACGCACTACAATGACAATAGTTTAAAGCGATTTGAAGCGTGTTTTATTTTTTTGTGGGGGGGGCAGAGCTTTGTGATGTCATATTTGAGGGTGGGGTCTGACTTTTTGTGACGTCGTGTGACGAAAGGGGGGGGGGGGGTAAAAAATTCGTCCAAAATCGCGTGACGTCTTTATGGACGGCCCCTTAATGCAGACATGATTCCTTGCAAACGATTTCTGTTTGTTTTAACATCATAACGCCTGTTTTTATTGCCAGAAAGGGTAAAACCAATTCTTATATTTATAAAAAATATATATTAAAATTTTGATTTGAAGCTTTCGTGACTGCAGAGATTCATATTCGTGGTTCTTTCGGTAAAGTCACGTAGAAGGGAAATAATAAAATAATAAAAACAAATATTTAATATTATTTCCCTTCTACATGATTTCACCGAAAGAACCAAGAATATAATATATATTTAGTTTAATTTATAAGTGCATTTATTTTTCAAGGAAAGCTAATTTACAATCGCGTTCGGGGCAGCCTCGCCGGGTGCCGTAGCGGTGACGTCACCCCAGGATCACACGCCGTCCAGGGCACCACGCAGAAGCAAGGTTTGGTGAACGACTCCTCAACAACAATAATAATAACAACAACAACATTAACATCGTTAACATCACCACAGACGCAACGTCAACAAGTAACGCCAACCGTTTGGGAACTTGCGACGTTGAGCGACGGGCAGCGGCGTTGGGCAGGGTGCCTGTTGTGGCAGCAACGTCGCTTTCTGAAAACGAAATTGGTGTGAAAAAAAAATTCGATTTAAAGTTTTTGTGACTGCCAGGGATTCATATGCTTTGGTTCTTTCGGTAAAGTCACGTAGATAGGTTGAAATAATACAATAATAAAAATAAAATAATAAAATAACATGATTAAAAAATGATTTGAAGCTTTCTTGACTGCTGGAATCCATACTCTGTTTTTTTCGGTAAAGTCACGTGGGTATAATGTTATTTTATATTTACGTGAACGAACCAAGAGTATGAAGTTGCTGTAACAGCCTCGGGTTCTTGGGTTCTTTGCCCAGACGGGTGTGGAACAAGTGCCGGATGAGGCTAGTGCCTGTAGCATTTGTTGTTATTAAGGGTGCCATGAATATTATAAAAACACGTAAATATGAAACATTTTTAACTTGCATAGTAAAGTAATTGTATTTTTTCATTTGCTATATGGCCAGATAATACGACAAATCGCTAACCTGAAACACCCAGTCGTTCGTTAAAGTTGAAGGCGGTATAGTACTATAGTAATAGAGCTAGTGCAAAATCACTGAAACCGGAATTGATCGCTTGAACGCATTTAGCGCGGGGCCCTTGAAAGTTCGGGGTACGTAGCATATGTAGCTACTTTTGCTACTAGGATCATCTGACACTGGTGTGGATGCTTTAGTTTCGTTTGTAGGCGTTCTGGTAATTCGCTTACCTGTTGTGGCTCGTCGGATCTCTCCAGTAATGCATATTGCGATTCTGTTAGGCCACCCTTAACTCTGTGTGCACACTACTGCGTATGTACCGTCGACGAGACGCACTTTCATCGCCATTCCGTCATCTATCCACTGCTGGATGGAGGCCTCCTCCCGTGTAACCAGAGGTCGCAACCGGGTACCCGATACCCGTACCCTACCCGATACCCGGCTACCCGTACCCGGTCGGGTACGGGTACCTGTTTGCGACCCTGGTGCGGCCGGGTACGGGTAGACCGTGAGTCACTGGTGAGTAACTGTCACTCATTTCCCAACGTCTTGTCTCTTCTCACAATTCAAGTTCCTAGAATCAACCCACCCGCGCCTGCAACATGGCTTCATCCCAGAGGTCGCAATCAGGTACCTGATACCCGTACCCTACCCGTACCCGGCTGGGTACAGGTAGGGTACGGGTACGGCCGGGTACGGGTACCCGTTTGCGACCCTGGTGCGGCCGGGTACGGGTAAGGAATCTGCGACCTCTGCATGTAACCCATCTCGCCCCCTGCACGCGAGCGGATTTTCTTCGCCCTGTCTCCACGATGTCTCGGCGCCGGTCGCCCTGCTTTAGCTTGACGGCAGATCTGTGTCCCTGTCCGTCTGTCCCGGTGTCTTCCTATCTGCCGGTGTGTGAACCCATCTCCCTGCCTTCATCTGCCACCATGCGTTTTGTGTTCATGAACCACCGCGTGTCCCTGTCCCGTGTGTCGTGCAGCATGGAGGAGCACGGTATTCCAGTGCAGCCCCTGACGGGAGGCGGAGGTCTGAGCTCCATGGAATATCTCCTGCAAGGTGCTCGCCACACTCTCCTCGTCAAGAGCTGGGGAGCCGTTCCATTACCGAGGCCCCAACAGGGCTTTCATATCCAGTAGATACCGACAAATACCAACCAACGACCTGCTTTTGTGGGTCACGTGAGCCATTCCCATTGACATGAATAGAAATATCACGTAAGCACCCTCTTATAGCCATGCATTTCAGATGGCCTCAGTTCCAGACAAAGACCGAGATCCCTATTTGGCCCTTGTCTGAAACGTGTAGAGCAACTTTTACCATCTTTTCTCACCTCCGGCTGGCGTTTCCCATTGCAGAGGCATCTTGCAGTGCTACTTTCATCGTGTTTTCTCCTCCGCGTCTTAAAGTGTGTTCTCATATCTGCGTATGCCAGTGTGGTGTATAGTGGTGTATGGGATTGTATCTATGTGCTCATGTGGTGTAAAGGGGTTTGTATGCGTATGTGCCGGTATAATGTGTGCATGCCAGTGTGGTACTTATGAAACGTGGACCCCCACCGAATGTAACATCGGTGCCAGTGAGAAACATTCAGGCTGACCTACCTACGATCGATCCATCCTGGGTTTAACCAGACTGGATTGTGTGAGGAGCTCACAGATCCTTGAAAGATCTTGGACATAGTCCCATCGGTTAGCTCCTCTGGCAGGCAAGGCTGTTTTGGCTGGGACATGTAGCCCGCATGCCCTTCCACTGCATGCCCAAACAGATTTTGTTTGGCTGAATAAAGGGGGCAAAACGGGTGCGGCACGGGCGAGAGAAGAGATTGATGTGGTACAGGAGGATATGGAGCCGAGTGGACTTGCCGATAACTGGTACCAGCGGTGTCAAGATCACCCTCTGTGGAGGAGGCTTGTGAAGGACGCTGCTGAGCAGTTGGAGGCAGTCGCCCTCCATCAACAACGGAGGACAGAGGAGCAACACTCACAACAGCTAGCTGAGCACCAGGCAGCTAAAATACAGCAAGTTGGCACAGTAGGAGAAACACAGATGGTGCATCTACCAGTCATCTCAGTCAAACCATGGCACTTGAGTCTGTCCTGTGACCTGCCAGCAAGCCTTCGACACTTCAAGTGGCCTCAAAGTGCACGACCGCCGTGGTGACTTCACCACGACTTAGTGGCGAACGTCAGTTGTTGTATAATGGTGCATGGCTGTGCGTGTGCAGGCAGCGTGCTGGACAGCAGCGTGGACAATGTGCTCAGCCGCCTGCGTGGTCTCTGCGATAACATGGAGGCGGAGTCATTTGCCGACCATGAGATCGTTTTCCTGCTCAAGCCTGGGCAGGGGTCGCCGTTCGTCATTCGGGCGCGGCACGCCCTGGACCGACCCGGGGTGAGGGTGTGCGGAGATGGGTATCTCGCGCGTCAGCGTGCGTATTCCTGTGTCTCATTGTCGTGTATATGTGCGTGCTCTTGTGTGGTGCTTAGCGCGCTACGGTATGAACCTGGCGACCCAAATTAAATGAATTATTATGGCCAACATATACATATTACAATTCCTTATAGGGGAAACACATCCTAATTAACTGATTACGAACATAGCAAAAATTACAATAACACACATTACAACTAATTACTAATCTACAACTCATTACTAATCATAACAATTGACTGATTACCAATCTATTATATAATTACAATCCCCCCCCTCCACCTCAAATCACTGCACCTGAATGAGTTAAATTATGACGTCACCCTTCTGCTGCTGCTCTATTTAAGACCGGGAGCAAGTGAGGGCTTCACTATTCTGGCGAATTGCCCGATGATGCTGGATGTAATTACCAGTAAAACGTCGTACTACTCAAAAATTGTAAATGTTGTGGTTTCACGCTTCAACACACCGGTGGGCTAAAGTAGTGAACTATTTGTCTTTTGTCAATGTGACACTTTTTTGCTGATTGGCCGTATCGGGTGGTGGAGGGTTACGACACATTTATAAATAATGCGATCTAACCCAAAAACTTTATTATAAATTATTATGAAAGGGGATCTTCATCGTTGTGCTTCTCTGTGTGTATGCACGTCTACGTGTGTGCATTTGTGCATTCATGTGTGTGCACACTCTCGTTTGGTAGTCTCAATTTAGATTCAGGCTGTTGTAGCAAACAGCGATACAATCAAGGCAGAAATAAACTAGAAACAATCCATACATTTGTTGGCTATGAATTGCACATTCATTACATTTCCAGGGAGATCAATTGTTGTACCCCTCGTGTTACACTTGTGCCCATAGCTTCTCGTGCATTTCAGTGTGAGTGCACGTGTTGAGTCTTTGTGCTTCGCGCACATCAAAGCGCACGTTATCTGTACGCATTCGTACATATCCGCGTGTACTTGCGCTGCAGCTGCCGTGGCAGCTTCGCTACGTGGGCACAGCTGAGGTCGGGGACAAGCAGCGGGGAGCGTTGGTGCGCAGCGTGGTGGAGGTGGCCGCCTCGGAGTGCCTGCCCACCTTCCTGCAGCACATGGGCTTCCGCACCGACCACGAGTACATCGCACGTGGACACATCTACCGCAAGGGAACTATGAAGGTGCGGGAGGAAGGAGGAGGGGGGGGGGAATTGTCGAGGGAGGTTGTGATCTGGATTTCATGCCTGGCCACAACTGACATCAGTGGTGAGTGACATCCGAATTTTCTTTGACTCCCAATAGGTCAAAGGTGAAGAACCTCTGTCTTTATATCACATGGTCCGTGGCCACATGACACCGGCTACTTCGATATGGCCTGAAAGCAATACAGCTGTATACGTCATGGTAACCAGCTTGGCCACACTCATCTTTAAGCGAAATAAGTGACTGCACCAAAGGTATTCGAAAGTCCGATTCGGCCCTCAGTCAGCAGCAGGTTCCCCACCCCTGCACTCTTTGGACTCGGTCTCAAATGAGTACCTGGTGTGGTCTGCACGCATCAGCACTGGGGAGACAGAGCTGGTTCTGGCCACACAAATCCCCCCTTGTGCACCATTGCAGGCACTTCGTAGGGGGTCGCTAGCAGCACATGTCCCCAACAGCGCTCGCTCAGCTGCATTGGCTTCCGGTTGCCAAACTAATACATTATAAGGTACACACAAAGTACTTGCCACACATTAACCACAATACCTTGCTGATCTCGTCAAAGAACTATACCATCACGTTAACTCTCGTCATCCTCGCAGCAGCTTTAGGTTAACCATGGAACAACGACGGTCACCGCATCGCTCGCGTTCAGATGCTCTTCTTTGGCCGTCTGGAACGTTCTTTTGATATTAGGAAGCCACTGGAGCTATGCGCTTTTAAATCGTCTACATTGAAAGTTAATTTCTTCAGAACTTCTTGTGCTGAGTTTGCTGTCCTTCGTCCGCACCTCCGATTAGCACGGTTGGCAACGTACAGTGTGAAAGAAGTTCAACATACGTACGGCATACATACAACAGCGTGAGCTCCACGGGTGGATGTTTTTTTTGTGTGTGTGTAGGTGGTGGTGTGCAAGGTGTTCCGGCTGCTCGTCGCCGGAAGCCCGGAGTCGGCGGAGCCGTTGTCCCCGTCGCACCTGCTCGAGCTGAGCGTCGTGTGCGGCGGCGCTGGAGGCGGCGGCGCCGACGCCATTGCCGAGGACATGCGCAGCTTCGCCGAGCAGCTCAAGCCGCTGGTGCAGCTCGACAAGATCGACCCCAAGCGCCTCTAGCGGTGGGGGGGCGGGGAGGGTGGGGAAGGGGCGGGGGGCAGCGTGCGAAGGATCCATCCTTTTTAGCACCGCTTGCTTGTTTGGCGTTCATCCACGCTCGGTTTTGGGTTGTTTCGTTGAGCTTTCTTTACTGGACTGAGTTGTAACTCGTAATGCTCCAGAATCCGGTTTAATCACCAGGAGGGGCGGGCAGAAACTTGGATTAGAACGCAGGGTATCATCTGTGCTGGCTGAGTGCCACTCTTGGCACCCAAACCCACCTATTATTAATAGTACAATAAAAATCACAGCCGTTTGTCAATTCACTGCTGGATGATGGCCTTCCCTTGTTTCTGTCACGAGAGTTGCATGAGCGTACTTCACTGTGCTGGTCAGTGTGAATCGGTGAGGGGGGGAAACTTGAAATGGTATTAGATATCACTGTGGATGTTAGCAAAGTGTGCGAACCGATGCACCACCGCTCCACGCCATGTTAATATATTTAGAGTCCTGTGGACGATTGCATGAGCCACCTTTGGTGATGGTTCCCTTTGTATACTGCGTAAAATTATACATGAAAGGAAAATAATCTACTTCAGATGTTTTATGCAACTGCCCGCTGATGTTTATTTTTCAGAGTAGCTTCAGGTTCGGAATGTGAGCGTGGCCTGCAAGACGTTAATTTCCGCTCGTTTTCGTCATTTGTAAATACTCATTTAACCTAAGTTTTGTATCTAAACAATATAGTTCAAACTTTTCAAATGCTTTATAAAATACTGAAATATGTGCCTAGGATAAACCCTGCCTCTCCTCCTTGAATGCGCCTGTGTTGTATGTATGTTGAACGTCTTTTCGCACCTTACATATCTGTAAGGTGGTTTAACCGTCACTGGATTTAGTTTCAAGTCGGAAGAATTCCTCAATTTCTATAAAAAAAAACATCTCTTAGTGCAACCGAAATGCATTTATTTTGGGTGGGAAATGGTCCATATTTGTCTTAGTCTCAATGTCCCCTCTGCTTAGAAACACATTCGTGCGGAGGGAGCTGGTAGGAACGTTGGGTTGCTCGGTCAATGGCCAGGGTCAACAGCGGCGTGGTGTATTCCGCAAATATGCCCGACTGTGAGGGCGGGCACAAGCCGGCGTGAGTAGGTTAAACGTTGAGTTTTATAAGGGCACCACGGGGTGACCAGCCCCTCCCCACCCAGCCCCACCCCTCCCATTTTTGGATGCACGACGGACGGACACAATAATCCCCTGTGGGTTGGTGGAACCAGGTGGTTCCTACCAGTATAAGCGCAGAGTCTGGGTGTTCTAGAACGCTGGCAGCCCCGGAGCCATCGGTGGAAATTCCACGTTCCCATGCCGGTGACTCGGCTACATAGGGCGACCACTGATGAATTATTCACGCTGGGTGGATCCAGAACGTAGTTATGTCGTCACGTCTCTCTCTGGTGTGACGTCACACCTGTCCGCCAACCATTACGTCATTTCTCCCTAACGCGGACACCGACGTCACCCGCCCCCAGCTCCTTAACGTCATCGCGGTAGCGTCCTCTCGTGGACGCCCATTTGGTCACATTGCGTCACTCGCGCCTCGGGATAGCGTCGTATGACGTCATCGCGCCCGAGCCGTTTAAGTTTTTTGACGTCACCAGACCGCCTCACACCCCCCCCCCGCGCACGCGCGCGTGACCCCGCCCCTCCAGCGACCCCGTGACCCCCCCCACCACCAGCCCCTCCCCACCAGCTCGTCGCTTCCTGCTCAAGCGCCGACACGAACCTCCTCCTCGTCGTCCTCATCATCGTCAAACCTCTTCATCCTGCTGCTGATTCACAACAACAACAAACAACAACAAACAACGCCGAGGCGCCTCACTCGCAGCGCCGCTCGTGCTGCCGCCGCCGCGGCCGCGGCCGTCGCGCGGGACGAGGAGGTGAAGAGACCGGTGGGGGGTGGTGGGTGGTGGGGGGTGGGTGGGTGGTGGTGGTGGGTGGGGGGTGGTGGGGAGGGGGGGTGGAGGGGGGGGGGGGGGTGGTGGGGAGGGGGGGTGGAGGGGGGGTGGTGGTGGTGGTGGTGGGGAGGGGGGGTGGAGGGGGGGTGGTGGTGGTGGGGGTTGGTGGTGGTGGGGAGGGGGGGTGGTGGTGGTGGGGGGTGGTGGTGGTGGTGGGGGGTGGTGGTGGTGGTGGGGGGTGGTGGTGGGGGGTGGTGGTGGTGGTAGTGGGGGGGGTGGGGGGGTGGTGGTGGTGGGGGGTGGGGGTGGTGGTGGTGGGGGGTGGGGGTGGTCGGGGGTGGTGGTGGTGGTGGGGGGACGGGTGGTGGGGGGTTGGGGGAGGGGTGGTGGTGGGGGGGGTGGTTGTGGTGGTGGGGGGGGGTGGTGGTGGTGGGGGGGGGGGTGGTGGTGGTGGGGGGGGGTGGTGGTGGTGGGGGGGTGGTGGTGGTGGGGGGGTGGTGGTGGTGGTGGGGGGGTGGTGGTGGTGGGGGGGGGTGGTGGTGGTGTGGGGGGTGGTGGTGGTGGTGGGGGGGGTGGTGGTGGGGGTGGTGGTGGGGGGTGGTGGTGGGGGGTGGTGGTGGTGGGGGGTGGTGGTGGGGGGTGGGGGTGGTGGTGGGTGGTGGTGGTGGGGGGGTGGTGGTGGTGGGGGGTGGTGGTGGTGGGGGTTGGTGATGGTGGGGGGTGGTGGAGTGTGGTGGAGGGTGGTGGGGGGGGGTGGGGGGAGGGGTGGTGGTGG
The DNA here is from genome assembly GCF_965212315.1 of Lampetra planeri. Lineage (NCBI taxonomy): Eukaryota > Metazoa > Chordata > Hyperoartia > Petromyzontiformes > Petromyzontidae > Lampetra > Lampetra planeri. The sequence goes on from NC_136110.1 coordinate 21,409,731, forward strand.
GGGGTGGTTGTGGGGGTGGTGGTGGGGTGGGGGTGGTGGTGGTGGTGGGGTGGTGGTGGTGGTGGTGGTGGGGGGTGGGGGTGGTGGGGGGGGGGGTTGTAGTGGTGGGTGGGGGGGGGGGGTTGTGGTGGTGGGTGGTGGGGGGGTTGTGGTGGTGGTGGGTGGTAGGGGGGTTGTGGTGGTGGTGAGGGGGGTTGTGGTGGTGGGTGGTGGGGGGAGAGACGAGGTGAGAGAGATGTCAATGAGAAGCGGCGGGGGTGGTGAACAGAGGATTCCCACTCACGGCCAACACCACAGTGACGATTATCTGAACCTGCCAAGCAGCGAGCCCTTTCGACACTTCGCGTGGCCTCAAAAGGTGCACCTGGCTTGGCACAGGGGTCACGGAGGACGTCACCGTCACTCCGTGGCGTTTGGTTTATTGGTGGTGGTTAGAGCCCGGCGAGAGAGAGAGAGTGGTGGGGTGGGGTGAGTTGGGGGGACGTGATGATGAGTCGGGGCAGAGAGACCCGTGACACGGAGAGAGCGGCGGAAATAATGCGCTGTCGTGAGGAGTGGGAAGAAAGTCGACTTTGTTGGAGGTGAGGGCCTGGGTGGAGGGAGAGAGAGAGAGAGCGAGCAGGTGGTGAGGACCTGGTGAATGGGGTGAGTTATACTCGAAGAGATTAAAAAAACCAGGTGGCGACGTGGTGGAGGAGGACGAACAGAGTTGGGGGGGGGGGGTTAGAGAAGTAGGAGAGAGAATCCAGGCAGAGGGAAAGGAGAGACGGCATGGCCTCCATCTATCTCCCTTACCACCCTTTCGTCCCTTCACACTCCCTCCCCAGACGGGCCCCGGGCCTCCTCCCACCCGCCTGCCATGGCGAACCAGCCGGTGCTGCTCAACGTGTACGACATGTACTGGATCAACGAGTACACGGCGTCCCTGGGTATCGGCGTCTTCCACTCGGGCGTCGAGGTGTACGGCCGCGAGTTTGCGTACGGGGGCCACCCGTACCCTTTCTCGGGCATCTTCGAGATCTCGCCGGGCGACGCGAGCGAGCTGGGCGACGCGTTCCGCTTCAAGGAGGCCATCGTGCTGGGCACCACGGACTTCGCCGAGGGCGACGTGGAGAGCATCGTGGAGGAGCTGGGCCGGGAGTTCCGCGGGGACGCCTACCACCTGATGCGCAAGAACTGCAACCACTTCTCGAGCGCCGTCAGCGAGGTGCTGTGCGGCCGCGAGATCCCGCGCTGGGTCAACCGCCTCGCCTACGTCAGCTCGTGCATCCCCTTCCTGCAGAGCTGCCTGCCCCGTGAGTGGCTCACGCCCGCCGCCCTCCAGAGCAGCGTCGTGGCGGCCCAGGGCGGCGCGGGGGGCGGTAGCGGGAGGGCAGCAGCGGCAGCAGCAGGGAGGCGCCGACGCGGGCGGTGCCGACGACGCGGAGGCCGGGGGTGGGCGGTCGGGCCGGCACACGCGCGTGTGAGACCGTGGTGCCGGTGGTGGTGCCAGTCGGTGGTGCCAGTCGGCGGTGGTGGTGGTGGTGCTCCGTCCATGGCGGGCGGGCGGAGGGGTGGGCGGGGGAGCAAGCGAGTGGGAATGATGAAGAGATATGCGGACGAGTGGGTGGCTGAGTTGAGTGGGTGAGCAAATGGACAGAGCGAGGAGACTAGTGAGCATGGTGGCTTACAAACGGGTTGGACGAGTAGGTGAGCCGGTGGGTGGGTACAGTTAATATAGTGAACGGTGAGGTGTGAGGCAGTGTCAGAGGCCTAGCGCTTGCCCTATTTCTTACCTTACCTGCTATCGATATCCACATCCCAACCCCATCACAACACGAACACCCCAGTCCACTGTGGCTGGGTTGTTTTGGAATGTGGGGTTCTTGATGGCCCCGCTGGAGAGCCGCGCGCACGCTCAGTCCCTTGTGCGCGCAACACCCGAGGGCAGCTTCTTTGCTCCTCCGGTTTAAATCACAGAAACTAAATCGCGCTGCAATCGCACTCGCCTCCCCCCAACGGGGCGGGCAACTACTACTCCCCACTTGCCCCACCACCATCTGGGTCGTCGACTGTCGGGTACCACCTTTGCTCACCAATCGACGTCACCGTCCCGTGTTTATTTTCCCGGCCTCACACTGGTGCCCGAGCAGTCGTCCCGGAGAGTGACAGTGCGTTTCTGCGCTGAAGTTGTATGCCATTCATCCGTCTAATTAGTTTCCCGGTCGAGGACACACACTGCCTTATCTGCCTCCTGAGTATCTGGGCTGGGTGACGCTAAGGGCGAGGTTGTGCTTGTGTGCCCTAACCCACTATGGCCAATTTGTCGGGGGCTGTAACTTTGAAGGCGGCTTTTGCCCCCCCTATTGGATAACGAGACTTTTGACGATCAGCGTGAGCTGAGAAGACTCAAGTCTTCATATTCTTAGGTTTTTTCGGTAAAGTCACATAGGTAAAAAATGTAAATTAATAAAAGTAAAATAAAAATATTTTATTTTTATTTTACTTTTATTAATTTTGTTTTTTTACCTAAGTGATTAAATTTAATAAAAGTAAGATTATAATTAATAAAAGTAAAATAAAAATTTTTTATTTTACTTTTATAAATTTTAATGTTTTACCTACGTGACTTTACCGAAAAAAACCTAAGAATATGAATCCTTGCAGTCACGAAAGCTTCAAATCTAGTCTCTTGTCCAGCAGCGAGCGGGTTGCAGGGAGCCTGTCTCAGGGGAGGTCGTCTGATTTAAGCGACGGCGTTGGTTTTGACCGCGGTCAGGAGGGAGCCCGCGCCAGCCTCGACGCTGAGAGTCGCTGGTGGGCACGCGAACGTTTGGTGAACGCAGGCAGCTTCGCTCGCGAGGCCTCTCTACTGTGAGCAACTGTTCTCTTGAGCGGCTGCTTCGCAGGTCTTTCTGCACTGCATGCATCTCCGTCGCCCCTTAGCCAGCGCTGTCTACCGCGTCAGGCTGAGACATTTGTTGAAGGATCGTGTAGATAAGGAGGCTGTCGTAAACCCTGTGACATCAGCTGCATGCGTGCAGCCTGTGGAAGGCACAGGCGACTCCCCTGTGAGTTGCGGCAGCAGCTGGAGCGTGCTGTGATGCCACGCACCCCCCCCCCCCGCCAGTAGGTACCACAACAGCCGTGCCATCAACAAAATGTAATTTCCATAGAGTCGAGCTGTGTGTGACCGCAGGCTTCATAGATGTTTTGATCATAGAGAGAGGTTTTAGCTTGCGGTTGAGTTTTAAATTAATCGGTCACCCGCCGCACCGTGCCGGAATCGGTATTCATGCTCCGTGAGCCTTTAGCACCGACGGCTGCCACGGCACCACAGCCGAATCACAAACTGTTTTTGCGTGAGGATGAGGCTTGGAGCCTCTTGGTGTCTATAGCACGGTAAGGCTGGGTCTTTTACCAAGACCTCCATGAACTATTTATATGTGGAACGGTTAGCGCGGATTGTACACTCAAAACGGATTTCACTCAAGCCCTGTGATGCAAAGGAAAGTGATGCCGTGAAAGAGAGTGACTGGAATCGGATCTCATAAACATGAGTCTTTGGCTTCGAAATCTGATTCCATTTTAATGAGCACAAGCGCTCAGCTTTTCACCTAACGTGCTAAAATTGTTAACGTACATCGGGGCTGCGTGGGGTGATACCCGTCAGGATGCGTGGCTTTAGATGGTTACGGCACCGCAGACCGTGCGAGGTTAGTACTTCAGCGTGAGCGTGCAACTACAAACCTACTAACACTGTTGCCAAAACGGTCGAGTCGCGTGGGAAATCTGCGCGCTGGATATCTCGGTGTTCAATGGTGTGCGTACGGTGCTGTACACGGGCGCTCATGACCTTACACTTTGTACAGAATTGGCCGCGCGTGTGGCTTTGGGTCCGGCCATTTTGTTTTTGTTAAACTGAACTCTTGACCGAACGGCACTGTTTTACTCTCGTCATGTGCCGAACTGAAACTCGTTGAGGCCAACGAGGGCGGTGTCATCGCGAGAGCTCGTCGAACAAGCGCACGCTCGCAAGTCCCCGTTTTGGGGCTTGCCATGTTAGTGCGGGGCCCTTCCCAGGATTATTAGCGGTCTGAGTCGGCTTGTTCGTTGAGCTGTTCGTCGTTTTTATCCAATTCAGAGAGAAGCGTCGCCTTCTGACCTGCCGCAGATCATTCCTGGCTACGGAAACCCGTCGATGCAATAAGCCCAGCCAAGCAGACACCCGTCCGATGGGATTCTTCGCTGTACGCCGCCGAGGCAATCTGGAGTCAATTTTAAACGACGCCTCGTTTTACCAAGGTGAAGCAGTCTTTGCGGTTATTTAAAAAAAGCAAAAAAAAGCCTGACAAAAAGGGAAATAACCTTGTCAACGAAAAACCTTGTACGAGTTGGTGTATTTTTTACTCGGTTTTATAATGACGACGGTGAGGAAATGCAGAAGTCGATATTTTAACCCGCGGTGGCGCGTCGTCTGCAACGGTGAGGATGGTTTGACATTGCCGCCGTGAAGATGTTCATGGTTGCACCATGCAGCTCGACGATCAGACGTTTCGTTCCACATCCTGGGATCTCCTGCAGGAACTAAGTCGAAAAATCAACTTGAAAACACAACCGAGAGCTGTTGTTTCGTATTGATTATTATAAACAAACGCTGGCTGGCGAAGTTCGGATCTGGTGTCCTTGTGGCCAGGGTTGTTGGCAAACAACACACTCACTGCCGATCTCCTTGGCCATGGGGCCCTCCGCCATCCTCTCGCTCACCCTGCAGAAAAAACTTGCGCCCTCTGCGCTAAGCGTGTTGGCACTTAACACGGGAAGGCGGCAATCTCGTTTGCCGTACTGATTCACTTAACTCGATTTGAGCCGCTTGCTAATTTATCGTCCGCCCCATGCCTCGTAACGTCGAGGGATGCCGTGTGGATCAGCACTTGGGGAATGGGTAAACTAGTGCACAGGTTGGGGCACATGGCTGCCCGCAAACTCACCAACCCACGATTGTGCATCGAGTTGGCCACATGGCCCAGTGGTCAGGCTGCCTACCGCTGAGCCATATTGCTCCCAGTCGACATTTTGATCCAGCTACTACAGCAGTTCAATAACACAAGCGGAGAATGATCTAAAGTCAGACTTAAATCGGATGTTGCAAACACCATCTGGTGTGGTTGGCGGAGTTGTGTGCAAATTGTGCACCGTGTGCAAGCGAAAATGTCATAAGTCTAAATCACAGTGATGGAAATGTTAACTAATTCGGGCATAAGTGTCGAAGATGTTTACTGTGTGGCCCGTCTCTTTGGAAGACCCTGGTTTAATTGGAAATCACGAGCAGGGTTGTAATATAGTCACTCTGGGCTTTGGAACAAGAGATGACCAGGGTGGGATTTGGGTTATGGTCAGAATGTATTGTATGGCTAGGGTCTGGATCTGTATTAGAGATAGGTAGGGATAGGATGGAGGTTAGGCTAAGTATTATGTGGAAGTGGTCTGCTTCAGAATAGTGTGTGTGTGTGTTTGGAGTGGGGAGCTGTAGTGTAGCGGTTAGCGCTACGAACCTGGCGACCCGGGTTCGATTCCCGCTCACGGCCAACACCAGTGAGGATTATCTGAACCGGTTCTGGGCCTCCCCTAGGTCGACTCAACCTCAAATAAGTACCTGGTGCGATGTGTAAACACCGTCACTAGGGAGACAAAGGCGGCCGGGCGTGGTGTTGGCCACCCACCCCCTCGTGTGCCGTGCCGGCCTTCATAGGTGCTCGCTAACAGCACTTGCTCCTACAGTTTGTTAAGGCTATATGGGGGATCTTTTTTTTTGTTTTGTTACAGATAGACTTAGTGTTGTGTTAGGTTATTCTTAATTATGTTATAGGTGGGCATAGACTTAGTTGAGTGATTGAATAAGAGTTTGGGTAGGATTGTGATTAGTATTATGGGTAGCATTATGTTAGGATTGCTTTAAGGGCTAGTATTTGTTTGAGATCAGGTTATGATGCCAATTAATGCCACTCATTAACTCAGGAAAGCCTCCCTCAGGCTCAATACTCATTTTCAGGAGTGTCTTGCATTGGGGTGTTTGGCCAGTATCATACATGAGTGGCATGTGAGATGAAATCTGAGCACTTGGAGAAAATCCACAAACGCGAGGGGTGATGAGCAATGCTGCCACCTGACACACACCTCGCACAAGCCCTGGTGGTCACCCATCCAGGCTGTAACCAGGCTCAAAATCTGCTTAGCTTCGTATGTCTGGTGAGACGAGACGCATTCAGGGTATTTGGCCGTAGGTTAGGGTATAGTTAGTGTTGTAGTTATAATTAGAGTGATGGATGAAGTTGAGGTTGGGGGTAATGTTACAGCGAGGGATGCGATTATTGCATTCGAATGAGGGCTGCTGTTACTCCAAACCCAAGTTATTGTTGAAGTCCTACTTGAAGGACTATTTTGATACCGATTTCGGGTTTCGTTTTCTATTGGCCAGTTTCTCCGTAAATCCCGCTCTCAATATCCCGTGCGTTTTGCGACCCTGGTTGCTTTGTCTTGTCAGACCAAACGGCGTGTTACTCCACGTGTGCTCGTTGTGGCCGGATTGTGTTGCGTTACTGACCTTTTCTCTTCTCTAAATGCTCAGCAGCCCGGTCGCCACCTGGTCACCGCTTGCGGGCGAATGGTTTTAGTTTTTTTGTTGGAAGGCGTCGAGCGTCGCGTTCATGAAGGAGCTTTGCAAGCGAGGGAATATGCAAGCGCGAGGTCTGTGCCCCTCTGTGTGCACGGGGCTCACTGTATTACCAGCAGTAAATTTGACTTGCAAATGTAAGCGAATGTTAAATGGCCTTATGTTTACATTTATAAATCAATGCGCTACCTAAAGATGATGTTCTGGCTCTTGCTGGGGCTCTCGGAGATTTGGGCCGGGACAGCTGCATCGGTTGAGCAGCGTGGTTCCTAATCACAGGTTTCAGGAGTTCAATTGCTGTCGGGGTCAATTTAGCTTCTAAATCATTATTGTCGTCGCTACCATCATCGTCGTGATTGTTACTCTCACTGTTATCATTTCTCCTCTGGGTGGTCGGTGAAACTATTCCCATCAGATGGGGAGCACCACTTGGTGGTGGGGGAAGCCAGCAGGGTTTTGCGTTTCAGAACCATAATGTTGGAATTTCCACCATTGGCTCATGGCCGGTCACAAAACGCGAGCACCACAAAATCCAGTTCACACTTCGACTTTATTCTGAGACTTCCCCTCCTCTGGTTACATGGTGTTCGGGGTTGTGGGTGGGGGGGAGGTGGCAGACAGCTACAGAGAAACGTTCTCGTGTTGGTGTTCTCAAGAACGGGGCAAGACTCGCTTAGCTATATTTGCCAAGTGACATGGGGCCAGTCGTGGGATCCACAAGGACTTTGTCCCAGTCGCCTCCTCAACAATGCAGCTCTCAAGCCTTTGGCCCCGGGCCAACAGGGCGGCCACGTGCGTGAACACTTCTCTCCGACGTGCCTTACATTTGCGGATAATCTGGATGCGGGTTGCTGTGGACACCAAGAGTGACGAGTGAACGGGTAGCGACAAGGCCGTACTCGAACTTGACGATGAGAGGTAGCAGCAACAATCCGTTATGGGGTGGAGCGCAATAGCCAACCAGACGACCCTGCGCGCCGCCCCTTCACCAACTCCCAAAGCAGGCAGTGTGGCGTAGCGTGGTCGGAATAGGCCCTAAATGGAATGAGAGTTCCCTGTCCCATTTTCTCCACCCTCCTCCGGCACCGTGGGCCCCAGTGCAGGTGCACCGTTCGCACACCCACGATAGCTACGCCAATGTGATCAGCCACACCAGTAATACCTCTGCCGTTGATCGACTTCTAAGTCCAATCTTTGGCGCTTTGTTGCAGCCCCACCGTTCAGTCTGTTCACTTTTGGTGTGCACGGCATTCGCCACTTACCCACACACACTCGAGTGTCTCCCACGAACGAATAACAGTTGTTATTGTGTCTGTCCCGTCCGTCTGGGATTTGACCCGTGTGGTGTTGTTGTGACGATTGTGGATGCCTGTGGGAGCATTGCTTTGTTCCCTCCCAGTGTTGATGCAGTGTTACGTTTTGTCTTCCACCCCATTGTCTTTTTGATATCTCTGTAAAAGGATGACTTTGATTGGAAAAGCGCATTGCGTGTTCAGTGTGTTCAGTAAAAACGTGCACGTGTATTGTCGCGTTCTGTTTGTCCTTTCGTTATTTTGTTGAATGCAACAATGCGATTTGGATTCTTGAAGGAAAACACAATGAGTGAGTGTAAGCATGTTGAACTTCTTTCGCACTGGTACGTAGCCAATTGTGCTAATCGGAGGTGCGGGGGAAGGGACGACAAGCTAAACACAAAAAGCGGTTCTGAAGAGTGGAACTTCCCATTCAGTGTGGAGGTTCAAAGAGTTAAATTCGTAGCCGGTGGTTCACCAAGCCTGTGCATCATCCTTCAGGGTCAATAAATGGCCTTCACCTCATGCAAAATCAACAACGGTTGCCCAATGGACGAGCTCCGGTCATATAATTGGTGAATTTTTACCACGAGTTCCGGGGGTCACCAATGATGCTCGTTTCAGCTGAGAAACCTCCGATTGCCCCCGCACCTCCGATTATCAGGGTTGGCTACGTACGGTGTGAACGAAGTTCAACAGACATCTCAACAGAAACGAAACTAAATACTGGGCTCATTGGTGACTCTCTCCGTGAACGACCAGGGGCGGCCTTCGCCCCGCAAGAGAACGACAAAGGGAGGATGTGTAAACTAATGGTTTCGCAAGGATGCGTGAAGTTTTTAAGCTTCTCCCATGTGTTCGACTTCGTCATCAAACCCACCGGGTTCTCATCCGTGGTGAGACCATCGGACCAAACACCACTGGGCCAGCTCGTTGAGGTGGCTGGAGATACACTCGAGGAACAAGCGGGGACAGCGGCGCATCGTGCTCGGTGGCCGGTGGCGGAGATCGTCGACGAAGCTTCTGCGACGCTGCGACATGTGTTAGATGGCTCTCGGTGCCAGGTTTAGAATCTGTTAATTGGTTGTCTGGGCAAGGTACGCGTTTTACAATAACGTCGAGGTTGGCATTCATATGGTAGCACAGTGGAAATGGCGAAATTGGTCATGTTCCCCTGCAGTCTGGTTAAGTTGTGGAGTTAGGGGACAGCGTGGCTTTGAAGTCACGGTCACACGTTAATCCTCGAATGTGAAATTGTCCTCGCTCAGCCGTTTGAGATGACTCTCGACTGTGATGGGTCTAAGATGTATGCGATGCTGTGGTATACCGTCAGTGTGTGCAGTGTGTGTCACGGATACCCTTAAAACAGCGTGTGATTAAAGAAAGGTTTTTAATTGTGTAAAAAGAACTGCTAAACTTGTCATTGTGGAGTGAGTCCAACTGAGTCGCAGATATTGTCTTAGGAGCAACACTATTCAATAAATCAACATAACATAACACAACCTACATTTGGGTGTTGAATGCCCATCTCGCCATGCTACGGCAGAACTAGACACGGTTTGCTAGCCCGGCCCGGACCAGGAGCTCGGTCCCGGACCGCGTGGCTAGAGGCTTTATTTACCCGACGTGGATCTTCATCACCAGCAACACGAAGAACCCCGAGCCTCTCACGGAGCCCCCGTTATATCGGCCCGGGCTGGGTCTGGCTCCGCCCCTCTTCCTGCCCACCTTCTAGATCTATCAAGCTCTTTCCCGAAGGCTCCCCGAGAGCTCTTTTATACCACGTGACCGCCCAATGGCCCCCATCCACCTGTGACCCCCCTCCAATATAATCCGGTCACGTGTCGGCAGGTCAACCAGCGTATCATGCCCCAACGTAACCCTGGCTGGCTGACGCTCCCTCTCGCTCTCTCACCGGGAGCCCGCACCGCACACTGTACGTGGTGCCTCCTTGCTAACCAGCGCTCACCCAAGCCCCGCTAGGGCTGCTACTACGCCCAGTAAGCGGGCTACACAATGCCAACACATTAACGTGGCCTCGTAAGCCCGGCACCACACAGTGACATTCACAGTCACTACAATTGCACAACACTCCCCTGTTGTAGGTTTTAAATGACGTGGCTCCGATGGGAGTTTGCTATGGATTCAAGTGTCATGTTTCAATGTGTATAAACAGACCATCAAGCCATTTGTCTTCATGTGGATGCGTGCCTCCTCATGATTGGACGCAGCCAAATGTTTTTTACCACTGTAACCTATTCATCCCACTATACGCGAGTTATCTTATTATTTAACTTTTTTTTTACCAGGTAAGGCCCACTGAGCTATGTAGCTCTTTTTCAGAAGCGACCTGGCCACAAATGATAGCTGGACGAAGTGGCTTGTCACGTGTGAAAATTTAGATCAGCCAAATAGTTTAAACTCACGTTGATTCTAATTGTGGAGGGAAAACTGGGAGGACCCGGAAAAAAATCCACGCGTTCACGGTGAAAGAGACACGCAAACTCCAAATATACAGCAGGCGTCAGGGTCGGAATCGTACCTGCGATCTCCTACTTACCAGGCGAGGGAGATAACATGTCGCCACCATGTAAAGCAGTGGTAATATTAGTTACGTAATTTTGTATCTCTCGGGAAATGGGTCTTTTACTTTAAACCAGCTTAATTTCCCCTCGAGCTAGGTTTTATTTGTAATGTTAACCGTTTTATTCTTGCTAGTAATTTGCTTTGTCCTCTCTTTGGCAGTGTGAAGTTTAACTTGCATCTTCACCAGCCTGTGAAGACTTCCTGTGTTGAATTTACCGAGGGCAGGGACATCTGACAGTATTTGTTGTATTCACTGCAGCCAAGCAATGCATTGCGTTGCTTATTACCCAGCACATTGCTGGCCAGTGGCATTTCGCACCTGTGCTGTGGTCGTTGCAAGTTGTAGTGTTGTAACGCAACACTTCAACTTGCAACTGTGAGGGGGCCAGCAGCATACCACGTTTAAAACGATCTGAACATCTCGGTAAAAAAAACGTGTTCACACTCAGCATTATTAACGACAGTGAGATGTGGGTGGCCAGCACCACGCCCAGCTGCCTTTGTTTGCCCAGTGGCGATGTTTTTATACACCGCACCAGGTACTCAGGCCCAGGACCGCTTCAAATAATCATCACTGGGTGTTGGTCGTGAGCGGGAATCGAACTCGGGTTTGCCGGGTTCGTAGCGTAGCGCGCTAACCGCTACACTATCGTTCCCCATGCACACACACGCGCTGTAGTACACGTGTAGAGGAGAGAAATACGCGGTGCGCACAGTTAAGCGGGTGCAACGGAGGGCAAACAGGCGCTACGCTGTGACCCGAGGTTGGCGCCTAGGAGACGGGAGATGGGGGGTGATGATAACAGAGATTAATGGGGCAACTGGCGCTTAAGTGGTAGCACGTGAGGGCTCGGGATGAACAGGGGGATATAAGCGGGAGTGTGTGGGAGCGAGGGCAGTTGTTGCCGGGAAGCAAGAGTGAAGACATCTCGCCGCTGCCGCTCCAGCCGTCAACGGGACCTCAACCCTCGTGCCGTCGCCGGGCGGGTGTTGGCTGAACCCCCCGCCCAGGACAGATGGGTGAGCGGGTCTGGGGGAACGTAGGTGAGGGCAGCGGGGGAGATGCGAAGTTGCTGTGTGCGGAGACGCTGTGTGCGGAGCCACTGAGTGCAGGATAAATGAGGTGCAGAATAGATAAGAGCGGGGAGAAGTTAAGTATAAGTGACCGTACAGATAGTTATAGGAGTGCCTACAACTGGCGCAAAAACAGGTGAATAAAGTGTAAGCAGGTGACTTGTTACAACGTGTCGGTGTGAGTAATTTTTGAAGACACGTGTGCTGACCGGTGCGGAAAGCCCTCCATGCGGATACGTCTCTGTTTTTACTGGTAGGAACGAAGTGGACCAGACCACCAATAGATTAATGTGTCCGTCCGTCCGTCCGTCAACATCGCCCCCTACTGCAAACACTTGGCATGACCCTGTCCGACAAGATGGCCGCCCGCTCCCCCTGCGATCTGTGAATTAAACAAGATGGCCGTCGCTTCCGGCGCCTCACGGCGAAACTTTTTGATCGACTGACTATGGGCGAACTCATTTATTCTGGTGGGTGAACAGTGGCGGGGAGGGGTGGAGGAGGAATTGATGATAAAAACAAACTTGCACCATCGTTACAGCTGCCGCGACGAGAGATGTGGGAGGAGAAGCGGCGACCGCTGCCTTGCAGGTGAGAGGTGCGTGTGTGTGTGCGCGTGTGTGCGCGTGTGTGTGTGTATGTGTGTGCGTGTGTGTGTGCGTGTGTATGCGCGTGTGTGTGCGTGTCTGTGTGTGCGTGTGTGTCCGGCAAAACAACCTCCTACCTCCTCGCGGTGCCGGACGGGCAACATTGTCGTGGGCAGTGCTGTGGGGGGAGGGCCAATGCCCATTGGCCTCTCCCCTCATGGCGTCTGTGACCACCACAGTGGCTAAACGGGGGCTCTGGACGGGTGCGAGGGGCTGGTAACCCCTCCACCTTCAATTAACCACCACTAAACTACGAAGTAAACATAAACCTGTAATTAATAAGCTTGTGCCGGAGGCCCCGGGGGGTCAGGCTTTTATGACGTCTCCTGGCCAAACCCCATTTGGTGGAGCCAGGAGATTGAATTTTAACCCTCGGGGCTCCTCCAGAAACAACGAAAAACCATTGCGGATGGCCACGTGGAATGTTCGAACGCTCACTGCGGAGGAGAGGCTGCCACTCCTCTGTCGGGAGCTGGACCGGTACCGCCTGGATCTCTGTGGCATTCAGGAGGTCCGGTGGACCGGTTCTGGCTCCTGCCACCATGAGGGGTGGACAGTCCTCTACTCGGGGCAGGAGACTGCCAAACAACAGGGTGTGGCTCTTCTTCTGAACAAAAGAATGAAGGGGGCGTGGGAGCGTGGCGGTGAGGTGTGGGAAGCTGTAAGCCCCAGGATACTTTGGGCTCGCCTTCCCATCAACCAGAGGCGAGGAGTGGTGGTCGTGGTTACTTATGCCCCCACCGAAGACGAACATCTGTGGAGGGATGCAGGCAAAGCCGATGAGTCGGACGCTTTCTATGACCTCCTGTCACAGGTGCTGGCTAAAGTGGCCACTCGGGACAGAGTCATCTTGTTGGGTGACTTCAATGCCCGAGTTGGTCATGATGCTGGCACCTGGTCTGGAGTGATTGGAAGGCATGGGCCAGATCAGCTCAATAATAACGGTAGGAGGCTGCTAGATTTTTGTGCAGCCCATGGGCTTGTAATTACCAACACACTCTTCCGGCATCGGCGCATCCACACAACATCATGGATGCATGCCGGGTCCAAGCAAGAACATCTGCTGGACTACGTAGTGACGGACCAGCGGATGCGAGCCCATGTCCTTGACACCAGGACCTACCGTGGAGCTGATCTGCCCTCTGACCATCGACTAGTCATCTGTAAGATGCGCCTGCCATTCTTCCACTCCGGTGGTGGGTGTACACCCAGGATCCCATTCCAACCAAAAGTGGCCTGGTCTAAGTTAGCTGATGAAAGTTGCAAGCGAGAATTTCATCATCGCTTGCAGCTGGGGTTGGCATCGTCCCCCACTCCACCTGATGTCGAGGGTAAATGGGCGAGGTTTAAGACTGTGACTCATGCAGCTGCAATGGCTGCTTTGGGTACGCGGTCCAGACCTCCCCGGGAACCCTGGCTGACGGAGGAGGTGTTCAGGTTAATTGAGAAAAAGCGACAGGCCCACTCTCATCGCCTACAGCATCCCACGTCAGAGAATGAGGAGGTTTACCGCAGCCTTCGCTCGGAGGTTCGGAGAGCCGTGAGGCGCTGTAAGGATGGGTGGTGGTCGCGGGTTGCTGAGGAGATGGAGTCTGCCTCAGTGGCCCGCGATCACAAATCACTATTTAACTCCATCAAAAAAGTAACCTGCAGCGCCACACCTATTACCATCATTAGAGGAAAAAACGGTGATCCAATCTCCGACCCCCAGGAACAGGTTTGCAGATTTGCTGAGCATTTCTGTGAGGTCCTGGGGGAGGGAAAATCTCTCAGCCAGGAAAACATCATGGCACAAAGTGGGGATAACCCTGCTGAGGCTGCGGTGCCTCAAATATTGGAAGAGGTCACCCCCTGTGAGTGGCTGGCTGAGGTACCGGCTGTTGAGGAAGTACTGAGGGCGATCCGGAGTCTGAGACCAGGGAAGGCACCGGGCAGAGATGATCTCCCAGGCGAAATGCTGAGGGAGGGTGGCGTTTGTGCACAGACTGCCCTATATGACATCATAACAACAGTCTGGACCACTGGACGGGTTCCGCAGGACTGGAAGGATGCCCTGGTGGTCCCCCTCTTTAAGAAGGGGGACCGTACCGACTGTAACAACTACAGGGGCATCTCACTCCTCAGTGTGCCGGGTAAGGTCCTGGCAAGGATTATTCAACATCGCCTTGCTAGGCATGCTGAGGAGAGGCTTGCGGAGCCCCAATGTGGTTTCAGGAAAGGGCGGTCCTGCACAGATGCCATATTTTCTGTCCGTCTGCTACAGCAGAGGTGTAGGGAATTCCAAAAAGACCTACATCTCTGCTTTATTGACCTGGTCAAGGCCTATGATACCATCAGTAGGACTGGGCTCTGGGTTGTTCTTCGTGCTTTCGGAGTCCCTGACCCTCTGCTCACGATCATTAAGGACCTTCATGATGGTGAGCGGGCCCGGGTAAAACTACGTGGCCGGGAGTCGGAGCCTTTCCCTGTACACCTTGGGGTGCGACAGGGATGTCCTCTGGCTCCCACATTATTTAACATTTATTTCGACTGCGTAGTTCGTGAAGCCTTCAATAGCTGTACCGGGGGAATTACCATTTGGTACAGATACAATGGGAGGCTGATCGACGCCCGGGTGCGATCAAGGGATGGCTCCCTATTGGTCAACCACGTTATGTATGCCGATGATTTGGTAATAGCTGCTCATTCAGAAGAGGAGTTGGAGACGCTGCTGCTGAGACTGGAGCGTGCCACTAAGAGGTGGGGCCTTACCATCAGCCCCACCAAAACTAAGCACCTGCCTGGGTATTTTGTACCATCGGGCACTCCGCCCCCACAACTCCCAATCGGTGATGGGGCAGTTGTGGAGAGAGTAGAGAGTTTCCCATACCTGGGCAGTGTGCTCATGACCGGCTCCAGTTTATCAGCAGAGGTCTCACTCCGAATCAGTCGAGCGGCAATATCTTTTCATCGGTTGCGTAACGCTGTGTGGAAGCTACCTGGTCTGTCGCTCCGCACGAAGCTTCAGGTCTTCTCGGCCACGGTCATTCCCTCCCTTCTCTATGCTTGCGAAACGTGGACCCCCCTAGTGGAGCATCTTCGCCGGTTGGAAACATTTAGGCTGGCCTGCCTACGATCCATCCTGGGTTTAACCAGGCTGGATTGTGTGAGGAGCTCACAAGTCCTTGAAAGATCTGGGCAAAGTCCCATCAGTGAGCTCCTCCGGCAGGCAAGGCTGCGTTGGCTGGGTCATGTAGCCCGCATGCCCAGCCACCGCATGCCTAAACAGCTTTTGTTCGGCCGGATCGAGGGGGCTAAACGGGCGCGGCACGGGCTAGAGAAGAGATGGAGTGATGTGGTACAGGAGGACGTGGAGCTGAGTGGACTTGCCGATGACTGGTACCAGCGGTGTCAAGATCGGCCTCAGTGGAGGAGGCTCGTGAAGGACGCTACTGGGCAGTTGGAGGCAGTCGCCCTCCAACAACAACGGAGGGCGGAGGAGCGACGCTCACAACAACGAGCGGAGCGCCGGGTGGCTAAAGCACAGCAAGTTGGCACAGTAGGGGGCACAGGTGGTGCATCAGCCAGTCATCTCGGTCATCTCGGTCAGTCGACCCGTGGCACCTGGGTCTGCCCCGTGACCTCCTGCCAGCGGGCGTTCGACACTTCACGTGGCCTCAAGGTGCACATGGCCTGGCACAAGCGTCGTGGTGACGTCACCGCCACTTAGTGGCGAATGGCGGTTGTTGTGTGTGCGTGCGTGTGTGTATATGTGTGACTGTGTGCGTGTGTGTGTGTGCGTGTCCGGCCCACTCGAGCGGCGTGATGAATGGGCGCTATGGGCTTCGGATCGTTATTCACGGCGAAATGGAAGCGTAGCAACACAACTTCATTACGTGTGCGTGCGTGCATGTGTGTGTACGTGTGTGTGTGTGTGCGTGCGGTGTGTGTGCGTGTGTGTGTGTGCGTGTGTACGTGTATGTGCGTGTGTGCGCGTATGTGCGTGTGTGTGTGCGCATGTGTGTGCGGTCGATATCCCTGTACCGGTATTAGTATTATTCCTACCAGCCCACCCCGCAGGGTCCTGTTCATGCTTTATACAACGGTGTTAACATTCGTGCGGCTCACGCACTTTTACAGAGTGAGAAATCCGTGGTGTTTTGTTGCTGTTGTTGTTGCCCCAAGATGGGTTTGCCTTCACATTTCACTAAGAACATTCCACGCACTTCTTCAACTGAGACCTCCGCTCAGTCGTTGTAAGCCGGCATGAAGCGGGTGGCGCATCGCGACGTGGACCCTCTGCCCCAAGTTCAATTCTCGGACAATGGCTAAAATGACATTTAAACCGGTCCTGGGCGTCCCTGCCCCTACCCCTTCACCAACCCGCACTGACCAGCACTGGTGAAGTATGATCAAAACAAACCCTCGTGACTTGCGCAGCTTGGGGGGGAACTTCATGCAAAAACGAACCGACAAAAGGGCTGTGAATTCTTTGACTGTAAACTGTAAAAAAAATCATTTTGGGATTTTTTGTTGTCTATTTACGTGACTTTACCGAAATAACCAATAATATGAATGTGTTTAATTTACTGTTAAGATCTGCATCAGAAACTTAAGTCAGGCCCACATTCGGAGGTTGTCCACCCTCACAGTCGGGCATATTTGCGGAATACACCACGCCGCCGTTGACCCTGGCCATTGACCGAGCAACCCAACGTTCCTACCAGCTCCCTCCGCAGGAATGTGTAAGGCTAGTAACAGCCTGGGCACCTATTGTGGGGGTTCGGACAGCTCAAGTATTCGCCGATTACTCAAAATGACTTAACAACAGATTTGTTCCCTCTCCGTTTTGGCCCCACCTACTCAGTCAAATATATTTTTTTTATTTCCATTTGCTTCGCTCTCGGAGCAAAGGCGCACTTCACACATGCTGCTGCTATAGGGGAAAACGCTGCAGCACAACATCGCAAATTCTGCTCTGAACATTTTAATTGGCCGCACCCAGCACGGTATTTGTGCGAGGCGTCACCGAATTTCTACAGATGTTCGCAAATATAACCCTTTGACATACATACATGCATTTCCTAATCTCGTGTACATTAGATTACTTTTAAAAGTACACAGTGAAACGTGTTACGATGTTCAAATTAGTTTACAATTTATTTTTGTCCCGTTACCTATTTGTACATGGTTTAACTATATTTTTAAGAAGTACTTAAATGTTTACACATCAACCTTTTTGACATATCAGCCTATGACATCAGTCCCCAGCGAGTGGTCGTGCTGTTTTGCTGCCCCATCACATGTGGTGTTGGTGCGTGCGCGTGTGCCATGACCAGTGGGGAGCGGTGGTACAGCGGTTAGCGCGCTGCGCTACGATCCCGGCGACCCGGGTTCCATTCCCGCTCACGGCCGACACCGGTGACGATTGTCTGAACCGGTTCTGGGCCTCCCCTAGGTCGACCCAGCCTCAAATGAGTACCTGGTGCGGCCGGGCGTGGTGCTGGCCACCCACCCCCTCCGTGTGCCGTGCCAGCCTTCATAGGTGCTCGCAAACATCACTTGCTCCAACAGTCTTTGTTTGCCATGACCATGCGTGGGTAAAAAGAGTGTTCGTGTTGGGGTACAGGGCTAGGGCTGCACAGATTGAACACTTTAACTTCTTGTTTCAGAGCGGCAATATTTCATTCTGCACCACTTTGTGGTTAGACCGATGTAATTGTAAATTTCGTCGAGCAACGAGTCTCACGCCACAAAAGATTCACGCTCTTGCCGGAATCGGGTCACGATTTAACGATTGACGACGATTTGGTTACGTTATGACGTCATCCTGCTGCTCTATATAAGACTGGAAGCAGATGGATGTCCTCACTCTTCTGGCAAATCGCCCGATGATGCTGGATGTAATTACCAGCGAAACGTCGTCCTACTCAAATTGTAAATGTTTTAGATTTACTCTCCAACACACCGGTGGGCTGAAGGAGTAACTAATTGACGTTTTGTTTCCGTGACAAACCCCTTACTAATTGGCTGTGTCGGGTGGTGGAGGGTTACGACACATTAAAACTTACGTGATGTAACCCAAACAAACCTTGATAATGAACCATTCATCTTCTTGGTTCTTTCGGTAAAGTCACGAAGAAGGGAAATAATAAAATAATAAAAATAAAACATAATAATTCTCACGACGTTTCGGCCACAACGCAAGCAGCCGTCCTCAGGTGAAGAACAGGTCTGTCGGGAAGACAGTGTCTGAATGACTTTACCGAAAGAACCAAGAAGATGAATCCCTGCAGTCACGAAAGCTTTAAATCGAAAATGAACCTTTCGTCTTGTTTGTCCGAGCTTGTCGCTACTCTCTCGTCCGTACTGGTTGTCTCGTACGCACTGCCTTGTGTTCTCCGATTTGTTCCATGATCCCAAACATTCTCATCAATTTGAAAAGTACTTTCACGAATGGTCAGACACGCATCGTCAGTGTACGAATATATTTGACTCAACTCAACGATAAGTCGGCTACATACCCAAGTCCCGCGTGGCTATGTATAGATACTTGGGTGTTGGCTTCTTGGACTGTCAACAACCGCACCACCGCCAAAAAAACATCCAACATCCACGGATGAGATGCAGGACTCATCCGTTTTGTAAACGCGCACGCAGCCGTGAGTGACGTGAATTTCAGCATCGAAACGGCGTGGACCAATGCATGGGATTCAAGCAACGTGCCCAACATCATCATCACACTGCCCGGCTTCCACAGCACCCAGCTCATCAGCGAGCCCACCACCACCACCACATTGCCCGGCTTCTACTACACACAGCTCATCAGCGAGCCCACCACCATCACCACACTGCCCGGCTTCCAATACACACAGCTCATCAGCGAGCCCACCACCACCACCATACTGCCCGGCTTCCACTACACACAGCTCATCAGCGAGCCCACCACCATCACCACACTGCCCGGCTTACACTACACACAGCTCATCAGCGAGCCCACCACCATCACCACACTTCCCGGCTTACACTACACACAGCTCATCAACGAGCCCACCACCATCACCACACTGCTCGGCTTACACTACACACAGCTCATCAGCGAGCCCACCACCATCACCACACTGCCCGGCTTACACTACACACAGCTCATCAGCGAGCCCACCACCATCACCACACTGCCCGGCTTACACTACACACAGCTCATCAGCGAGCCCACCACCATCACCACACTGCCCGGCTTACAATACACACAGCTCATCAGCGAGCCCACCACCATCACCACACTGTTCGGCTTACACTACACACAGCTCATCAGCGAGCCCACCACCACCACCACACTGCCCGGCTTCCACTACACACAGCTCATCAGCGAGCCCACCACCATCACCATACTGCCCGGCTTCCACTATACACAGCTCATCAGCGAGCCCACCACCATCACCATACTGCCCGGCTTCCACTATACACAGCTCATCAGCGAGCCCACCACCACCACCACACTGCCCGGCTTCCACTACACACAGCTCATCAGCGAGCCCACCACCATCACCATACTGCCCGGCTTCTACTACACACAGCTCATCAGCGAGCCCACCACCATCACCATACTGCCCGGCTTCCACTATACACAGCTCATCAGCGAGCCCACCACCACCACCACACTGCCCGGCTTCCACTACACACAGCTCATCAGCGAGCCCACGACCATCACCATACTGCCCGGCTTCCACTATACACAGCTCATCAGCGAGCCCACCACCACCACACTGCCCGGCTTCCACTACACACAGCTCACCAGCGAGCCCACCACCACCACCATACTGCCCGACTTCCACTACACACAGCTCATCAGCGAGCCCACCACCATCACCACACTGCCCGGATTTCACTACACACAGCTCATCAGCGAGCCCACCACCATCACCACACTGTCCGACTTCCACAACACACAGCTCACCAGCGAGCCCACCACCATCACCACACTGCCCGACTTTCACTACACATAGCTCATCAGCGAGCCCACCACCATCACCACACTGTCCGACTTCCACAACACACAGCTCACCAGCGAGCCCACCACCATCACCACACTGCCCGACTTTCACTACACACAGCTCATCAGCGAGCCCACCACCATCACCACACTGCCCGACTTCCACAACACACAGCTCACCAGCGAGCCCACCACCATCACCACACTGCCCGACTTCCACTACACACAGCTCATCAGCGAGCCCACCACCATCACCACACTTCCCGGCTTACACTACACACAGCTCATCCACGAGCCCACCACCATCACCACACTGCTCGGCTTACACTACACACAGCTCATCAGCGAGCCCACCACCATCACCACACTGCCCGGCTTCCACAACACACAACTCATCAGCGAGCCCACCACCATCACCACACTGCCCGGCTTCCACTACACACAGCTCATCAGCTCGCTCATCAGCTCGCTCATCAGCTCGCCCATTTTTCAACTTTTTAAATATTTGCGCCACGAGGCTGGTACATGATGACCAACTTTTGCGGATGACATCAAGGATCGTCAACGGCGACTACAAAGCAGATGACGCATATTTTTTTAAATCCTTTATATTAAGTTCACTTGCTTGCTTGCGCGCTTACGACCGTGCAAATCTTTCGGTCGTTTTTTAACCCACTTCCCGTGATCCAATCGAGCTGACATTTTGCACACAGACTCGTTGTGCGTGACAATTTATTTTCGTGAAAGAAAAATATTCAAAAATGTTACACTTTTTAGGGGAAAAAAAATATATTTAATTACCAATTGCTTAATGGTGGCAGGCAATTATCTGACCCATAGGTGGCAGCCATCTCAAGCCAGAGGACGAGAGGACTCTAGCCGCCACGCATATAAAGGATTTATAGTGAAAAATGTGTTTTTACGGGTTAATTTTTTATGGATTCGAACTGTGAAGCTCTACAACAATCAGACAGCGCACCATCGCTAGGCCATGCCACTCTCCAATGTTTCTGCTGCTGCTGCTGCGTCGGTTACTGTTGCTGGCGATTGTAACGCTTCTGCAAATGCTGCTTTGCCATCACCAACGCCGAGCACAAGGAGTGGATGTCTCGATTAATGCTGCACTCCACCTGGTGCAGCTCAACCTGTAGCCGAACGGAATGGCTATGGGGCCGTCCATAAAAGACGTCACGCGATTTTTGACCCCCCCCCCCTCGTCACACGGCGTCACGAAAAGTCAGGACCCCCCCCCCCCCCTGAAATATGACGTCACAAAGCTCTACCCCCCCCTACCAAAACCATATTTAAATTTTGAAAATAAAACATGCTTCAAATCGCTTTAAACTATTGTCATTGTAATGCGTATTTAATGTGGCGCTGCACTCTGATGTTGTCGGAGA
Source organism: Lampetra planeri (assembly GCF_965212315.1). NCBI lineage: Eukaryota > Metazoa > Chordata > Hyperoartia > Petromyzontiformes > Petromyzontidae > Lampetra > Lampetra planeri. Next base: position 21,431,354 of record NC_136110.1, read on the forward strand.
AAACATTTATTAAAAGTCTATCTAATTAAGTAGAACGTACTGTCTATATTTATTTAAAGTTGCGCATTTTGATGTGACGTCACATTTCTCAACCCCCCCCCTCGTCACACATCGTCACAAATGTCTGACCCCCCCCCCCTAGGTGCGTGACGTCATTTATGGACGGCCCCTAAGTCACTTAGAACAGAATGTCGAATGTTTGTTCTTCATTGGCCACAAGAAAGAAAATCTACGCGTACAGTCACACGACGCTATATTGCGTGAAAGTAGTGCGGGTGAAAGTAGTGCGATATGGGCATGATGGTGACTCTGGTGCCTTGCTCGGACATCACACACACACACTGTCAGTTGAAGGTCAACAGCCCCACAACATACGACATGACCATTTAGCGGCGTGTGATCGTGCTTGCCGTTAAGCGAGCGCTCTGGATGCATGGCTGAGTGGACCGCGCAGAATTCTGTGAAACTCAACAAGTCTGCGGGCCACGTGATGGCAGCACAGAAAGTGACTATGTGAACCCATGTGGATGTCTAGATTTGAAGCTTTCGTGACTGCAAGGATTCATATTCTTAGGTTTGTTCGGTAAAGTCACGTGACTTTACCGAAAAAACCTAAGAATATGAACCCATGTGGATGGATATTTATTGTGTTCTCTCCTCGTGTGCGTGGGTTATCTCCGGGCACACTAATTCCCTCCCACTTGATAATTGTTTTTTTACCCTTTTATCTGGCAACAAAACTGACACCTTTTTTACAAGGAGTCATGTTTGCATAGACCACAATACTTGCGGTCAGAATGCAAAAAAAACACAACTGATAATGTATGCACTGTCCTTGAAATTGATTGGTCCACACCCGAGACAGCTTTTCTTAGAGCCCAGTCTCACATGGTGTTGGACCAGATGACGCCAAAAGGCGCCTTTCTGACCGCAGGTATTGTGGTCAATGCAAACATGACTCCTTGTAAAAAAGGTGTCAGTTTTGTTGCCAGATAAAAGGGTAAAAAAACAATTATCATATTTTGCTACTGGCAAAGGAGGATCCTATGGTGTAAATCCCTCCCACTTGTAGTGAAACAACTTAAAGAGCAACTGCCCGAACAACCCAGTGCAGGAGCCCACAGCATACAAGTATTGAGACTCAGCGAGGCTTTCCTGAATAAATAATAAAAGACATTACTGCTTCACTCTGTTTTCTTTACTGGCGGCAATATCACCCGAGAAATCAAAACTTGAACAACACCCATATCTTGATGTGAGCAATGCAAGTGATTTGCGTTAGAAATTCAAACGAGTAGGACTTACACATAATTGGTGTCACTAAAGGTGTGGTCATCTTAAGTGGTTACCATCTGGATAAATGTCATCACCCCAGGTCACCTGCAAAACTTCCTACGTGGGCACCAGGCTCTACACCGACGACCTCTTTGGACATTCGTAAGTGAGTTTAACACGGAGGCTTTCGCGGCTAATATTATTTATAATAAAGGCTTTTTGGTTAGATCGCGTAAGTATAAATGTGTCGAAATCCTCCACCATCCAACACAGCCAACTTTAGTTGCTAATTACATCCAGCATCATCGGGCGTACTCAAATTGTAAATTTGGCGTTTTTTTGACGTGACAATTCCCTTACTAATTGGCTGTGCCGGGTGGTGGAGGGTTTCAACACATTTACACTTACGCGATCTAACCCAAAAAACCTTTACTACTCATTGGTAAGTGAGCATGACACCGGAAGTGCCACTTCGTGGTCTCTGTTCCAATCTTCGCACAAAACCCGGCCCCGCAGTGGTGGCAACAGGGATGTATTACACGCAATGAGAGCAGGCACCGCGTCAAAAAAAAGCCTGTGCTGGTAAACTGCCGAGTTCCACGCATTCCACTGTAAAGAAATTATGGCGCGGGGATGTCAGCGCTATGTACACGGCAATAACTAAACATAAATACGCGCGCCGGGCATCAGCGAACACATCCTACAGACACCAGGCTAGTTACAAAATTAATAAACAAACCTAAAAAAAGTGCAATGTCGTAGTGTTGTGTACATCAGTCTTGACATCTACAGCGACCGTGCGTCATGCCAGTCATGTATGGAAAGACGTAACGATCCGGCACCTGCCATGACTCAAGAAAATTGTGACGCTTCGTGGCCAAGATTCGATTCACAAACCCCTTTCTTTCGTTTGCCCGTACGGCGCAAGTGGAAGGTGTAGTGGTATAAAACCATGTGGCTTGAAAACAACCGATTCTTACAACAAATTATTCGATGCATGTACCGTGCAGCTAAGAAGTGACTTTAATTCGGGTGACTCAGGGAGCTCATTCTGAGCCATTGGCAATGCTGAAATCTTGGGTTCGAATCTGCATTCCAGCCTTAAACCCTGCGGTGTGAGCCTTCCAAGTGGCATGTTCTTTGTCACTCCACCAATACCACAAACGCCGTATAATTGGTGTAAAAAAGCACAAAAAAGTTAATCCAGATAACGCTTGATGTCAATCGATGACGAATCGTTATTTCATCGGCAGCTGTGTTGTTGCGACGTGGCGCTCGGGGGCCCAGGCGCTCAGCTGTAGTGCGTGGTGACGTGGCGCAGGAGGTGCCGCGCCTGCGAAAATCCCTTGCCGCACACCTCGCACTTGTGCGGCTTCTCGCCCGTGTGCGTCCTCGTGTGCTTCGTGAGGTTGGACGACTGCGCAAAGGCGCGGCCGCACTCCAGGCACTTGTAGGGCTTCTCTCCCGTGTGCACGCGCGTGTGCAGCGCCAGGTGCGAGAAGAGCAGGAACTCCTTGCCGCACTCGTCGCACATGAACGCCTTCTTGCCCACGTGGATCTTGCGGTGCAGGACCAGCACCGAGTTGCGCGAGAACTGCTTGCCGCACACCTCGCAGGCGAAGGGCTTCTCGCCCGTGTGCGTGCGCTTGTGCTCGTTGAGCGCCGACGTGTGCGAGAAGATCTTGCCGCAGCTCTCGCACATGTACGGCTTCTCGCCCGTGTGGGTGCGGGCGTGCACGCGCAGCGCCGACGCGTACGGGAAGCGCTTGCCGCACTGCGCGCACTGCAGCGGCATGCTGGGCGCCTCGCCCGAGTGCTGCCGCTTGTGCCGCGTCACGTTGGAGAGGCGCGAGAACTTCTTGCCGCACACGTCGCACGGGTAGGGCCGCGCGCCCGTGTGCGTCTTACGGTGCCGCCACAGCCCGTTGTAGGAGGCCAGTTTCTTGTTGCAGACCTCGCACTGCAGGCTGCGCGGCTTCGCGCGTGACGCCGCGTGCTTCTTGCCCCGGTGCCTTTCGAGAGCCGAGCGCCCGGCGAACGTCTTGGCGCAGTCGCCGCAGGCGTGCGCCGCGTCGGCCGGCGCCGAGCTGGTGCCCGTCCGCGCGCGCGTCTCCTGCGATCCACGCTGACGCCGGCTCCTGTTGGCAGAGCGCCGCGGCCTCGTGAGAGCCTCCTCCTCCTCGTCAGCGGGCGCCGAGTCGGAGCCGTCGCCGTCGCTCTCGGCCACGCCGTCGGTTTCGCCTGTACGACGACATCGGAGCGGTCGGCGCGAGCACAACGGCGTCCGGGGTGACGACACTTGCCCCACGGTCGCGCAGAAGGGATTGGGGACGGAGGGGAAGTGTTGGGGAGACTTGCCGTCATGTCGCTGCTGGCGGACGAGCCCCTGTCCACGCCGTAGCCTCGTGCCGCTGGCTGGCACCTCTTCCGTCAGAGGCTCCTCTTCCTCCTGAGAGCTATCCGATTCATCTGATGCTTGAAAAAGAAACGTAAATTTAAAAAAAACTGCTTGTACAATCAAATGTGGATTCATATAACTAAATACAACAACATCTCAAGATGCTGCACAGAAACAGTGGGTGTATTTATTCTGGATAGAGGCAGTCGTTCAGAGGCAGAGAAATAAAGTAAGGTCTTGAGCTTGGAATTGAACAGGGGCCAGGGAGTCGTTTCTAAAATGTGGAGGGGAAAACCGGAGGACCCGGAGAAAAATCCACACGACCACGGGGAGAGAGACATGCAAACTCCAAATATACAGGCTTCAGGGTCGGGATCGAACCTACGACCTCCTGTATACCCGGCGAGGTAGTTAACATCTTTCCACGGTAAAAAAGAGATACGCATACTCCGATGATACAGCAAGCATCAGGGTCAGGTTCAAACCCACGACCTCCTGCATATCAGGCGAGGTAGTTAGCATCTCGCCACCGTGGCTCTATTGTAAAGGATCACGCGGATCAGTGTAAGTGGGTGGGTGGGTGGCAGAGGACGTGGCAACAACCATCTGAGCAGTTAGAGCTTGAGCTGGACTCTCCCCAGCCTCCGTTGAGCGCTGCCGCTTCCTGGAGGATGGCCAGGGCCGGGGGTGGCGCGTCGGGCAGCGGGAAGCACGCTCCGCCAGACATCCCAACGGGCTGGGGGGGGGGGGGGACAAGGCCGCGGGGCTGTGGGACAAGCGGCAGATGATGCACGGTTAGACGCATCAACGTGGCGGCACCGTGAAGAGGACTGGCGTAGCTGCCGGATGGCTTGTAGGCCGACTGCTGAGTTGGCACCGCTCAGATACTGGGTCAGAATCCGGGTTTCAGCTGCCTGTGATTAAACTTGAGTTCCAGCTCAGTCACCAATTAACGCACAAAATATACTCCATCTGGCTTTGCACTTGATATGGATGAGAATTAAAACAAAGTTTTGATTGCCATGCAATAGGCATTGCTGCCTGTGTGGCAGGACGGGTGACAAAGCGATGCCAACTCGTGCGGTTAAGGTCACCTGACGACATTTTAGAAGCAGTTCTGAGATATCCCCTGCTGCGGACTGTTCTCTCAAATGGGTTGTGCAAAATCGGAAGAAAAGACAAAAGAAACGAGAGAATCGGCTGCATCCCTAGAACATCATCATCACTTTATTCATCACCATCATGATCGTCACCAAACACGACCACCAACTCTAACCTCAGCGGTCATCACTGTCACCACCACGATCATCATCACCCTCACCATCAATGGCATCACCATCACGACCGCCATCACCCCGACCACCAATCCCACCACAACCACCGTCACCCGCATTATTACGAATAATCATCAATCCCATTATCATTATTACCACCACCACCACCACCCCGACCAAGACAACGATCCCCTCCCCACCGTGTAACCTGAACCAGCTGCTGAGACAAGCGCTGTCAGCGATCACCTATGAAGACACCAGGGCACGAGAAGGCCAGCAACCACGCCCGGCCGCCTTTGTCTCCCCAGTGGTATTGTTTTTATATAAACAGAGACTGAGTCGACCTGATGTTGTCCGTGAGCGTGCTAACCGTTGCACCACCGCTCCCCATACTCTCACCAACTACAGCACCATCATCAAAGCCACGACTGTCACCAGCTAATATTACACTATCATCATACCACCACACTATCATCATACCACCACACTATCATCATACCACGACACTACCATCATACCACCACACTATCATCATACCACCACACTACCATCATACCACCACACTACCATCATACCACTACTGCCACTACCACTATCAACACCCTCAACTATCACTACAACTGCGATCACCCTCACGAAACGCTGAAATCTCACCAAGAACGGCCGCTGTTGCTACCATCACCACAATCACAGTCACCACCACCACCCACCACCAACATTGCCATCACACTCATCATCATCACCACATCACCCAAGATCCCCGTGTAACCTGAACAGAATGTTGGGGCAAGCGATGTTAGCGAGTAGCAACCTGCCGGCACAACACACGAGGGGGTGGGTGGTGGTCAGCACCACTCCCGACCGCCTTTGTCTCCCCAGTGGCGATGTTTACAGACTACGCCGGGTACTCATTTGAGGCTGAGTGGACCTAGGGGAAGCCCCGGTTCAGATGCTCGTCACTGGGTGTTGACAGATTCGTAGCGCAGCGCGCACCGCCACACTAACATCGCCATCACTGTCACCGCAACCACCACAGCAACAACAACACTATGAGCAGTCGTCACTGCCACCACCATCACCACGACCATCACCACCATCACCACCACTACCATCACAATCCCTACCAATCACCATCACCACGACCATCACCACCACGACCATCACCACCACTACCATCACAATCCCTCACAATCACCATCACCACGACTAATCACCACCACTGCCATCACAATCCCTACCAACCATCACCACCCTCCTCACCCCTTACCCCGCCCCCCTCACCACCCTCACCCCGCCCCCCTCACCACCCTCACCCCGCCCCCCTCACCACCCTCACCCCGCCCCCCTCACCACCCTCACCCCGCCCCCCTCACCACCCTCACCCCGCCCCCCTCACCCCGCCCCCCTCACCACCCTCACCCCGCCCCCCTCACCACCCTCACCCCGTCCCCCTCACCACCCTCACCCCGGGTGGCTGTGATCTGGGCCCAGGCTCCTCGCACTGTCACCGCGCATGCGCGTCGCTAGGGGCGACGAGGGGGAGGCCCGTCCAGGGCCCCACCCACTCTGTCTGGCCCCGCGAACTTTATTTATGACCCGCCCACTCTCGATAGCCCCCACCCACTCCATCGTCTAACCCCGCCCACTCTCGATAGCCCCCACCCACTCCATCGTCTAGGCCCGCCCACTCTCGATAGCCCCGCCCACTCCATCATCTAGCCCCTCCCACTCTCGATAGCCCCCACCCACTCCATCGTCTAGCCCCGCCCACTATCGATAGCCCCACCCACTCCATCGTCTAGCCCCACCCACTCTTGATAGATCACCGCCCACTCTCCTCAGAATCTCTATTTTGGCTGCAGGAGGAATCCGATGAGCTGTGAACCTCTTTTTTCAATAGATGTATGTCCAGTGTGGACGGGCCAGCAAATTACTACGACAAATACAAAAAAAAGTATAGAAAATGGCAATCCAATCACCAAATGCAATTAAAATAATTAAGTGTATACGACCGATTTATTAAGCTTGGGCAGAGCAGCAAAAATCGCAGAAAGTCCCAGACCACACCAAGATAACAACAGTCCCTCACTAACACATTCCTGCGGAGGGAGCTGGTAGGAACGTTGGGTTGCTCGGTCAATGGCCAGGGTCAACGGCGGCGTGGTGTATTCCGCAAATATGGCCGACTGTGAGGGCGGGCACAAGCCGGCGTGAGTAGGTTAAACGTTGAGTTTTATAAGGGCACCACGGGGTGACCAGCCCCTCCCCACCCAGCCCCACCCTCCACACCCAGCCCTTCCCCACCCAGCCCCGCCCCTCCCATTTTTTGATGCACGACGGACGGACACAATAATCCCCTGTGGGCTGGTGTAACCAGGAGGTTCCTACCAGTAAAATGTCCCATTAACATTGAACTATCATACACAGATAAGGACCAAAGTTCTTCCTCTAGCCTTGCCCACTCTCTCCAGACTCTGCTTGCATATCCAAGGTATTTGTTTCATGACCAAGATGCTGGAGATCTTAAGACATCCCAAAGCAGGACCCCCTCCTGACACGGAGTCTTTAGACTCGGCGAGGCCTTCCTAGACAAGTATTACAAACGGCAAATACTTTTGGGTGTTTTTTTTTTAATGAACAATTTGCTGTGCGTTACAGAAGCAACAAACCAAGTAAACAGTACATCGTGACACACTCAGCTCATGACGCATTCTCTTCCTGCAATGCAGCTCAGCACTTTCATCCTCGACGCTTGTTTGTAACGGCGATGCAATAAGTGGTTGCTTTTGCAATTGCAGAGGTGCGTGGGGGCACGTTCATTATCACATTGCATTTTCTGGAAGTCACTTCTGAACGTGCAAAACAAAACGCCTTGTAACGGTAAACAGCAGCAAGCGACATAAAAACACGACGACCTCCGGAGAACGCTCGCCCCTCAAACCTTAAAGCAACATCCGCAAAAAAGAAACCTCAACTCACACGATGTTCAACGTAAAACCAAGCAAACGTGCGATGTTTGGTGACTTTGGCGGCGAGACACAGTTGCGAAAACCTACAGTTGTGACTAGGGCTGTCACTTGCCGATCTACATTATTCCACACCATTGAATAATCAACAAGTATTCATAGATTTCATCGCTTACTTTCAAAAGGTGATAAAGAATGAATGCTGTCATTGCTCTCATAATTTTTTTGTATTCATACAGCGCCGTTCAACACGGCTTTGCTACGGCAGCAATGAGGTAAGGCGCCTAAGCAGACCGGGCATCGAACCCATCACCCTGTGGTGCCGACCTGGCACTTTCAGCAAGATATTCTCGCCTGTTGCTGTTGCTGCTGCTGCCGCCGCCGCCCTCCGTGCCACTTTGGCAAACCAACATCCACTGACAAATCCGATTATCGGGCAGGCTGATTAATCGTAAACGACGGAGGTGCCTGTCAACGTTATCGATGCACTTGTGACAGCCCTAGTTTTTTCACGAGCGTGTTCCGTCACGGTAGATTGAGAACATCAGGAGTCCTGCGTGTGCCTCCGCGCACCGTAGCCAGGCGGCTCGAGTTGGGCTAATGCAGGAGAGGTCGTAGGTTGTGCAGGACGGGGTCACGCGCACACGACCAGGACGCAGTTTCGGCACCAGGCCCGGACGTGTCCCTCCCCACGTTCCCGTTCCGTGCATCCGAGAAGACCGACCGGAGAAAAGCAGCATGCGAAGGCCTCATCAGCTCGAGTCATCTTGCATAGTGTCGGATGTAATCCTGCACCTTGTTCCTGAACTCGTCCTGCATGGGAAGGGAAGAGAAAAAGAAAAATGATGAATATGCATGCGATTCTGTAATTCTTTCCAACATGTGATTGTTCTCCAAAGTATTGAATTAGTGATAATGCATACCTGTCAACTGCTTATCAATGCCTGCCTTATTACAGCCCAAGTCAGATCTTATTGAATCTTAACTTGAAGCTTTCGTGACTGCAGGAATTCATATTCGTTGGGTCTTTCGGTAAAGTCACGTAGATAGGTTCAAAGAAAATAACAAAAAGTAATAAAAAACTACGTCTCAATCGCAACGCAAGCGTTTGTCATCAGGAAGAGGGGGTGAGCTTCTAAAGGTCAACTGTTTATAAAGGTTTGAAATGGGTGTAGCCAAAATGTCAGCAGCCAATGTTAATGCAAGTGGTGGGTAGCGACCGCGACGGTGGTGGGTTTTCCCACCAAAGGGCTGCCCAGTAAAAATTTGCATAATGTAAGATCGTTGAGAGGCCTCCACGGCAGGTGCGCTGAGGTGGCTATGTTAATGTGAGAGATGAGCATGCTAATGTGAGAGATTAGCATGTTAATGTGATAGATTAGCATGTTAATGTGAGAGATTAGCATGTTAATGTGAGAGATGAGCATGTTAATGTGTGAGATCAGCATGTTAATGTGAGAGATGAGCATGTTAATGTGTGAGATCAGCATGTTAATGGCACATCGCAAAGCAAAAACCTCAAGCACGGCGAGCGAGGTTGCTGTGTTAGGGTGAGAAATTTAACCTGTTAATGTAAAATCAGAGATCCGAAAATAACAACTAACATCGGAAGGTGGCAGGATGGGAACATCACAGCTAGTTACGACTTAAACTGGTTGGTAACGTCCTTCCAATGATTGCTTAGTTTATACCCATTTTTTCGACTGAAGTTGTCTCTTTGTCTATATTTGGATGGCTTCATGAACGAATCTTTGTTGATAGCCAGTGGGTTCGCAAAGTTCCCTTCGTCTTAGATAAATCAATTTCGTGAGCCCACCGCATTAAAACAATGATCAGCCATGGTCGAGGTATTGGTCCTACCGTGTTTCAGATCTGCCTTATGTTCACGAACACGGCCCGAGACATGTCGCTTAGTTTCCCCAATGTAACTACTGCCGCAGACACAGCTTAGTTTGTAGACGCCAGGGTACTGCATGTCAGGATCACATCCTTCACAGATGGGATCAGATCACGAATTTTATATACTGTGTTAAATCGAACCTGGATCTTGTTTGCTCATGATTTTGAAAATCTTTTTGGTGACCCCTGCTATGTATGGAAGGTGATGGTTTTGATTGGGTCCTCAGATGGTTATTTCCCAAAGGTTGGGGTAATAGCTTTACGGATTGTGTAGTCTGAATATTCATTGATCTTGAGGGCTTAGTGTACGTGTTCCAGTTGACTGGCTAGGTGGTGATGGTCGGAAATACATCGAGCTCTATGGTGTAGAGTTTTGATGAGGGAATTATTCTGGGAAGGATGGTGGGAGTCAGGTTTTTAGATATGTCCCATTGAGCCATCTGGTGTCAGATGGCTCAATGGGACACTGTCTACAGGAAAGCCCCCCATACGGATGCATATCTAAAACCTGACTCCCACCACCATCCTTTCCAGATTCAAGAGTGACTTTTAAAAAACACGTGATCTGTAATGGTTATGAGCACCCTGGAAATAAGATTTGCCAATGCCAGATGGTGCATGGGGATAACAATAAAAAAATCTGACCAGTTACAGTGCCAGACGAACCATCATAAACAAGCATGCAGGAGTCTACAGTATACACAGTATACACACACACAGTACACACACAGTATATACACACACAGTATACACACACAGTACACACACAGTATACACACACACAGTATACACACACACACAAAAAACACAAACCGATGAAAAAAAGCAGAGCCAGACGAGGTAATCTTTAGGATTCGTATGGCTCACGGTTCTTGCCGAGGCTTACAGAACCACACGGAGGCACATTTAACACACAGAGTCTGTATGAAGAGTGGCATAGACAGTTTATTCAAAGCCAGTTGACCGAATTCGAACCCAGCTCAGGGCTCTGATCTCCCAGCCACCCAACCATTGCGTGTATTTTTTAATGAAGCTGCAACCTAAAAAACAAATGGTACTTCGCTAGGCTGTGTGGCCTAGGCTGTCCGACACCAGTTCAAAGCCTCAATGGTGTGAAAAAGCCCTTTACAATCACATACGTGGACTGACGTTACTGCATTACCTTTCTCTTAAAACGCGTTGGAGTGACATCACTAAAGTGCCACAATGATACACAAGACTCGAGGTAATTTTTATTCTCATTAACAGAGCTTTTACTCATTAACAGACCTTAAAAATCATCATGGGACCTCCTTTGCCAGTACCAAAATATGATAATAGGTCTTTCCCCTTTTTTCTGGCAACACAACAGGTGTTAAGATGTTAAAACACCAAACTGAAACCTTTTACAAGGAATCATGTGTGCATTAACCACAATTAACCACAATGCTTCTATTGTCAGAGTACATGTTTTGTTTGCATTCTGACCACAAGCATTGTGGTTAATGTAGACATGATTCCTTGTAAAAGGTTTCAGTTTTGGTGTTTTAACATCTTAACACCTGTTTTGTTGCCAGAAAAAAGGGGAAAAACCTATTATCATATTTTGGTACTGTTGTAGTGGGTCCAACTGAGTTGCAGACGTTATTCTTCAGAGACAACACATTTATTCGCAACACGGATATACACAAATGGGTAACTGCCCCTTCACCAGATACAGCCTAGGGCGGTGACCACCCAGCTAACTACACTATACGTAGGAGTTACAGCTACGAAGGGTCGGACCCTCACTCGGGTCCCCGGCCACGTGTTGATGCCTCGTCAGACGTAGGACGTAGAGTTTCCAGCTTGTAGAACGAAGCGACCCCGATCCCTCTCAGGGACCCACCTTTTATCCTCCCGGGTCGGGGCCGCTCCGCCCTCGGCCCCGTCCACCTTCGCGAGTGTTCTAGCTCCCTCTCGATCCCTCTCGAGAGCTCGCCCTGGACACGTGATCACCCCATAGCCCCCCCCCCACCTGGGGCCTTCTCTGTGGACACTCTGGATCACGTGTCTACGGGGTCAACCAGAGTGCTATGGCCCGGGGCAACTCTGCTCCTGGGCTGACGCTCTCCCGCTCACCCTTGTGGGAGCCTGCACTACACGCTATGTGTAGTGCCCGCGCTATCCCAGCGCTCACCAAGCCCCGCTAGGGCTGGTACCACACCCACCTACGGGGTGTACGCGATGACGGTGCATCGTACGCCGTGCTATGCTAGAGCCGGCCTCACACAGCAACACACACGGTGCTGTTCGCGATGTAAGTACCTCGCACGCCATGTCCCTCCCGGACCGGCACCATACAGTGATATCCCTGATGTCACTACACTGGCAAAGGAGGTCCCATGGTGTAGATACTCACCCCGAGCTCTCATTACTCTGATAGTGCATTGTCTTTGGGCTGTACGCCTTTTAGCATCCTCTGGTCTAACACCGTTTGAGACGAGGCTCAAAAGAAAGCCATCTCTGGTGTGGACCAATCAGTTTCAAGGACAATGCATATATTATCAGAGTGTTTTTTGTATGCATTCTAACCACAAGCATTGTGGTTAATGCAGATGTAGAGGTGTTACGGAGGGGGTGTTATAGAGTTGATACGGATGGGAAACAAACACACTGGGCGTGGCTATGTCTGTACGCGAGCAGGTGCTTACATCGACGTCCGCGCCGTTTAGCCTGGGGGGCTAATACGGCGCTGGGATCCCCCACGGCCCCACCCCTCAGGGGGGAATTGCTATATAAGGCGGTGAGCCAGAGGGCACGGGGTTGAGTGTTCAGCTTTAACCAGAGAAGCAAGAAGACCTGCTAGATAAGCCCTGGGACTCCCTTGGATCGCTGTCCTTCTCAGGACCGACCAAGGCCAGCCAGTGGCGTGGCCCCAAGAGCCCAGAGCCGATGCTCTTGTAAGAGCCGGTCAGGGAACTCAGGGTGCCGTAATCCCAGCTTAACCAGGGCTGGGTTAGCTAGCCTCCCCTAGCCCGATAGTGGAGGACCTAGGAATAGGTTAGCTGTAACATAGGTTGTCGATCTCCCAGTTAGACGGGTGGAGGGGCCGATACCCCTCCGAGTGTTGTATATCTCGGCCTGTAGATACAACTGTGTTGAATAAATAAGTGTGCCTCCGACTACGTCGTCCAAGCCTCCTTGAACCACACTACACAGACATGATTCCTTGTAAAGGTTTCAGTTTGGTGTTTTGTTGCCAGAAAAAAGGGGAAAAACCTATTTACTTAAAAATCATGTCAGGCAGCCCGCATCACACACGACCCCAATGTGTATCTACACAATAAAATCCGCATGCTGTTTTAAGGCTGCGTCATCTCGTAATCTGCCCGCTCGAGACGAGACGGGTGCTACATGCCAGCGGCGGAGTGATCGCACCGCGTGACGCTCACCTTGTCCCGCAGGTGATGCTCAGCAGCCTCGATGTTCAGTGGGTCGTCAAAGTTCAGCAGATCCTAGAGGGATGCGCACACAAACAACGATTGTTCTCCACCTCGCAATGAATCCATGCTGCTCACAGTGGCATTGTAGGGGAAATCATATCCATGATCCAATGAACAAAGGAGTGAAAAAATCATCATGCGTGTGCATGGATTATGGACACTTTCCAAAATGCTCAGAAGCCTTTGGGTAGTACTGAGGCTAAAATGCAAAAGCAAGTATGAAAATACGGACGTACAGAGCGAATCCATAAAGGCTTTTAACCTGTTGGAAAGCATTCAAATGCATATGAGAATTCTTCAATATGGTCAATTTCATCAGACCTCCGAAGCTAAGCGGGGTTTGAGCCTTCTTACCGCTAGAACGGGTGACCATCCAGCATAAAACCGCAGCTATTGTAGGCTGCTATGGGGCTACGTTGTCGGCAGAGCGCAGTGCAGTAAAATCTCCATTGTTGTGCTGTCCTATGCACAAACATCCAGGCTCCCCGCCTTCACGAACCAATATGGCGCAAGAAGGCCCCCTCATCCCAGTGGTGAAAGGACTGCGCACATGTGCTGCATATATTTACAAATCTTGGTGGATCCAATCTAGCAGAGACTGGCTGTGGTGTGGTCGCTGGCAGAAGTGCTCAGAGTGATCATGGCTCACCGTAAAGAGGGAGTTGAGACCCCACACCACGTCCTGTAAAAACACAACCGCACAACCGCACAACCGCACAACCGCACAACCACACAACCACACAACCGCATAACCACACAACCACACAACCACACAACCGCACAACCACACAACCGCACAACCACACAACCGTTCAACCAGAGTGGTCTCCCTGTTCACACAGCTCAGCTGTGGTGATCGTAAGGCACTTTACTTACTGTGGGGGGGGCTGCAATGGAACACGACACCTTGGAAATATCCAATCACGATCACTTCACCCGTGTAATGCTTTACTGATGAATCTGGTTGCAATTGTTGAAATGTTTACAGTACAGTGTTTTAATTTAAGCAGAGGATGACAATGTACGTTTTAGGGATTGAGCCGTTTTTAAGTTTACGTGACATCGAGGATGTAATCATCTACGAACTGTAGACAGAGTTGAGTTGAAATCTTATTCAGACAGTTTGGAACCCACATGGTAAATAACAGTAGCAATAGGTATGACTACGTTACAAAAGTACTGTATTATATAGGAGGCTTATAACAATCGTACTTATCAAAATCAACTTGTTATTGATGTATGGCATGGGGAGACCTACATCAAGCAGTGGATTGAGAATGGCTATATATCTTACGTGTCACATTGTGTGTGCGTGTAAAACAGATTATTACTTGGGCACATGGCATGCAAGTTAATACATTTTGGTTTTTGGGAACAAATGGGATACTACAAATGAGAAACTTAACAAATCAGACACTAAAATGGATACACAAATGACTCATTATTTTGAATTGTCATTGTGAATTGTGACTATTTCAAGAAATGCGTGTCTAAAATTGTATCCATATCTGCTTGCGCTTAGTCAATTAGGACCCCAATGCCTTCCTCCTTCCGTCATCGTATGCACAGGAGAGCGAGTGTATTGGAGACTGGGCAAAGTCAAAATGAAACGGTCTTGGAAAACTACAATCTTCGTTCAGCTCACTGTGAACAACCCTCAACCACGTCCGCACACACCATAGAAGGAGCGGCTAGTTGACGCACAAATAGAAAATTAGAAAAACACTCTCCGCCAGCGTGTAGCTGTGGTCACCCAAAAACAGACCGTGGAACGTGTAACGACTCAACTCTCAATTAACAAAACTACGGAGGAGGCATCAAAATGATCAACCCTGCTACTCCTGACGCAATTATCTGGCTCAAGCAGCTCAGTGTAAAATTATAATAATTGCTCTAAATCAACATCAGCCATATGAAGAACGTAAAATAAAGGAATAAATCCTGAAGACGGCGCAATACAAAAACAGACAATGCCGTCACTTTACAGAGATCGTTATTAATTCACGGCAATGCCAGTGTATTAATATCATCCTTGGGCACTCTGTAAGCCAAAAAATTATGGCCAATATATCCCACATGCACGGCTGGCCATTGTGAATGAACTAATACTAACAGGAGTCGGGGTTAGAGTCGATGTTGGCTACCCATATAACACGCAAAAAGCCGCCAACCACCAACTTTACATACGCAATTAACGCCACAATGATTATTACCCAAATGGTGGAATGTATGACTGCCGCTTCTTAGGCTGATGAAATATTGGTTTTCCATTGTGAATTAAATCTATCACATACACTTGGGGTGTAATGATGCATTGAATCTCAGATTCTTAAGCTCATGATACATGCTTTGTTTATGAATGTGGCTTGTTTATAAAGGCGGATGGCAAGCAGTAATTCGCCATGCCGAAAATGTATATATATATACACAGACACACAGAGGAGGCATTTGAGCTTCCGTGAAGATTAAGGAAGCAGTACAACCTTCAACGTGCGTGTGGGAGCCCATCCAGTACCGTCTATCGAGTGCTCACGAAGTAAACTGGGGGAACAGAAACACGCAGTCCACGGTCGAGTTGGCATTGCAAACGGTCATCCCCTTAAGGACGAGGAGGTGCAGATGAGGGAGATGAAAGTGAGATCAACAAGACATAGAGAAGGAAGAGCTATAAACAAGAAATAAGATCGATGAGATGGACATGAGATGAACAAGAGATGAGGGACTTGAAGACAAGAGTTACAGATTTGTGGTTACATGTGCAAACGTGACATGACGGCATGTGACGTCTGACATTGTACCAGCACACGGTAGTTTTATTATGTGGGCCGCTGATAAATACAGGGTGTTTCAAAAAGATTGAGCCGATTTGAAATCGCTATATCTCTGCAACCACGAACCGCCCATGAATGAAACTCTTACCACTTGAAAGGGCGGGGCATAGAGAGAGGGCGGGGCATAGAGAGAGGGCGGGGCATAGAGAGAGGGCGTGGCATAGAGAGAGGGCGTGGCATAGAGAGAGGGCGTGGCATAGAGAGAGGGCGGGGCATAGAGAGAGGGCGGGGCATAGAGAGAGGGCGGGGCATAGAGTTTCACATGATGACCGCTAGATGCCTCTCCCAGCACACAAACAACCCCTAGCCTCAGTCATTCGCAAGATGGCGACCCCGCAACACAAGGCGTTTTGCGTTCTGCAGTTCAGCAAGAGTGAATCCGTAATTGCGGTGCAGCGTGCGTTTCAATGGCGTTTTGGCATTAATCCGCCAATGTCAAAGAGCGTGGTGGCACAAAAGACCATGTTTTTGTGTCACCATTAGCGACTAATCTGGACGACCTCAAAAACAGAATCACGGCAGCGGTTACTTCAGCGGAAGAAGACACTTTGAGAGGCGTTTGGGACGAATTCAACTATCGTCTCGATGTTGTCCGTACTGCAGGTGGAGGGCACATAGAGCATTTATAAAATGGTTAGTAAAACTTGATAACTCATTAAACCATTTGTAACTTTTTGTGTAATCGTAACATGTTGCCATCGTGAAAGATACTGCTTTGAAATTGGGTCCATCTTTTGAAACACCCTGTATATTGAAAGAACCCTGCCCCCGAGACCAAGGGTCGGCAACCAAAATAACAAGAGGAGCCATTTATTTTTGGATTCGGTATAAAAAAAACCTTAGTATTTAGCGTCGTGATTTATTATTTAATTTCTATTATTTATTATTATTATTTATTTTTTACCTACGTGACTTTACCGAAAAACCTAAGAGTATGAATCCTTGCAGTCACGAAAGCTTCAAATCTAGAATCAGTCCTTGAAGAGCCGCATGCGCCTCCGGAGCGGGGGGTTGGCGACCCCTGCCCTAGACGAACACTCGACGTGCACACACGGTTGCCGACCCCTGCCCTAGACGAACACTCGACGTGCACACACACTCACCTTAAGCAGATCTCACCCGTCTCGGCAATGTTGGGGTGCCATATTCTCGTAAGGCACTTCACTTTGGGGGGCTGCAATGGAACACGACACGTTGGTAATATCCAATCACGATCACTTAGCCCACGTTAACGATTTACACAGTGCTCACACTTACACGGGGCGGTGGTGCCCGGTGACCTTTGTCTCCTCGGTGCGTACACGCCGCAACGGGGCACATTAATTTCCCAGGGCACCCTTTGCAAATCAGACTATCCTCGTATTCTGAGTTCTTAACCAGTTTGTCAAATAAACTTGAAACTGGGTTAAAGACCGAGTCTGGCGAAGAACGTAGACCAGTTAAGATATCATAGCCATGGCCACAAATCGAAAAAATCGAATTCAGGCCACCTGGTTTGTGGTGCAGTGCACTAACCATTGTGCCAGTGCTCCCCGTACCATACCAGTGCACCACTAACACGTGCATATGCAGGCCAAGAAGCCACTTACCACCATGTTATAGGCATCTGGGACATCGACTTCAAACTCAAATTTCCCTCCGACATAGTAGCCTTCATCTGCAAGAGAACACGCAAGACAAGGATCAAACTTTGGCATTAATAATTCTCTGTTAGCGAGCACTACTTACGTAAGGATTGGTTTACTTAATCTAATTCTTATGCTCTTTGGTTTTTTCGGTCAAGTCACGTAGGTAAAAAATAAAATAAAAATAAATGAAATCACGGCGTTTCGGAGGCAACACAAGCTTCCGTCGTGATTTAATTTATTTTTATTTTCCTTTTTACCTACGTGACTTTACCGAAAAAACCAAAGAGTATGGACCCTTGCAGTCACGAAAAGTTCAAATCTAGAACTAATTCTTATGCTCACACACACCAATTGAATCATATGCGGCGTTGACATGTCATCAAGCGGTGACATGGCCCAGCGGGAGTGTATTCGCCGCTTGTTGCGGAGAGGTTCACGGTTCAAATCCAGTGGGCGCTCTGATTGTTACTGTGGGTAAAATAACCATTCTAATTCCACTCGCCGTCTGCTTCATAGTGGATGCTAAAAACCCCCTAACGTAATTGGCAACATAGTGTGGCACAAGATGCCCAGCCATCTTTTTCTCCCCAGTGCTGATGTTCATACATTGCACTAGGTACTCAAATAAGGTTAAGTTGACTCAGAGGAAGTCCATAACAGGATCGGATACCACATGCATCTTATGTATTTTGAACTTCTTTCGCAACGGATGTAGCCAACAGTGCTAATGTTATTAGTGGCCAAGAATCAAACACATTGTTACTGGTAGGAACCTCCTGGTTACACCAGCCCACAGGGGTTGTTGTGTCCGTCCGTCCATCGTGCATCCAAAAATGGGAGGGGTGGGGTTGGATGGAGAGGGGAGGGTGGGGAGGGGCTGGGTGGGGAGGGGCTGGGTGGGGAGGGTGGGGCTGGGTGGTGGGTGGGAGGGGTGGGGCTGGGTGGGGAGGGGCTGGTCACCCCGTGGTGCCCTTATAAAACTCAACGTTTAACCTACTCACGCCGGCTTGTGCCCGCCCTCACAGTCGGCCATATTTGCGGAATACACCACGCCGCCGTTGACCCTGACCATTGACCGAGCAACCCAACGTTCCTACCAGCTTCCTCCGCAGGAATGTGTTAATACCAGTGCTCTTAACACACATACTGGATCCATGCACTAAGACGCAGACACATCAGCATGTGCGTTCAGCAATCAGGACAAGGCTCAGGATTGTTTTAAGCGCCACTCTCTCCAGCGATTGACATACACCACATGCTGCACCGGACATCCCGCCGTACTCACCTGGCGTGATGGTGAGCTGTAGGAAATGCAGCTTGTTCGGGTCAGGAAAGTTTGTCCTACATGTGTCTGCGAACACACCTCCGATTAGCATGGTTGGCTACGTATGGTGCGAAAGAAGTTCCACATACATACAACACAAATGTAGTTAGATACGGGTTGGATGAATGCAAGGTTAAGTCAAAAGTGTCTAAACGTAACACGTAGGATTTCTCGACCGATGTTACGATTCATAATTATTTTTTTGGGTTGTCAGATCGTGTAAGCAAAATGTGTGTTGTAGACTCTCCTCCCCTTACACTGCAGATTCATAATGTTGTCACGTGGTATTGATCTCCAACACACTGGTAAAGTGCTGAAGAAGTAATACACTGGCACGTTCGTTCGCGTGATAACTGTAATAACTGGCTGTGTTGGGTGAAGGAGGGTTTCCGACACACATAGTATGTACGTGATCCAACCCACCTAATTACGAATTAGTTGCAAAAGGCTGGTTTTCAAATGACTGAATGGGAAGAAAGCAAAGAATAACATTCAAAAACAGCCCATCAAATATTTCCTCCGTCTCCACGAGAGGTCCTCAGATTTCAGTGCGAGCCTTCAAGGTTGAGTGCTCCTATTTAACCATCTACATAAACACTGTCAGCTAAAAGTCAACGCACTCCAAATGACAACACAATTTTACGTCCGTATCACCCACAAGTCCTATCCAAACAGAAATGCACCTGGATTTTCAATAATATTCAACACAACCTGTTGACCGCTATTGAAACAATTAACCTTCTACTCGATTATATATAAACAAATAAGTTTTCCCCTTAATATGCAGCCGTGTTCAATGAGTAGATTCCAGGCATCTCAGAATCAAAATATGTATCTTTGTCAGGGGCACCGTGGTAGCGAGATGTTAACTACCTCGCCTGGTATACATGAGGTTGTGGATTCGATGCCGACCCTGATGCTTGTATATTTGGAGTTTGCATGTTCTCCCCGTGGTCCTGTTTATTTTTCTCCGGGTCCTCCGGTTTTCCTCTCCACATTTCAAAACAACTTTTTAGAGTATTTGGCTGCTAGACATTTCCACATGATAAGCCACTCCTCGTTAAGCTATCATTTGTGGCCAGGTCGCTTCTGAAAAATAACTCGATAGCGATGCGTCGAAAATGGGACCGTCGTAAACCGGAGACCGCTTGTACATGCACATTGTGCTAATGTTGAGTCTATAAATATAACCGCTTAATTATTCATATATTCAGTAATTATTTATCGAGTCAAAAGTTTCAGATCTACAGCAATCCCTTGTACTTACTTGGGAGGTTTGAAGCCAGATCTGCAACTTCTGAAATTACAAAGAAAAGCACACATTTTACGGTGTGATAACACGTAATACCTTCGTGTGTAACATGTAGACTATCATGTTTTTATAAAGTTTGTTGTTGCAACGTTCTTACCCGCCCCGACTGGACTTTAAAGTTCATCGGACTCCTCTAGTATAAACACACATTTTGATTCTGATAAAATATTCTGAAATCCAACCCTTAAAATACATTGGTTCGGTATTTTTTTCAAGAATTGTGTTGGCTGTGAATGTATAAGCACAGACTGAAACTACTCTAGCAGCATCAATAACAAACACTGCCCAATGTTTGTATAATAAGTGTAAATACACCGACTGTTCTAACACAGGCTTGTCAGCAACAATCCTGATAACCTGGCCTCTGTGCATGGGAAGGTCTCCCGAGCTGGGGCCTGTTTGGTCTTCTCCTTGGGACTCTTTCTTGAGACCTATTCTCCTTCATAAAAACTTTTGTGGTTAGATCCCGTCAATAATAGAAATGTGTCGTTAACACACCACCACCCGACACAGCCAATTAGTCAGGGTTGTCACGTGGAAAAAAAGTGCCAATTAGCTACGAATTTAGCACATCGGTGTGATGGAGAGTAAATCCACAACATTTACAATTTGAGTACGACGTTTCGCTGGCGATTACAACCAACTTCATCGGGCGATTTGCCAGAATTGTGTAGGATCTGGTCTCTTTGCGAGATATTGACTCTGCCTGGAACCTGATCTGTTTCTTCATGGGATCTGGTCTCCCTCTCCCACTGGGATCTGGTCTCTCTTCCTGAGATCGTGTCACTCTCCTTCCCTCCCTGGGATCTCAACGATCTCAGCCGGACCTCTCCTTGGGCCCTGAGATCTCCCTGGTCACAAGTCCTGATCCCTCTCCTTGGGCCCTGAGATCTCCCTGGCCACAGGTCCTGATCCCTCTCCTTGAAACCTGAGATCTCCCTGGCGACAGGTCCTGATCCCTCTCCTTGAGACCTGAGATCTCCCTGGTCACAGGTCCTGATCCCTCTCCTTGGGCCCTGAGATCTCCCTGGCCACAGGTCCTGATCCCTCTCCTTGGGCCCTGAGATCTCCCTGGTCACAGGTCCTGATCCCTTTCCTTGGGACCTGACATGAGACCTGGTTTCTCTCCTCGCCTGGGACTCGGTCTCCCTGGTCTCCCTGATCTCGATATTCATGAGATCCAGTCCCCACCCACCACCACCACCCATCACAACCACCCATCACAACCACCCACCCATGACCACTAATCATCCACCACCCACCACTACCACCACCACCACCTTGCCAACGACCACCAATCCACCATCGTCACCCATCATCACCACCCACCAACAACCACCACCCACCACCACAACCCACCGACGACGACTACCAACCCACCCACCCTTGAGCAGCAGCTTGTCCCGCACCGACACCCGCCTGCCACCGCCGCCTCCTCCCTCTCCCACCGAGGTCGGGTTCCCCCCCACGCCGCCGCCACCGCTGCTGCTGCGGGTCCCGGCGCCGCCACCGCCACTGCTGTCCCGCTTCTTCTTCTGCGCCAGCGTCAACATCGTCGCCTCCTCCTCCTCCTGCTGCTGCTACTGCTGCTCGACTCCAGACGGCGATTTCTGCCTCCCGGGTCAAGGGGCACTGGGTGGAGACTCGCGGCGAGGGGAGGAGCTTGGCTCTCGAGAGGGGCGGGGGTTCCTGCTGAGGGGGCGGGGCTTTACGGTTGCGGGTGGAGATTAATGATTGTGGGCGGGGCTTCAGGTTGAGTGGCGGGAGATTTACTGCTGAGAGGCGGAGCTTCCTGCTGAGGGGGCGGGGCTTCCTGCTGAGAGGCGGGGCTTCCTGCTGAGGGGAGGGGCTTCCTGCTGAGGGTGCGGGCTTCCTGCTGAGGGGCGGGGCTTCCTGCTGAGAGGCGGGGCTTCCTGCGGAGGGGCGGGGCTTTCTGCTGAGGGGCGGGGCTTCCTGCGGAGGGTGCGGGGCTTCCTGCTGAGGGGCGGGGCTTCGTGCTGAGGGGCGGGCTTTCTGCGGAGGGGGCGGGGCTTCGTGCTGAGGGGCGGGCTTTCTGCGGAGGGAGCGGGGCTTCCTGCTGAGGGGCGGGGCTTCGTGCTGAGGGGCGGGCTTTCTGCTGAGGGGGCGGGGTTTCCTGCTGAGGGGGCGGGGCTTCGTGTGGAGGGGGTGGGGCTTCTCAGGGGCGGGGGGATGTGGTGGGGTGGAATAGGGGCAAGGGACTGCGGCGAATTGCGGCAGGTGGCAGCAGAAATCCGATGAGCTATGAAGCTCTTTGTTACAGACGTCTTGGTAGGGGCGGGTCAGAACGTTACAACAACAGGCGATACAAAAACACGATCGGAGTGCGAAGTGTAGGAAAGGTAAACGAATCACTTAAATTTCGATTTAAAGCTTTCGTGACTGCAGGGATTCATCTTCTTGGTTATTTCGATAAAGTCACGTAGATGAATCACTTAAACATATACACATACAACTGAACAATGTTTTCATCTAATAATACGGAAGTATTTTTTTGGGTTCACTAGGGGCCGTCCATAAATGACGTCACGCGATTTTGGACGATTTTTGACCCCCCCCCCTTCGTTACACGGCGTCACAAAAAGTCAGACCCCCCCCTCAAATATGACGTCACAAAGCTCTGCACCCCCCCCCTTCCAAATAAAACATGCTTCAAATCATATTCTTGGTTCTTTCGGTAAAGTCACGTAGAAGGGAAATAATAAAAAATATATATATATATAAAACAATAAAAATAAGAAAAATATAAAACAAAGAAAATATAAAAAATGTGTTTGTTTTCTATTTATTTTATTTTATTATTTCCCTTCTATATGAAACAAAAAATATATAAAATAAATTTGATTGTTTAATATTTTATTATTTCAATATTTTATATGTGTATGGTTTCATATTTTTATTATTTATTATTTCCCTTCTACGTGACTTTACCTAAAGAACCAAGAATATGAATCCATGCAGTCACGAAAGCTTTAAATCAAAATGCTTCAAATCGCTTTAAACTATTGTCATTGTAGTGTGTATTTAATGTGGCGCTGCACTCTGATGTTGTAGGAGAAAACCTTTATACTGGTAGGAACGAAGTGGACCAGACCACCAATAGATTATATCGTCCGTCCGTCCGTGTATCAACATCGCCCCCTACTGCAAACACTTGGCATGACCCTGTCCGACAAGATGGCCGCCCGCTCCCCCTGCGATCTGTGAATTAAACAAGATGGCCGTCGCTTCCGGCGCCTCACAGCGAAACTTTTTGATCGACTGACTATGGGCGAACTCATTTATTCTGGTGGGTGAACAGTGGCGGGGAGGGGTGGAGGAGGAATTGATGATAAAAACAAACTTGCACCATCGTTACAGCTGCCGCGACGAGAGATGTGGGAGGAGAAGCGGCGACCGCTGCCTTGCAGGTGAGAGGTGCGTGTGTGTGTGCGCGTGTGTGCGCGTGCGTGCGTGTGTGTATGTGTGTGTGTGTGCGTGTGTATGCGCGTGTGTGTGCGTGTCTGTGTGTGCGTGTGTGCGTGCGTGTGTGTATATGTGTGACTGTGTGCGTGTGTATGCGTGCGTGTGTGCGTGTCCGGCCCACTCGAGCGGCGTGATGAATGGGCGCTATTGGGCTTCGGATCGTTATTCACGGCGAACTGGAAGCGTAGCAACACAACTTCATTACGTGTGCGTGCGTGCATGTGTGTGTACGTGTGTGTGTGTGTGCGTGCGGTGTGTGTGCGTGTGTGTGTGTGTGCGTGTGTACGTGTATGTGCGTGTGTGCGCGTATGTGCGTGTGTGTGTGCGCGTGTGTGTGCGGTCGATATCCCTGTACCGGTATTAGTATTATTCCTACCAGCCCACCCCGCAGGGTCCTGTTACTGGTAGGAACGAAGTGGACCAGACCACCAATAGATTATATCGTCCGTCCGTCCGTCCGTGTATCAACATCGCCCCCTACTGCAAACACTTGGCATGACCCTGTCCGACAAGATGGCCGCCCGCTCCCCCTGCGATCTGTGAATTAAACAAGATGGCCGTCGCTTCCGGCGCCTCACGGCGAAACTTTTTGATCGACTGACTATGGGCGAACTCATTTATTCTGGTGGGTGAACAGTGGCGGGGAGGGGTGGAGGAGGAATTGATGATAAAAACAAACTTGCACCATCGTTACAGTTGCCGCGACGAGAGATGTGGGAGGAGAAGCGGCGACCGCTGCCTTGCAGGTGAGAGGTGCGTGTGTGTGTGTGTGCGCGTGCGTGCGCGTGTGTATGTGTGTGCGTGTGTATGCGCGTGTGTGTGTGTGTGCGTGTGTGTTTGCGTGCGTGCGTGTGTGTGCGTGTGTATGCGCGTGTGTGTGCGTGTGTGCGTGCGTGTGTGTATATGTGTGACTGTGTGCGTGTGTACGTGCGTGTGTGCGTGTCCGGCCCACTCGAGCGGCGTGATGAATGGGCGCTATTGGGCTTCGGATCGTTATTCACGGCGAACTGGAAGCGTAGCAACACAACTTCATTACGTGTGCGTGTGCGTGCGTGCATGTGTGTGTACATGTGTGTGTGCGTGCGGTGTGTGTGCGTGTGTGTGTGTGCGTGTGTACGTGTATGTGCGTGTGTGCGCGTATGTGCGTGTGTGTGTGCGCGTGTGTGTGCGGTCGATATCCCTGTACCGGTATTAGTATTATTCCTACCAGCCCACCCCGCAGGGTCCTGTTTAAAAAGTATATTTAATTAAGTAGAACGTGTTGTCTATATTTATTTAAAGTTTCGCATTTCGATGTGACGTCACATTTCTCACCCCCCCCCCCATCGTCACAAATGTCTGACCCCCCCCTAGGTGCGTGACGTCATTTATGGATGGCCCCTTAACCCTCCACCACCCGACAAGATTGTCACTGTGGAGGCTGCTCGCCTCTGTCTCCATCGTCCCCTCCGTATCATAACCCCCTGGCTGTCTGGTGGGGTCCGGACTTTCGTCCCCCATCTGCTCCCTATTCTGTACCCCCGTGAGTGCTGCGGATCATGTGTGCATGCTCCCCCTGCGCTGAGGTTGGCCGCGGAGCGCAAGTTGCCGCCGCCGTGCGCGCGAGATAAACAGTACAGCAATGCGCAGCCGATTACGCGCTCGAGCCGCGGGGTTGGGGGTCAGGGGCCCACCACCGCGCCGCACTTTACGCAGGTAACGAGCACGCGCACGATCGCACAAAGCTAACAGCTTCAATGCGCACAGCGGTTTCGCACACGCGAGCGGGGCACACGCCGACACAACGACTCGTCCCCTCCCGCACTCGCGCGTGTACGTCAACACAAGTATCGTACAAGGACGATACTTGTCCTGTCCAATTCCCTGGCCCTGAGAAACCGTGGGGTAAACCCCCTCGGGGGCCCTCGGGTGAAAACTCAGGGTAGGTGACCCGGCCACGAGGCCCTACGTGGGTGCGGGTGCGTGCTTATGTGGAGGGGGTGATGGGGGGCAGTGCGGTGGTGGAAGCCGGGCGGCTCCCTGGCTCGGCAGAGCGGCCCCGTCGCTGTGGCACCACATCACGCTTACACTACTGTGTTGTCATTGTAAAACAAAAGTTGGCATAAAACGACGACTCAATCATATTCTTGGTTCTTTCGGTAAAGTAACGTAGAAGGGAAATAATAAAATATAAAACAATAAAAAAAATGTTTTATTGTTTTTAACTATACATTTTTTTTATTGTTTTATGTAGAAGGGAAATAATAAAGTAATAAAAATATAAAACTATTTAAAAAATATATTTTTTTATTGTTTTATTGTTTTATATTTTTCTTGTTTTATATTTTTCTTATTTTTATTGTTGTATATTTGTATTATTGTATGATTTCCCTTCTACGTGACTTTACCGAAAGAACCAAGAATATGAATCCCTGCAGTCACGAAAGCTTTAAATCAAAAGACGACTCAATTGTTGACCCTTCCCCGCGCCTCCGATTGACGACGTACGGTGCGAAAGAAGTTCAACACACAGCGTGGCAGGGAGTCGACAGCACGGGTGGCAGGCGGTGGGGCCCAGACTGTGGGAGCAGCAGCAGAAGGCAATGAGAGACCTCGCTCCCACTGGCGGGCTTTCACTGAAAGTCTTCGTAGCAAGCAACAACAATAGCCACAACAACAACCACAACAACAACCACAGCAACAACAACCACAGCAACAACAGCCACAACAATAAAAACCACAACAACAACAGCCACAATAACAACCACAACAACAGCCACAGTAACAACAGCAACAACCACAACAACAACAGCCACAACAACAGCCACAACAACAGCAACAACAACAGCCACAACAACAACAACAACAGCCACAGCAACAACAACCACAACAATAGCAACAACAACAGCCACAACAACAGCAACAAACAGCTGAGTGGACTTGCCGTGGTTACCAGCAGTGTCAAGATCGGCCTCTAAGCTCTTTAGTTTTATATTTATGATGCATTTGTTATAATTTCACAATTGTTACATTGTGATTGTATGCGTGGGTTTGTCTACATGGTTTTGTTATGTAACATTTTGTTTGTTACATAACGTTGTTATGTTACATAACGTTGTTATGTAAGTTTTTTTTTAAAGATTACCGTAATACAATGTTCAGTCTTTAATCGTTTTTGTATTCTATTCTCAGCTTTTAACGATTGTATACAGTATTTTGTAAATTCTCAAGTTTACGTTTTTTACTTAGTTTGTTGTTAATTAGCATACGCGTTTTGTGTACTCGTATGTGTGTCTATATCTTGTTAGTACGTGTGTATGTGTGTGCACGTTCACATTTCATTAAGTGTATTGTACGATGTTGTATAGTATAGTGGAATGTTCATGGGTAAAGTATAACTCGTTGGATAAATATTGCAGTCTGTCATACAATTTGGTGTGTGTGTGTTGCAGTGAACTAATTTGGGGAGCGGTGGTGCAGTGGTTAGCGCGCTGCCCTACGAACCTGCAGAACAGAGTTCCATTCCTGCTAACGGCCAACACCACGGTGACGATTATCTGAACCAGTCCTGGGCATCCCCTAGGTCGACTCAGCCTCAAATGAGTACCTGGTTTGTAAACATCGCCACTAGGGAGACAAAGGCGGCCGGGCGTGGTGCTGGCCACCCACCCCCTCTTGTACCGTTCCAGCCTTCATAGGTGCTCGCTTTCAGCACTTTCCCCATCAGTCTGTTCAGGCTATACGGGGGATCTTTGTTGATATAAATAGTCGTGGCATTGGTGGTGAAAGTAGTGGCAGTGGTGGTGACAGTGACCGTGTTTGATGACAATTGTGGTAGAGGCGAAAGTAGTGACAATGGCAGTGGTGGTGAAGGTGATGGGCGTTGATGGTGAAAACAGTGGCTTTGATGGTGAAAAGTGGCGTTGATGGTGAAAACAGTGGCTTTGATGGTGAAAACAGTGGCGTTGTTGGTGAAACCAGTGGCTTTGATGGTGAAAACAGTGGCTTTGATGGTGAAAACAGTGGCGTTGATGGTGAAAAAGTGGCGGTGATGGTGAAAAGTGGCTTTGATAGTGAAAACAGTGGCTTTGATGGTGAAAAAGTGGCTTTGATGGTGAAAACAGTGGCTTTGATGGTGAAAACAGTGGCGTTTATGGTGAAAACAGTGGCTTTGATGGTGAAAAAGTGGCGTTGTTGGTGGTAATGGTGGCGTTAATAGTTGCTGTAGTAATTGGGATGGTAGTGGAGTTGGCTTTGTTAGACGACAACCGGCAACCATTTTTCTAATTGATCTTACCTCAATCTGATTTTCATCGGCGAGCAATCCGTATCAGGCTGGAACACGGACGGGGGGTGGCTGCCTCGTGGTCTTGGACGCTTTGGTCGTGCAAGTTGGTCAGAGAATGGTGTTCAAGGCTCAGAGGAACACGATGACAGCTGCCGTAGGAAAAACAGGCAGTCCGCAATGTGGAGGAACCGACGTTGACAACAAAGCAAACGCAGAGCTTTGAAAACTTCACTTAAAAATATTTTCCTTTTAATAACACAAATACTTTATGATGGTACAATCAAGGAAAGAGGCTTCTCGGGCAATATAGAAAACGAGTGTGCACATCAGACGAAACACGCAAAAAATGTCAAGGAGTTTACTATTAAACTAATTTATCAGAGCTGGAAGGTCGTCACAGCAAATGCTGTGACTGCCACACCTTTTGATCGCTCCCATCCTGCCAGATCCCGACAACTGTTGCACACTTTGCAGCTGATTTCTTCTAACTTTTACTTTTAGTTTACCATGTCTGCTTCTTGAATAATAATGATTGGTATTTAATCAGTGATTTTAATGTTGATTTGAAGCTTTCGTGACTGCAGGAATCCATACTCTTTGGTTCTTTCGGTAAAGTCACATAGGTAGAAATAAAATCAGATAAATCGCGACGTTTCGAACGCAACACAAGCGCCTGAAACGTCGCGATTTATTTTATTTCTACCGACGTGACTTTACCGAAGGAACCAAAGAGTATGATTCTAATGTTACTTTACAAAACTTGATATCCTGGAACTTAAACCAACATTGTGAGAAAATTCTCAGCAACAATTCTTTATCCAGTCCTTCATGATCCTGTCTGTTACAACCAATGCTTTATTTTATTCTGGAAGATGGCAGAAGTTCCATTTGCAAGAGAGTTGTAATTTTACTCGGTAAAAAAAGATATACAGCTCACACATTCACACACACACCGAACTAGAAAAATGTATTTTAAAAAAGTGTAATTTTTGTGTCACATCAATCATTTACACTTCTTATGAGCCTATAACACTAAAATCGCAGCCACCACAGGTAAAATGTGCATGACATTTCCATACATTGTAAATAATCTATTCCAACAAGCACGGCTGCACATGAAGCCTAATAATTGATTTTAATCAACGATTCTTTTCACGCTGATTACTCGGCAGTACGACTTTTGGCTGCATCCACTTCCAGCGTGGGCGGCTGCTGCCGTTTCCGCGACAGCTTTGTGCGGCCCCTGGAAGTCCTCGGTGGAGCAGCAGTAGCAGCAGCAGCGGCAGCCGAGGCCGGCGCCTTCGCTTGGCGAGCGGAGGCCTCGCGGCCACGGAGAGTGACCCCCGTGGCTCTCTCCTCCACCTCGACTGCGCGTGGCACGTCACCGCCTCCGCCCACGCGAGCCTCTGTCCTCACGCCCCCCTCCCACTGCCGGCCCGAGCTCTCGTCGTTTTCCTTCATCTCCTCGAGCCTCCGTGCCCTCGTGAGGGATATCTGAGGGCTGTCCGAGGAGGTATACTGCGCCGGATCTGCTCTCGTGGCGGTCCCGGTGCGATGAGATGGTGGTTTTCGATCTTTTCCCTTCCTGTGCCCGATCTTCTTGACTCTACGCGAACGAATGCACAAAATAGTGTTTAAAAATGTCTGAACTTCCATAATGAAGTAACCTATGCATGTATCCATTAGATCATCCAGCCGACTGACTGAGGTTAGAGCGCTAGATTTCAATAAAAAAAAAACTTCCATTCCTGGTCTTTGGTCGACTCAGATTACCATCCCCCGAGAAATTATAAAATACGTAGAAATGTGGGGTACATCAGAATGATAAAATAAAGTATATAAGCTCAAATTGGATAAGTACACCAATTTCCAAGCTTCGTCAAGGCAGCAAAACAACAGCAAAAACAGTCCCAGACCACACCAAGTCAACACACAGCACCGAGGCCCTGTATGTGTGTGCAGAACCCAAGCTCACATGTGCTTGAGCTTGGCCTGCCGGCGCTGAGCAGAGGCGGTGAGCAGCGCCTTGGCGTCAGCTTGACGCACTGCCGGACAGTTAAAGTACTCGGAGAGGGCACGGTCCCCACACCTCGCATCCACACCCTGATGGGACAGGAAAGCGTGGATTATAGGAAGAATACATCTGTGCACAATAAGTAATTCATAAGAGGAGCTTACTGTTCATAATTAGCATTGTGTTAGTAAGCAAAGGAATCATATAAATTGAAGAACTAAACCATTTTTTTTATTTCACCAGAAACGACCCGGCCACAAATGATAGCTCAACGAAGTGGCTTATCGCGTGGAAATTTAAACGAGCCAAATACTCTAAACGCACGTGTCTAATTGTGGAGGGAAAACCCGGAGAACCTGGAGAAAAAAATCCATGCGACCACGGGCAGAACATGCAAACTCCAAATATACAGCAGGCATCAGGGTCGGGATCGAACCTACGAACTCCTGCATATCAGGTGAGGTAGTTAACATTTCGCCACCCCTGATGACGTGGGCTACACTTCAGTGAACGCTCCGCTTTAGTTCAAACCATCTACCTGGTCCAGACGGAATGAAGATGAACCATACGTATACTGGTCGTTGGTCTTTTGTGGCTGCCCAATGGAGTCCTCAAATTCTTCCAATGCAAACACGAGAGTTGGGGGCTCTTCTGTGACATATGTGTGGAGGCAACTCACTTCCAGACGGAGCAGTGGGGCCACTGGAGTTGGAGCAGCTGGAGGATGTGGGGGTGGCGGTGGTGGGGGTGGTGGAGGTGCTTCGCAAACAGCATTCACGCACACAATAAGCTGTTCTGGGAATATGGGCATCTTCACATACGAGCGCTCTATGAGACGCACAGGAAACACAGAGACACACAGGAGACACTCAGGAGACACAACGACACACAGGAGAAACACTGACACTAATCTGGAATGCTTACCAGTTGATAGCATGGAACTTGTTTCATGTGAATTATAAACCACCAAGTGAGAGCCACACTAAAAAGTGTCTTTTTAGAATAAAGGCTGAATAGTGTCTGGAGATATGGTTGATACTTTGATTAAAATTGTAACTTGCATACTTCACAATGTACATGGGAAACATGAATATTCACATTTTATGGAATTTCTGAGTTTTTTAGCGCTCCATTTAGGGATCATGTTTTCTTGTTTACATCCGAGCAAGTCAAAGTTTTCTTTCGATTTAAAGCTTTCGTGACTGCAGGGATTCATCTTCTTGGTTCTTTCGGTAAAGTCACGTAGAATGGAAATAATAAAATAATAAAAATAAAACATAATAAAATAATTTTTACGACGTTTCGGCCACAACGCAAGTAGCCGTCCTCAGGTGGAGAACAGGTCTGTCGAGGAGACAGAGTCTGAATGACAAGCCCCAGGTTTGGAGCGACTATTTGGGGCTTGTCATTCAGACGCTGTCTCCTCGACAGACCTGTTCTCCACCTGAGGACGGCTGCTTGCGTTGTGGCCGAAACGTCGTGAGAATGATTTGATTATGTTTTATTTTCATTATTTTATTATTTCCATTCTACGTGACTTTACCGAAAGAACCAAGAAGACAAAGTGTTCTTGTTTACATTTCAAACGAGTCAAAGTTACCCACCAGAGAACCGCCCGCTCAGACAGCGCAGAACAACGTGCCTCTTTCTGAAGTACGTCTCCACCTCCACGTACTTCCCTGGAGGAAAATCAAGTGTCATCACACTGGTGTGTATGAACTAAGCTAAAATTTAGATTTAAAGCTTTCGTGACTGCAGGGATTCATCTTCTTGGATCTTTCGGTAAAGTCACGTAGAATGGAAATAATAAAATAATAAAATAAAACATAATAAAATAATTCTCACGACGTTTCGGCCACAACGCAAGCAGCCGTCCTCAGGTGAAGAAACAGGTCTGTCGGGGAGGCAAGGCCCACCAAGCTATACAGCTGTTTTCAGAAGCGACCTGACCACAAATGGCAGCTCAATGAAGCGGCTTATGTGGGAATTTACATCGGCCAAATACTCTGAAACGCATGTTTCGAAATGTGGAGGGAAAAACTGGAGGACCTGGAAAAACATCGACGTGACCGTGGGGAGAACATGCAAACTCCAACTATAGCAGGCACCAGGGTGGTTTTGGGATACGATCCAGCCCTGTCTAGCTCTTGTGCCCCTGTCTCATCATTGCGCTTTTGCCTTCCCGTGCCCTTTTGATGTTTTTCTGATTATTCCACCCGTTTCGTCTTACTCTATATATATATGGCTCGTCTTTCTTTATCGAATTGTGCGCATTGTCGTCGCTTGACGACCGTTCTAAACAAAATGCAAGCCTGTAAACCGGTAGCTGCGTGACAATTGTTGATGGCCCACGTAGAATTGTGAAACTCCCAAACCCACTGGACTGCGACAGGACAGGGGAGCACGACAAATGGGCTATCAAGTTTTTGAGTCAGCTGCCCAGGATTGGGAAAAATCTAGCCAATAAATATTGTTCCCTTTTACGTGTGGATTTGCTCTTGGAACTTGCAAAGGGCTGTCCGTTTTAAACATAGAATCCGTATGTAATGGCTTCTTATATTGAAATCCACCGTGCGGTTTGAACTTTTCTCATGTATTATTATGTAGAACTTATTTTGAACCTCATGTAGCCAGACGTGCTAACCAGAGGTGATCGTGCCTAAAATGCAACTGGATTAAAATTAGAAATTCCAGAACTTGCTGTTTATTTATCTAAAAAATTGATTAACTTCCCAATTAATCAAGAAGGAAATCGTGTGCCCAAGTCCACAGTGTGCAGCCCATGGTGAGCAGTGAGCAGGGCACCTGCATTGGTCACCGGCTTGCTGTGCGCCAGCTCCTTCATCTGCTTGGACTGCATGGGCTTGCGCTGTCTTCTCAGTTGCAAGTAGGAGTTGACGCGTTGCTCCACCACGTCGCTCAGCAGCGACAGCACCTCCTGCGCAATCGAGCGAGGGACGGTACGGACACACGAGGCTCGCGATCAACATGCTGCAGCCACTAAGCCGACACCTGAGCTTGGATCCTGAGTTTGAATCTGGGTTACAGCCACCCCAACGGTTAAACCAAGCGTGGAACTTTTTTGTTGTTGTCTTAGCCCGGTCACAAATCAGTGTGTAAATATTTTATTTTTTTAATGTGGTTGTAAGATTCAGCTGAGAGCAGCACTGAGGAATACAATGTATAAATACGTGTCAAACTACAAAAAACATCAACCCTCACTCCTGGGCAAAGGCCTCCCCATGCCACGTTTTATGGGGGTTGTTTAACCAAACTTCACTCGGCTGGTGAGGGCAGATTGGTGCAGCAGGGACCCAGAACCAGCACATTGTCGACACGGCTTGTAGCTGGAGTTCCGAATCGACGTTTATTTCTACAACTTCACGGCATGACGCCAACAACACAACCGGAGCACAATTGGGAACTGTCCAACACAGTAGAAGTAGTAACTAATTGGCATGTTTTATTTACATGACAAAACTTACTAATTGGCTGTGTCGGTTGGTGCGCGGGTTTAACGACACATTGACATTTACGCAATCTAACCCAAAAAAAACTCTTGTGGATAACATTGCTCGTGAAAGCCTCCTACTACGTGTTAAACTAACGTTCAAACAATGAAGCCTCACACAGGCACACAAAAAGGACACGGGCAGTCAGGTTGCTGGAACGCTGGGATCAGCTCCACCGTGCGAGGCACCTGCTTGTATGGACGTTGGAGACAGCTCCACCTCGTCGTCCACCTCGTCACGGGTCGCACCTCGGCCAGCACCACGTACGGGCCGCACTGCAGGAACGAAAGAGCAACCGCTCCGTGTGACGCACACACAGCAGCAGGAGCGACTTCATTGCATGCGGCACGCACACTTCGATCACTCTGACACACAGTCCCGAGACACCGACTTAAACTGGCTTATCCATCGATGAAAGCATCTTAGCCGCACTCGCCACTTAAAACTCGATTGAAAACTCATCTATTTAGAACAGTTTGATTGTGCGTGTGGGTGCATACCTGTCAACCCCTTATCAGTGCCTACCTTATTACAGACCAATTCAGACCTCATAGGTCACCCCGTGCCCTTATAAATTAGAACGTTCATCCTACAAAGTCCCATCACAAGGGAGAAACACAAAACAAATAGACAAAACAAATGTGCCCATATTGAAACGCTGTACGCCGTATGGACCTGCAAACTCAATTTCCCTCGACAAGAATACGGGTAAAGCATATGGGTTGACAGGTGTGTGTTTAGTTTGTTGTCCTTCCCCCGCATCTCCAATTAGCACGGTTGACTCCGTACGGTGCGAAAGCTCAACATACATACACATACATCAGGTATGGGGTTTCTCCACCCTACATACTTAAATGTAAGGTGCTCCACAAACCCGAAGGGGACGTTGTAGAATTCTACTTTTAAGGGTTTCCCCTCCACCTAGTGGAGCACGTTTCCCTTTTGCAGCAGTGTTCTTCATTGCAAGGTCCGCGGGCCTTTAGTGCGGCCCCCGACAATACACAAATGTGAAAATAGCCCCCATCATCATCATCGTGCTGCTGTCAAACCCCCAATGGTTTCAAATATGTGGCGGCCCTCACTCTGAAAATGAGTGAAGAACACTGGTCTACAGACTCACCTGGGGCCCATAGACTCACCTGGTCTACAGG
This sequence comes from Lampetra planeri, assembly GCF_965212315.1. Taxonomy (NCBI): domain Eukaryota; kingdom Metazoa; phylum Chordata; class Hyperoartia; order Petromyzontiformes; family Petromyzontidae; genus Lampetra; species Lampetra planeri. Next base: position 21,466,152 of record NC_136110.1, read on the forward strand.
GAAGATGAGTGAAGAACACTGGTCTAGACTCACCTGGGGCCCATAGACTCACCTGGTCTACAGTGAAGAGGAGTGAAGAACACTGCTCTACAAACTCACCTGGAGCCCATAGACTCACCTGGTCTACAGTGAAGATGAGTGAAGAACACTGGTCTACAGACTCACCTGGGGCCCATAGACTCACCTGGTCTACAGTGAAGATGAGTGAAGAACACTGGTCTACAGACTCACCTGGGGCCCATAGACTCACCTGGTCTACAGTGAAGATGAGTCAAGAACACTGGTCTACAGACTCACCTGGGGCCCATAGACTCACCTGGTCTACAGTGAAGATGAGTGAAGAACACTGGTCTACAGACTCACCTGGGGCCCATAGACTCACCTGGTCTACAGTGAAGATGAGTGAAGAACACTGGTCTACAGACTCACCTGGGGCCCATAGACTCACCTGGTCTACAGTGAAGATGAGTGAAGAACACTGGTCTACAGACTCACCTGGGGCCCATAGACTCACCTGGTCTACAGTGAAGATGAGTGAAGAACACTGGTCTACAGACTCACCTGGGGCCCATAGACTCACCTGGTCTACAGTGAAGATGAGTGAAGAACACTGATCTACAGACTCACCTGGGGCCCAATAGACTCACCTGGTCTATAGACTCACCTGGGGCCCATAGACTCACCTGGTCTCAGTGTGTCTCACCTTCAGAGGCAACGTGTCCCGATCTGGCTCCATGAACCCGATGATCCGGCTGGTGTTGCTTGTACAGCCGATGTCAATGCTGCTGCTGTTGTTGTTGTTGCTGCTGCCACAGTTGTTGCTGCCACAGTAGTTGTTGTTGCTGCTACCACAGTTGTTGCTGCTGCTGCCACAGTTGTTGTTGTTGCTGCCACAGTTGTTGTTGCTGCCACAGTAGTTGTCGTTGCTGCTGCCACAGTAGTTGTTGTTGCTACCACAGTTGCTGCTGCTGCTGCCACAGTTGTTGCTGTTGCTGCCACAGTTGTTGTTGTTGCTGCCACAGTTGTTGTTGCTGCCACAGTTGTTGTTGCTGCTGCCACAGTTGTTGTTGTTGCTGCTGCCACAGTTGTTGTTGTTGTTGCTGCCACAGTAGTTGTTGCTGCTGCTGCCACAGTAGTTGTTGTTGCTGCTGTCACAGTTGTTGTTGTTGATGCTGCCACAGTTGTTGTTGCCCCGGGCACGTTGCCTGCAACCAAGAGACGAACAAACACAAAACCGAGAGGTCAACCACCTCGCCTGGTGTAGCAGCAGGGAGGTCGTGGGGGGTTCCATCCCGACCCTGACACCCGCTGCTGTATATGTGGAGTTTGCGGTGTCTCTCTCTATCTCTGTCTCTCTATCTCTACACATTATTAATAATCAATGTGCCTTCAGAGTATCTGGGTGCTGTATATTTATCCCACGACAAAGCCACTTTTCGTTGTGCCATCGTTTTGTGGCCAGGTCGCTTCTGAAAAAGAAGGTACGTAGCTCAGTGAGCTTTAGCTTACATTTTTTTTTTAAACAGTTTAGTTAGAAGCAGCGAGGGAAAAGCGAAGGCCGATCAGAAACCAGCCACATTAACCCCACGCACGCGTTTTAGTTTAAATTGTCTTAATAGAGTAGGTTTGGGTCAGGGGATGTGCTCGCGAATACAACCTGAGAGCGCCCAAGAGAGCCGTGGAGTTTTTATCCCAGGGCTGGAGCTTATCGTCTAATAAATATCAATAAACATCACTAAATATGGAGCTCACGTCCTGAGCACTTTTTGAACTTCGAGCCGCGGAGTTTTTCTCCCGGGGCTGGGGTGTGTAGTTTACCGCGGACTCTTAACCTTCATGTGGGCAGGGTGGAGGGGGGTGGCCGCGTGTTTTGCAGCGGTCCCTGAACCTTAACCCGGCGGTCCCGTGCTGAGCAGCGACGCCGGCGGAAGCAGCAGCAGGAGGGAGAAGCAGAAGCAGCAGGAGAAGCAGCAGAGGGAGGGAGGAGAAGCAGCAGAGGGAGGGAGAAGCAGCAGAGGGAGGGAGAAGCAGCAGAGGGAGGGAGAAGCAGCAGAGGGAGGGAGAAGCAGCAGAGGGAGGGAGAAGCAGCAGAGGGAGGGAGAAGCAGCAGAGGGAGGGAGAAGCAGCAGAGGGAGGGAGAAGCAGCAGAGGGAGGGAGAAGCAGCAGAGGGAGGGAGAAGCAGCAGAGGGAGGGAGAAGCAGCAGAGGGAGGGAGAAGCAGCAGAGAGAAGCAGGAGAGAAGCAGCAGGAGAGAGGGAGAAGCGGCACGAGAAGCAGCAACAGAGGGAGCAGCAGCAGGAGAGGGAGAAGCAGCAGGAGAGAGAGAGGAGAAGCAGGTGAAGCAGGAGAGAGAAGCAGCAGCAGAGAGAGAAGCAGCAGAGAGAAGCAGCAGAGAGGGGGATAAGCAGGAGAGAGAGAGAATCAGGAGTAGGCAGTGAAGAGAGCTCATTCGCAGGGGTTTGCGGAGAAGGGGGGGGGCGAAGCAGGAAGAGAAGCAGCAGCAGAGGGGATTAGAAGCAGGCGCCCGGCAAAGAACGAGCAGAGAGACGTGAGAAGCGGCTGCATCATCGTCGTTGTTAGTACGCAGACTCTGGGGGGTGCAGAAGCGAGATAAGAGGGCTGTGGTGAAGCAGTGGTGGTGGGTAGAGAGGCAGGTGAAGCAGCAGTGGTGGTGGTGGGTAGAGAGGCAGGTGAAGCAGCAGTGGTGGTGGTGGGCAGAGAGGCAGGTGAAGCAGTGGTGGTGGTGGTGGGTAGAGAGGCAGGTGAAGCAGTGGTGGTGGTGGTGGTGGGTAGAGAGGCAGGTGAAGCAGTGGTGGTGGTGGGTAGAGAGGCAGGTGAAGCAGTGGTGAAGCAGTGGTGGGCAGAGAGGCAGGTGAAGCAGTGGTGGTGGTGGTGGGTAGAGACGCAGGTGAAGCAGTGGTGGTGGTGGTGGGTAGAGACGCAGGTGGAAGGGAAGAAGAAGCGTGAGGAGCCGGCGTCGCAAGAGAGTCCCGGAGCCATGATCGTGTCTGTGAAGCTGTTGCAGGGAGGGGAGTGCTCCCTTGAGGTAGAGAGGTGGTGGTGGTGATGGTGGTGGTGGGTGGTGGTGGGTGGTGGTGGTGATGGTGGGTGGTGGTGGTGGTGATGGTGGTGGTGATGGTGGTGATGGTTGGAGGTGATGGTTGGAGGTGAGTGATGATGGTTGGGGATTATGATGGTGGGAGCTGGGTGATGATGGTGGGAGGTGAGTGATGGTTGGAGCTGGGTGATGATGGTGGTGATGGTGGGTGGTGATGGTGGTGGTGGTGATGGTGGGTGGTGGTGGTGATGGTGGTGATGGGAGGAGAGTTGATGATGATCGCGGGAGATTGATATGGTTTGGAGGTGAGTGGTGATGGTGGAGGTGATGGTGGGAGGTGAGTGGTGATAGTTTGGAGGTGAGTGATGGTTGGGGGTGAGTGATGGTGATGGTGGGAGGTGAGTGGTGATGGGTGAGTGGTGATGGTGGAGGTGAGGATGTTTTGAGCTGGGTCATGATGGTGGGAGCTGGGTGATGATGGTGGAGGTGAGGATGGTTGGGGGTGAGTGATGATGGTGGGAGGTGATGATGGTTGGAGCTGGGTGATGATGGTGGAGGTGAGGATGGTTGGGGGTGAGCGATGATGGTGGAGGTGATGATGGTGGGAGCTGAGTCTTGATTGTAGGAAGTGTGAGTGGTGATGGAGGGAAGTCAGTGGAGGCGAGTGATGATCGTGTGACGTGAGTGGTGATTGTGGGAGGCGAGTGGTGATTGTGGGAGTTGATTTGAGGTGAGCTGTGATGGTGGAAGGTGAGCGGTAATGGTGGAAGGTCAGTGGAGGCGAGTGCTGATAGTGGGAGGTGAGTGCTGATAGTGGGAGGTGAGTGCTGTGAGTTGGCCACTAATGGACCTCGTCTGTGTGAGTGTAGGTCTCGGAGTCGGACCTGGTGTCACGGCTGAAGGAGCTGGTGGAGCGTGAGCTCAAGGTCCCCTCCGAGCAGCAAAGGCTGCTCTTCAAGGGAAAGCCGCTGATGGGTGAGCATCTGCGCGAAGCCACGACCCTGGAACGGGGTCCAACCCAGGTCCTGCTCCTGGAGGAGGAGTGGGTATGGACAGAGGAGGCACCGCATTGTTCTGGCTTTGACTCTTGCATCCTTCACGGCCGATGTGCTGGAGCTGTCAGAGCTAAGGGGCGGGGGGGGGGGTTTAACAACATCTAGGAAGGAAGACACAAACCTAAAAGACAATTCGCTTTCGTCTTGAAAACACCCGCCCTAGTCTGTGTGTCCTGGGCTGGCCGAAATGAGTTGAAAGTTTTGGTAACTTGCTTAAACGATACTTTTGTGTCACGGTATACACTACGTTCTCATCGTACAACAATGATATGATGACATTGCTTTATTAAATGTTTGGTAGTGATATCAAATGAGTGCAATAATCGCACGGTTGAAAATTATTTGATGGTCTTGTTGATTCCGAATCAAACTCGTGTTGGACGACCTGGGATACACAGCCTCGGTGTGCATCTAAAGGGCGAGTGTTGTTTAGGTTACGTGTCTACCTGTAAAGTGTCTTGAGCATCTGGGGTTTTTAGCGCACGGCTGTGTTGTTTGGCACTGCTATCGACGGGAATTTTAGGCATCTGTATTTGGGGCGGGGAGGGGAAGAGCAAAAACATCTTTAAAGTTTACTTTCGATAATGTGCCATTTTTGCTCTAGTGATCTCACTGCATATTTTCCAAATATACCGAGTGTTGAATCATTTTACTGCACCGATTTTCCAGGCTAATCCTACAACTTCATGAACATTTTGTCGATTCTTTTCACGCAATTTATTCTTCCATAAATCCCTGCGTTAAAAGGGTTTTTTGAAAATCTGTTGGCTACCCCATAAATGGGTAAGCTTTGACAAGTTGTCATCGTGGTGTCGGATAAAACACAGCGTGGGTCACACGAACTACATCGCTGGAGCACCATGAAACTCCTGTAATTCACGTAAAGTATTTTATTCTCACAACAAAAGCTTCAGACTTTTGTTAGACAGCCGCAAGGTGTTGTATCTTAAACGACGAGAGATCTTTGTCTTTTGTGTTTCTATATTTAAGCGTCCTGCCGTCGTATTTCCTGCTGTGATGTTCAAATGAGATGAAAGATCATTGATGCTTCGATCAAATTGTTACCTCGAATGATGACAGCTCGTTCAACTACACTTCGTGTTATCAGAACGACGCGTGGGTGGTGCAGCCGCCACGTATATAAATGGAGAATAAATGAGAATTTAAAGTTGCCTAATTGAGATTGTAGTTGAGTGAATCCCCGTTTCTCACATCACAGTTTAATTGCCCAATACGCACTCTTGCAGGAGGTTCAAATATAATCCATCTGCTTCAGATGCCAAAGTTTGCTCTGTGGGGGGTGTTGAATTATTACGGGCCTAGCAATGATCTGCTCTGCAATCATTCTCATCAGCACTGTCCTCATCATCATTTTGCTTCGGTCTCCGTGCGAGGCTGTCCTGCGCTCCCTCTCCGTGTGCCGCAGACGAGCTGCAGCTGAGCGACTACAGCATTCCCCACAACGCGCGCCTCAACCTGGTGCTCAAGGCAACCGAGCGGGGGGCCGTCGCCCCCACCCTGGCCCCCGAGTCGCCCACGGCCGCGGCGCCGGCGGAGGGCGACTCCACTTTCTGGGAGCTGCTGCCGCTCATCCTCGCCAAGCATTTCTCCCCGTCCGACGCGCACAAGGTCCTGCAGCAGTTCAAGAAGGTGCGTGACGCCCGGGCATAGGGAGCCCATCTAATCCACCAAGGCCCTGAGCACCCATGGAGCAGTGTCTCTACAGTGGGGGGTGGGTCCCTGTTCGATCTGTGTGGGATCCCTTTGGGATCTATATGAGATGTCTGTGGGATATGCATGGGATCATTCGAGGGCAGTGGTTCTTAATTGGGGGTGCAAGAAGCCCTTTCTGGGGGTGTGAGACATGCCACATTTTTTTAGAAGGTAAATCGAAACACAAATTAAGCACGAGCACGTAAATACAACTACTTTGTGTCACCAAACCTGTGTATTCATTAACGTGTTGTTAAGGATTGAGAATCAAAGGGGTGCAAGGCTGCAGTAAAGGTTAAGAACCACTGCTCACGGTTGAATCAGCTGAGTCTCTGCGTCACTGGGCAGTGTCCACGATGGCAGAGGCTTTTGCATCACTGACATAGATTAACATTACACCCCACAATCTGTACAACTAGAAATCGTGTCTGTGCGATCATATGTGCACTATGTGGAGTGGCAGCGTACCGTTAAGCACACGGCACTGAATATGGTGGTATGTGATTATTTGAATCGGTACTGGGTTTCCCTTATGTCCACTCAGTTTCAAATAAGTACCTTGTTCGGCTGGTCATGGAGTCTGGCCATGTGACCTGCTCAAGCACCGCAGTCCTTCACAGATGCTCACTAACAGCTCTTGCTGGAACAGTCCATAAGTTAGTGATATGGAGGATCTGCAAATTCACGATTGTTATAGGCCATGTTTTATCCTCTGGTGTGTTGACGTGAGCTCGAATTCCCATGCATGGTGCAGGACTACGATTGGACCCTCAAGAGCCTGAGCTTGGACGACGTGGAGAGGATAGCGACGCATCTCCTGCACGCAGACACGCCCGCCACTGCACGCGCAGGGTCGGCTGAGTGAGGCCCGCGCCGTGGCAGCCAATCGGAGCGCACGGCCTCGTGCCATGCGAGTGATTGAGCGAGCGGCGTCGAAGGAGGAGGGAGCGAGACGTCGCAGCGCTTGTCTGCTCTTCCACTCGCTTGCCCCCTTGCGCATCAAGAACCGAGTCTGCAGCCACACAGATCACGGCTGTTCGGGATGGGACTCAAGATGCAGAGTTTGTTAAAATGTGTTATAACATACTCTTTAGTCACCCGGGAAAGCCTTGTTGAGTATCATGGCTCTTGCAGGAGGGTTTTGCTTGGGAATTTCAGCCAATATCTGATTTGATTTGAGTGTTTATGCGTTCAAACTTAATTTGGAGCTTTCGTGACTGCAGGAATTACTCTTTGGTTCTTTCGGTAAAGTCACGTATAAAAAGAAAATAATTAATTAAATACTAGCATACGACGTTTCGATTGCAACACAAGCAATCATCATCAGGTATAAATGAAATAGAAACACAAATCTAGTATACTTAGAAATGTAATGTACACAACAGAGTCGGATAACATGTTTATACGTTGCGAGAGGAAAACCCACAGCTAGGAGAAAATGAGCAAACCCTGCATAAATAAGGTAGCACCGTACTTACTGTACTGCTTAGAATAATATGATTGTAACAGCCACGACATGGGTCTGTTTTTATCAACACCCCTGTACTGTTACAAGACTGAGAAAAGTTGTATTCCTGGTTGGGTTGAGAGAAAATGGCGAGCACACATGGGGAGGCATGTTGAATCATTTGCACATCGCATGGTGCTAGTGACACATTGAACACGGTGAAGTGGATTTTTCTAAAAGCCACGGTGGACTTGACTGAACAGGCGGTAGTTCGACCAACAGATGATTTTTACCCCTGATTAAGGTTGCTTCTTTTTTCCAAAACATGGGTCCATAGCCCTTGGACTGAAACACGGATCACTTGGATTCATTGCATTTCACAAGCGTCTCCAATGCTGCAAACTGCAATGTCTAAATGCACACACTCAGATGCTGCTGGTTTTTTGTAGGTCTCTAGCAATGGGATGTTTTACAGGTCTGTGGATAACACGCACGCTCCTTGTGAACATATCTGCATTACAAAATGTACTGTCTAATGTTTTATTTTAAAACTGTTCATTGAAATAAATTTGAAGGATTTAAAATTCTGTTTTATCTCCTGACATGGTGATTGCCTTGCATGTTGATTGAAGGCATGAACATTACCAGAATTCTAATAACCCCGGAACCAGCATAATAAAGTTGAAAGTTTGTAATTGAATTTACCAGCAGTAGAATGATTATTGTATGTTCTTATTGTATCTCCATGGCCTTTCTGGTGACGATCACTGTGTTTCGACAATATATTAATGTACAAAAATATATTTGATATTTAATAGGAATCGGTTGACCATTGCCACATTGACACAGAACCATGATTGTGGTGAAGGCTGTTTTATCAGAAATCCCTCCATAGTGGCATATCCATTAACGAATAGGTTCAGCGTATAGGTTTGTTAAGTTATCTAATACCAGGGAAAGGTCGCAGAGTCTTGTGACTTTCAGAGAGGTATTGGATGGATGCTTGGCTTATGCGGGTTTTACATTGTGGGATTTTAAGTCCTAAATCCAAATGTGTATTCTTAAACCGAAGCTGACTTGAGAAATCCCACACAAAAAGACAAGGATCATGCTCAAACCCAGCAAAGAAAATCATCTCGTGGGTATCCCTTGTAGAAATGGATTCGACGCCTTAATATAATTTTTCGCTGTATCCCCCTCTCATTCAAAAAGTTAAACAACATTTTAATTAAATCTTGACTTAAAGCTTTCGTGACTGCAGGAATTCATATTCTTTGGGTCTTTTGGTAAAGTCACGTAGATAGAAAATAAAGAAGACTTTCTCACTATTGCCTGATGAAGCTGGTTGCTGTCGCCAGCGAAACGTCGCACTCGAATTGTAAATGTTATGGGTTTTACTCTCCAACATGCCGGTGAAGCTGAACTATTAACGAATTGGCACGTTTTTGTTTTACGCGACAAACCCTTCCAAATTGCCTGTCGGGTGGTGGCGGGTTTCACGACATTTATGCGATCTAACCCACACTTTTTAAATTACGGATATTGGTGGCACGAAAGCCAAAATGTTAAGCATTTCTATTTATGCGATCAAACCCCAAAACACTTTATTACGGATAATATTGGAGGCAAGAAGGCCAACATGTTATGCATTTATATTTACACGATCTAACCCAAAAAAACCTTTATTATGGGTAATATTGGTGGTACAAAAGCCAACATGTTAAACATTTATATTTACGCGGGCTAACCCCAAAAAAACACTTTATTACGGATATTGGTGGCACGAAAGCCAACATGTTAAACATATTTACACAATCTAACCCCAAAAAACACTTTTAATTACGGAACATATTCTTGGCACGAAATCAATCATGTTAAACATTTATATTTACGCGATCTAACACCCCCAAAAAAAAAAACTTTATTACGGATAATATTGGTGGCACAAAAGCCTCGCCACCACCACTGCTGTGTTCAAACCGCGTGGTTTAACGCGAACCCTGACCCTGCAGCGTCGTCACCCAGGCAACCGCCCACAATCCCTGCTGCTCACTTCCGCGACAACCAAAGTAGCAGCAGCTCACGACGAGCGGGTGAGTGGCATTTTTACGGACTTTGTGGCCAGATTTGGCGACTTAAGAACCACTTCGGAGACGTTTGTTTGTTTGTTGCTGCTGCGAGTTAATTCCACGAGCGGCTAACGTTTTGTGCGTGTCAAAAAATCTCGTGGATTTGGCATTGCTGATGCACATATCAGTGCCCTACCTTATTACAGAGCAATTCAGACCTTATTGATCACCCCCATGACCCTTATAAATCCCAACGTTCATCCTACAAGGGAGAAACACAAACATAGACATACATGATTTTGCCCGTATTGAAACGGCTGTTACGTCGTATGGACCTCAAAACTCAATTTCCCTGTACAAGAATTCGGGCTAAATCATATGGGTTGAACAGCAATGCCGATGATATGAAATCTCGCAGCTGTTGGTTGATAGATACCCAGTGTTTTGTGGTTGACCTGCTTCCCTACGACAGCAAGCCCCGTTGCTGAAAAGTTCCGTTCTCGGCGAAAGACGCGTTTCCCCAAAACAATCTCGCTGTAAGAAACGTAACGATTACGTTTGGCGAGGTAGGACACACGCACGCACACGCACTCAGGTGAAATTTGCGGGAGAAATAACTTGAGGGTAACGCCACCGCGTTGCTGTGTCGCACCGCTCAGCTCAAGAAAGTAGTTCGCCGTTCACCGCTCAGAAACCGCGTTATAACGAAGCGCATTCAGCGGTGTAACGGTACGCGTTCCACGTTATAACGAACCATGTAACGCGTTATAACGAAGCGCATTCAGCGGTGTAACGGTACGCGTTCCACGTTATAACGAACCATGTAACGCGTTATAACGAAGCGCATTCAGCGGTGTAACGGTACGCGTTCCACGTTATAACGAACCATGTAACGAGTTATAACGAAGCACATTCCACGTTATAACGAACCATGTAACGCGTTATAACGAAGCGCATTCCGTGTTATAACGGGCGCGTTTCCGGGGTGTGAATTTTTTTTTCTCCCAATAGAAGATCCACGTTTTCTCGAAAACGTGTCGAGTGAACACGTATTAAGCAAGGACTTAACATATGCAATTGACATTTATAATGTCATGATTTTAACCACGGATTTCTACATTTAATATCAGTCAAGGCTTTTTCAATTCTTGTTCGTGTGTGCCAGAGAATGTTCTAGTACATTTGTTTACCTGGCCGAATATAATCGTGAGACTACAGGACAGTTCATGCTGACACGTATATGCGTTTTTCTTGTCTAGAGTGATGAAGTACATTGTACTTAGAATTATCAGGATTTGATTTAAGAATTTGACTACTGCCTAAAAACGTTAGCGCAGTAAAATCCACTTTCGTCTTGCGAGCATTGTGATACTGTCAGGTATGGCGATGGCGTGGGCAGTCCTTCATCCAGCAGCGGATAGATCTCGACCATCGATGACGATTTACCTTTTTTGTTTTTCACAACAGCAGCGATGTCCTCCTCCCCGCGTCGCGAAAGAAAGCTGCCGTCGCGCTGCGTCTCCGATCCGCTGGAGGACGAGCGGCAGCGGGGCGAAGCGCGCCTCTTCCGGACGCTGCTGGGCAGCTGCTACGGGCCCCAGGGCGGCCTCAAGCTCCTGCATAACGCGGCCGGCGGCCCCACCGTCGCCACCTCCACCTCGGCCGTGCTGCTCCCGGCCCTGCATCCGCCGGGCCCCACCCTGCGGCTGCTAGCGGCCGCGGTGCGTGGGCACCTGGGGCGGTGCGGCGACGGGGGCCTCTTCGCCGCGCTGCTCGCCTCCCTGCTGCTCGAGGGCGGGTGGGGGATTGAGGTGCCGCCCGGCCTCACGGGAAGAGTGCAGGGACGCCTGCTGCAGGTGGGGAAGGGTTAGGATGCGGGATCGCAGGCAGATTTCAAGGATGCCAGGTGATGATGTGTTGGGGTTAGGGCTGGCAGGCACACTGCAGGTGACCACCCGTTGCAGGTCAGAACATTTGGAATGCAGAGTGTGGGTGGCCCCTTGCTATAACAAAAGGAAATTAACACAATGTTGTAAATGTGACAATCTTGTCGGGTGGTGGAGGGTTAATGAGCCAAACAAAATACTACCACTGTATTATTAGATAAAAAAATAGTTTAATTTTACGTGTACATTTTAAATTAACTTATTTAGTTCAGTTGGTTTGATGTAGAAGAGCTGGCACCACTCAAAGGCTGAATTTGATAGTGGATTTCACTCATGCTTGATTCAATAAAATTGTCTCAGCAAAGTCATCAATAATTCCGTAAAAATCCATCCCATTCAACTTTTTAAATTGAATTCCACCCCGAGAATGAACATTGCTTGCGCCATCGCTCCACCCCGCAGCGTTATGCAAACAATGGAAAGCGGTCACGCAGAAGGCGCCGAGGGGCTGACGGATGCCACTGTGTGTTCCCAGCTGTGCGAAAGCTACCTGCGTTCGGAGGAGTGCGCTTGCCGCCTGCGCGTGGACCTGGGTTCGCTACCCCGGCTGCTGTCGCTGGTGCTCACGGTGCTGGGCAGCAAGCCGGCATGCCTCCTGTCACGACGAGCAGCGCGTCACGTCTCCACCGCGCTGCTGCGCTCCTTCCTCCACACGGTGCCGAGCTCCGGCCCGGCAAGTTGTGACGGCGGTGACGACGAACGGCCGACGACAATGACCCTGGGTCACGCCGTGCTGGTGAGCGCCGTGGGACCGCCGGTCGAGGAGACGCGTGTGCTGCCGGGGCTGCTGGTGGAGACCTCCGAGCTGGCGCTGAGCGTGGCGGGAGGGAGCCCAGGTGCCGAGGAATCCTTCCGTGTGGCCGTTTTCAACACCTCTCTGTCGGGAGACGTGGCCGAGGGCGGTGAGCGGGAGCTGCGCCACGAGGTGCGTCTCACAACTCGAAGGCTGCCTCTGAAATAAAAACCCAAGTTTTAGATTACTTGTACACATTGGACACAGAGTGAACCACGGGCAAACTCCTTGGCACAATACTGCGCTTGCTTTACGATTCATGCCAATGGCTTACATGACAATGCACTCTGCACATTGATACTTCCCCGTTGTGTTGTATATTTTTTACCGAATGCAATATCCTGCCTCGTACATGCTGTATACATCTTGGGCAGATTTTTTCCTTGACTCTTGAGTAAATGTAATGTTCCCCTGGTAATGTTTAGAGGCAAGCGTGTGCGATATGTCACACCTACTGTATGAATGTATCCAAAACATTGCAGGACTTCACGTAAAAATAAACGCACACATACAACCCTTTTGTCAATCCACTGCTGGATGGGAGCCTCCTCATGCCGTGCTCGTCTTGGGGTTTATTTGACCAACCTTCACCATGCTGGTCAGTGCGGGTCGGTTGGCGAAGGTGGGGAGCATAGACGTGGGAGCATGGTACAGTACAACAATGGATTTAGCTACACTGCCCTCTGCTGCCCACAATGCAACCACACAGGCTACAGCACCTGTTTTAGACTTGGCCCCACAGCTCCCCGACACAAGTACACGAAGAGAATACAACACATAGCCATATACTGCATAGCAATGTAGACTTGAGGCTACTGCTATTTGTGAGCACTTATTAAAGTCAGCACAGGTCATGAAAGGGTGCTGTGGGCAGGATCACGGCTGGACGCTTTTGTCTTCACCGGTGCTGATGTTTACACACTGGACATGAATTTTGCTGCGCTCTTGTAAGCCTAAGTCGACCTAGAGGTGGCCCAAGACTGGTTCTCAGATAAACGCACACACACCGTGCTGCGACGCATTCTACCCCACGCTCGTCTTCGCTTGGGTGTGTTGACTGGCACCAGGTGGCGGTCGGCGTGAGTGTGCACGGTGCCACGCTTGCGCAGCTGCTGAGTCTGGGTGAGCGGCTGCTGGCACTGGGGGTGCGGCTGCTCGCCTGCCAGAAGGTGGTCCACCCTGCGCTGGGCCAGTTCCTGGAGGAGCGCGGTGCACGCGTGCTCGACCGCCTAGGAGCTTCCCTCGTTGAGCCCCTCTGCCGCCTTACAGGTAATCATCGTCGTCGTCATCGGTAGGGCCTCATTTCAGCCGGGTCTGTCTGGATTGGCGAACCCGGAAAATTAGTTCTGTTCATGGTGCACCACTTCCACGCCTTGGTTGTCGACACTGGTCACATGCCACATGCCACAGTCCACCAGCGACCCGGAATATATTTACACTCCCAGCACACCACATCCATTGTACCACTGGCTATATTTGTGGCCACTAAGTACGTTCCATATACCACAGTCTTACCGGAAAATATTTCCAGGTCGCTGGTTAATCATCGTCATCATCGTCATCATCATAATTGCGTGCATCAGAATTTCCCCTGCACGTGCTCGGAGGTGTCCTGTGCGTGACATCCAGTGCAGCAAGTAGGCCGACGGTGTGACTTTACAAACGTACGCGTAAGCTACGGGTCGGCGGAGGCATTGCGAGCGCTGTGGCGTCTCTCCTGCCCACCCCCCCCTCACCGCCAGGCGCCCAGCCGCTCGGCTCGTTTGTGGGCGTCGTGACCCTGGCGCAGCTCGGACTCGTGCGGGGCACGGACGCCGTGCGCGTGGGGGAGAAGCGCTTCCTGCACCTATGGGGGGTCGACGCCCCCGCCCCCCCCCGTGTGCACGCTCGTGCTGTGCCACCGCAACGACGCCGCGCTCGCCGAGCTCAAGGTGCGCTCGCCTCGCTGGGCCGTCCGCAACGCCTCTCCGGCAGTGTCAGAAACCCTCCGTTTTTAAAACTTTTATTTGCTGCGCACGGACTAAAGAGCACCGCTGTATGCGGGAAAAGAAGCCCCTTCTGTGGCAAATGCGATGCACGTTGGGTCCACAAGGGATTGTGAGATTCCAATCCTGCATGGTGTTTGCCTGTGGCCTGTGGCCAAATCACGCTGTGGCCGATCTGATCAGACCTCAGAAGCTCAGCAGGTTTCAGCCTGAATGGATGACCACCATGAATAACAGGTGTTATAGGATGTGTGGTTGGCATCAGAAGGCAGTGCAGCAAAAGTTTCTGTTGTACTGTACCTCTCTTGCTCCCACGTCTATGCGGCCTGTTTATACCAATCCACACTCACTCACGTGATAAAGTATTATCATATACTCTTTGGTTTTTTCGGTAAAGTCACGTGACTTTACTGAAAAAACCAAAGAGTATGGATCCTTGCAGTCACGAAAACTTCAAATCTAGTATTATCATATAACCTACATGACCCGCATAGCATAGAGAAGCCCTCATCTAGCAGTGGATTGAGCAAAGGCCTATGCATGTATATGAAACCTTGCGTGCTTCAGGTCTCTCACCTCCGACCACAGTGAATTCCCCATGCTGTTGTGAGTGTAAGCCCTGCTTCCTGCATTACAGCTGGCGTGCCAGGCAGCCCAGCATGCCCTGCAGGCTCTGCTCAAGGAGCCGCTGGCCCTGTTTGGCGCGGGCTGTACGGAGACCCACCTGGCCGCCTACATTAGACACGCGGTGAGTCCGTCCCTTCAGTAACATAGGCACCGCACAGAATGTGGTGCATCAGCATTGCACGTAGACATAGGCCAATGGTTGCCATCCATCCTTCTTCCTGGCATTTTCCTACGAATGTGAGGTCTGCATTCCTGGTCCTCTTTCGTCACTAATTCCTCTCTTGGGCCACTCCACAGTCAGTCATATCCTTGTTTGCTATTTCGAACCATCTATTTCTAATCCTTCCATCTCGGTCTCTGGCCTGATGCTTACATGTGTATCACCTTATTTCCAAAGAGCCGTGATGCATTACATGTTGCAGTGTAATACACAAATGAATTACTGGTGAACTTTCAAACGAGATGGACTTGATTCTCATAGACAAACATCATTATCGAAACGCAGGAAGCGACCAACAGGTTTATGCAATGCAAGTTGTGGCACCGGCCACGTCACCTCTCTCAAGAGCCTCACCGGCCTTTATTATTCAGAGACAATCGCTCACATTACTTGCCCACGCAGTCTGTGAGCCCAAAAGGGAGGGGGGGGGGGACCTTTGTTTCTGTTTGCGGCGCTTGCTGTGATGCAGGCGATGGGGCTGAGCGAGGAGCTGCTGCAGGAGCTGCGCTGCTCGCGAGCCCAGGTGCGCAGCGTGGCGTCACACCTGGCGGGTGCGCTGGAGGCCGTGGCGTGCACGCTGAGCCAAGGCCGCAGCACCCACCTTGTGGACAGCAGGTGCAGACCTGGTTTGGTTTGAGGTTAGGGTTCACGTTGGCGGACTGTGCAGCCGCACAGCGTCCGTTAAAATGAGGAACCCCTATGCTTGTCTCAGTGGTAAGGCTACGGTTTTGGCCTGATACTTTTTTGTTACATTCACCGCCGAGGTTTCCGCGACATTACAGCCCTGCGGCCCTCATTCCTGTCTGCCACCTGCCACAACCCACTACAGTGCCACCACCCGCCAGCTGTCACTGCCACTGCAAATGACAACGGCTGACATTTTGACGGAAGCCGTAAGTCATGGACTGAAAATGCAGATTTGTAGTTTCAGCACGTGACATACGGCATTTCTTTTTTAAAGGAGATAAAGCGCCTAATCCAATGTGTTTGTACAGCCATTCCCAATATTATTCATAATCAACGTTTTTGGGTTAGATCGCGTTATTTATAAATGTGTCGTAACCCTCCACCACCCGACACGGCCAATCAGCAAAAAAAGCGTCACGTTGACAAAAGACAAATAGTTCAATAGTTTGAGTACTCAAAAATTGTAAATGTTGTGGTTTCACGCTTCAACACACCGGTGGGCTAAAGCAGTGAACTATTTGTCTTTTGTCAACGTGACTCTTTTTTTGCTGATTGGCCGTGTCGGGTGGTGGAGGGTTAAGACACATTTATAAATAACGCGATCTAACTCAAAAACGTTGATTATGAATAATATTGGTCGCGAAAGCCTACGTGTTAAACATTCCCAATATTGCGTGTGTATTTTTCGTTGACCACCGTGACTTCCATGCCAATATCATAACCTCGCTTGTAGGTTCTTGATGGAGATGTGCCTGGCTTGGTCTCGTTTGCAGGTTTGGGCACCTTTGGGTGGCGTGGCGAGTAGCTCTGCCGGACGAGGACTGGGAGGCCGTGCTCCAGAGTTGTGCGTGTGGCGCCCTGGTGTCGCCCCCGCCCGGCGTGAGCTGGCGGTGGCTGGGCCAACGTGGCCATCGTGACTCCACGTCGCTGGGTGACGAGGCGACGGCTCCGACACCGCTGCTCGCACCGCCGGATCCTCCACCCTCTCTGCTGCTCGACTCCTTCACGGTCAGAAGCAATGCCCTCCAAGTGGCTGTGGAGGTCGCCAGCCTCCTCCTGGATGTTAAGTGCACGATCGAGGACACCAATTAGAAATAAAGCTAGCAAATGTCTTGTTTCAAATGGGACAGTCCCTGTTGCCCTGAAAGATTTGCATACATCAGTATTTTGTCCTTGTTTAACATGTTAACTTTAGAGAAGGGCCCTTAGGCTACAGAGGTAGGCTATTCGATAATAGTGGCACGCTGTTAAGACTGTAGTGGCATACTGTTGAGACAAAGTCAATATTTTACTGGATGCAGAAGCCCAAACCGGTTAAACATGACAAGGCTTCTTGTCAACAGTGTGTGATTGGGTTTGGAATGCCACAACGCTTGTGGGCCTTTTGCTCTGTGCCGTGAGTTGGAATCTGTGTCAGTGCTTATTATGTACATGTCTGAAATGACCTGCCCTGAAATTATTTATTTTTCATTTTGTACGCATATGCAGGGTTGTGTTAACATATAATAAAGCTATTCTCGATACATTGCTGGTGTTTGCGTGCACTTTTTGCGAGACTAGATTTAATCACGCTGAGACCCGCACCTTATAATCAAGCTGCTTTGCAGACAGACCCAACACAGGAAACCTGTGAGCATTATAGGCATCTCCTTTCATGATTTCCCACACGAATTGTGTCATCTTTGCGTAGGGGGGTGGAACACCTCCAGCCCACGGTCCAGGCACCGACCGTGGCTTCATTTGATACATTTATCTGTCACTGCAAGCATCTGAGGCACGCCGATTGGGTCCTAATAGTTCGTCCTGGCGACACTGTTGCTAATGTTAGCATGCAAAGTCGCCTCTGTCACAGCGGGAAATGTAAGCCCTGATTATTTTTTCACGCTATTATTGGACAACGCTAAGGTGTGTTGTTCATGCGTGGCCCTCCGATAAATCCTTTACCACCCCTGGGAAACGGTTCCCCGCCACTGATTTCAAGGAAGATACAACACCCACTCACCGCTGTCAGATGTGTCGTCACTAGATTATGAGTTCTGCCCTCGGATGTCAATTACAATGATAATGATTTGCTTTTTGACATATTGCCCAATACACCGGGATGTCTCATTGCTTTCCATCTCAAATCAACACATTGAAAAGGCACCCTCAGTGGCACAAATGTACTCAGCACCTGGCCCGCAAATGGGCATTAATCTGCCAGTAGGGGTCGATGATGGCTCTCAATGGAGTAATTGCAATCAATGCTAAAAGCCCTGCCTCTCGCTGTCAATCTTGTAAGCCCCATGAACTGACGTCAATCAATGTCATCGTCGGCCTTGCTCAGAAGCTGTCAGTCAAGTATTGCTCCCCCGCCCATAGTTGTCAATCCATATTCAAGGTTTTTAAGGTATTAGATCGCGGAAATTTAAATATCGTTCATTGTTAAATTTGAATCACAGTTCCTATGATTACTGTTGTTACATTGTTTTTATAGCTTTATTTTGGTGATTTCGAAAACATGGTCAAGCCATTATGAGATCTCTTTTACCAGTGGCAAAATATAGTAGTAGGTTTTGTACCAGTTTAAAAGGGTAAAAACCTACTACTATGGTTAAGCCATGTTTCTTGCGGAAGTGCGGAGTTGGCCTGATAACTTTAATCGAAATTGTCTTATGGTTGTTATTGTTTGACTTGCATCACACTGGGATTTTTGCACACAGCGTTGTAATACGGTGTTTTTTTTTCTGGAAGATTTGCTGGTTTATCCAGGATGTTTCTGTTGCGCGTCGTCGCTTTAAGATGTTCTCTGTTCATATTTTGTTTTGTTGTGGCTCACAGGGCTATACCTAATAAATTAAACTTGAAAACCCGCCACCACACGACAGCCAATTCGGTAAGGTTTGTCACGTAAAAAAACCGTACCAATTAGTCACTGCTTCAGCACGACAGTGTGTTGGAGAGTGAACCCACGACGTTTACACTTCGAGAACGATGTTTCGCTGGTGGTCGTTGTGGGTTTACTCTCCAATACAACCGGTGTACTGAAGTAGTAACTAATTGGCACTTTTATTTCCGTGACAAACTTTACTAATTAGAATACCTGTCAACCCCTTATCAGTGCCTATCTTTTTACAGACCAGTTCAGATCTTATTGGTCACCCCGTGCCCTTATAAATCTCAACGTTCATCCTACAAAGTCCCATCAGAAGGGAGAAACACAAACAAATAGACATTTTTTGCCCGTATCGAAACGGCTTCACGCCGTGTGAACCTGAAAACTCAATTTCCCTGTACAAGAATACGGGCTAAACCGTATTAAGTTGACAGATCTCACCCCCCATTTATAATGAACAATATTGGTCGAGAAATCCCTACTTTCACTTAACGTGTTAATATAAAATAGCTGTCGTTATTATCGGTCCTGCCTGCTGTCAATCAAAGCCTCAAGACCCCGCCCACCGGCTGTCAATCAAAGCCTCAAGACCCCGCCCACCGGCTGTCAATCAAAGCCTTAAGACCCCGCCCACCGGCTGTCGATACAACCCGCGAGCCCCGCCCCTCCCGCTTGCTTCGCTGAAACCCGGAAGAGAATTTTTTTTATTAAACCCACAGAGTTCTTCACTGCAGTGGCACTGAGTTTAATCCGCTTCTATCTCTGTCCACAAACTCTCGTAAAACTAACGCAACAACATACACGGCCACCAACAGGGGCATCACTCGCTTAACCCCCTCGGGCTCTCTTTTTTAAATGTGGCTGCCGATCTCGTTCGAAGGCGACACCGGGTGCCCGGCGCGCGCGCCGCCGGCTTAGGTGGCCCCTGAGCGGCAGCGGATCCAGGCGAGGCCGGGCTCGCGGTGTTTGACTAGGCCGCGAGGGGTCGTGGTTGCAAGTCCAGTTCCGAACCGCTGCGGGTCTGTTCAATGACCCCCTAGGGCTGGCCCGGCCAATGTCGCCTCTTCTCTGACCCCCTTCGTCGACGGCTGTGAGGGCTGCGAGCGACGGAGAAAGTTTGCGTTGCACGCGTGGACACGTGGCACGCGTAGAGAATGCCAGGTAAGTGTGGTGTGTGTATGTGTGTGTTGTGGATTCAAGGCGTGCATTAAAGTACTTATAAATGTTGCAGATGCTGCGTTTACTCTGTGTATGAGACACTTCATTGCAGTTGCTCAGGGATGTGGAGTGAACGCCACTTAAGTCACCGATTTATTTTAATCTGTAGTTTTTTTCTCCATCAATTTACGTGGTACAACAACGTGTGTGTGTGTATATAAGATATTCATAATTTCTTCGCTGGATAAACTGATCCCCGCCAGGCGAATGTGGAATTGTCACCCCCCCCACTGCCTCGCTCGAGTCCGTCACGCCTAACGCCCGGTTTGAGATGCGTAACGCCTCGAGTCTGAGCATCGGCATTTTAGCGTTTTAAGGTTTATATTTGTTAATTTTGTGGTGTTTAATACGCGGCATGGCATCGGTGTGTGTGTATATACGACACTTGATAATCTCCGCCCTCGGAATGAGTGCCCCAGCCCACGTTGCTTGGTGGAGCTGAGAGATGCACATCGACTCAGTGTGCCACAACGCCAGCAACTGGAGTGGCTCATGCAGCCAGCTATGGCTACAGGGTTTGGTGGTGCATGTTGTTTATGTCGTTTATTGTGAAATTTCGGTCACAGTTCCTATGATCACTGTTACATTGCTTATGGCTTTATTTTGGTGATTTCGAAAAGTTGTTTGGTTTGGCCATGTTTGTTGTAGTACGGAGTTTGACTGATGGCTTTAATCTAAGTTGTCTTGTGGTTGTTGTTGTTTGACTTGCCATCCCACTGGGATTTTTGCACAGCGTTGGTGTACGGTGCTTTTTTCTGGAAGACTTTGCAGTTTTTCCCTGGATTTTTCTGTTTGCGCATAGTCACTTTAAGATGTTTTCTTGTTCATGTTTTTTGTTTGTTGCGGTTGCACCCGATTCAAGAGCCGAATGGCTCGCAGGGCTATACCTAATAAATGAAACTGAAACTGCACCGTCTGCGAGTTGCGCTTCCCATTGAGAGGCTGGCTACCAAAAATAGAAAAAAAGTGGAACGCGCTTTGCCTCCTCGGCAGCCGATCAAGATGAGCACTGCCCACGGAAGACAATTTTAATAAAAACAATAAATAGGATGCATCAAGGTATGCATTTAATTATACAGTACTACATAATATCTTCACGTGTGGCGATTATTGCAGGTGTAATGTATGGGATTTTGTGTCATTAATTTCAACAGATGCATATTTGTAGTTTTATACATGCTGCTGTGATTTGTTTACATACAGTTACATAAAATGTGCTAAATAGTGTTAGTGTATATCTATCACGTGACATGTTTACCATTCGTGATGGTGTAGCAGTTTTAAGTGACGAACAGTTTTACATGGGAATGGCCAAACGCCCAAATGCAGGACCTTCCTGAATAACAAAAACACATTTGAGACTTGGTGAAGCTTTCATGGATAAAGTGTACGGTTATTACTGCGATAAATCATTTGGCATAGACAGTAAAATGTTGTTTAGATACTATGCACAGATATGCAGATCTTCACAGAGCAAGGAGCCGGCTGTTTTCCAGACTATCTGAGCAGCAGATGAGTGATTCCAATCATATAAACACAGATGAGAGTTTGAGATGGGAGCTGGACTTTCACATGTGGACGAGTGCACTGTGAGTGGGATGTGATGTTAATGGGATATTAACGAGGCCTGGATTGCATTCATGTGTATGCTTTCAGCTTGTGGGGAGCGGTGGTGCAACGGTTAGCCATACGAACCCGGCGACCCTGACGATTATTTGAGTCGGTCCTGGGACTCCTCCCCTAGGTCGACTCAGCCTCAAATGCGTACCTAGTGCGGTGTGTGGTCAACATCGCCCCTGGGGAGACGAAGGCGGTCGTGCGAGGTGCTGGCCACCCACCCCCTCGTGTGCCGTGTCGGCCTTCAGAGGTGCTCCCTCACAGCACTTGCCCCAACAATCTGTTCAGGTTATACGGGGATCTTTGTTTGTAGCAGCTTGTACCGTAAAACTCTATCTGGACCAGCAATCGTTGAATGCACACATGTGTTCACTTTACCAGTAAATAGGACAATGTGTGAATTACACCAATAATTATATTGCAGCTGTAGCTGCAGCAGCACGGAAAGCGTTCATAATGTATCATAATTGCTCCACTGTTGCCCTGTTGGGATTATCATTAATCACGTCTAGCAAACAGTCAGTCCATTCACTGGGGCTTTGAGCACAGGGGGTTGTGGGCCGTGGGAAGAGGTGATTTATTCATCATGCGCTCATTACTGTGCTCATACATTTACGTGTGCTAAGCCCTCCAGCTAATATGGACAGCAGCGGCGCGACATTGCCAGCTTTGTTCTCACGACAGTAACACCTTTGTCATCGTGATTCTCGGGTCAGGATTGCACCCGACTCCTTTAAATAATCCCACGTGAGCGTGTGTTCCGTCTCTTTCTCGGAACGATAGGGTTAAGCGACTTGGAAATTTGTGAACAGTATTTGGCAGGGAAGAGTTGTCGTAGATGCAATCATGATGAATAGCAGGATACGATGGGTTAGGCCACGTGTTGCAGGTCGAAGGAGGGCAGGTTAACGACACGGGCATTGGGGTGGACACCCAACTGTTAGAGTTGACCTTGAGGGACAGGTGTAGAATTTTCAACAGGTATATAAAAGCATGAAAGTGATTCCATGGTCCTGTTGTCGAATCATCGGCATTGTTTGTGATGATTTTTTTTGCTTGGAAAAGATTCCCTAAGGCTCAGGTGTTTTTTTGGACAATCAACATCATGATCGTCCATTGTCTGTCCACGGTTGGTTGAAGGCCTTTCCATGTTTTCACCATCCCTCAGTCCTGCGATGACAGACCATCTCTATTCTGCACATGAACTAAAATCAATGCTTCATCTTCGCGGTTATCTGGCCTTTTGATGTATTATCTCATTTGGCTACCATTCCATTACTCATCTTGCCCATTGATACCTATTATCCCTTCTAAAGGATATATTCTTGCAAGTCTGTGTGATGTGTCCGATTTGTGTTTTTTCCCTGATCCACATGCTCCTCTCTCCCTGTCTCTCAGTGTAAGTCTGGGCTTGTGCCAGTCTTCTCCACGCTTCTTTTAAATTTATTTATGTGTAATCCAATGATCCCATCTTCAGTATTTTAGTGATGGTGAAACGCTAGGGGGCAGCGTTGCAGCTGCAAAGGAATCGTCCTGACATCACGCACCGCTCAATAAGGGAATGCCTTGCATTATTAAGGGGAGATGCACCGCAGCATTAGAATGGAAGGCACAGCCCTGCCAAGGCCGAAAACCCATACACACTCTTTCTGTTCTCCAAAGTGAAAAAAATGGTTCATTTGTAGTGACATCGCGGATGTCACTGTGTAATGCCGGCCCTAGAGAGGCACGATGTTTTGACATCGTGGGCACCACGTAAATGTGGGTGCAGTACCGGCCCTGGAGGGGCTTGGTGAGCGCTGACTGGCAGTGCTGGATGGCACCACGCTCTGCGTGCGGTGCCGACCCGTACAGGATAGGGTGTGAGAGTGCCGGCCATGGGAATGGGGTTACTAAGGGCCATGGCACTCTGGTTGACCCCAAAGGACACGTGACCGGTAAAGTCTACACAGGGTCCCCAAGTGGGGGCTAGGGGTGGTCACATGTCAGGGTCGAGATCCTGCTCGAGGATTCTGGAAGGTGGGCGTGGCTAAGGGCGGAGCTAGCCACGCCACAGAGGATATAAGCCGGGTCCCCGAGCGGGACCGGCTGCTGTTGTTCATCCTGAAGAAATCTACGTTCTACGTCCTACAGAGTCTCCAACACGTGGATCTGGACCCGAGCTGTGGTTCGGTCTGTTAGAGCTAGTTACCGTGTAATTAGTGTAGTTAGCCTGGTGGTTATGTAGCTAGTTACTGTGTAATTAGTGCAGTTAGCCTGGTGGTCCACCACTGTAGGTTGTTATTTGGTTAAGGGGCAGTTACCCCTTTGTGTTGGTATTAATAAATGTGTTGCATCCAAAGAGTACATCTGCTGCTCAGTTGAACTCGCTACACATGCATCCCTTCAAAAAGTACATTGATTTGATTCTGCATGGCACATTTTGTCTTGCCGCTTGTGCCATAACACAGTTAACGAATCTTGTTCTTGCAATTTGGAAGGCTTGCCTGGCTGTGGAAATGCTGAATTTCAGGAGTGTCACCGCACCCATCACTGTTTTTTTTTATTTTGGTGTGTTTACCAGGGTGTGCTTACCGGGTTGTGCAGAATTCAAAACTGCTCATGAAGCAATCTGTAGGAGCAACTGAATATCATTACCCATAATCCACACGACATGGGGTCAGGAGTGGACTCCAATGGAAAAAAACTCCGCAAAGTGGCATCGACCAAACATTCCATTGGTAACCACCGCCCACAGATTGTGATAAGAGCTGTTGGGCTACGTGATGGCAGCTGAGGCCACTGCTCCAATAATCTGTTGTACTGTACTTCTATGCCCTCATTTATTTAGCTCCCCGCCTTCACCAACCAGCACTAACCAACGTGGTGAAGTATGGTCAAATAATCCCCTCCCCCATCCACACACTCCTCATCTGACAGTGGATTGACAAAAGTGCTCTAAATTCACATAATTATCTTGAGTCAAACACGCCACCATAACATGTAATTGGTCGTGTTGTTATGTAACTGATAAAGCTGTAAACTAAAGATTATTAACTCCATTGAATTTATCTGACGTCCAGTTTGCCGCCCTTGATTTATGTGGTTGTTGCCAACACAAGTGACACTTAGTCAACCGTGAATCGTGTTTGCAATTCCATTTTTAATATCAGCGATGGAATTAGTCCCATAATTTACAATTATTTACAGCGGCCTGGGGAACACTGTCCATCTATCCAGGCGTGTCTGGGAGGACTGATGAATAGATGCTATTACCCTGCTACCATTGGCTTTGCAGTATTTGATTTTCAGTTGCATTCTGCTGCAGACTAGTGTTGTTTTGATTGCAATTTTTTCGCAAATTCATTTGTCAGATCCATTGCGTTTATTAACAGTTTGAACACTTTCTGGTAAAACATATTTTTTTTTATTAAAGGTCATCAATGAGCTGCAGTATAGACAAATGCGTACACTGTCACCATTCCTTTATCTAGGGCGTATCTCAATTCAGCCAAAGGTCGAAATTCCACATTACTATGGTGGGGGCAAGGCACGACATAAGACAACCACTTGATCTTCCTATAATGTGTTGCATACCTACCATCTGGCGCCTTGGAGGCGAGGGTTGGTGAACGATGTAGATTTGTGAAAATACTAAACTTGCTGGGTTATGAAGTGTTCAGGGAGGTGGCTGTATGGCAAATGGATTATTTCATCCATCTGTGCAGCCCTTTGAATGTTGTCCTTGTCATATATGCCAAACACTCATCATGGATTTGACCAAAAGTCGCACTGCAGGACCCTCCTGAAAGAGTCTGGAGACTCAGTTTAGTCTTTTTTCATGAATACAAATCGTTATATTTTTTCAGCAATAATGGGAGCTGATCTCCCGACCGATATTTCATATCACGACTTCTTGATTGTGAGTCATACAGCAACAGACGTGTTCCCAATTCTCACTGCTCAAGCGTGTGAGAGATAGAGACGCACAGGCAGCAAGGACAAGGCCGTTCTAGACTACGTGAGCAGCACAGGAGCAACAGCAGCATCCCATTGGAGGCTGCAACGGTGGATGGAGTTAACGCGATTATCCGTGGCTGGATTATCCCAGACACGCCTGTGTATATAAGCGAACATTAAATTACGTGTTTAATAGGCTACCCACTGATGCCAATGTTTGGCAAAGCTCGCGTTTTAGTTTTTTTCCCCGAGCTCTGTTATGCCAGATAATCAAGAGTTGACTGTAATATATTGCTCACGAAAGGGGAGCGTAGGAGTCCGTGTAGGAGGGAGCTGAGGCCGTGAAAGATTTTAAGGACGATGAATGAGATTTTTATCGCCGTCTCTTCGTAATAAAAATTCCGCTTTTGTTTACATCCTTGATGTGCCTTGGCTTTGGTTCATGCATAATGAATCGGTGCCTGCGGAATAGCGAGCGTTGACTTGTTCCTTTGCGCGCGTGCGAGCCTGAACCCCACCAGGTGTCCTGTGTGCGGCAAACGGTACAGCAAGTAGGTCGCTGATCATATCGCACCGACTTGGGACTGTTTTATATATATATGTCCACCTCGGGTTTGTAGGTTTTCTCTGGGTCGATGCACATCGTTCCAGGGTAGCAGGACTCGAGTGCAAAAAAAAACTGACCACTAAATTTAGGCTTTATTTCCTGAATGAGTCAAGGATTTAGATGATCACGATACGTACGTAATTACATCGCAGCGACACTAGCCTGTGCGGAATCCTTACCTCGCCATCCTCACTGCCCCCCCTTCTTGTGCAGTGTAACTGGAAAAATCGCCGCATATTAAAACAATTAACTAGCGAGTAGCCCAATGCCTCAACAGCCAGACGTAGCATTACATCATCCTTGAGGGAGCGCCTGCCCGCGCGCCTGCGCCCCGATATCGGCGCATGTCGTCTGTGCTGCATTGCTGTGCCGCTGTGAAAAAAAGATCCTATGCCCGTTTTTTTGTCGTGGTTGTTTGTTGCTCTGAGTTTATATTTCACCTTGGATGTGTGTGTGTGTGTCTGTCTGTCTGTCTGCGAGACAGAGTGGCTCCTTGTGGCATAAAATTCAGGAAATATGCATTAGATAATGGAATGACAATGCTGCTCACGGTTGTGATGAGTACCATTATAGCCGAGTTGGCAGTGACATTGACAATGTTGTGAACCACAGCGTGAACACACGGGGCAGCCTTGTTGTGTCACGGGCAGCGCAAGTGCTTGCGTGTCTGTGCGCGAGAGCCCCCCCTCCCCCCGGCTGTGCGTGTGCGCGTGCCTACGTATATGTGCAAGGCTTACGCACGCACAGATTGGCGTTTACGTCTGCACACACATGCGCACGTGCGTTCACTGGCACGCGCGCAAGCGCGTGCGAGTGCTCATCCTAATCCATTTCTCGGTCCCTGCTACCGCCACGCTCTCCCTCGCTCCTCCTCCCTCCCTCCAACCCTCGCTCCGCGACCGCTGTGCTCGCTCTCGTTCGTTCATTCCGTCCGGTGGTCCGTCCGCCACTCAGCCGGTTGGCCGGTCAGGTGGCAGTTCGGTCGGTGGTCTGGTCGGTGGGCCGGTAGGGCTGTAACACGCCTGCCTGCCCCGGTGTCCGCCCGGCATGCGGTTGTGCCATTGGCGCGGGGAGGGATGCAGTCTCTGCTCTGTTCGTCCGTGCCGTGCAGTGCCTCCGAGGTGCAGGCGTGCGGGAGCGAAGGAGCTGCCCTCCTACTAGGTGCGTCGCGCACCCGTACGCGCTCAGGGAAAAACTTTATTGTGAATCCGTGCCGCTTTTGTTTTGTGTTTTTAATTAAGCTTGCCTGCCTCCATCTGCTGGAATCTCCCGTTCTAGTCCAGTCGAGTTTGTTGTCCAACCACGGAACGCGGCTATCGCTCTCAGGCATGTTTTTGAGTGGTTACCACGTGTTGTTTGGCGTGATTGTCCGACGTTTCGCTCCGCTTGCCGGAGTAATGAGTTTCCAGCACGTGCAGCGAAACGTCCGACATGGTGCCAAGCGACAACCTGATGAAAACACATCGAGACTTGATACCGCTCAACCGTGAAAACCCACACACGGAGGATGCGTGCTGTTTTACATATGTAATCGTTTTAATGAAAGAGTGTGTGTTGCCTGTGTGTTGTGCTAACGCAGGGAGGGTCTTTGGTGTTGTTTGTAAGAGCGGGTGGTTGGTGTGCCAGGTCATCTTGGCACAATCGAGTCGGATCAAGTAGGAGCGCTTGAGCCATGAGATGCTGCTCGATTTCCCTTTGGCAGCCCCCTAACATCTTGGCTGGAACTGGGAAAAATATTACTTGGTGCTTGCAGATAGGAGCGCTTCTTCTGTGCTTATTGTGCCTTCGTACAAGCACAGAGGGGGCCATGGTGGTGAGATGTTAACTATCTCGCCTGGTATGCAGGAGGTCGTGGGTTTGATCATGACCCTAAAAACTGTATATTTTTAGTTTGCATTGTCTCTCTTTCTGTGGTAGCATGGATTTTTCTCCAGGTCCTCTGGTTTTTCCCTCTGCATTTCGAATCGTCATGCGTTTACAGTATTTTGATGCTATAAATCTCCACGTGATAAGCCACTTTGTTGAGTTATCATCTGTGGCCAGGTCGCTTCTGAATAACAGCTTAGTAGGTTTTACCTGGTAAAATGAAAAATAAAGTTGAATAGTTTTTTTAATCATGGAACCTCCTTTGCCAGTACCAAAATATGAGAATAGGTTTTCCCCTTTTTTCTGGCAACAAAACAGCTGTGTTAAGATGTTAAAACACCAAACTGAAACCTTTTACAAGGAATCATGTCTGCATTAACCACAATACTTGTGTTAGTATGCCTTTTGGCGTCCTTTGGTCTAACACCATTTGAGTCGAGGCTCAAAAGAAAGCTGTCTCTGGTATGGACCAATCAGTTTCAAAGACAATGTATTTATTATGAGAGTATGCTTTTTGTTTGCATTCTGACCACAAGTATTGTGCTTAATGCAGACATGATTCCTTGTAAAAGGTTTTAGTTTGGTGTTTTAACATCTTAACACCTGTTTTGTTGCCAGATACAATGGGAAAACCTATTCTCAGTTTTTTAATTGTCATCTTTCTTTTGGTCAAACTGCTGCAGGGTAATGTTAGGTTTGCATATGAAGATGCTAAGAGATTGGTTTGCCCACACGCACAGTTGTAAATGGACCTGGGGTAAGACAGGATGCTGTGGATACTGTGATCCTCCGGAGCTATTGACTTGCACACTCTGCATGTTTAATGCAAGCTCTTGGTAAATGTTTATCCAGGCCATGTTAATTTCCTCTTCAATTGAAGTGTGTTTATTTCTGCTCTGTATTTCTAGTGCACGCCTTTATATGTATACATTTTGTATTAATTGTGTGTCCGTGTTGCAAATGTTTATTTCACACGTGGTTAGTATTACTTGTAATCATTTATTTTTTAAAGCAGCGTTTCTGTCAATTGATTATCTCTCGTAAAAGGACTCGGGAATTTTTCTCCACTGGCTCTCAAGGTTGCCAGCACTGATGAGCGCTACCCAAAGCTCATTTGAGGGTTGGAGTGGATTTATTTACTGCTGAGGTTAACACGGATTTTCATTTTCACATTTTTAACAGGTCTGGCATTTTATTTGTAGAATTGCTCAGCAATTACACCCATTTTTGTGCATGGCTGTTTATGCAAAAAAGGTTGCAAACTGAACATTAAAAACGCGTACAATTTATGACAACTCAAACACACGAGGTCGTGAAGAATGTAACATAATATTTGATGTGAAATTGAATTAAACTAAACTCGAAACATCACTGCTGTAAAGAGAATGTGTTTGAGGCTCACTTATTAACCTGGCTTAGCTCAGTTAGTTTCTTTTCGGGATCACATACACCTGTAATCCAGGCTGGGTGGCTTGCCACATATGTGGGTTACTCCCAAACTTGCTCGGTTCCTTTAATGGTGATCAGAAGATGGCAGCACAGCAAGAAGGCTCATGCACTCATCTGCGTGGACCTTTTGGTGTTGTTACTTCCTTGAGTGGGATGAGTTTATCTCTGCTTGCTGTAGTTTTGCTCCCACAGGAAAAACAGTGATTAAAATGGTTTGGATTAAAGTCCCAATTTTGACCCTCCCTGGAAAAAAAAGTCTTGAGAGCCGATGAAGCTTTCATGGATCAATCAATGATTTTAAAAAAATGTCTGTTATTAAACCAGGTAGGCCTGAATTAATCTTAATAAAAAAAATTCAGGACGGTCCTACTTTGGATATTTGACCTTTTCCATTTTGTGAGTATTGCCTTGTGGGAGGAAACCAGAGCAGCCAGAGAGAGCCCGTGTATTTGAGGAGGCAACAACAACTCAAAGATCCACACAAACATATTCAGAAATCCCCTGCTGTACTGCCATCTCATGGCCACCTCGCAGCCCAAGGTTACAAAACCGGTGTATTTCCAAGTAGCTGCTCATCCAACCGGGCTCGGCAGAGCTTAGCTACCCCCTAGACCTGATGAGATCGGGTCCATTCGGGGTGATTTGGTCACAGGGAACACAATATAGCTGTGACGTGAATATTTAATGGGGTTTGGCTTCACTAACCTGGCTTAACCCCGTCCGCCCGCCATCAATACCGATAATTTTGATTTGGTCTGGCCGAGCCGTTGCGAGCACATGCCCCAATAACCACGGGGGTTGGCGCCGCTGCCGAGAGAGGCTGCTGGTCACGCCGGTAAATGCATTAGTATTGTCAGCTGTCCCAGCCGGTTAGGCAAAATGTGACTGCCTTCCTGGGCACGCTTGCCCGAATGGACGGAAAAAACAGTGCCTGGTTCTCATCCAAGTGTTTGCACTTGGAATAATTGGGGGAATGGAAAAGTGTAATTCTCACAGTGGGAGTGTAAGCAGAGCCAGTGAATAAAGCCTGGCTTTGTGATGACCAACGTATTAACTAATGCATTCCCAAAAAAAAAGCTACATTTTACGTAAGCTTCTCCGGGCCAAGAAATATTTTCTTTCTCCCCAAGGCCACGAATTATGATGTGCATGTGGAAAAGTACTGCCTATCAGGGTGGCTCCCTGACAAGCTTCACATTAACCTCGTCCGTATGTAACAATAACAACAAGAATAATGGTACGTCATTTGTAAGTCCACTGTTGAGTGAAGGCCTGCCTGTGATGTGTCAGTCGTGGGGGTTTGTGTGACTATGCTTGATCAGTCTGGTCAGTGCAGCTTCATGAAGGAGGTGCCCTGGCCTGGTTCGGATGTCAGTTGCTGGGAATTGAATTCGGGTCGGCAGGTTTGTAGTGTAGTATCACTTCTTTACCCCCTCGTGTTTTTTTCATGTGCCTTTAATTTCTAGTTTCTAGTCTGACATCAGAGCTTCTTGACTGATCTTACATGTGCACAATGCACAGCGCACGTTAATATTTAAAAAGCTAAGCTCCCGAATGTAGCTGTATCATCACAAACTATCCTGGTTAATTTGTTATAGCTGGTAGAATATTAGAACCTTTTGAGAAAAAATGTGTACACAACACCAAGCACATGTAAATACTTCTGAAAGTCAAACTTTGGTGACAAGTGTTGTTAGCCAGCGCCTATTAAGACGAGCACCATGCAGAAAGTGATAATGTGGCTAACATCGCACGTGCCTTGTCGCCTTTGTCTCTCCGCCGTGGATGCCGACCGCGATGCACCAGATTGGGAATTTTAGGCTGAGTTAACGCCGAGGAAGCCGAGGCCAAGATGAGACTTCGCCACCGGTGCTGCGAATGGGCAGTGAACCTGAGCCCTAGGTTTATAGGAGAGTGGTGTATTAATCTGACCACTTACACCAGCACTCTTTCTCCGCGCGTGCACAAGGAAACACACGTACACATTAAGGGTATTGTGATGCACAGAATAAGCGATTTAATTAAAAAAAATTCCCAAAGAAATAAGTAGTACGCCGAATTGCATTGTAATGATCGGCGAGTTTTCTTTCTATCGTATGAAATAGGTTTTCACGAATCAATTATTTGATTAAATCGTTACCTTGAAGCATAACAGTTCATGGAGGGCAGTGGTTAGCACATTGCTCTGTGAATCCACTTACATGAGTCGTGGGGAGGCCTTCATCCAGCAGTGGATTTTAACAAAGGATGTTAAGTATTGTGTTTACACGTGTGCGCACAGTACATCATGTGCACATTTATCACGTCTTCAGAACGAGACACGTAACAGTTGCATTCACAGAATGTTCGACTTATTTTAGAACCTTGTTCTATAACAATTGTGAGCAATACTTGTATTACACGATCGGGTTATGGCTACATTGGGCTGACTGTATTGAACAAGGTACCCGTGACATGTGAAATTTTTCACCCCCGCCTCACTCATTGTCTGGTTGTGAAACACTCGTGACTCAACCCCCACATCAATAGTTCCCCGTCGATTCCTCATTTCAAAACCACTGCAGCCTTCCGACGTGAACGGTAGCATCCGATGTTATTACCTCTCCTCACGATGAAAGTTAAAAGCCCTAAAACAAAACAAAAAACCCATGCCCTGCAGCAGGCCTTGACAGGCAGCAGCAGCAGCAGCGACAGCAGCGACAGCCATCAACAATTCAATTCGCGGGGGCCAGCGATTGGATTTGCGATAGGGGTCATCCATTTAGTCCGTACGCATGGAGGGAGGAGGGGAGGTTAACCCAAATGCGTACGCTTGCGTATGGGGGGTCTACTGACAATGTACGCATAGCAAACAGGGGGGGCGGGGGGGGTGAAGCCTCGATTATAATTTGTCTACATTGGCCTTCAAACGAGTTAGATCGTCCGGCGGTGGACTATCTGTTTGCTTAGACACGTTAATATTATTAATCCTTGATCGTTTCTGCGTGGATTAAATATCGGCCGCTCTATTGGATTCTGGGGGCGGGGTGCATCAGGTGAACGTACGCAATTGGGGGGGTGGGGGGGTGTAAAAGTCCGCGTGCATACAGGGAAGGGGAGAGGGGTCAAGTTTTGACGGATTTTTGTGTACGTACTAAATGGATGGCCCCATACGGGGAAATGCGGTGGGATCAAGCAGTGATTTCACCACATTAGATTCGCCCCCTTCATCGTTTCTTGTCGTGTTCCGTCACGGTACTGTAATGTGACGTGGAAAATTACATCCTCCTCCATGGTCTATCCACTGCTTGATGAAGTCCTCCCTCATGCCGTGGCAATGACTTGCTTTGCTTTGGGATGCTCCAATCCATCGCGCCCCTGTGTGTGAATTGTTGTCGTCGCTCCGATGCCACCGTGGTCGTAACTTTTGGGCGTGTTTTTTCTCCTTTTCTTTGGCCGCTATTTAATCAGCAGCCTCGTTGATCGGCGGTCACCCCCCTCGCAGTGACGTCCTCCTCAAGCCTGCTGACTCGACGGTCAATGTGACGTCTCTGATTTATGCTTGTTCCCTGATGCACATGCTCATCTTCCTGTCTATAAAAAATTAAATTCGTAGCATTCGTGTCTTTTGAAAATTAGTTTTATTTGTCCGGATATTGAATGAGCCATTCACGTACCCGAGTTCTGCTACTCATGAATTGGATTGACTCAGATTTAATTGGCAGTCACAGAAACCATGCGCCGCTTTCACTTCCTGCTCTTATCCAATCGGCATAAAATGTCCGATTGGCATCAAAATACGGGAGCCACCGTGCACGCGCCCCGCTCATTCATCCACCCGTCTCTGCGCTTTGCCGAAAAAGCACCGAGGCTCCCATTCGATCAGCCTTGCCCCGAGCGCTTGCGGTGTTGGAGGCAGGGAGCGGTGCCATCAAATCGGGGGTAAAACGCAACGCGGGGCCGCGGTTTAGAAAAGTGGAGGCCAAAATGCAGCGCGAGTTACAAAACGGACTGTCGTGGTTTGCAGTTGTCGCGTTTAGCTGCGTTTAGAAAAGCCACTGTAGTATTTATGGAATGCGTGAATGAGAGGACAAGAATATCTGGGAATGGGAAAACCTATAATGTAATTGAATGAATGGCTTCATCTCTGGATTTAGGGTACTGAGTGAGTGAGAGTGAGTTTGGGTGTCCATTTTGCAATGGAGACCTGGATGTGAAAAAAATAGAAATAATGTCAACGTGCCAGGAAAACTGGTCATGGGTGTGGTTTACACGGGGTACTTCTCCTGTTGTGGTTCATGGCGAACAATTCACGTGGTTCAGTTCATTTGGTTGACATTGTATTCGCATTACGTGGAGTTGCTCACGTGGAATGCTATCCCCCAGGGACATGCGTCGTGGTTCACGTTTTGCAGTTAACTCTCCAGAATGTGGTGCGGTTCGTGTAGCGCAGTTCACACAGTGTGGTTCATGTAAGGAGGTTCATGTAACAAGGTTCGTGTAGTGAGGTTCACACAGTGCGGTTCATGTAACGAGGTTCATGTAACGAGGTTCGTGTAGTGAGGTGTACATGGTGCGGTTCGTGGAGTGCGGTTCTTGTCACGTGGTTCACACTTTGCGGTTCCTGTAGCGTGGTTCAGGCAGCCCCGCCATCGTGGCGCATGATGAATGGATTGGTTGGGAGCGTGATGGGTCCGTCAAGGGCACCGCGGAGCCGGCCGCTGACCTTGCGCTCACGGCAAGACGCACAAACTGCATGGGCAGCTCCCTGAGCCAGATCAAGGGGAACATCTTCGCCGGATGTGCAGTCGCCCTCGAATACATTAAACATGCGTGTACATGCGTGTGTGCGCCCGAGGAGAGCGGTGGCGCAGCGGTTAGCGCGCCACGCTACGAACCCGGCGACCCGAGTTCGATTCCCGCTGGTGGCCATCACCAGTGACGATTATCTGAACCGTTCCTGCACCCCTCTTAGGTCGACTCAGCCTCAAATGAGTACCCGGTGCGATTTGTAAGCATTGCCACGAGGGAGATGGCGGTGGCCGGGCATGGTGCTGTATGCCCACCCCTAATGTGCTGTGCCGGCCTTCATAGGTGCTTGCAAATAGCACTAGGCCCAAAAGTTTGTTAAGGCTATACGGGGGGGATCTTGGTATTTGTACGCCCATGTGCAGCAGTTTTGTGTGTCACATTTGTTGTCGTGGTTCACGCTGCGTTAGAAACCTCGCAACCTGAATTAGATTCCCGGCCACGGCCAAATCTCGGTGGCAAAAATATCAACTCGTCCCTTGGTTGACGCAGCCTTCAGGGTGGTACCTGGTGCGTTGCGTTAACATCAGTGTGACATCGAGTGGCGCTGGCCGTAGCACCCAGGTGCTCGTTAACAGTGCTTGCCTCATCCGCATATGCATACCTGTCAACCCACACGGTTTACACCGTATTCTTGTGCAGGGAAATTGAGTTTTCAAGTCCATACGGCATATGGCCGTTTCAATACGGGCAAAAGTAAAAAAAACAATTGTCTGTTTGTGTTTCTCCCTCGTGATGTGACTTTGTAGGATGAACTTTGAGATTTATAAGGGCACGGGGTGACCAATGTAGTCTGTAATAAGGGAGGCACTGATAAGGGGTTTTCAGGTTTGCACATGTAGTGACATATGACGTCACTACTGTATCGGGTCTGTATACACATGACGTCACTGCTATGTTGGGTCTGTACATACATGACGTCACTGCTATGTTGGGTCTGTACACGTGACGTCACTGCTATGTTGGGTCTGTACACGTGACGTCACTGCCTGTTGTGTGCCACGGGTTGTGTCAAGCCGTGGCGCTCCGAGTGACCACGGCTGGGCACGTGACCGGATCCAGGAGGGGGCCAGGGGCCCTGGGGGACCCTGGGGGGGTCACCTGGTCGGGGAAGTGGAGCCTTCTCGTGGGTTCGAGAAGGTGGGCGTGGCCAGGGTGTGGCCGGCCACGCCAGGGGCGCTTATAAGCGGGCTCAGCGCAGAGAGCTGGGCTGTTGGTGCCCGGGATGAAGCCGTCTCATGAAGACTCTGAAGAGAGAAGCCTCCAGTCACCGTGGCCAAGCAGAAGCCCTCCTGGCTTGGCCACGCCAAGTGGTACCCGAGCGTTAGTGAGAGTGGGACGGTGGTCACCACCTTATGTGTAGGGTGTGTTGCAGTTGTGTTGCAGAGTGTAAGCGCCTCTATCGAACCATTGCACATATGTAAGCTATATATGTCTCATCTGTTTCAAACACTGGTGGTTCAAACACTGGTGGTTCAAACACTGGTGGTTCAAACACTGGTGGTTCAAACACTGGTGGTTCAAACACTGGTGGTTCAAACACTGGTGGTTCAAACACTGGTGTTATGCCGGCAGTATGATTTTGATTCCCAGGCATATTCAACATTCGTGGCGAGCAGCATTTGAACCTGTGCGAGTATTATCTGAACCTGGCCTGGATTGTCTTCCCATAGGTCTACTCGGCCTTACAGGTCTACCTGCTGTATAGCGAAGCATTGAATATGCTCGCCATGCACGCGTCAACTTGTGTGTGCAAGACATTTTATTTCTTGTGTCCAATGTTGTATGTCGTTGTTTCACACAGAACCCCATTCACCACAGTGGCAAAAGAGTATATATTGTTGGAATAGCACCACGAACTTGAATCGTGATAATTCACCGAATCACAAGGGAACGGACACTCGCCACTTGCCTGGGTGAACATTTCAACTGTGCAGGGCCAATGCAGCCAGGTTTGGTTCTGGCCGTATCCCCGCCCCCTTGTTTGTGACACGCTAGCTTGAATAGGTGCTATATGACTTCTGCGGCTAAGCAGGGGATCTTTGTGTGTGTGTGTGCGAGATGGAGGGGGCTTGGGGGGGGGGGGCTCTGATTGCTGCCTTTCAATTGGTTGTTCCAAACTTACCCGGGTTTGTCCCATGACATCCATTGATGAAGCCATTACCTCTGCACCCGCAGCTCCCCCGCCGTCTGTCCCTGTGACCTGCCATCGGCGAGTTGAATTTTAATTCCATAAGCACTGCCCGCGGAGCCCGCTTATGGATTCGTGTCTGCGTGGGCGACAAATTGACATCGATTTCGTTTTCCAGCGGCCGAGGTCGTTCACCGCAAAAGTCGACGGGAGTCGTTTGTTTTGATCGGAAATTAGGCCAATTTATTCCTGCGCCGGCTCCAGCAGGCACGGGCGATGTTTTTTTGTTGTTGTTCGACTGAAAATGCAGCTCTCCTCGTGCCCGACCGGCGTTGCGGCGGCGCTGCTTCGACAAGGAGATGATAGATTACTCCTAATTGACAATTAGCGGCGCGCGTGTGCGCGGGGCGCGTGCATTGGTGCTTTCCGTGGACGGGGCCGTCGGAGCGACCGGTTGGCGCTGGATTGCGGGGCTCGTAGTGCCGCAGGCTTCCCGGAGGGCGCCGGCCTCAATGTCACCGCGCCTGGAGTCGCGTGCACTGCGAGTCCACTCATGTTCCCAGCGCAGATGGGACACGGGCCTGCGGGTGGGTGGAGTTGGCTGCAGCCTAGACACAGCCTGGCTGGTCGCGCCGGGCCTCAATTGGTCCTTGGTAATGGTGCGAGCGAGGAGGGGAGCGGAAGTGTCATGGGTTAGCGCACTGCGTTATGTACGTGGCGACCCGAGTTTGATTCTCATCCGTGGCTAAAATGACAGGCGACTCGCCTAACCGGTCCTGGGCCTCCCCTAGATTGACTCGGATTCCTCCAGTATAAATAAATATTCTGATTCCGGCTCGGTGTTAAATGATGGTGCAGTGTGTGAACATCAGCACTGATTAGACGAAGACGGCCAGGCGTAAGCTGGCCACCCCCACGCCCCAGCCCCCCACCCCCTTGTGTGCTCTACCGGCATTCATAGGTGCTCGCCTCTAACACGTGTCCCCCAACAGTCTGTTCAAGGTAACATGGGGGATGTTTGTCTCTGTCTGCAGGGGTGTGTGGGTGTTTCGGGGCGTTTCGCCCGCGCTACAAGGTCCTTGTGGACAGCATCTACCCTATAAACCCACAGGTAAGAGGTCATCATCATCATCATCCATGGGTCATCAGTCATTGGTGAGAGACCTGAAGTCAATATTAATCATGATCATCAATCGCCGTCGTCTCTCTAAATACAGGTAGTCCCAGAGTTACGATGGCCCGACTTACGATATTTCGATCTTACGATGGCGATAGCGATACGACAAAATTGCCATCAACAACCTAACATCGTTCAAGTATGCAGGCGACGGACAGAATCTTGGGGAGTACAG
The DNA here is from genome assembly GCF_965212315.1 of Lampetra planeri. Lineage (NCBI taxonomy): Eukaryota > Metazoa > Chordata > Hyperoartia > Petromyzontiformes > Petromyzontidae > Lampetra > Lampetra planeri. Next base: position 21,503,594 of record NC_136110.1, read on the forward strand.
TACAATATGATACGTTACGATACGTTCAATACATGTTTGATACGTAGCTTTAGCGATTTCATTTTAGGGTTACCACGATACGATACGCATGTTAAAAGTGTTTATAGCAGATAGGATTGGTTCCTGAAAAAACTTTCTATTAAATTGCAGTTCATGTAGGTAGGCTAAGAATTTACCTTGTTTTTTTTACTTTACATTTTACTGTGCAGTACAGTATTGTAATTAATAAATGCATACAGTGTATAGTTTATACAATACGGTACTGTAAATTTCACTTTTGCTAAATTATCACCATTCTTTAAGACTCCAGGGTAGGCTGGGCCATCTTCGACTTACGATATTTTCGACTTACGATGGGGTCGTCGTAACGCATCTCCATCGTAAGTAGAGGACTGCCAGAGCTTGAACACAATTGTTGTATCTGTTTTCCCAGCACTCGGAATGACGTTCAAACTACTTACAACGACCCAGATTATTTGAATCCTCTGTTTATCCTTTAATTTCAAATTACCACGTACAGATTATTGTAAATTCGTGCTTAAGTCTGTGTTATAATTCCATAACTCGCACAAATTATTTTCTGGTTATTTGTCGAAATTTCACTTGATTTATTTTTAAATAAACTCGTTAGTGCCTGGAAAATATCATTATATTTATATTGTGTAGGTTAGTCATGTAGGAGGTGGTACCTAGGACCTCCAAGCAGAACGAAATTCACTGCAGTTATGCATGCATACCTTGATGAAGACATCCGAAATGAAAATTGGAAACATGGAAATTCTCAATTCCGTTTTTGCGCGTGATGGCACCAATTTGTTCAGGATCTAAATGCCAATGTCGAGCTCTGCTGGCCATGACGAGAGTGCTTCAGGGGGAGAGTTCGTGTAGATTTGCTGTTCCTCCTCCGTTGAAGGTGTGCAGACTGCAGTGGTGTACGATACGCTGCATAGTTTGAGTTGCATGGCCACACTGGCTTATCTTGCATTTTCATTTGATCAATAATTGTCAAATGATAGATTTGGATTTAAAATTACGCTGCGATGCGAGTACATCCAAACAAATCTGCATGACGATTTGTGAAATCTGGTAGATGAACATCACACGACGATTCACACTTCCCTGTCTCCCAGTGGCCACACTCTCCGCGTGTTTAGTGACGACCAGAATCGACGCTCGCAACAACAACAACAACACTAAGTGTCAGTGACGTCACCACGGAACTTGTGCCTAACTCGTTGCACTGTGAGGGCACGGTGCACCTAGCTAGGTGATTAGCACAGTTGGCTACATACAGTGCGATAGAAGTTCAACATACATATATACATGCGTTGACGCTCGCTCACGCACGCACGAACGGTGACGTGCGCGCGTGTCGTGTGCAGGATGGCCTGGTGAAGCCGAGCATGGAGAGGCTGACGTTCTACGCCGTGTCGGCGCCCGAGAAGCTGGACCGCATCGGCTCGTACCTGTCTGCCAGGCTCAGCCGCGACGTGGCCCGGCGACGACACGAGTGAGTGCTCGCGCGCGAGGGGCACGTGGCCAATCGCTTGCCGGTGGGTGGCACTTGAGCAGCGGGGCCCATCCTCTCTCCCCGTGTGTGCGGGTGACATTGGCCTCCCGGTGGCTCGTCTGTCTTTGGCGACAGGGCGATTGATAAACATGCAGGCTTGTTGCAGACGTATCGATTCGTTGATTAAAATGGATTGTTACCAGGGCGGCAGCTCGCCCACCCCCCCCCCCCTGCTGTCCTTCCCACCCTGACCCCGCGGACACCTCTGCCTTGACCTCGCACTCACCTCCAACGGTGTTCTCGGTGTTCTCGCCAGGTATGTCGTCATCTCCATGGAGGCCCTCGACAAGCTGCTCATGGCGTGCCACTCGCAGTGCATCAATCACTTTGTGGAGAGCTTCCTCAAGATGGTGCAGAAGCTCCTCGAGTCCAACGAGCCACAGCTGCAGATCCTGGGAACCAACTCGGTATGATGCCAACCCTGCCCTGTGACGTGCGAGGTGGGCAGGGTGGTTGTGAGCTGAGGACTGAGCCTGAGACAGTGCGAGCTCTCGGTGCGATTGATGTATGTGTGTACGTTGAACTTCTTTCGCACCGTACGTAGCCAACCACGCTAATCGGATTGATGCTCGGAAGCTAAGCGGAGTTCATTGCATGGCAGTGACAACTGTTATCTTCATTTGCATCAGAGCTCAAATGGAATTCAAATGCTGTACCAAAATTATCTGGGAGCAATGTTGAGACCATTGTCTCGCGACATTCGAGAACTCTGGTCAACCACGGTGGGCTGTCCAGATGTAGGATATCAACTCGTGGGCTCCGCCCCTCTGACCCAGGACCACCCGGCCACTTCGCTCGGTGCCATTTAGATCCGCGAAACTTCTCGCATGGTTAACGGTGGACACGCAAACCCAATACCAACAACTATTAATTCGTGGAAACGCACATCTCCCAATACATTAAATTTCCCATCCTGCGATCAATATCTATTAATTTCGTATATAGTGTCGTTTATTTATTTAAATTGATCGTGGCCCTTAACTAAATATAAAACGATTAATTTAGAGACGTAAGTGGTGTCTGTTTATAGCTGGAAGCTCGGCTATTAGGAGGTCGTTTATCTGATTTTCTGAAATCAGTTTTAATGCTCATGCTGCAGCCGATTAAGTCTAACAGTATGATGTGTTTAATGTTTTATTCGTGACCCCAATTTTATTTCAAACAAAAATTATTATATCATACATATGTAGTGAGTCCAATTGAGCAGCGGACGTTATCTTGGGAGCAACACTATTTATTACGCAACTTCAACACAACACAGCAACAACCTACGCTCGGGTCTCGAATGTCCCATCTCGCCACGCTGCGGCAGAACTAGACACGGTTCGCTATCACGGCCCGGGACCACAAGCTGGGCCCCGGACCACGTGGCTAGAGGCTTCCTCTCCCCGACGTGGATCTTCATCACCAGCCACACACAAAACCCCGAGCCCCTCACGGGGCCCCCGTTATATCGGCCTGGGCTGGGGCTGGCTCCGTCATTCGCCATTCTCTCTTCCGGCCGCTATGGGCAGGAATTCCACACAACTCCCCCTCTGCCCCACCCCCCCCCCCCTCTGTCTATTTAAGGCCTCGACACAGAGACGTTGTCTTTCTGTGTGCCTTTGTGTGTGTTTGTCTCTGTCTCTGTGTGAGTCTCTCTGCTTGTGTGTCTCCGTGTCTACGTTTTGTCTCTCTCTGAAATTTAGCATTCTCTGGAAAAACGTCATCAACCAGGTGTGGTGTTGACTGTTGTGTTGGGCGGCTCTCTGTGTTGTATCGCATTATATTTCCAAGTTTACTATGTTTGTTTTCTCATTAATGTGTACCTGATGATGGTTGCTTGTGTTGCAATCGAAACGTCGTATTCTCTTATTATTATTTAATTTATTTCTACGTGACTTTACCGAAAGAACCAAAGTGTAAGACTTGGTAAGGCTTTTCTGGGTAAACAAGTCTAATAATAATCCATCATTTAACATCGTCGTCATCATCGGTCGCTTATCCGTTAGAGTCGTGGTTGCACCGGCGATTCCTTCCAACGAACCCTCTCCTCAAGCTCCCATGGTTGTTGGTGACTCGCGCAGCCACGTCTGCCACTGATCTCCCTGTTCCAGACGCTACGTTCATCATCATTATCCCGATGGTCCTTGGCCGGCCTCTCATTTTCGTCCCGCCAACTGGGTCCAGAGAGCTAATGCTGGAAAGCCCCTGTGGTGTTCTAGTCCAAAACAACCATTCTATAAATGTTACCTCATCTCCAGAGTCGTTGTGGACATATGCACATGAATATAATTTCCTAAATTGTGACTTACCAATGTTGCCAGTTGGGCTAGAAGTTGTCTTTTTTTTGTTGAGGAGTCCGAGTGCAAAAATGGCAATCTGTTGTAAACATATAAACCATCTGGACCATATTAGTTCAGTGAATTCCGGCATCACAAGACCGCCACAATTCATTGTGCAAAGGTTAGGATACAATTTTGACGCTCGTTTTTTTGCTCTCAGCTTCGGCAGCTGAAGAATTGGTGTAACAGAGGGGCTGCGTTCATATTTGGGTGACGCAGGCGAGGCGACTCTGCAGTGCGAACAGCGGCGCGCTGTTGAATGTGGCTGCGGCGTAATGAATGGACCGGCGCAGCGAGTTCATTTAACCGCAGTGAGAGACGCTGCAAGTAACAACGAGTAGCTTCTAAAAATAACGTGCACCGCCCTGTGCCGAGGCGCAGCTGTGGGTGATGTGTCACCGCGGTCGTCGCCATTGCTGTCGCGTTTTCGAATTTCTGATATTGCACCAATGTTCCCAACCGGTGAGAAGACATCACATTGGGGCACCACGGTAGCGAGATGTTAACTACCTCGGCCGTTATACAGGAGCCTATGGGTTCGATCCCAACCCTGATGCCTGTATATTTGGAGTTTGCATATTCTCTCGGTGGTCGCGTGGATTTTTCTCCGGGTCCTTCAATTTTTCCCTCCACGTTTAGAATCAACGTGCGTTTAGAGGAAATTTGTCTACTGCTGTAAATCTCCACGTGATAAGCCACTTCGTTCAGCTATCATTTGTGGTCGGGTCGCTTCTAAAAAAGAGCTATATAGTTCAGTGGGCTGAACCTGGTAACATTTTTTTTTCATGTTTTCGACAACCGAATAACGCACGGAGAGTTGTGCACCACAACCGCGAAAACTAGTGCAGTGTTGCGGTCACTTGCAATTTCAATTTGTCCAGTCGCTCGTGATCAAGCCAAGACCATTAAATAAATTCACCACAACTCATGGAATTTCGGCTGAAGCCCAGATCTGTGGCTCTGGATCATTGCTCTGGCAAGGTCGTTATGAGCATTCTCACATTCATGATTTCCAATCAGTGATGAATTTTTGTGAAATTAAATTACCCACGCAATTTGGTTCTCAAACTCAACTTTTATATTGATATACGCTAACTGACCTTTCCGATGGGACGTGTGTGATTGTGAATGTGCACATGTGCGCGTGCTGTGTGTGTGCATGTGTCTAAGTCTGCTTGTATTTGGAGAGCGGCAGCGCAGTGACCTTCCCTAGATCGACTCGGCCTTAATTAGTACCTGGTGAGGTGTGTAAACATCATCATTGGGGAGACAAAGGCAGCTGGGTATGGTGCTGGCCACCCTCTCCCTCATGTGCCGTGCTGACCTAATTGACTGCTCGCTAACAGAACTTGCCCTAACAGCCTGTTAATGATGTAGGTGCTCACCCCGAGCCCTCATTACTTGCATTGTCTTTGAGCTGTACGCCTTTTGGCGTCCTCTGGTCGAGCACCAATTGGGTCGAGGCTCAAAAGAAAGCCCTCCCTTGGTGTGGACCAATCAGTTTCAAGGACAATGCATCTATTATCAGAGTATGTTCTTGGTTCTTTCGGTAAAGTCACGTAATAGGGAAATAATAAAATAATATAAATATAAAACAAAAAAAATGTAATTATTGTTTTATATTTATATTATTTTATTATTTCCCTTCTACGTGACTTTACCGAAAGAACCAAGAATATGAATCCCTGCAGTCACGAAAGCTTTAAATCAAAATTATCATAGTATGTTTTTTGTTTGCATTTTGACTGCAAGTATTGTGGTTAATGCAGACATGAATCCTTGTAAAAAGGTTTCAGTTTTGTTGCCAGAAAAAAGGGGCAAACCCCTATTATTATAGTCGCTTAAAGGTTACGGTATATGGGGGAACTTTGTCTTTGTGCGTTTGTGCATGTACGTTTGTGGCTGCGTCTTTGTGTGCTCGTGTGTCAGCGTGTTTGTGTGGATATTCGTGTGTACCACAATGTACGTGTGAATGTGTATAAATGTTTGTTTGCACACGTGCATTTGACTGTATATTCTTCCTGTTAACACCATGTTGGTGTTGAGTGAATGTGTGTGTATGTTATGTCCGTGTGCGTGCTTGTGCGCGCGTGTGAAGAACTTAATCAGCAAATTGGCTTCCCAGAGTTATTGTTTGCTGTCGTTATAACCCAAGCCAGTCTCTGCCTGTCTTGTCTCCTATAATTGCACCGTGTCATCGCGTGCATTAAAATAAATCCTGCGCGTGCTTTTTCTTTATTCTGTCAAGTGGTTTCCGTTCCGCATCGATCTCTCCTGCGTCCGCACCGCCTCTCAGACGCCCCGTCACCCCGTTTGCATGGAGCAACGAGATTATTCCCTTCGCCCGATTCTACATGACGTGTGCGAAGGTTCCAACGAAAGGTCAAAGCCTCGTGGGGGACGTCCGCTGGTCTCAACGCAGTGTTACGTTTAATGCGGTGGGGCAGAGAAGGCGGCCACTCCGTGGTTCGCCCGCATGTGCATGCGTGACGCTTTGCCATTTGGAAAATCTGGTTTCAGAGGTTGACGGCTCGCAGAGTAAACTTGAACGCAAGATGCTGTGTGCTCGGCGCTGCGGCCGTGAGGAACAATGATTCCGTTCGTGTGCAGGAGTGGGACGATTGCGGTGTTTAGGATCGCGAATTTACGGCGACGGCACGAGGGAGGAGGGTCTTAGTCCAGCTATGGATGGGCCATGTATATGTTCTGCTGATGGCGATAATGACGATCGAGTATTTGGAATGAATACGGATTGATGGGCATGGAGCAATCCATACCAGCTGCAATTCGATGAATTGCGTAAAAGTTCGAGGTCATGATTTTCGTGCTTCATGTTTATACCGTCTGGTTTGTAATGCCAGTCTCGTATGTTTCATCTCGTTCACGCGGTCACGATGAATTGACTTGACCCTCCCGTTTGTCATGTCCACGTTTGTCGACTGCTACGTTATATATATAAAAATATATAGACTCTGACGTCATATGAAACATTTCCAGCACGTTTGGGGTTTGGTTTTTTGCTTTTATTAATTTAGTCATGAGAGGGTTAAGTTAGAGGTCATGCTTACACATCATTTGCATCCAACTTGGACATCATCACAGTGATTCAACGAAAGTATCGGCACAAGTGGACCGTTTAAGAGGCCCTCCCGGCCAACGCGTTGCAGATTCTCATCTCGTTCGTGATTGTTCTCACGAGCGCCGTGTGCGCCCCCCCCCCCTCCCGCACCCCCTCCCCCTCTCTCCCTCCTGCCTCCCGCCTCCCCCCCGCCCCCCCTCCCCCTCTCTCCCTCCTGCCTCCCGCCTCCCCCCGCCCCCCTCCCCCTCTCTCCCTCCTGCCTCCCGCCCCCCCTCCCCCTCTCTCCCTCCTGCCTCCCGCCTCCCCCCGCCCCCCCTCCCCCTCTCTCCCTCCTGCCTCCCCCCCTCCCCCTCTCTCCCTCCTGCCTCCCACCTCCCGCTGCCCCCCTCCCCCTCTCTCCCCCCTGCCTCTGGCGGAGCTTGCTTGCAGTTTGTGAAGTTTGCTAACATCGAGGAGGACACCCCCTCGTACCACCGCCAGTACGACTTCCTCGTCTCCAAGTTCAGCGCCATGTGCCACTCGAACATCGAAGACCCCACCACTTGCACCGAGTGAGTAAGGGCGTGGACCACGTGGCTTGAATATGGGGTGGTGAACTGGCACGGGAAGAGCAGGTTCTGTGTGTGTTGCCAGGTGATGAAGGAATTGATGGGCTCTCCCGCTCGGGTCGCCAATTTATGGGCATGCACGGAGTGCACTTTGAGTTAAGTGATTGGCGGAGGAGGAACCGCTGATATTCATTAAGACCGTGGGCGTTGAATTCGGAGCAATTGCAGGGCTGAGTTCTATCAAGAAATTAACCAATGGACCGTGCCAAACCCAGCCCAAGTTTCATAAGGAACCCACTCCCACATAATTGGGATGCTTGGAGAGAGATAGGGGAGCAGAGACAAGCGAGCTCAGGAGAGGACGTTTCGGCAGTGGGGGACCGTAAGGAGGCCGCCTCTGGCGCCATCGTGCGGTGGGGGAAGGAGCGGTGCACGCTTTGCAGCTGAGCCCCCCAGAAACCAAGAAACGTGCTCTTGCTGTCCGACTCGTGCCGTGAGCAGTCCGACATTGTGCTGCCGAGCGTGGCGATTCTGCCAACTGTGGCTGAGAAGTGGTGGTCTGGGATGGCTGTGTTCTGCATCTCGGGTTGCCTGAGAGGCCACATCGAGCGCTCGAGTGCGGTGAGGTGGAATAAGGCGGCCTGAGCAAATAAGCTAGAACCCAAATTGTGTTGTGATGGCGAGGAGTGCCTTCGACTAGAGTGCAGAGGGGTGACACGTCGAGTCATTGCGAGCACCCAGTGTGGTGTAAGAAGGCGTTGATTACAGGGGTGTTGGGAGCCCTGGGACAGGGGTCGGCAAGCTGCAGAGCCGCGTGCGGCTCTTTAAGGAACCGCTTTGTGACGTTGTTTATTAAAGACCACCGGCTCGTGTTCACCACGTCGTCCATTGCTGTTCTTGACATATTGAGTTTTTCTTTTACCAAAAAAAAAAATGGCTGCTCTTGTTATTTTGGTTGCCGACTTCTGCACTAAGGGGTCACAACAACTCCCAGAACCCTGATGAAGAGCTGAGGGCAGGATAACAGCACGGAAATCATCGTCACTTGCACTGCTTTGGCGGATAGTGGGAACATCCCCATATGCGGAAGGTTAGGCTAAACAGGCTTTAATGCCCAACGGTGGCTCAGAGAGACAATGAGTTTGGGAATGCGCAAGGACATAGGTGTGTGTGTGTGTGTTTGATTGTGTGTGTCTGTTTGATTGTGTGTGTCTGTTTGATTGTGTGACTTACTGTTTGAAGTGGCACTGCCTTGTTGAAGCGTGTAGGGTGACTTCCTATAATAAAAGACAGTCGCCACTCATAATGCCGCACGCTTGCATGACTTAACCCACCGTATGAGCTGTCGGGACCTGGCTCACCAAAATACATCATTGTGACGCTGGCAATGGTTTATATAGTTATTGCTACGTCACACCCTACACCGTCACCAGTGGCATGTGGGATGTGAACACAGTCTGTGCCTTGCTTAGGTTGTGTCGGCCTTCAATGAGTGACCTGGGTGTATTGCGCAAACTTCTTGCGTGCCGTGCCGGCCTTGAAGAGCCGCTCGCTAGCAGCAATTGCTCTAACAGTCTGTTAAGGCGATGCTTGGGTGGTCGGGGGGGGGAATCTTTGTCTTTGTTGCGTGTCAGCATCCGCATGTCAGGCCTGAAGGGGCTGCAAGGCGTTGTGCGCAAGACCGTGAAGGACGAGCTTCAGGCCAACATCTGGGAGCCGCAGCACATGGATAAGATCGTGCCCTCGCTGCTCTTCAACATGCAGCACGCGGACAGCTCGGAAGGGTGCGCGTGGTTTGTTATCACTTCCGACCGCACCTCCGATCAGCGTGGTTGGCTACGTACGGTGCAAAAGAAGTTGGACGTACATACGCACAGAGAGCACTGCGCCGACGGCCACTCGGCGCGTACCGAGCGGCGGCCGATCCGGCGCAAGTAACACGGCACCACTTGCTGCACACACGTCCAGTGTGGCAGCGGTGAGACTCGCTGCCTCGTAGGTACAAGGGGACGTGGTTCGGTTCCTGCCTCAAGCCTCTCTCCGTGTGGATTTTGTGTTTTTCTCCCTCCGTTCTGTTAATACCTAAAAAAAAAAAGCCATACAGTGTAACTGGTATTGGGGAAACATCCCACTGCTCCAAAATTGCCTGCGAAATTACTCGATTGGAATCGCGCACAGCGGCAACATTGCCCCCTTACCGTTCGGAAACCAACCGCATGAATAAACGTGTTGGGGAAAACCCACGCATGCGTTTGCATTCGGAAGTATTTAACGAGCAGTGTGGAAGTCGATTGGTAGCTGTCAGTGGGGGAAAACAAGTTTGCACAATAGGTAGCAGTCTTTAGGAAATGCCTTTTATGATTTGCAAATTGTCCTTTTTGCGCTGGTTTGCGTCTCTAAGTTATCGGCAACCCCCTTTGATCAATTCTTCCAGTTTTTTCCAGAGTGTAAGTCCCCAACAGCCTACACAACTTCAAACTTTTTTTTTTCAATTTGGGTCAGGTTTACAATATCTATAGTGCTGCCGCCCCCCCCGCCCTCCCCGCTACGGACTGACGGATTAAATTAGTGTTTAAATGTTTTTAACCCGATTCGTAATAAAAAAATGTTGGCTTCGGCGGTGTAAATGTGTCATAAACCCACCTCCAAATTACTGTAGACTCTCGATTATCCGCCCTAATGTACAGGGAGGATAGCCGCGGATAATTAAACGATATCCGTTTTTCGGGGATCTCTATGCCAAAAACCACTTATATAGGTATACATTATTGTTTATGTTAAGAATATTGAATTTGTTAATGAACAAAACTTTTTTTTTGTCATAACGATCGACTGATCAATGCGCGTACTCAGTGATAACACTTTCCTGGTCCCACACAGAAGACTGGGCCCACTAAGTGGATGATAGCAGAGCCACGCCAATCAAGATCAATAAAACTCCACCCACGGTTGTAAAGAAATGCAACTACTGTACTGTAGAGGCGATCACGTGGATTTCGGATTAACCGGAGCAACATATTTGTCGGGTTTAAGAACGTGACTTGTAATCAACATTTCTAAGAATAATGATGTATAACTCTATTTAGAATATTCATCTGGGCCTCTCCGTGCGTCCGGCAGCCAGACCCCGGGCTCGCCGGCACCCATGGAGCAGGAGAAGCCAGAGAGCCTCGCCGAGAGCTGCCTCCGCGAGCTGCTGTCCCGCGCCGCCTACGGAAACATCGACAGCATCATCCGGCCCGTGCTGATGTGAGCGCTCCACCCCATTGGGTATCCGCGCTGCTGCTGCTGCTCCAGCGCTGGGCCAACAGCGCCTTTGTGGACTCCTGAGTTCAGGCCCTAAGGCTGGGTGTTTTTTGGTTTGTCAAGGGGCTGATGTCTGTGTCAGAGCACTTGAACTGCACCTCTTACTTTAGGGCAGAGGTCGCAAACGGGTTTTGATTCCTTACCCGTACCCGGCCGCACCAGGGTCGCAAATGGGTACCCGTACCCGGCTGGGTACGGGTAGCCGGGTATCGGGTAGGGTACAGGTATCGGGTACCCGATTGCGACCTCTGCTTTAGGGGTTAAACCTTTGAGGTTGCTTGCATCTCAGGGCTCGCGTCTGCATCGTGATGCTGTGCAACCACTTTGAGATCCTGAGTTCAAGGCCCCAGAGTTTGATGTCCGTTAGGGGCGTCAAGACGGCACGTATAGACACGTGCCACCACATCAAGCTCACACTTCTAGGATTCTTCGGTGGCATTCCCCGAGACTCATGGGACCAGACGAAGGCAGCATGTAGATATACAATTTTTACCGAATTGTGGGAGAAGCGGCTCAAGCCGTGCCTTCATGGTTGCCTTGTTGTCTCCGTCGGACACTTGAGGGCACAGTGGCCTCTGTGCCCGCTCGCCCATCAACACGCATGTCGCATGCGTGTGTGTGTAAGAGGGGTGGCGCAGTGGTTGGCAACCCGGATTCGTTTCCCGCTCGCGGGTCAACACCACCAACGATTATCTGAACTGGTCCTGAACCCTCCCCTAGGAGACAAAAGTGGCCAGGTATGGTATCGGCCACCCACCTCCTCGTGCGTCGTGCCGGCCTTCATAGATGCTCACGAACAGCACTTGTCCCCACAGTTTGTTAAGGCTATACGGGGAATCTTTGTCTTTGGTGTGCGTCGCAGGCACCTGGACGGTCACTCCCTGTGGGATCCCAACACCTTCGCCGTCCGCTGCTTCAAGATCATCATGTACTCCGTCCAGGTGCCCGCCCGCACCTCCCATCTCACTGGGCGGTGATTGTCCCGCTGAGCTTGTGAGCGTGACTCAGCGGCCGTCGCGGCGCGCGTGAATTGCATTTTGTATTTCCTGCACCGGGGGGGGGGGGGGGGTGGGTACAAAGCCCAGGGTTTGTCAGTTGCTTTGAGCAAGTGGGGGTCTGGTGGTGGCTGCCCTGGCGGGGGCCGTCGTTGCGGGCGCCGCGCTGGCGATTATCTGAACCGGTCCTGGGCCTCCCCTAGGTCGACTCAGCCTTAAATTAGGTCCTCGTGCGACGTGTAAATACATTGCTACTCGGGAGGCAAATGCGGCCGGGCGTGGTGGTGGCCACCCACCCTGTCGTGTACTGTGCCGGCCTTCATCGGTGCTGCGCTAACAGCAAGAACAGTGTTGCAGGCGTCACCGAGGGTTTTTTGTGTTTATATATGCAGGCCGATCCATTTACAGATACCACATTAACATAAAAGTGAGAAACTGCAGCGAAAATATTTTTTTTTCAATCTGAGTTTCTACAATTTATATGTACTGCATATAATATTGGAGGCATGGTACATACATAGATATGATATTTTAAAGCAATGCACCTATTTATTATCAGTTCCTCTAAGAAGAAAGTAAGAGGGGGTCATTAGAAGTCAGTCGGGTATCTATAAACGACTCAATCCTGCGTATACTTGTGTGTACCTGTGGGGTATCTATAAATGGCTCACTCATTTGTATTCTTGTGTGTCCCCATCTCAGAACCAGCATGCCCACATGGTTCTGCAGAAGCTGCTCGGCCACCTGGACACGCACAGCAAGGCCAGGGCGACCGTGCGCGCCGGGGTCGTGCAGGTGCTGTCCGAGACGGTCTCCATCGCCGCAGGGGGCTCCATCGGTCAGCGGATTGTCTTCCTCCGTGCACACTCTTCGCTCTGCTGAGCGCAATCATTCATTAATTCGCCTTCGCTGTTGCCGGTCGTCGTTTCGAGCTTCACTCGCACGAGCGTGCTGTTGATGTGACTGTCCTTCCCCCGCACCTCCGATTAGCACGGTTGGCTACGTACGGTACAAAAGAAGTTCATTTGTGTGCTGTGGGTTGTCAGCGCTCGATATTATTAAGCGAGCTGGCGTGCGATCGATGGTTTGATTCCAGCCACTCCTGCTGGGCATCTGTGAAAAAGAGCTTTGGGGCTCATCAGATACTTGAACTGTATCCTCACCCCCGCTGCACATCGGTGAGGCCGTTGCGGGGTTGGCTAATGGGGCGTTGTTGCTGATGCTTGGCCCGCCCGCAGGTCCGGCCGTGCTGGAGGTGTTCAACTCGCTACTCAAGCACCTGAGGCTGAGCGTTGACCAGGAACTGCGCTGGAGTAATGTGGGGGGACAGGACGACAGCGCGATGGATGGCGCCAGCGCCGAGGCCATGTTCCAGGATTCCGTCGTCAAAACTATAGGTGCCGCAAACCCACTCCACTCCACCACACCGGTGTGGGGGATTACCATCGTCGGCGTCGCCACCCGCAGGCCGAACGGCCGTTGACCAGCCAGTGAAACTGACTGCGGAGCAGAGGTCGCAAACGGGTTTTGATTCCTTACCCGTACCCGGCCGCACCAGGGTCGCAAATGGGTACCCGTACCCGTACCTGGCCGGGTACGGGTAGCCGTTCCCTACCCGTACCCGTACCCTACCCGAAATGAGTGACAAACGGTTACTCACCAGTGACTCACGGCCTACCCGTACCCATACCCGGCCGCACCAGGGTCGCAAATGGGTACCCGTATTCGGCCGGGTACGGGTAGCCGGGTTTCGGGTAGGGTACGGGCATCGGGTACCCGGTTGCGACCTCTGCCGAACGGCCGTTGACCAGCTGGTGAAACTGACTGCAGAGAGCGCCAATTATTTATAAATCAGAAAAAAAATCTAAAACCCAGCCACGCAGTCGCCTATGGCCTGTTGATCCTAAATCGATCCAAATCAATGACGTCCATTTTGCTACTGATTGCATTTGGCTCCTGAGCAAGCACTGTTGCCTATTGCTGGATTAGACGAGAACCTATGGGTCTCGAGGATCCGTAGTGGTTCTCTTGATTTTCTGAGTATTTTTCCCAACAGCATTTGCTTACGTAGGCCCAGCCTGGACTTGTTTTGACCTCGCTTAGGCTCTTCAGCTGGGTGTGGCTCGGTAGAGGGGTATCGTAGAGACCCCACGGGGTCGCCTGAAGGCCGAGAGGCTGTCCGCCTGCTCTTTACCACGCCCGTATCCCGCACCTCCGATTAGCACGATTGGCTACGTACGGTGCTAAAGAAGTTCAACATGTGTAGGTGCATACTTAACGGAGCGTCACCCTGTGCAGGCTCCTTCGCGGGGATCCTACCTGACTACCAGCGCTCCGAGATTATGATGTTCATCATGGGCAAGATGCCTTTGCACGGAGTCGGAGTGGATATGGGCAGCACTGGAGAGAAGTGAGTACTCATAATCTTATCATTTTTTTTGGGGGATGCTACATTGGCAGCGGTGCACAAGCACAAATGTAACACTTCCTTAAAAATAAAAGTATAATAAAAGGTGACATTTCTGGCAGTGGCCTTTCTACACAGCACAGAGGGGGAGAGAGCACAGAGGGAGAGAGAGAGCACAGAGGGGGAGAGAGCACAGAGGGGGAGAGAGCACAGAGGGGGAGAGAGAGCACAGAGGGAGAGAGAGCACAGAGGGAGAGAGAGCACAGAGGGGGAGAGAGAGCACAGAGGGGGAGAGAGCACAGAGGGGGAGAGAGAGCACAGAGGGAGAGAGAGAGCACAGAGGGAGAGAGAGAGCACAGAGGGAGAGAGAGAGCACAGAGGGGGAGAGAGAGCACAGAGGGGGAGAGAGCACAGAGGGAGAGAGAGAGCACAGAGGGAGGGAGAGAGCACAGAGGGAGAGAGAGCACAGAGGGGGAGAGAGAGCACAGAGGGGGATAGAGCACAGAGGGAGAGAGAGAGCACAGAGGGAGAGAGAGCACAGAGGGGGAGAGAGCACAGAGGGGGAGAGAGAGCACAGAGGGGGAGAGAGAGCACAGAGGGGGAGAGAGCACAGAGGGGGAGAGAGAGCACAGAGGGGGAGAGAGCACAGAGGGGGAGAGAGCACAGAGGGGGAGAGAGCACAGAGGGGGAGAGAGCACAGAGGGGGAGAGAGAGCACAGAGGGAGGGAGAGAGCACAGAGGGGGAGAGAGAGCACAGAGGGAGAGAGAGCACAGAGGGGGAGAGAGCACAGAGGGGGAGAGAGCACAGAGGGAGAGAGAGCACAGAGGGGGAGAGAGAGCACAGAGGGGGAGAGAGCACAGAGGGGGAGAGAGCACAGAGGGGGAGAGAGAGCACAGAGGGAGGGAGAGAGCACAGAGGGGGAGAGAGAGCACAGAGGGAGAGAGAGCACAGAGGGGGAGAGAGCACAGAGGGGGAGAGAGCACAGAGGGGGAGAGAGCACAGAGGGAGAGAGAGCACAGAGGGGGAGAGAGAGCACAGAGGGGGAGAGAGAGCACAGAGGGGGAGAGAGCACAGAGGGGGAGAGAGCACAGAGGGGGAGAGAGAGCACAGAGGGAGAGAGAGCACAGAGGGGGAGAGAGAGCACAGAGGGAGAGAGAGCACAGAGGGGGAGAGAGAGCACAGAGGGGGAGAGAGAGCACAGAGGGGGAGAGAGCACAGAGGGGGAGAGAGAGCACAGAGGGGGAGAGAGCACAGAGGGGGAGAGAGAGCACAGAGGGGGAGAGAGAGCACAGAGGGAGAGAGAGCACAGAGGGGGAGAGAGAGCACAGAGGGGGAGAGAGAGCACAGAGGGGGAGAGAGAGCACAGAGGGGGAGAGAGAGCACAGAGGGGGAGAGAGAGCACAGAGGGGGAGAGAGCACAGAGGGAGGGAGAGAGCACAGAGGGAGGGAGAGAGCACAGAGGGAGAGAGAGCACAGAGGGGGAGAGAGAGCACAGAGGGGGAGAGAGAGCACAGAGGGAGAGAGAGCACAGAGGGGGAGAGAGAGCACAGAGGGAGAGAGAGCACAGAGGGGGAGAGAGAGCACAGAGGGGGAGAGATAGCACAGAGGGGGAGAGAGAGCACAGAGGGGGAGAGAGAGCACAGAGGGGGAGAGAGAGCACAGAGGGGGAGAGAGAGCACAGAGGGGGAGAGAGAGAGAGGTCTTCGAACCGATCCTCAGGAACCCGCAGACAAAGCTGCCGTCCACCACCGCCACCCCCGGCATGGAGAGGCGCCTCACCAACGCGCGGCTCACCAGGATGGGAGATCTGGTGGAGCCTGGAACACGGGGCCGGTGGCTCGGACCAGCAGACATGGCCACAAAGACAGGGCTGCAATCGCTCCGGGTGGCTGCCCGGATCCTGGCCGAAGCCAAGGAAGCCTTCTCAGCGGCAGCGGGGAGAACGCCCCCCATCGGCGTTGGGGACGACGAGGCCCCTCTCGGTCCCCCTCCACCGGAGCTCTCCGTCGTGCCGCTGCAGCGCCAATGCCGACAAGCGAAGGCAGATCACAACCTGTGCCGGCTGGAAGACCTACCAGAGGTGGCCTTCGCAAATGTCAAAAGGAAGGTGCTCTACTCCTACATGGTCCGGTTTCACCAACAGGACACCCTGAGGAGCCACAAGGACCATGCCTGGAGGAAAGCCCTGCCCTGCATCTCTCCGGAGAGGCCTCGCTGGAGGCAACTCTACTCCAGCCCGACGTACAACCGCATCGGCGACCTCAGCTGGAGCATCGCCCACGGCACCGTCACCACCAACGCCTCCCTGGCGCGCTTCACCGACACGCCCCCGGAGTGCCGGTTCTGCGGTAAAGTGGAGACGGTGGCGCACCAATACGTGGAGTGCAAGAGCCTGGACTCGCTGTTCAAGGTCCTGAGAAACATCCTACTAAAGTTCAGCCTCCACTTCTCCCCGACGGTCCTCATCTTTGGATACCGAAAGGGCGACGGATCCCAACATCTTCAGGGGCTGGTCAACGTGCTCGTCGGCTACGCCAAGCTCGCCATTTACAGGGCGAGGAAAGTGGCCCTGGAGGGGAAACGTCCGGCCAGCAGCCTGGGCATCTTCCGCGCTCTGGTCGGAGCCAGGGTGTGGCTGGAGTTCCGCCATGCACGGTTGACCCACGCCGTGCCGGCCTTCATGGAGCAGTGGGCGATGGAGGAGGCCGTGTGCTCCGTGGCAGATGACGGGGAGCTCTGCATGCTGTTATGAGCTACCCGTCAGAGGCCGTCGGACTGCGAGGGGGGCGGCGTACATAACGAGAGAGTGAACGAAAGAATGAGCGACAGAACGAGCGAGAGAGAGAGCGAGTGAGAGAGAGAGCGAGAGAGCGAGCGAGAGAGTGAGCAAAAGAGCGAGCGAGGGCTACATAAAGCCCAGTTTAAAAAAAAAAAAAAAAAAAAAAAAAAAATTTACGAAATGATGACCGAAACAAAGTGCCGAATACACCGAGCATCTTCTTGTTTCCACTGATCGTAAAAAAAAAAAAAAAAAAAAAAAAAAAAAAGAGAGAGAGCACAGAGGGGGAGAGAGCACAGAGGGAGGGAGAGAGCACAGAGGGAGGGAGAGAGCACAGAGGGAGAGAGAGCACAGAGGGGGAGAGAGAGCACAGAGGGGGAGAGAGAGCACAGAGGGAGAGAGAGCACAGAGGGGGAGAGAGAGCACAGAGGGAGAGAGAGCACAGAGGGAGAGAGAGCACAGAGGGGGAGAGAGCACAGAGGGAGAGAGAGAGCACAGAGGGAGAGAGAGCACAGAGGGAGAGAGAGCACAGAGGGGGAGAGAGCACAGAGGGGGAGAGAGCACAGAGGGAGAGAGAGAGCACAGAGGGAGAGAGAGCACAGAGGGAGGGAGAGAGCACAGAGGGGGAGAGAGCACAGAGGGAGAGAGAGAGCACAGAGGGAGAGAGAGCACAGAGGGGGAGAGAGCACAGAGGGGGAGAGAGCACAGAGGGGGAGAGAGAGCACAGAGGGGGAGAGAGCACAGAGGGGGAGAGAGCACAGAGGGAGAGAGAGCACAGAGGGGGAGAGAGCACAGAGGGAGAGAGAGAGCACAGAGGGGGAGAGAGCACAGAGGGAGGGAGAGAGCACAGAGGGGGAGAGAGAGCACAGAGGGGGAGAGAGCACAGAGAGGGATCAGGTGACACGGCGATTCTGACGTCCTGGATATTGTCCTGGTGATGCTTGATGTAGTTTCAAGCAAAATGTCCCATCTGATTTGGTTATGAGGATCGTTCTTCAACTCAGCTGAAACAACAATTGGCACGACGTTCTTACGCTTTCACGCGCAACAGTTATTTGTTTGGCTGTGTCAGGTGGTGAATGCTTCTTAACGACAGATTTCTTAGATCTCTAGGTGGCCTAACCCAACAATAAATCAATCCACGTGAAAATATCCTCCAGCCAGAAGGTGGTACTGTAGTCCTCAGCCCACAGAAGGAAAGTCACGAATTGAGTTGGGATATCCAATTCTTTAAGGAAATGATTACCATATCGGTTATCAGTTCGATGAGTTGACTGTGGCTGCTGGGGTCACGTAAACCCATTGCACGCTTTCCATTTGACTAAAAGCACTTATTACGCATGCAATTCGACGCACGTGTTGCAAGCTTCGGAATCGATAGTAACAGATCAACCAGAGTCATTTTACTCCTCCAGCCATTGCACTTTGTTTTGGAAGGCAATAGTGGCTGTGCTACGGAGGCACTTCCCCTTGCCGTGGGGCTGTGTGGAAACTACGTCGCCTTTCCCAGGAGGGGCTCACTGATAGA
Organism: Lampetra planeri; assembly: GCF_965212315.1. NCBI lineage: Eukaryota > Metazoa > Chordata > Hyperoartia > Petromyzontiformes > Petromyzontidae > Lampetra > Lampetra planeri. Next base: position 21,522,131 of record NC_136110.1, read on the forward strand.
AATGAGCGGCAGCTCTTTCTCCTGCGTCAGTAGTTCTCCTGCTGTGTTCGTCTCACCTGATGTGACGGTCGCTTGTGTTGCGATCGAAACGTCGTGATCTATTAATTTTCTACCTACGTGACTTTACCGAAAGAACCAAAGAGTATAGATTCCTGCAGTCACGAAAGCTTCTAATCTACATAGACACACTGAGTGGCGGGGCATCACTACACAGAGACACTGCGAGTGTGGTTGTCTTAACCGTGGCCCAGCTGTCCGTCATCTACCGGCCGTTGTTATTATTGACGACAGGAAGTTGGGGGGAGATTGTCGAGCGTCATAAAGATGCAGATGTAAGTTTGCACCGGCCTGCCATTATTATTACATGGGTGATTTGTTTGTAACAATACAGATGCACTGCATGATTGTAATGATGAAGCATGGATAAGTATGTATTGATTGTACAGGAATCGTGATGAATCACTCATAGTCAGCACATGCAGGAAGTGTACGCAATGTGAAAATGAATGATGCCATCACCTATAATCAAACGTTCAGCTGCATCTCTCTCAAACTCTGCCTTCAGTGCAGCGATTATACGACTGTGTGTGTGTATGAGCATGTCTTTGTGTGGGCATGACCCACTTTGTGTGTGTCATTGTGTGCATGCTTGTGGGGACCGGTGGTGCAATGGTTAGCGCACTATGAACCCGGCGACCCGGGTTCGATTACCGTTTACAGACAACACCAGTGATGATTAACTGAACCAGTCCTGGGCCCCCCTAGGTCGACTTAGCCTCAAATTAGTACTTGGGGTTATGTCTAACCATTGGCACTGGGGAGACAAAAGCGGCCAGGCGTAGTGTTGGCCACTCACCCCCTTGTGTGCCGTGCCGGCCTTCATAGGTGCGCGCTCACATAAGTTGCGCCAAAAGTCTGTGCAGTCTGTACGGGGGGGATCTTTGTCTTTGAGCATGCTTGTGTAGTGACATCGCCGGATGCCACTGTGCGTTGCCGGCCCTAGAGAGGCACGGTGTGCGGTGTAACGATATCGCGGACACCACGTGGTGTGGGTGTCGTCCCGGCCCTAGAGGGGCCCGGTGAGCGCTGGTTTATACCGCTGGATGGCACCACGCTTGGCGTGCAGTGCCAACCCTACAGGACAGGGTGTGTGAGTGCTGGCCATAGGATGAGGTTACTAAAGGCCATGGCACTCTGGTTGACCCGAGAGGTCACGTGACCAGTTAAGTCGACAAAGGGGCCTCAAGTGGGGGCTAGGGGGGTCACGTGGTTGGGATCGAGATCTGTCCCTAGGATTCTGGAAGGTGGTCGTGGCCAAGGGTGGAGTCAGCCACGCCGCTGAGGATATAAGCCGGGTCCTAAGAGGGACCTGCGTTGTTGTTGTTCATCCTGGAAGAAACCTTCGTCGGCGTTCTCCGTTTAACGAGTCTCCAACGCGTGGACCTGGACCCGAGCTGTGGTCCGGGTCCATAGTAGCAGTTACGTTGTAATTAGTGTAGTTAGCCTGGTGGTCACCACCGTAGGTTGTTCTTCTGTTAAGGGGAAGTTACTCCTTGTGTTGGAGTTAAGTAAGTAATATTTAAAAATACTATTTTTTAAACACGCTTTCATGAAATGTACCGTACTAGTAAGGGAAGAACTCCACGACTCCAGGAAGTGGCCCCGAAGCTTGCCATAACGCAAGGGACCGTGATGATTTACAGCCAACGTCAGTTGAGCGTGGACAATTAGACCCAAGCCGAAACATAACATATAAAAACGATTGTTTAAAAATATATTTTTTTAATTTTTGATAGAATATAGTATTGCCATCAGTATGACATAAGTATACCAAGTTTGCAGTCGATGCCACATTGGAAAGTGGGTTAAAATTGAGTTACAAGATTTGAGGATACGACAACAACAGACAGTGAGTTAATAGAAAGCGTGTAATAAATGTGTTGCGGTATACGTGTGCGACTCAGTTCAACTCACTCCACTTGTATGCATGTATGTGTAGGGCTGAATTCGATTCCCACTGACGACCAATACCAGTAGCGAATATTTGTACTGGTCTTGGGCCTCCCCTACATCGACTGAGCCTTAAAAAAACGTGTATCTGGTGTGGTGTGTAAACTTCGGCACTGGGGAGACAAAGGCGGCCGGGCGTGGTATTGGCCACCCACCCCCTTAGTGTGCCATTCTGGCCTTCATATGTGCTCGCTATAACAGTGCTTGCTTATAAACAGCTTGTTAAGGCTAAACGGGTGATCTTTTTTTGTTTGCACGTGTTCTCAGGGAGCAAGCCGACCACATGTATCAGGTCATGTTGCTGAGGTCCGTCTTGAAGGTAAGAGAGTCATGGTCCCTTGCGACATCATCTGCAGCGCAGTAGCTGCTGGTAACAAATCTCACGATGCTCGGCTTTTTGTTACGGTTGGCAGTGGAGGGACGGAGTTTGAAAACGTTTTGCCGAGTTTTACTCTCCTGAATCTGCGGTGGGATATCGATCGGTTTTCGGGGTTATTTTTTATAATGACACTGCCTGCCTTTCCTTCAACTTGGTTTGCCTGCAGCTTTCTCGGGCTGTCTGCGTTTCCTTTGTCTGTATGATGCACATTGGGGTGTCTGCTTGTTTTTCTGGCTGCCTCTGTATGGCCCCTTCTCCTTGTCTCTCTCTATTCCTAGGTTGTGTTTTTGTCTGTTTTTTAGTATTTGGCTGCTATAACTTTCCACGTGATAAGCCACTTCGTCGAGCTATCATTTGTGGCCAGGTCGCTACTGACAAAGAGCTATGTAGCTCATTGGGGGCCTGACCTGGTAAAATAACAAATAGTAAAAAATCGTTGAAATAGTTTAGTTTATTACTGTGTGTCTCGGTCTCTCTTCCTTTGCCTCCACCCGTCTCGACCTCTCCGTTTCTCCAGTTCTATCTTATTGTACACTTGGAGTGCATTATACGTACATATTTAGAGCAGTTTTGCAGCATCCATCCCGCAACACACTGGATTCTGTTCATCAGTCAGGAACTAGGCGCTCCATCCCTGACTTTAGATGACAGTGCTGAAGCCTTAGCTGATCCTGTCCTTTGTACAGTATCAATGACTGATCATTGCTATTGCAATACATTGCTTTTCCCGTACAGATGATGTGTGTGATATTAGTTGGTGTTTGGGTTTAGAACACTTTAACACATTCTTGCGGAGGGAGCTGGTAGGAACGTTGGGTTGGTCGGTCAATGGCCAGGGTCAACGGCGGCGTGGTGTATTCCGCAAATATGCCCGACTGTGAGGGTGGGCACAAGCTGGCATGAGTAGGTTAAACGTTGAGTTTTATAAGGGCACCACGGGGTGACCAGCCCCTCCCCACCCAGCCCCACCCCTCCCACCCAGCCCCACCCTCTCCACCCAGCTCCTCCCCACCCTCCCCACCCAGCCCCTCCCCACCCAGCCCCTCCCCACCCTCCCCTCTCCACCCAGCCCCACCCCTCCCATTTTTGGATGCACGACGGACGGACACAATAATCCCCTGTCGGCTGGTGGAATCAGGTGGTTCCTACCAGTATCATATGAACTCTCCTTGAAGACTTGCCACTCACCGACCCGACCATCAACCACCTCGTGGTCTTCCCCGATCGACTCCAAAGACATAAAGAGGCATGAAAGCAATCCCACGCACACGAACTGAAGCCATTTCCTGGATAACTAATCTAGACATAGACTTGCGAGTCGCTACTCATCCAGCCGTGCGTGCGTTCGGTTCGTACTGCGTGTTGTTTCGCATGATGTCCGACGTTTCGGTCCACGTGCCCGGGAGCTTCGTCTGGAACGGGAACTCCCCCTCCCTTGCGAGCACGTGGAGTGGAAACGTTGGACACGACGCTGAAACAACTTGCTGTGCGGCACGAATACAAACAGCCATTCAGTGCTCCCGCGAAAACCTACCCAGGAATTCATCTTCTTGGTTCTTTCGGTAAAGTCACGTAGAAGGGAAATAATAAAATAATAAAAATAAAACATTATAAAATAATTCTCACGACGTTTCGGCTATTCAGACACTGTATTTCTGATTCAGACGCTGTCTTTCCAACAGACCTTCACCTGAGGACGGCTGCTTGCGTTGTGGCCGAAACGTCGTGATAATTATTTTATTATGTTTTATTTTTATTATTTTATTATTTCCCTTCTACGTGACTTTACCGAAAGAACCAAGAAGATGAATCCCTGCAGTCACGAAAGCTTTAAATCGAAACCTACCCAGGAAGTCGAAGAACCGATGATTTTGTGAAGCAGGCCAGCCAATTGCAGCCCTCGCGCTCATCCGCTCGTGCTCGCTCCCGCAGGTGGTGCCGGAGCACAAGGCAGCTGGCAGCCTGCTGTTGGCGCTGCCTGGCCCGGTGCTGGAGCCGCTGCTGTGGCCGGCGCTGCTGGAGGAGGCGGAGGCGCGTGTGCTGGCGCTGCGGGTGCTGCACGGGCTGCTCGACCGCCACCACAACCGCGACAAGCTCACCGCCGTCCGGTGAGTGTCCCATCTCCCTCAACCCCCCCTCCCCAGACCCATCCTTCCTCCCACCGTGAGCCCCTCCGTCGGACATGCAACTGAGTTGTTCCGAAAATGACTGTTTAGCTTCTGAAGGAGCTCCCCAGCACATGGCACGACACGTTGGACATCGTGCCGAGAGACACACGGCACAAAGTGAAGATGCACCCGGAGTGCTGCTGTACTGCGCACAACCGCCATGGCCTAGGCAATAGGGCAGCATTGAGAGTATTTGGCTGCTGTAAATTCCCACGTGATAAGCCACTTCGTTGAGCTATCATTTGTGGCCAGGTGGCTTCTGAAAAAATATCTATATCGCTCAGTGGGTTTTACCTGGTAAAATATCAATAGTTTATTGTTCATAGTAGCCTGGACAAAATCTGAAAATGCTGCCAGAAAATGGTTGAAGTGGGCAGCGATGCACTTTGACATAAAAAATATTGTCTTCTCCAAGGTGTGTAAACTGATTAAATTAAGTATCTGTCTTACCTGTGTATGAGAATCATAGTTGAAACACATTTTTTCTCCTCGTTTATTAGTCTGACCATGCACGGATACAGATAATTCAATTACAGCGCCGTGCGTTATTGAAGTTAATTGTCCATTGATTCCTTATTCTGGGAAACAGATACTGGAGATGATTTGCACTTTGCTGCCTGTCACTTTACGAGTCCGCATTGTGTGGTCGTAACTTACGGTTTATCATTTTCCGGTATCTTCCTTAAAAGCCCTTGCGGGGTCCAGAGGCAGCTGCTAATGCCATTAATGCTTTGTTAACGGCAGATGCGAGCTTCCGTAACCACTGTGTTTAATGAAGCTCACCGTATATTAAGGTAGCTGCCAATAGCCGTCGAGTCCTCGTTTTTACGGGCATTGTTTTTTCTTTTTAAACACAAGTCGGGTTTATGTGCATCGCTTAAGTCAAAGAGGGGGACGTGTGGTAGTCCTCGCATATCTTTTCATGATGATGACACCAGCCGGTATTAGAACCGGTTTGATAAATGTGTTGGTAAGCACGTAATAAATACGCTACGTATCACTGTTATGTTGCATTTAATATAAGCTTTATGTATTATATTTTGAATCCAAGTATTTTTTTTGTGATTTCATGCACATATCCCACTTAATGGGTTTCAGGTGCAAATAATATACAGCGAACCCTTAATATTCGCGGGGTCTTTATTATCGCTGACTGCGTGTTCGCGACAAACTTATTGAAGCTCTCTTGAAATTCGTGAGGTTGTATTTTAAATATTCGTGGCCGTAGCTCCTCCCCACTACCCGACAGGGAGGAGCATGGCGTGTGTGTACATATAGTGAACTTCTTTGGCACCATTTCGATTTAAAGCTTTCGTGACTGCAGGGATTCATCTTCTTGGTTCTTTCGGTAAAGTCACACATAATGGAAATACTAAATATACTCTAGGAGAGTATAGGAGAGTATATTTAGTATACTGATGATACTATGTAGTTTATACTTTAGTTGTTTACGTGGTGGTTTAGTTACTGCAGCTACATACTATTAACATTCCTTCCCTTTATTAATGTTACCCCTATCCCCTCCCTTTGATGCTGCTAAGCCTGCATAATGCACGGGCATAATGACTTTAAACCCCTCGCCAAACCTCCTACGCATTTCACAAGTAGTACTAATCGCATATCTGCATTTCCCATAAATATGCTAAATTCCTCTTGATATGCAAATTCTTTTGTCAAGGCGCTCTTCCCCCCTCCATCCCAGCTTAAATAGATGCTCCAAGCCTGAGGTGTGTCATCAGACTCTGTCTCCTCGACAGACCTGTTCTCCACCTGAGGACGGCTGCTTGCGTTGTGGCCGAAACGTCGTGAGAATTATTTTATTATGTTTTATTTTTATTATTTTATTATTTCCATTCTACGTGACTTTACCGAAAGAACCAAGAAGATTCTTTGGCACCGTACGTAGCCAACCGTGCTAGTCGGAGGCGTGGATGGTGAGAGCGTGAGCGCTGCCCACGCGGCGATCCCTCCCGGTCTGCCTTTGCCTGCCGCATGGATTTACACGCGAGTGCTTTCCTTTACAACTGTTGGGAATTACGTGGCGTGTAGTGTTTATTTATTCATTGATATTTGCACTTTCAAAATATGTTTACGTTCATCATTATTAAAGGCAAGTCTTGCCCCACCATATCTTCCCACTCTCTTGTATCTTCTCTGTGTGCCTTCTTGCCCTCTACGTTCTCAATCTTTGCTGTCTCTCTCTGTTCCTCCTCCTAGTGGTCAATCCATGCTTTCTCTCCTCTCGCCCCCCTTCACTGGAACAAACTTCCCGCTCCACAATAAACAGTTACCTTCGCTCACTAGTTTCTGCTCCTTATTGTGTTCTAGCTCACCACACAACCCCTTAATCTCCCCCTCAAAACCACCACCGTTACCGTTCTCTCTTCGTATGCTCATTGTATGGCTCTCACTCATTCCCCAATCATTCAATCCATTCATCATCATCTACTGTCAACAGTTTCCCTCTCACCAAATTCACGCATCACAGATTCGCCCATTGCTTCCTCTCATCTGTTTCATTCACCTCATCTCTACCATGACATCCATACGTTGCGCTGTTGTTAATTCTTTGTAAAGTGCCTTGGTCGAGGCGCTGTATACATTTCGTGAAGAAAAGATAAATAACACAGTAATACTATACAGTGTACGTATTCATTAATACATACATGCAGTTCATATGTTTACGTTTAAACGTCATGTATGTTTATGCCCCCTAACCCAATTCTCCTCATAAGCTTTAATAGTTCACATTCGTGGAGTTAATATTTGCGCCGTTCTCCAAGATCTATTTCCCGTGAACGAGGTATTTGCTCTAAATGATATTCTCCAGCGTGTATGTTAGTGTCTCATATGCCGATCTGTCATACCCCCCGTTTTGTTCTTACAGTTATGCGTACATGTTGCCCCCACTGGAGCCACCAACACTAATAAAACTAAATTAAACAATTTTATTTGACTAGGGAAGGCCCACTGAGCTATACAGCTGTTTTTCAGAAGCAACCTAGCTGTCACAAATGATAGCGCAACGAAATGGCCTATTGTGTAGAAATTTACAGCAGCCAAATACTCTCAGCGTACGTCGCTTCTAAATGCGGAGGGAAAAACCGGAGGACCCGGAGAAAAATCAACGTGACCACGGGGAGAACATGCAAACTCCAAATATACAGGCGTGCATCAGGGTAGCGATTGAGCTCACGGCCTCCTGCATAGCAAACGAGGGAGATAACATCTTGCCACCGCGACGTATTCACGTCGGAAAGTTTTCTACTTTTGGTTGAGCTTTTTGGTTGAGACATCGTTCTCAAAGGGCACGAGACTCGCCAGGGATCCTGTGACCCCCCCCCCCCCCCATGGGTCTGACCCTCACACCTCTGACCGCAGTGGGGCCTCTGCTCACAGCTGTTTTACTGCGGCTCTTGCGCGTAAAACTGACGTTCCTTGTCGCCGTCGCCGCCGCCGTGTGTCGAACCTGAATGCTTTGCAGGATCGTGCACGACCTGGCAAGCCTCAAGCTGAAGATGGAGAAATGTTCCAAGCAAGACGCCACCTTCATGAAGAAGGTGCGCTAGTTGCACAATGCAGGCACTGGTTTCTCCTTATCGACTGTAGGGTCAAGTGCTGTTAGCAAGTACCCCACTATACGGGAGGTATCTTTGTGTGTGCCTCAAAGTGCACCTGGCCTGGCACAAGCACCGTGGTGATGTCACCGCCACTTAGTGGCGAATGGCGGCTGTTGTTGTATGTGTTTGTATCTATGCATGGTGTCTGTATTTTCACGTGGTGTCTGTGTCTCTACACGTGGTGTCTGTATCTACACGTGGTGTCTGTGTCTCTACACGTGGTGTCTGTATTTTCACGTGGTGTCTGTGTCTCTACACGTGGTGTCTGTATCTCTACACGTGGTGTCTGTATCTACACATGGTGTCTGTGTCTCTACGCGTGGTGTCTGTGTCTCTACACGTGGTGTCTGTATCTCTACACGTGGTGTCTGTGTCTCTACACGTGGTGTCTGTATCTCTACACGTGGTGTCTGTATCTACACGTGGTGTCTGTGTCTCTACACGTGGTGTCTGTGTCTCTACACGTGGTGTCTGTATTTTCACGTGGTGTCTGTGTCTCTACACGTGGTGTCTGTATCTACACGTGGTGTCTGTGTCTCTACACGTGGTGTCTGTGTCTCTACACGTGGTATCTGTATCTCTACGCGTGGTGTCTGTCTCTACACGTGGTATCTGTGTCTCTACACGTGGTATCTGTGTCTCTACACGTGGTGTCTGTGTCTCTACACGTGGTGTCTGTATCTCTACACGTGGTGTCTGTCTCTACACGTGGTGTCTGTGTCTCTACGCGTGGTGTCTGTGTCTATACACGTGGTGTCTGTGTCTATACACGTGGTGTCTGTGTCTTTACACGTGGTGACTGTGTCTCTACGCGTGGTGTCTGTGTCTCTACACGTGGTGTCTGTGTCTACACGTGGTGTCTGTATCTCTACACGTGGTGTCTGTGTCTCTCCACGTGGTATCTGTGTCTCTACGTGTGGTGTCTGTATCTACACGTGGTGTCTGCGTCTACGCGTGCGTGCAGAACGGGCAGCGGCTGTACGGCTGGCTGTATGAGAGCTGCGTGGCGGAGGGGAACACGCGCGCGCACTACGAGGCGCTGTACGTGACGCTGGCGCTGCTCGCGCTCGAGACCGGCGGGGAGGAGTTTGTGGCCATTGACCTCGTGCGCCTCGCAGTCGCCTTGCAGGTAGACCGCACGCTTGGGGGGGGGGGGGGCGGCAACTCGAAAACTTTTATTCTTTTCTTTATTTTACCAGGTAAAGCCCACTGAGCTGTATAGCTCTTTTTCAGAAACGACCACAAATGATGGCTCAACCAAGTGGCTCATCGTGTGGACATTTATCGCAGCCACATACTCTGAACGCGCGTTGATTCTAAATGTGGAGGGAAAAACCGGAGGGTACGGAGAAAAATGAAGACGACCACGGGGAGAGAGACATGCAAAATACAGGCGTCAGGTTCGGGATCGAATCAACGACCTGTATACCAGGCGAGGTGTTTAACATCTTGTAACCGTGGCGCCCACGTTAGTTAACTGTACCATCCGCACGGTGCACGGGAGCGACGTCTTAATCCTCGGCGCTGGAATGTAGCCAAATCGAGTGCAGAACATTCCACGTGAAGGTTGTTATGTGCGGTCGTTGGCGACCGAGCTGCGACCATCAACGCTCACCGCCTGAGAACCCCAATGTAATCACGGCGAGTTGGAGCCGGATTCACGCCCAGGATCTCGGTGGTGCTCTCAGCCACTAGGCCACCTCCCGCTAACGAATGGATTGTAATCGCTGAATGAACTAAGGCTGTCACGTTTGTGAAAATGATCCCACTGTGGGGTGGCGCTGCGGCGCACGTGAACACGGCCTCTCGTTTGCGTGCCGGTGGGCTCATGCCGCGTCTCGTCAATGCTGGCCGTGCGTGCGAGCGAGCAGGAGGCGGCGCTGGAGGAGGAATCGTGCTCCTCGGTGTTCGCTCGCTGCGCCACCCACGGCGTCGTTGCCGCCTTCCTCAGCCTGCTGGCGCAGCGCCCTGCCCTGAGGCCGCTGCTGCAGCACGTGACGGCCGTGAGTCGTGGGGGTGGGGGGGGCCAGGGCAAGGGGGGCGGCATGGCGTTGTGGGAGATGCGTGCGCGTGGCAGCAGGAGACACAGACGCAGTGGAGGTAGTCCTCTACTTATGATGGAGATGTGTTACGACGACCCCATCGTAAGTCGAAGATGGCCCAGCCTACCCAGGAGTCTTAAAGAATGATGATAATTTAGAAAAACAGAGCAATTTACAGTGCCGTACTGTATAAACGATATACTGTATGTATTTATTAATTACAATACTGTATTGCACAGTAAAATGTAAAATAAAAAAACAAGATAAATTCTTAGCCTACCTATATGTACTGCAATTTAATCGAGAGTCTTTTCAGGAAACAATCCCATCTGCATCACACAAGGCGGGAGATGCGTACATCCACGGCAGCGTCCCAACGTACAGTATCGTACCTCGTACGCTGCTGCGTTTGCCTGCCGCGCGAAATTACAATATTTTACAATTTTGTCGTATCGCTATCGCCATCGTAAGATCGAAATATCCTAAGTCGGACCTTCGTAACTCGGGGACTATCTGTATAGGCAACACCTGTGGAAACACAACAGACGAACAACAGATGCACCCGCGCTATAGAGACGCGCAGTGGAGGTGTATGGGCGACACGTTCAGACAGACACGTATGTGTGAGTGCATAGGGCTACAGCCCTATGCACTCACACAGATTATATCGAGATTGGGAAGTGAGTAGGTGCATACGGCTGATATTGCATCAACAAAGGTTTCTATGTTTGTGTATGTGTGAGTGGGGAGCGGTAGTGTAGCGGTTAGCGCCCTGTGCTACTCACCTGCCCACCCGGCTTTGATTCCCGCTCACGGCCAACATCAGTGACGATTATCTGCATCGGTCCTGGGCCTCCCCTAAGTCGACTCAACCTCAAAATGAGTACCTAGTGCGATGTGTAAAAACATTGCCACTAGGGAGACAAAGGCAGCCGAGCGTGGTGCTGGCCACCCACCCCCTCATGTGCCATGCCGGCCTTTAAATGTGCTCACGAACAGCACTTGCCCTAAGAGTCTGTTTCTGCTACGAGGGGGATTTTTGCATTTGTACAGATGTGATTGCGGGGAGCGGGGGTGGTTGTGGCTAGTTACCCACCCACAGCCAACGTCACTGGCAAGTTATATCTGAATCTTTTTCTGGGCCTTCCCGAGGTCGATTCAGCTTGGTGCGATGTTTAAATATCAGCGCTCGGGAGACAAAGGTGGCCAGGTGTGGTGCTGACCACAACAAAGCCTTGTGTGCCGTGCCGGCCTTTGCAAGAGATCACTGAGAGGACTTGCCCCAGCAGTCTGTAAAGGCTATACGGGGGATCTTTGTGTGTGTGTGCGCGATTCAGGTCGTGGAGCACAGGAGGAAGGTGGCCCCATACCTCTTGCCTGACGTCGCGCTCGCAGAAAACCCACGGTGAGGGGTCCGCCTCTCTCTGGGTGCCACAACCAATTCCTCGCCATTCGACACTAAGTGACGATGATGATACCAAGGCGCCTGTGCCATGCCACGTGCACGGTTGGGCCACGTGAAGTGTCGAAGGCTCGCTGACAGGAGGTCACGGGACAGACCCAGGTGTCGTGGGTTGGCTGACTTAGATAACTGGCAGATGCACCAGATGTGCCCCCTGCTGTGCCCAACTTGCTGCATTTTAGCTGCCTGGCGCTCCTCTGCCCTCTGTTGTTGTTGGAGGGCGACTGCCTCCAACTGTCCAGGAGCGTCCTTCACGAGCCTTTTCTATAGTGGGTGCATTCACACGCACACACTCAGGTTCACGCACGCAGATCCCAGCGCAAGCATTCCCTCTTTAGCGTCTTAGTCAGCAGCAGCAACTGCTGATACAGAGCACTTTCTAAGACGAACACGCCGCACAAAGTGGAGGTGTGGCCAGCAGCATGCCCAGCCACCTTTGTCTCCCCAGTATTGATCCCCACACCGCAACAGCCACTCCTTTTAAAACGGATTTGACGTAGGTGAGACCCATGACATTCACAGCTGGGAATCGAACCCAAGTTTGCTGCATCGTAGTGCACCTCTTCCACTCGCATGGCACAAACAATATCAGCAGCCACAGTTCACCTCTTGAGTGGCAGCGACGTAACCGCAGTTCTTGTGCCAGGCTAGGTACACACCTCGAGGCCATGTTGAAGGTAGCGGCTCGCTGGCAGGCTACTGGACAGGCCCAGGTGGTGTTGTGGGTTAACAGATCTGCGCCATCACTGCTGAGATGGGAATGAGGTCATCATTTTCATGTTTACTTCATAGGTTAAAAAACGGCACATTGATTTGAATAATAATAATAAAACTACTGCTGGATGCGTCACATTTCTAGCTCGCGAGGGCGCACGTTTTACCGTGCGGCATTGTCGGGGCGGTGGGGGGGGGGCGGTGCGCCGGCGGTTACGTGGGTTGCTGAGATTGCTCGTCTGTTATGCGCACATTCGGAGCGCTGTTTGTTAGCGACTGCCGGTTGAGCGGACGCGACCTGTTAATGCGTGCGTATGGATTCTCGTAAAGTATTTCGCGTCAAACGGAATGTTCCGTTTGTTTTGGCTGGACGTGGGTGGTGCGGTGTTCTTAGTGCAGGTCTAATTGCCCGGTTTTAATCGCATCTTTATCTTGATCCGCGTGCGTGCATTTACGTTGCGTATTTGTATCGTGCAATGCGAGCGTACGCATCGCTTGCGTGCGCTGCACTGGATGTGGGTCACCTGCCGTCGTGATTGTATTTTTGCATGACCGCATTTCTAACTTGCGCGCGTAATGGGGAGCGGTGAAATAGCTGTCGGCACGCGCTGCTACATACTTGCGGACCCGAGTTCAAATCCTGGCAGCGGACTAATCGTTGCCAGGTGATAGCAACGCCGTTGGGGGGGGGGGGGGGTTGGGAATGTGTATGTGCGTGCGTGTGTGTGCGTATGTGTGTGTGTGTGTGCGTGTGTGCGTATGTGTGTGTGTGCGTGTGTGCGTGTGTGCGCGTGTGCGTGTGTGTGTGCGTGCGTGTGCGTGTGTGTGTGCGTGTGTGCGTGTGTGCGTGCGTGTGTGCGTGTGTGCGTGTGTGCGTGTGTGTGCGTGTGTGCGTGTGCGTGTGTGTGTGCGTGTGTGCGTATGCGTGCGTGCGTATGTGCGTGTGTGTGTGCGTGCGTATGTGTGTGTGTGTGTGCGTGCGTGTGTGTGTGTGTGTGCGTGTGTGCATATGCGTGCGTGCGTGTGGGTGACCGCCGTTATGCTTGCCGGTCGCGTGGCGCAGCCTGCCCAGCGGCACGCCCAAAGAGGACAAGACGCTGCTCTTCCTGCCGAGCGTGATGGCCGAAGCGCTGCAGATCGCCGGCCTCAACGGCGAGCGCGTGACCGTGCCCTTCGTGCCGCTCCTCCATGGTGGGTCCCGGACTCCGCTACCGGCCCGCAGAGATCGGGTCTTCACAATTTCATGAGGGGGGGATACGGTTGGGGAGGGGGGTAGGCATGTCTGGGTATTTTTTTCAGCCGCCGTCTCCTAAAACTGAGCATGATATGCGGTTGGTTGTCTTTTTGAAATGTAAATACTGTATCATGTCATTTAGATGCACTATGGTACACCTAGAATATAATCACAGGGGGGTGCGGGGGAAGGACAACGAACTAGACGCCCAAAAAGCGGTTGTCAAGAAATGCGTTTGTCATCTCAGCCATTGCGACCAGATTGAACATGGGGTGAAAAAAAAAGATGCTTCCACAAAGCACAAGTTTCTTTTCAAAACAAATTTGAGAGAACCCTGATGTTAATATTCCTGCATCTGATGATACAGACAACAGGCTGTTAATATTCCTTATTCACTCACATTGTATCATCTTTCTTTAAACTATTTAATATCCAAGCAATAACCGCGGCATTGATGCCACGGAGATGCCGCCAAACAGGGAAACAAATAAAGTTCGTTTTCCAGTTCTTCGTCTGCAATGCGGATTGTGGTCGACGTTTGCCAATCTGGATGGGGCACGTAGTAGCCTGTGTCCGTGAAGGCGCCCGCGTGCTGGGGGCATTGGTGGGGGGGGTTGGCTCAGGCGAACGCCGCCGCTCTGTGCACAGACGAGGACGCGCGCTCGCACAGGAAGAGCATCGTGGACACGGTCTCCATGCAGCTGGACCTCGAGTGGAACGAGGGCACCGACGTCGGCCAGGTCAGCGAGCCACGGCGAGCCACGGCGAGCCATAGCGAGCCACGATTTTGCTTCACCGTTCAATGCCATGCCACACAGCAGGCCACACGGAGCCACACTGTTCCACGTCATGCTATTACTGTTCTTATCAATTGTTATGCTTGTTTACCCAGGGAAAGCCTCGCTGAGTATCATACATTCGTAAATAACACGTTCCCCGCAAAAAAGCACGTAACAGGCGACGTTTCTTGCACCAGGGAGGTGACCACGATAGAGGCGTGCGTTGGGGTGAGAGAAGGTGACCACCACCACGATCGAGGGGAGTGGAGAAGGGGCAGGACTCGTAGATCTTTCGTTGCAGCACCGGCATCATTCAAACCATGAACCTCTGCAGAAAACCAGGAAATACGTCCCGCTAGGCCACGTGAGCGCTGTACCACCCAGAGCCATGTGGCTTTTATGTCACATGCCAAAGCTACACAACACCATGCCGTGTCTTGCCACATCAAGTCACATTATGCCATACCAAGTAATGATATGTCCTGTGCCATATCATGCTACACCATACCACGTAGAATTATATTAAGCCAAGCTACACCAAGCATGTTGCTACATGTGTCTTCATGTACCAGAAAGTATTGATTTGTGATGGAAATTCCATATTCCTCTGAGAAGACTGTTTAGCTTGAACTTGAACCTCTACCTAGTTGAGGAAATTCCACGTTTCACTCCTCAAGTAGATTTAACTACCGCCATTGACCTATTGCCTTGGGTCAATGCGTAGATTTTTTGCATTTTTAGTTGATGGATGTTTAGGTTGTCATTACCACTGCGATTATTCCGCTGCTGGACAAAGACTTCTCGATGTTGGCGTCGCCTTCTGTTTATCACTTCTGCAGCCGATTCCGGCAGCAGCCACCACACTTTGCACGATTTAATCGCTCGGCCTCTTGTTTCATGTCGCCCATTAAAGTCGCTTCCCCGAGAGTCGTCTTGCTTTTGACACACTGCTCCGCTTTGGCAGGTGGAAGAGATCACCTTTGAAATGTTGAAGAATGCCATGGGTGAGTCGACCCACCCGTGCCTCCGGCGTGGACGGCCGGGCGAGTTTTGACAGCGACGTGCGCTGCAGGCCGTGAAACGTCGCGTTGCCATGTTTCGTACCCTTCGACACTTTTCCCACGAGCTCTGCGATTCGCTGGGTCCGTTGCGCCCTGCAGGATGCGTAAAGTAATGTAACGATAAAGTTGGACGTGATAAGATGTACTAGGCACACGCAGTGAGATGGCACAACACGTAACTGAGGGTAGGCCGGCCGCCATGTTACTGTGTCATTCCGCTTGCTGTACTGTATCACCGTACCGCTCGGCTCAAGACGGTGGTTGGTCGTCGACCACTCTGGAATTGTGTTATAATGGTGCACGTTCCACGTTATTACGGGGCCTGTTCCCCGTTGTCCGAATAGTGTTCCCTAATGAAAAAAACGCGTTATAGCGAAAATGCGTTGTGTGAACACCCCACGTTAAGTGAGGACTTAACGTCCCTGGTTTGTGAATGTTACTATGAAGGCAATGGGTGTGAACACAACTGTATAGACACGAATTTTTTTTTAGAAATTACATAAACAAGGAAACACTTAGAGACAAGGGAATAGATTCTTGAGTTGAATCTGAGCCAGGAGTTTCTGGGTCGGGTTGGGGAGGGGGAATGATTAGACACACACCCCTATTTGACCACGTGTGTGTGTGAAGGCAGGCGGCAGCACAGAGCACACAGCTGGAGTTTACTGCACTGCCCTCTGCTGCCCAACACGTAGCCACGACGTTCCCGCTTGATCTCGCCGGCTTTAACGAGCAGTTCAGGCTTCCACGTGCCCACGCCGTTGATCCGCGTCTGTTGCGTCTGTGTGCGCAGTGGACAGCGCGTCACGTGACGAACAGGAGAAGGAGAAGAGGCGGAAGGTGATGGAGAAGTTCCAGAAAGCCCCGTTTGAGGAGATCGCCGCACAGTGCGAGGCTCGGGTAAGATCGCGCGCACGTTTGGGAACAGTGGTGGGGTGCAGCGGGGGCGAGATGTTAACTACCTCGCCTGGTATACAGGAGGTCGTGAGTTCGAGCACGGCCCTGGCACCTGTTGTATATTTGGAGTTTGTCTCTCTGCTTGTGGTCGTGTGGATTTTTGTCCGGGTCCTCCGGTTTTCCCTTCCACATTTAGAATCAACGTGCATTTAGGAGTAGTTGGCTGCTATAAATTTCCACGCGATAAGCCACTTCGTTGAGCTATCATTTGTGGCCACGTCGCTTCTCAAAAATAGCTACGTAGCTCAGTGAGCCTTACCTCGTAAAATACAAAATAGTGAAGTTAGAAGCGGAGAGGGCAAAGTGACGACTGTTCAGAAACCAACCGCATTAATGAACGAGTTGGGTTACCTGGTGAATTTTTTAAAATTTAGTTTCTGTTGACGCACTGCGCGGTGAACCCGTCAACGCGAGTTTGATTGAAGCCCAGCAACACAAAAAAAGGATATCGCTTTCCAGCACTGGTGCCCTGCCAGTGTGTGTTGCAAGAGATCCTGCCGACATTCAGAAATGGGACATTGCCTCCTCTCTCTGGTTGGGAGTTGCAGTTGTACGTTGAGCCATGCTTCATCAACCGTGCTAATCGGAGGTGCGGGGGAACATGGGAGGTGTTTTATAACTTGATGTGTCGCCACACTTCATTTCAGGCGGCGATGCTGCAGAGCAAATATGACCAGATATTCGAGATCAATATCCGGTAAGTGACACCCGATTATACATTTCCCACGGGGACATTGCCCCCACCGCAACACACGGTGAGTTTTCATGTCAACGTCTGTTGCTCGTGTAACCCAGCCTAGTCCAGCCGAGGGTGAATGTTGGCTCGGAGGGCAGCACGTCTTGAACCCACTCCGGAGGCAGTGCATTGGCGTCGTCTTCCCGGGTTGTTCTCCGCGATGACGTGAGCAACTCTGCCGACTTCAGGAGTCCCCAGGAAGATGATTTTCACGTGACAACATCGTAATGTGACAACATCGTAATGTTGACATGGCCACGCGGTAGCGCTTGTTGCAGAGGTTCACGGTTGGAATCCAGTGGCCGCCCCGATTAATTCTGCGGGTGTTATTAACCGTAAAAAATAATACGTGCCGTCAGTTTCAAGGTGGATGTTAAAGATAATTTTCTAATTGAAAACTAATTTCTTAAGAACTGATTTTTGTGTTTAGTTTGTTGTCCTTCCCCCGCACCTCCGATTAGCACTGTTGTCGATGTACGTTGCGAAAGAAGTTCTACATACATACATCCTGTGACGCCATTCACGCGTGTCGGCCATTCTGTGCTGGCCTTATGTTCAACATTTGAAGAAAAAAAAATCTGAATTTCCCGCAAATTTTTTTTTTGAATGTACACTACATGGTAATAATTGCCCCATACTGTGAACATTTTGAAGGACCCTTCTGCAAATACTTCCTTGGGTAACAAGCATAATAAATAAATAAATGGTTAAATAATTACACAAGTGGTATATGCTGGTGGTAAAATCCAAACAGTAACAAAACACAACAGCCGCCGTGCACCGCTAAGTGGCTGTGACGTTACCACAGCGCTCTTGTCAGGCTCGGTTGACGTTGAGACTCTGTGGCAGGTCAAGGCACTAACTCCATGGTTATGGCTTCACTGCATCAGATGACTGGCAGATGCCACCCCACCTATGGTTCTCATTGCACCAACTTTTTGCGTTTTGACCACCTGGTGCTTCCGCTCATTTTTCTCCGACCGCCCAATAACATCTTGCACGTGCCTCCTCTACACAGCCTCCACATGACACGCACACACACGACGCACACACATGACGCACACACGCGACACGCACACACACGACACGCACACACACGACGCACGCACACAGGACGCGCACACAGGACGTGCACACACGACGCACACACACACGACACGCACACACACGACACACACACAGACACACACGACACGCACACACAGGACGCACACACACGACACGCACACACAGGACGCACACACAGGACGTGCACACACGACATGCACACGACACGCACACACACACACGACACGCACACACACGACACACACACACACAACACGCACACACAGGACGCACACACACGACACGCACACACAGGACGCACACACAGGACGTGCACACACGACACGCACACACGACACACACACACACAGGACGCACACACACGACACGCACACACAGGACGCGCACACACAGGACGCGCACACAGGACGTGCACACACGACACGCACACACGACGCACACACACACAACACGCACACACAGGACACACACACACGACACGCACACACACGACGCACACACAGGACGCACACACACGACGTACACACACGACGCACACACACGACACGCACACACGCGACACGCACACACGCGACACGCACACACACGCGCGCCTCCCCCCTGGTCTTCGCGCGAATGCCGACGATGGTTCCCTCTCTTCGCAGGCCACCGCCCAGCCCGTCGGGCTCCGTGCCCGGGAAACTGGGCCAGATTCCGTGCCGCTCCGTGCCCGTGTACGAGATGACTTTCCCCGACCTCTGCGTCTACTGAAGGCGACAGTCGGATGCGGGGGAGAGCGTTGGATGGCAGAAGATTCGCGGCGGCAGGCTCGGCTTTGGATTGTCCGAGACACCAGGCACGTGGTGTGTGTGTGTGTACGTGGTGGGTCGTAAAGTCCCAGTACTGTGGTGTGCGACTGGGCCAAAGCTCCTCGATCTCCATTCTGCATCGTGTGTGTGTGTGCGCGCGCACAGCCGACACCAGCTCCATTACTGCGTAGGATTTCGCGTGTTTCGCCATTCTAGCTCTCCGATGTGTTTTCAATCAAGTGCCTGAAGGAGGCACGTGGAGCGAATCGTCGGACATCGTGCTGAACAAGACCACCACGGCACAACCCCCGAAAACACATCGGAGAGCTAGACATTAGCCCCCGTTGATACAGAGGGCTTCTCAATTCACAGTGAATTGTCATCGGAGCCAGACAGGCAGGCATGTTATTGCAAACGCATTAAGAAAGAGTAAACGGGAAATGCTTTCCATAAATAAATCGAGAGCCCATACTCGGCGTTTGTTTTGCATCTTGTGGAATTGAGTGCGTATAAACTTTTCCGCATATGCGCACGTTTACACGCAAATCCTCAGCCTTTCTAAACATCAAAAACCATTACAAAAGCCAGCGGAATGCGTGGCTGGTTGGTGCTGCATAGAGTATATTTTGGAGCAGTAAAAATAGCGTATTTTCTTCGAGTTAATGGTATCTCGCTTAACTCTGCCATTTAAACACCAGCCCTTTCCTTTGGCTCGAATCATTGGACGCTTTCTCCGGGGCTGCCCCCACGATTTATTCATTCCTGCCTTGGAGGCGTTCTCTTACTTGCAGTGTACTGAACTGCACATTTTGTAACGAATGACCAATACTTGGATTTTAACAGTTGACCGATCGCACTCATTGCGTGGGCCGTTCTTGGATAAGCTACCTTACTAGACAACGCTTGAGTTTTGACCGAGGGCCTAACAAGGAGCAATATGAATAGGTGGATCCCCATGCAGTACGAGTATGTGTTTGTACGTCTTACGAAGTAGACTCTGCGCTATATAGATATATTTTGGGTGGTGGCTCTCTGCGTGTGCACCGTTTGTCCGTTCGCAACTGGTTCTATGTGCGTGCGCTGACGGAGGCATTTTTATTTTTTCGCGTCCTGCACCAGCAATTGGCGAATGGAGCTTTAACGTTTTACATCTAATGCTGGAGTGATTGATTTATTTAACACACGCGCGCGCGGCATTACGTCGCCGTTTGTCCGCAGCGTAAAATGTTGATGGGGAGAAATCTTCCCGCGGGCGGCATGTTGTCTCGCTCGGACGGCGCTTGCGATGACTGCCAACGTCCCAACACAAACCAAACGAAGGATGAATTGTAAACGGGAGTGGCCGTTCTTGTCCCGTGGCAGGGATGGTGGTGGCCGAGGTGGCATATACAGCACTTTGTAGAATTATACAACCAGCAGGGAGAGAGGCGATAGCGAAGTGTGGAATGGTGGGTTTTGACAAGTTGAGATGAAGCACTTGCTTGGACATCCTTTCCACCCGGTGGTTACTGTGGCCACTGCTAATAATGTGGAATTAACAAAACGCAAGCCGGGCCAACCAGTCCATTGAGCAATTATTCAACCAAACGTACGGATGCACTTAAGAGTATAAAACGCAACACGAGGTTATCGAACACAGACACGGCCCTAAGCCCCTGCGTAGGAGTGGATATGGCACAGGACACGCTCTCCCCCTTCGGTCCACTACCTAGAGCCTCCCGGCTCCGTGAGCTGCGTGTGCCGTGTGGTGAGAGGTGAGAGGGCGTTGCGATGCTGCCACCCTCCGTCGCTGCTGCTTGTTCGTAATTATTGGGTCCCAGGGCCACGATGATTAATCCACTGTCGGTTCAACAGCGGTGATGCAACTTGTATGGCGAAACCTTCGGAGTTTTAATCCTGCCAGTTTGGTTATGCACGCACTTGCGGAATCTTTCAGTTTAGTTGTTCTGAGGGCATTATAAATCGGTGTGCTTCGGGATTAAGGAATGTATGGGAATCGTCTGGCTAAATCAGTGTGCCAATGATGATTATTGTTTTGAGCACTGCATATGTTATGCCAAATGATCGAGGATTGTATAAGTGTAGGTTTAGGGTGGTGGTTGTGAGGCTGGTGGTGAGCGAAGTGAGAATGGAGGTGTTTCGATTTAAAGCTTTCGTGACTGCAGGGATTCATCTTCTTGGTTCTTTCGGTAAAGTCACGTAGAATGGAAATAATAAAATAATAAAAATAATACATAATAAAATAATTCTCACTAAGAATTGAGAGAATTATTTGTGAGAATAATTTTATTATGTTTTATTTTTATTATTTTATCATTTCCATTCTACGTGACTTTACCGAAAGAACCAAGAAGATGAATGGAGGTGTTGTTAATCAAAAAACGCTCTCGGCAATACTGTTGCATTAAAAAATCTATATTTGTGTGTCTGCACCCATTGAGATGGCCGGTTGTGCGGAGTGGGGGTCCACATCCTACTCCGTCCTGTTGGGTGGGTCAGGTGGGACGATGAAGAGCACGGAAAGGAGGACGGTCGGTTATGGCCACTCCCTTGGAGGTGAGACTCGGGACTCAACAGAGTTCTCGATCTGCCTGGTGCCTTCCACGAGCTGGACTCAGCCTCGAGCGTCAGCAGAACTCTCGACTCTCAGTTGAGTCCCTCGATTGAACAACTCGATTCGAGGGCGGCGTGTTTGCCTGCACGCTCTTAACAGACCACACACGTGCAAATGTTGACCTGCCCGTGCCGCGAACGTGCGGGGCGCAGTTCAGCGAATGTCGTTTCAAGGTTATCGAGGAGCAATGCAAAGCGGGCTTTGATCAGCCAACAAGGCGTTTGTAGAAAGTTTTAGGGAATGTGATTTACTGTTCAATGGATTCGCACACACGCACGCCTTACACGTTAACACGTATCATGGTGTATTCACACAAACTCGCTATACATTTTGATTAGTATATTAATGCAAACACGCCTATACGTCTTTGATTAGCAATCGCTCGTCAATTCTTAACAGCCGGCTTATACGATTGTAATATGTTACACATTTGGGTGGGTGGGTGGAGGTCGCATTAATTACCAAAGTGCGTAGTTCGCTAAAAAGTGGTCCTTAAAGAAGGCGTGATGTCGTCGGTCAGAAGAGCGGGTCATTATGTACCGATGTCAAGTGTCAGATTGCAAATGTTCAAATTACCAGAAACTAAAATTGAAGAGAAACCTTGATGTCAGTGGGTGCAAAAATCATCACTGTTTTTACATCAATGTCTGTTCTGGAAATGGATAATGAATTCTCGATGGCATCACTTGGTCTTTGAGCTATAAATTGCCCAGGCGCGAGTCATAAAATGCCCGATGCTTGAGTCACTGTCTTAACGGTCCAATGGTTGACGATCACTCTTGATGATGCGGAAGTGATGGTGGCGACACTGGGCACGTAATGATTCTCTCGGGATTCGAATTGATCCGCTGCGCGCACTTCGCGATGCAATGCATCCAATTCCGAGCGCGACAATCGTTTACAAATTTTGATTTAAAGCTTTCGTGACTGCAGGGATTCATATTCTTGGTTCTTTCGGTAAAGTCACGTAGAAGGGAAATAATAAAACAATAAAAATATAAAACAATTATTATTTCCCTTCTAAGTGACTTTACCGAAAGAACCAAGAATATTAATCGTTTACAATTTACGCTCATCATGTACAAATGTTCAAGTTAAGAACTAATGGAGCCGAACTCTGTCGTGTGTAGGTGAGATGGCATAGACTGAGAAGGCTGCAAGAGACACAAGAATACATTTAAATCCTGTGACAATCCAATTGAGGTGGGGGGGGGAGAATCAATACATGCCAAGTGTTGTACATGAATATACCAATTCCAGCATGGGCACGCGACTAGGCCTGATTTGACCAATTGGTGAGTGTGTGGCTTACGGCACCCTAATCAATCACCAGCTCTGGCTGAGTGTCGTAAGTAGCGGTAACTCAGAAAATGATCAGCCGTCCATTCTGTTCATTATGCGTTTAGCAACTGTTACGTGGCAACTATTTGGCCACATTAAAGCCACCGCTAGCAGGTTTTACAACGCGAGATTCTCCATTTATAGTATCTCATAGTAAGGCTGCTGGCATACACATGGGTCCTGTAAAGCAGTATTTCACATTGATTTGCCGACTTACAATTAAGATTCCATGGGATTCAATAACTAGCTAGCTTCCCCCCCCCCTCCGTCTCTTTTTTTTACTTTTATCTTTTGCACGTGCACTGATGTAGTCACTTCACAAGATATTCAGCCTCCGGTCTCCACCGAGGTCCAGTTTCACCGCATCTGCCAATCGATAGCTGCCGCACACGCTACGCCCTTGTTTATTCTTCGGGAGTGCACCTTGAACCGGCTAAGAATGCAAGGAGATCCATTTGGTTCTGTGACCTTCGCGAAAAAGACACGTGGCTTGTGAAATGTTCCGCGTAAAAAAAAACAATTAGCAGCGTGAAACATGAAAGGCAACTTTGATGTTGATTCATGTTGACATTGGCCTCATGACGTGGACATTAAAATTTCAGCTGGACTTATTTTCAATGTGCCTTCCGTTCCCCTATGAATGGGTTGATTTGATACGATTATATGGCCTTGAAATTGAGAATTGTAAAATTAAGGTGGTTGCATTCAAAGTAATTGGTTCACACTTTCTTACATGGAAGCGTGCTATTTAAATGCCTGGCTTTCTAGCCTCATGGAAAACGTCACAATTGAGTCAAGGGCTGCAGCACCGTTGGTGGGCTCGGAAAATCTGGACCGGAGTGAGGCATCGGGACTGGAGTTTGTTTGAGTGCTTGCGTTATTTTTGGACCAAATAATGGATGATTATCACTCCCAACCTCTCGCGTTGTCGCTCCGCTGTGCATTACTGCGGTACGTTGTGCGCTGTTGGGCTCTTACTTTATTTCCAATTTATGAAGCTCGTCACGTTTTCACTTATTTATTGCGGTCATCAATTCATGTTCCCTTCAGCTTTACATTCACGTGATTTGTTTCTGTGCAATAAAGTGGAGAATTTATTGTTACGCATCCGAACTCTGTCGTTTTTTGTGACATTTAAACTGGCCCAGTGCGTTTCGCCTCGACTTGACGCATGTACTCTGTCCACTGATGAATCAAAGTAGTCGACTGACTAATTCAGTCAACACACCGGTGGGCTAAAGTAGTGAACTGTTTGTCGTTTGTCAACGTGACACATTTGTTTACTGATTGGCCGTGTCGGGTGGTGGAGGGTTGCGACACATTTATAAATAACGCGATCTCACCCAAAAACCTTTACTATGAATAATTCAGTCCTTTTAAAGGTGTCTGAGTGGCTAAGGGGAGTGCCCATTGGCGGTGGCACGGAGCCAACGCTGCTGAGATTCTGCATTCAAATTCAGGATTCAACTTCCACGGTGTTTCAACCAGTCGCTCGAGTTGTTCGCTGATGGTCTTTACTCCACCTGTGGCCACAAATGCCATCGCACAAAGAACCTTCCTGTCATTTGGACCGTATCTTCATTTGACACGTTTCAGTAAAAAAAAACTCGATTAATCCGAGTTTGATTTTGTCGTGCAACTCACGTTCTTTCCACATCCCCCAAACTAATAAATACAACTATCACTGCGCTGTTGGGCTCTGGAGTAAAACACTTGTCGCCCTCCACAGGGCTCGTCTGAATTATGATACAATGTGACGTGCCACGTGGAAGTTTCATCTCGGGCCGTGATGCCAGCAGGAAAACTACGATACAAAAATTGTGTTAAAAGTTTCGTCTGTGCCCTCCCAAGCTGTGGTGTGTGCGGGGTGGGTGGGGGGGTGTGATGCTTCCCGAATGCGGCAGCTGCTGCTGCTAGGCTGGAGGGGAAGGCCGCTGCGTCCCAGGCGAGGTGAGGGTATTCTCCCTCCAACAGAGCCGCCGCCTCTTGTCGCACCGATACCGCACAAACCCTGCGCCCCCCCCACACCCCCCCACAGTCAGCACGGCCCAACATCAAACGCAGCCTTCAAAGAGTTAATCCGTATAACAATAATATGTAGGCTATGACTAGATGTGTGTTTTGTTGTTGCACCGTGTGATGGGTTTAGAGGAAGACAGTCTCACAATGATGGTATTCATAAACAACATTTAAATGTTACAATACAATGAAGTTGCCTTGCTGTCATGCTGCTACACCCGCCGGTCTAGCGATTCATCAAAGGGGGTGGATCGCGCAACTTCTGCTGCTCTGCTGCTCCGATAGCCTTCATCGGGCTTGGTCCAAATATATATTTTTTAAAAACTTGTTTACCTGTTGATTCGAGCCCCCTTGTGGCCGACTGGACCACTATGCGTCGCATAACGCTGCCACGGAGCCCCCAATAGTTAGGCTCCTGCCTTCGTCGCACTCCAACTCAACAGAACCCTGACCCGAACCACACTCGTCATATCCACGCACTACCCCGAACCACAGCAGCCAACCAGACTACAGCCATCACCCAACATTAACAAACCAGACGACCAGCACCTCTCAACATCCCAACCTCTCGTCCGATACCTCTAAGGCCAACCTCTAGGCTAGGAGAACCAAATCCTCAGAGGGCCAAGTCGGATTTCCAAATACCTTTGGCAGACAGCCACAACATTATCGCACCCATTTCGGCCACTTTGATCACTTTAAGATGCCCGCACTAAAATTATAACCGCTGATTTTTTTTTTCTCCGGTCGAAAATATTTTTTCTCTCCCAGAGTATCCGATGACTGCAGCCAAGATGCTTGCAACGCCGAATGCCCCAACAACCGTCGCTTGCGATCCGTTTCGCAGCGGTAGGGCGTGGTCCATATATGTTCTCCTATAGACCAAACCCTTACACTGTCGCCAACACTGGCACCTCGCTCGTCCCCCAACTCGTGTGTTACACATCTGGTATTCTGAGTAGCACCACCACCACCATCATCATACCGAGTGCAAGTGACTTACGGGACCCAACGAGGCATCGGACTCGCCCTTGGCTCCTGTCGCCCCCCAGGTTGCACCCTTGAGACCAGCAGCACCTGCAGCAAGCAGGAGTTTGAGCCACACACCATGTACATGAGTCATGCACCGCACACACCACGTATGTATTCTGAACTTCTTTCGCACCGTACGTAGCCAAGCGTGCTAATCGGTGGTGCGGCGGAAGGACAAACTAAAAAAAAAGTTGTCAAGAAATGAGTTTCCAATGTCGATTTAAAAGTGCATAGCTCCAGTGGCTTCCTAATATCGAAAGGAAGGACCGTTCCAGACGGCCACAGAAGCACGCGATGCAGTCGTCGTCTTTGTTTGATGGCCCAGTCAAAGGCAGATGCGAGGGTGACACGTGGTGTCTCGTCGGTTTGATAGCCCATGGCACGCACGGAATGCACGGCCGGAGACTGAACCCGACTCAGCACGGCGAGCAGTGTTGTATTGATAAAAATAAACTCGACACTTTCAGTTCACATTTCTGCATTGCGAGCATTGTATTCTATTATAGTTGGCAGTAAACACTACATGCAGTAGCAATAATTAGTTGAGCTCACTAGCCACAGACGTGAGAAGGCGGCAGCCACCTTGGTGAGCCGGTGCCAATAATTGTCCAAGCTCTGAAAGTCCTCGATGTGTTCAGGAGTTATCAGCCAATGAGTGAGTGGTTTCACATGTGGGAGGAAACCAGAGCAACCTGGAGGATCCCCACGCATGCAAGGGGGCAACACTCGATCCCATGCAGACGGAACAAGTGGAGTCCACTTTTGCGTTACCGCCGTCCCCGGCAACACGTGTTGCGATACACCAACCCCTTCGCTGCCTCCACAGTGCTGCGTGGCCGGCCACGTGCGTAGCCACCACAGCACGAACATCATTCGTGGCCAGGTCGCTTCTGAAAGATAAGTTAATATACCTCGGTTGTCTTTACCGAGTAAGATAAAAAAAAAATCGTTTAGTTTTTTTTGTGTATTTTTTTTTTTACCTTTCCGATAATTTGCACTCCAAATCGTGTTTTTGTTGTATTGTTGTATAACGTTCTGACTCACCGCTGCTGGACACGTGAAAAAGCTTTATAGCTCATCGGATTCTTCCCGGGTAAATAAACACTTTGATTCTGAACATTGTGCGTCACGGGCAGTGGGTGCAGCATTGTTGTTGCTGCTGCTGCTTCTGTTGTTGTTGTTGTTGCTGCTTTGTTGTTGTTGTTGTTCAATGGCTGAATGCACGCACGTGGCCGGGGCGGGCGCCAGTCCGTGGTCCCGCGGAACCCGCCCGGTAGCGCAGGACGAGCATCGTCCCCGCGTGTCCGTGCCGCACGAGGGGCGCAGCACGCAGCCCTGGCCGGGGATCCAACCGGGCGACACCCGTCGCCACGGCCACAGCGGCCGGCACACTGACGCACACAAACAAACACAGATTCCAACCCCCCCGTGTGTAGCCTTAACAGACCGTAGGGGGCAAGCGCTGTTAGCGAGCACCTATGAAGGCCGGCACGGCACACGAGGGGGTGGGGTGGGCAATACCGCAGCCCGATGTTTACGCGCAGCACCAGGTATTCATTTGAGGCTGAGTCGACCTAGGGGAGGCACGGGACCGGTTTAGATATTCGTCACTGTTGGTGGTGGCCGTGCACAGGAATCGAAGTCGGGTCGCCGGGTTCGTAGCGAAGCGCGCTGACTGCTACATTATCACTCCCCCACACTGACAAGTTGATATTATTAATAATAATATCAACTTCCAATGGTGTAAATGCTTAACCCGAGCTCTCATACTCTGATGGTGCATTGTCTTTGAGTTGTGCGCCTTTTGGCGTCATCTGGTCCAACCCATGTGAGACTAGGCTCTAAGGAAAGCTGTCTCGGGTGTGGACCAATCAACTTCAAGGACAGTGCACATTATCAGAGTTGTGTTTTTTGTTTGCATTATGGCTGAAGGTGTTGTGGTCTATGCAAACATGACTCCTTGTAAAAAAGGTGTAAGTTTTGTTGCCAGATAGAAGGGTTAAAAAACAATTATCTTGTAAGGCATCGTCACAGAGTAACCGCTTGCTGCTCGTGAATAGAAAGAGAGAGTGAGCGACTCAGAGGCGCGAGGAACCGCAGACACGCGGTGAGCCCGCGCCAACAATTTCCCAAGCTCTGCGGTCCCATCCATATTAAGGTGTGTTCAGACAATGAGTGCCGACAAACACACGTGCACGACCACCATGAGACTGTCCAAAAGCACACACTCGCGAATCGCCCAAGTGCACGATGCAATTCCGTTGGCGCAGTTGATGGCCATAATCATTACTTGTTATTTCGCGTTTTTGCCCAGTCCCGTGGCTCGGTGTTGAGGAGGGTCCAGCCAAGTTGGGTGCGCCCTTGCTGGGTGCAAGCAATCATCGGCGAGGTGTGATGCAACTGATTGTATTTGTTACGTGGTCTGTACGTGGCTTGTAGTCAGCCGTGCCATCGTCAGTGTTGGACCAGCATTGTTGTGAAATGTAAATGGATGGCAGTGACATCACATGAGTTCCATAAATGACACACGACACGTTTCGCATGAACAAAGCGTCAAAATGTGCGTATGGCAGTCCGTGACACACGCACAGATACTCTAAATGCACGTTGATTCTAACTGTGGAAGGAAAAACAGGACCCGGAGAAAAATCAACGCCACCACGGGGAGAACACGCCAAGTCAAATCTTCGGGCGTCAGGGTCGACATGGAACCCACGACGTCCTGTATACTGGGCGAGGTAGTTAACACCTCGCCACCGTGGCACCCCTTGCATCTTCCGTAGCATGTATGTTGAACTTCGTTCGCACCGTACGTACCCAACCGTGCTAATCGGAGGTGCGAGCGAAGGACAACAAACTAAACACAAGAAGCTGTTCTCAACAAACGAGTTCCTTCAATCGAGATTCTAATGGTGCAACGGCTCCAGTGGCTTCCTCGTCGGAATGAAGAGCGTTCCAGACGGCCGCCGACGGCGCATCTGAAATCGCCGCTGGGTGCAGTGACCGCCCTTCGTTCGACGGTCGAGTTTTCTCCCCTCGCCGCGTGCACCGAGTTGCGCCGCTGAAGCGAGCGATGCGATTGCATTAACCGTGCCCTGCCCCCCCCCCCACGCTGGGAACGCGTCGACGAGGATCTACCGACCAATCATCGTCGGCGGCGTGGGCTGGAACTCGGCTGTCCGGTTGGAGGTGCTCGAGTCCAGGTCACGGCCGCGGGTGGTCGCCGCACCTGCGCCAAGGACACAGCGAGTTCGTCTCGGGCGCACGGCCACAGCGTGTCCATTGAGTTTGTAAACTTTTAACAAACGACAACACCCCCCCGCCCCGTATAGGGCATTGACCGACTATAATAATAGGGCGTTTCCCTTTTTTCTGGCAACAAAACTGAAACCTTTTTTTAATAGGGGTTAATACGCATTGAAACAAGAAAGGGGAAACCCTCTATTATTATATTTTGGCCCTGGTAATGATGTAAAGACATTGACAGACTGTTGGGGCAAGTGCTATTCGTGAGCCAGTCAGCTACGAATGCCGGCACGGCACACGAAGAGGGGTGGGTGGCATGGTGCTTGTCACCCACTCCCTCGTGTGCCCGTTCCGGCCTTCATCGGTGCTACTCGCTAAAGCACTTGCTCATGCAGTCTGTTAAAGGCTATACGGGGGATCTTTGTCTTTGCGTGTGGTTCATACGTGGCACCTGTTAGCGCCGGATTATCCGTGTAACAAAAGTTGCTACACATGTAGTAGCCACGGGCCCCGAACTTTCAAGGGCCCCACGCTAAATGTTTTCAAGCTATCAATTCCGGTTCAGTGATTCTGCACTTGCTCTATTACTATAGTACTATACCGCCTTCTACTTTCATGAACGACTGGGTTGTTTAAGGTTAGCGATTTGTCGTATTATCTGGCTGTACAGCAAATGAAAAAATACAATTACTTTACTGTGCAAGTTAAACATTTGTGTTTTCATATTTACGTGTTTTTTTATTTTATGTAGGGCCCCTTTATAACATTAAGTGCTGCAGGCCCCGCACTCGCTTCATCCGGCACTGGGCACCTGTTGACTTGCCCAGTAACCACCGGGAGGCATTCGCCAAGGGGACTCCCCACAACTTCCAACATGCGACTGCAACTCACACCCCACTGGGTCTTTTTTAAATCCTTTATATTAAGTTCACTTGCTTGCGCGCTTACGACCGTGCAAATCTTTCGGTCGTTTTAACCCACTTCCCGTGATCCAATCGAGCTGACATTTTGCACACAGACTCGTTGTGCATGACAATTTATTTTCGTGAATTTTTTTCCCAAAATTTTCCACTTTTTAGGATTTTTTTTTTCATATTTAACTTAAAATACCAATGTGATACAAATGAAACTCTTACTCAAGAAAAACAGAAATGAATAATAAAATAAAACCGATGCCACGCATATAAAGGATTTATAGTGAAAACCTTTGTTTTTAAGGGTTAATTTTTACCGGCCACGGTGCCTCTGCTCGTTGCGGAGGAGCTGCCGCGTTCGTCCGATCGATCGGTGGTCACGGGGGGAGCGTCACTCGAGGGCGGAGGAGGCGGGAATGCGTCTCCTGCCACGTGGAGACACCGGTACTCGCTGTGACGAGCGCCGCAGACACGATTGGGACAATACGAGCCGACAGATTGGGAGGGGTTAATACACGCATTGCGACAATGCAGCCGCGTGAGATCTCTGCTGTCATGGCTTGTTTGAATCTCGCCACGGTGGCTAGGAGATGTTAACTACCTCGCCTGGTATACAGGATGGTCGTGGGTTCGATCCCGGAACTCACCGGTGCGCGCTGCAGGGAGCACGATCGACTTCGGAAGGGAGGAACGTGGGGCCCAGGGTGACCTCCTCCACCCTCAGCGGTGTGGCTCCACCACCACCATCACCACCACCACCACCATCACCACCACCATCACCACCACCACCACCATCACCACAACCACCACCACCATCACCACAACCACCACCACCACCACCACAGATCACCACCACCATCACCACCACCATCACCACCACCATCACCACCACCACCATCACCACAACCACCACCACCACCACCACCACCATCACCACCATCACCAGCACCACCATCACCACCACCACCATCACCACCACCATCACCACCACCACCACCACCACCATCACCACCATCACCATCACCACCATCACCACCACCACCACCATCACCATCACCACCACCACCAACAACATCACCACCATCACCACCACCATCACCATCACCACCACCACTATCAGCACCACCACCACCATCAGCACCACCAGCATCACCACCACCACCACCATCACCACCATCACCACCACCACCACCACCACCATCACCACCATCACCATCACCACCATCATTAGCACCACCACCATCACCACCACCACCACCACCATCACCACCACCACCACCACCAACATCACCACCATCACCACCACCATCACCACCACCACCACCACCA
This sequence comes from Lampetra planeri, assembly GCF_965212315.1. Lineage (NCBI taxonomy): Eukaryota > Metazoa > Chordata > Hyperoartia > Petromyzontiformes > Petromyzontidae > Lampetra > Lampetra planeri. The sequence continues at coordinate 21,553,644 of NC_136110.1, forward strand.
CCATCACCACCATCACCACCATCACCACCACCACCATCAGCACCACCACCATCAGCACCACCACCACCATCACCACCACCACCACCATCATCACCACCACCACTATCAGCACCACCACCACCATCAGCACCACCAGCATCACCACCACCACCACCACCATCACCACCATCACCACCACCACCACCACCACCACCATCACCACCACCATTAGCACCACCACCATCACCACCACCACCACCATCAGCACCACCACCATCACCACCATCACCACCACCACCACCACCATCAGCACCACCACCACCATCAGCACCACCACCATCACCACCACCACCACCATCACCACCATCACCACCACCATCAGCATCACCACCATCACCACCATCACCACCACCACCACCATCACCACCACCACCACCACCAACATCACCACCATCACCACCACCATCACCACCACCACCACCACCACCACCACCATCACCACCACCATCAGCACCACCACCATCAGCACCACCACCATCACCACCATGACCACCACCACCACCATCACCATCACCACCACCACCAACATCACCACCATCACCACCACCACCATCAGCACCACCACCACCATCAGCACCACCACCATCACCACCACCACCACCATCACCACCATCACCACCACCACCACCACCACCACCATCACCATCACCACCACCATCACCATCACCACCATCACCACCACCATCAGCACCACCACCATCAGCACCACCATCACCACCACCATCAGCACCACCACCATCAGCACCACCATCACCACCACCATCAGTACCACCACCATCAGCACCACCATCACCACCACCATCAGCACCACCACCATCAGCACCACCACCACCACCACCATCATCACCACCACCACCATCACCACCATCACCACCACCACCATCACCACCACCACCATCAGCACCACCACCATCACCACCACCACCATCACCACCATCACCACCACCACCACCATCACCACCACCACCATCACCATCACCACCATCACCACCATCACCACCACGACCACCACCATCAGCACCACCACCACCATCAGCACCACCACCATCACCACCACCACCACCATCACCACCATCACCACCACCACCACCATCACCACCACCATCACCACCATCACCACCACCATCAGCATCACCACCATCACCACCATCACCACCACCACCACCATCACCACCACCACCACCACCAACATCACCACCATCACCACCACCATCACCACCACCACCACCACCACCATCACCACCATCACCACCATCACCACCACCACCACCATCAGCACCACCACCACCATCAGCACCACCACCATCACCACCACCACCATCACCACCATAACCACCACCACCACCATCACCACCACCACCACCATCACCACCATCACCACCACCATCAGCACCACCACCATCAGCACCACCATCACCACCACCATCAGTACCACCACCATCAGCACCACCATCACCACCACCATCAGCACCACCACCATCAGCACCACCACCATCACCATCACCACCACCATCAGCACCACCATCAGCACCACCACCACCACCATCACCACCACCACCACCATCACCATCACCACCACCACCATCACCACCACCATCACCACCACCACCATCATCACCACCATCACCATCACCACCACCACCACCACCACCATCAGCACCACCACCACCATCAGCACCACCACCACCATCACCACCACCACCACCATCACCACCACCGCCACCACCATCACCACCACCACCATCACCACCACCATCACCACCACCACCATCACCACCACCACCATCACCATCACCACCACCACCATCACCACCACCATCACCACCACCACCATCACCACCACCACCATCACCATCACCACCACCACCACCATCAGCACCACCACCACCATCAGCACCACCACCACCATCACCACCACCACCATCACCACCACCGCCACCACCATCACCACCACCATCAGCACCACCACCATCAGAACCACCACCACCATCACCACCATCACCACCACCACCACCACCACCATCACCATCACCACCACCATCAGCACCACCATCACCATCACCACCACCACCATCAGCACCACCACCACCATCACCACCACCACCACAATCAGCACCACCACGACCATCACCACCACCACCATCAGCACCACCACCATCACCATCACCACCACCACCACCATCACCACCACCACCATCACCACCACCACCACCATCAGCACCACCATCAGCACCACCACCACCACCATCAGCAGCACCACCACCACCACCATCACCACCACCACCATCACCGCCTGGGACAAACGACGAGTCCCTGCCACTGGCGTTGTGTGTTCGCAGCGGGCAAGCTCAGGGAGACCACCAGCCATCGTCCCTTCTGGAAAGGGGCCTTCTTCAAGCAACTGAAGGTCCTATACGGGGCGCCACGGTGGCGAGATGTTTAACTACCTCGCCTGGTATATTGGAGGACCTGGGTTCGATCCTGACCCTGACGCCTGATGTATATTTGGAGTTTGCATGCCTCTGTCCCCGTGGTCGCGTGGATTTTTCTCCGGGTCCTCTGGGTTTTCCCTCCACATTTAGAAACATGGATTTAGAGTGTTTGGCTGCTATATATATTTCTACATGGTAAGCCACTTCGTTGAGCTATAATTTGTGGCCAGCTTGCTTCTGAAAAAAGTTATAGCTCAGTGGGCCTTACCTGGTAAAATATAAAATAGTTTAGTTTTTAGCTTAGAATGTTTTGGGCTTCTCTATCCAATCACATCCCAATTGCCCTGTCCGGGTCGGTGACCCACAACATATTTTCTCCAAACCCTTTTTCGTTCTGCCAGCGACCAACCCACATAGGTTCGAGCGCTGGTAAAATCGGAAGTTCGGTTAATATCCCAGTGGTGTCTGCGGTTCAGTCATAGATACCTCAGCGCAAGAGTGGGAGAGGGTGTGAATTTGTGGATCGGAGGACCCCAGTTCAACTCCAATTATACTTTAATATGCTTAGGTTTTTTCGGTAAAGTCACGTAGGTAAAAAATAAACATTTATAAAAGTAAAATAAAGTAAAAAAAAATCACGACGTTTTGGACGCAACACAAGCTTCCGTCTTCAGGTGGAACCGTCACAGCACCTGAAGACGGAAGCTTGTTTTGCCTCCGAAACGTCGCGATTTTATTTATTTACTTTTATTTTATTTTTATTCTACTTTTATTAATTTTAATTTTAATTTTTTACCTACGTGACTTTACCGAAAAAACCTAAGAATATGAATCCTTGCAGTCACGAAAGCTTAAAATCTAGAATTATACTTTAATATTAAAACTATTTAATATTTTAACGTTAAAATATAAAAGAAACATGCTGGGTTTGAGAACCCAATTTTCAACGGCTTGCAAACCCAAAACAACTTTCCACTCAGCCACGAGAGACGTGGCTCTGTTTTTATGAGTCTTGGTGTACAGATGACTGAGACTCGGATACTACCTAGCTGTACGATGTCGCCATATACGCAACACCTAAGTCTCAGTCATATATCCCACGGCTCCCAGACATCGTACCGTGTCTCTTGTGGCAGAGGGGAAAAGATGTTGGTTTGTAAATCAGTGGAACCTGAGTTGAAATCCCACTAAGTACATTTTTGTTTTGTATTTATTAGCAGTGCACGTGATCACATATCACACTTTCTTTGCTGCATGAATGCACCGCGCAAGGACTTGTTTGCCAGAACCACCAAAATCTCTGTTTGGTGGCTCAGTGGCAGAGTGGACGAGCCAGGCGGTGCAAGTCTCGGGCAGCGCGGCGGCCGTGAGGAAAGCCGCCCAACAGGTGAGTGTCACTACAGGTGAGATAATTTGTCAATAACGTGTGTTGCTGTACGTCCCCCTGTCTCCTCCCCGGGTGATTAGGCAACAAGTGGAGGGAGGGAGACCTGGAGACAGTGAGGAGGTGGTGGTGGTGCTGGTGCTGGAGGAGAACTGGAGACGTGGAGGGGTGGCAAGGTGAGCTGAGAAGGAGAGGGGAGGAAGGATAATGCACAAAAATATTTTTTAGGGGTAAATTGTATTTAGCACAAAAAACATCTCGCCACCAGGGGGCGCTGCTGTATTTAAACTCCTTTTCCCCACTCACGCCCCACACCGGGGTGGACATTACTCGATTAGCGCCCCCTCGTGGTCACGAGTGGCGTTGAATACTCAAAGTCATACTCTTCGGTTCTTTCGGTAAAGTCACGTGGATGAAAAATAAAATAAAAATAACAGTAAATTAAATCACGACGTTTCGATTGCAACACATACAAAGAAAGAACCAAAGAGTATGGATCCTTGCAGTCACGAAAACTTCAAATCTAGAATGCTCAAAGTCAGTTTAACATGAAGGCTTTCTGAAAGCCGTTAAGCCGAGCAGCCCTCAGTGACTCTCCCTTCGCAGCGGGGTTTCTCAAACTCTTTCGGCCCACGAACCACTCGGCCGATGCAAACATTTCCGCGGGCCACCCAGCCCCACACCCCTTGGTGACGAAACGCATTCGCTTCTCTCTATAAATACCAGGTGATACTAAATCATACCGTGTCAACCCACACGGCTTAGCCCGTATTCTTGTACCGGGGAAATTGAGTTTGCAGGTCCATACGGCGTAAAGCCGTTTCAATACGGGCACATTTTTTAAAGTCAAATTTGTTTGTGTGTCTCCCTTGTGATGGGAATTTGAAGGATGAACGTTGAGATGTATAAGGGGCACGTGGTGACCTACGAGGTCTAAATTGGTCTGTGATAAGGTAGGGCGCTGATAAGGGGTTGACAGGTACGCTAAATCATTCATATTACCGGAATTGTATTAAGTTTACACGCAGATCTACGTTTTTTTTAGGGGGTGGCATTTAGATCTTAGGGTTAGGGTAATTTAATCAGGGTAGTTTTACGAACTTAATTTTTAAAAATTAAATATATATCGTAAGTAAAATATGAATTAACGTCAGAAACAAAAGGTGTAAACGTTGTCATTAGTTCTGGATCGGCTGCGTTTGCATCGTAGCCACCGCGAACCACTGCACGAGAGACACCTTAACCCAGCAGTAACACCCCCCCATCATCTCACTCCATCATCTCACTCCATCACTCCTTCCCTTCACCACCCATCACATCCCTTCCTCTTCCACAAACACTCTCCCATCACCACCATCATTCCACACCATCACTCCTTCCCTTCACCACCCATCACATCCCTTCCTCCTCCACAAACACTCCCCCATCATCTCACACCATCACCTCACACCATCACTCCTTCCCTTCACCACCCATCACATCCCTTCCTCCTCCACAAACACTCCCCCATCATCTCACACCATCACCTCACACCATCACTCCTTCCCTTCACCACCCATCACATTCCTTCCTCCTCCACAAACACTCTCCCATCATCTCACACCATCACCTCACACCATCACTCCTTCCCTTCACCACCCATCACACCCCTTCCTCATCCACACACTCTCCCATCATCTCACACCATCACCTCACACCATCACTCCTTCCCTTCATCACCCATCACATTCCTTCCTCCTCTACACACACTCTCCCATCACCTCACACCATCATCTCACACTGTCACTCCTTCCCTTCATCACCCATCACATCCCTCCCTCCTCTACACTACTTCACCCATTACCTATTCCATTACTTCGCATTTCCTGAATTGATGGTTGATGGGGGGGGGGGGTATGAATAATCATCCACAGCAGTGAGAATTTCTACTTTATTACCGGGGGGAATGTTTGCTCCGATACGGCGGCTCACCGTAGGTAGTGTAGCGGTTAACGCGCTGTGCTACGAACCAGGCGACCCGAGTTCCCGCTCACGGCAAACACTGGTGACGATTATCCGAACTGGCCTCCCCTAGGTCGACTCAGCCTCAAGTGAGTACCTGGTTCGGTGTGTAAACATCGCCACGAGGGAGAGACAAAGGCGGCTGGGCGAGGTCCTGGCAACACATCACCCTCTCGAGTGCCGTGCCGGTCTTCATTAGGTGCTCGCTAACACCACTTGTCCCAACTCTCTGTTCAGGCTACACGGGGGACCGTTGTTTTTGGTGCCTCACCCGTGCGTGCTGCAGGGAGGACGGTCGCCGTCGGAAGGGAGGGAGGAAACGTGGAGCCGAAGATGACCTCCTCCACCATCAGCCGCGTGGCTCCACCACCACCACCATCACCACCTGGGGCAAACGACGAGCCTCTGGCGTTTTGTGTTCACAGCGGGCAAGCTCTGGGAGACCACCAGCCATCGTCCCTTATTTCTAGATTTGAAGCTTTCGTGACTGCAAGGATTCATATTCTTAGGTTTTTTCGGTAAAGTCACGTAGGTAAAAAGTAAAACAATTTAAATTAATAAAAGTAAAATAAAAAATAAAATAAAAATCACGACGTTTCGGAGGCAACACAAGCTTCCGTCTTCAGGTGGAACCGTGACTTTACCGAAAAAACCTAAGAATATTGTCCCTTATGTAAGGGGGCCTTCTTTAAGCTACTGAATGTCCCATATAAGGCGCCACGGTGGCGAGATGTTAACTACCTCGCCTGCTATACAGGAGGTCGTGGGTTCGATCCCTACCCTGACGCCTGCTGCTGCTGTACATTTGGAGTTTGCGTGTCTCTCTCTCTCCGTGGTCGCGTGGATTTATCTCCGGGTCCTCCGGTTTTTCCCTCCACATTTCGAATCAACAGCACGCGTTTAGAGTGTTTTTGGCTGCTGTAAATTCCCACGTGATAAGTTGTTGAGCTATCATTTGTGATAGCCAGGTCGCTTCTAAAAAAATAGCTCAGTTGGGCCTTAGCTGGTAAAATAAATATTTTTTTAATAGTAAAATAGGTTTCACTTCCTGAAGAAGCTCCCAGCACGCGGAGTGAAACGTCGGACGTCGTGCCTAACAACGCGCGGCACGACCCGAAAACCACGCATCGGTGCCAGACTGCTCCCATCCATGCAACCGTGGAATACCCACGAATGGTTTAGGGTCACCATTGAAGATGAATACCGAGGGATGCTCACTTTGGGCACGCAGATGTCGAGCTCTCTTTGTACAACACGCAGCACGAAATGTTGGGCACAAGACGTTGATGGCGGTCTGTGAGCGTGTGCGCGTGGAGGTGGTTCGTGAAGGACGCTGCTGCTACTGGTCACTTGGAAGGAGTCGCCCTCCAACAACAACGGAGGGCAAAGGAGCGACGCTCACAACAACGGGAGCGTCGTATGGCGAGAATGCATCTGCCGGTCATTTCAGTCGGTCAACCCACGGCACCTCGGTCTGTCCCGTCACCTCCCGTCATCGAGCCTTCAATACTTCACGTGACCTCAGTGTGCACCTGGCCTGGCACAGGCGCCGTGGTGAACGTCACCGCCGCTTCGTGGCGAATGGCGGGTGTTGTTGTTGTGCATGTCACCACTGCGCTGGTGGTGTTGTTGTTGTGCATGTCACCACTGCGCTGGTGGTATTGTTGTTGTGCATGTCATCACTGCGCTGGTGGTGTTGTTGTTGTGCATGTCACCACTGCGCTGGTGGTGTTGTTGTTGTGCATGTCATCACTGCGCTGGTGGTGTTGTTGTTGTGCATGTCATCACTGCGCTGGTGGTGTTGTTGTTGTGCATGTCACCACTGCGCTGGTGGTGTTGTTGTTGTGCATGTCATCACTGCGCTGGTGGTGTTGTTGTTGTGCATGTCACCACTGCGCTGGTGGTGTTGTTGTTGTGCATGTCACCACTGTGCTGGTGGTGTTGTTGTTGTGCATGTCATCACTGCGCTGGTGGTGTTGTTGTTGTGCATGTCATCACTGCGCTGGTGGTGTTGTTGTTCTTGTTATATACAGGCTCCACCCGCTCGCGATTACACCAAGTTCTTAGAGATGATGGTCTCTCAGCGCGATCACTAATAACTCCACCAAAAAACCCCATCACAGTAACTTTGGTGAGTCACTTAAATTGGCTTACCCCAGCACTGAAATGTACAAATTTCCAATTCGATTGGAATGCGATGAACAACCCTTGGCAGCACATTGCATGCTTGGCTACGTACGACGCGAAATAAGTTCAGCATAATACATTGTGGACAACAATGCATTGCGGGGTGCGTTCAGAAGTAGTTCTGTGGTCATCCTCGTTTTAGTTCACATTGGTGCCGTGGTAGTCGCCAGGATGTCCCGATGGGCACGTGCCATTGTCCCGCCGACGCGATGTCACGGGCCAGACAGTTCCCATGATCACTGTTACATTGTTTTTATGGCTTTATTTTGGTGATTTTGAAAACGTTTTGGTTTAGCCATGTTTGTTTGTTGTAGCACAGAGTTAGCCCGATAACTTTAATCTAAATTGTCTTATAGTTGTTATTGTATGACTTGCATCCCACTGGGATTTTTGCACACAGCGTTGAAATACGGTGTTTTTTCTGGAAGACTTTGCTGTTTTTCCCCCCAGGATGTTTGTTGTTGTTGCGTGTAGTCACTTTAAGATGTTTCTTGTTCATGTTTTTTATTTTGTTGTGGTTGCACCCGAGTCAAGAGCCGCATGACTCACAGGGTTATACCTAATAAATGAAACTGAAATGAAACTGAAAACGATCGCGATGCAATTGAGGACAGACGAAAAAAAAATATCAACAAAAATCCAAAGCCGCACGCAAACATCCTACGGACATCCCCCGCGTACCTTGAGGAGCGAGAGTGGCGTTCTTCGACACCATAACGCCGAACAGAGGCGGAGAAGGGGGCAGTGACGCGTCTGCGTGATGAGAACACGGATGGTAACGAGATTCAATCGTGAAGAGGGGTGGGGGGGGGGGAACAAAAAACAAAACAACATTAAACATCAAATGGCTGCATCCTTGATGTGTCGCATTCTCAGAAGCTGAAGAGATGAAGGGAATGGGAGGATCGGAATCACACGACGCGGAGAGAGTCAGGCTCAGAGAGACGAGGGGGTGGGGGGGATGGCGGCGATGCCAGGCTGTGATCGAGAAACTTGTTTCAGTCACCTTGAAGTGTCGCAGAGAAGCACAGCACATTGCAGTTGGGAGTGATGTCCTGCGCTGTAAGCCAACGAATACAACAAGCACGAGTCAATTGACGGGTTGTTCAAACATTCTGCACTTGGGCTGATTTGCAAACGAAGATGTCGTTTTTCTGTTTGTGTGTCTGTCTGTGTGGCTCCGTGGCTGTGTTTTGTCTCTCGCTCTCAAATTTAGTAATCTTTGGAAGAACGTAAATCAACCAATCTTAATTTTAGAACTTTCGTGACTGCAGGAATTATTATTTGGTTCTTTCGGTTAAGTCACGTCTAAAGATAAAATAATAAATTAAATTAAATAATAGAATACGACGTTTCGATTGCAACACAAGCAATCATCATCAGGTATAATGAAATAGCGACATAATATCTAACCAGAAAACTATAGACAGACATATTAGCAGACAGATATCACAAGATACATACATAGCGAGAGCAACACAGGTGACAGAGAGGGGTGATCGTCTCTGTGGGGTGGCCTTAAATAGACAGAGGGGGGGCGGAGGCAGAGAGAGGGAGGGGGGTTAGAAAAAATTAGCATATCAATGAGTGGTCCAAAAAAAAACGTGGTGCTGCGAGTACGATGGCACAGCAAGCAAGCCTGAAAATCAGGAGAAAGACACACTAAAATTAAATAACCTAGTAAAATATCGAAATGTAATGTAATACAACACAGAGGGTCGGTCAACACACAATTAACGCATAGCCTGGTTGATTACGTATTTCAAAGATTGCTAAGTTAGAATTTAAGTGTGAACATTCTAAATAGGACACAGGCAGAGAAAACAAGTCGCCAGAGAGAGAGAAAAAAGATAAGCTTAAAACTTCCCCGTAGAAGTGGTTCAATCTTAATTTTAGAACTTTCGTGACTGCAGGAATTATTATTTGGTTCTTTCGGTTAAGTCACGTCTAAAGATAAAATAATAAATTAAATTAAATAATAGAATACGACGTTTCGATTGCAACACAAGCAATCATCATCAGGTATAATGAAATAGCGACATAATATCTAACCAGAAAACTATAGACAGACATATTAGCAGACAGATATCACAAGATACATACATAGCGAGAGCAACACAGGTGACAGAGAGGGGTGATCGTCTCTGTGGGGTGGCCTTAAATAGACAGAGGGGGGGCGGAGGCAGAGAGAGGGAGGGGGGTTAGAAAAAATTAGCATATCAATGAGTGGTCCAAAAGAAAACGTGGTGCTGCGAGTACGATGGCACAGCAAGCAAGCCTGAAAATCAGGAGAAAGACACACTAAAATTAAATAACCTAGTAAAAGGTTGTATTACATTACATTTCGATATTTTACTAGGTTATTTAATTTTAGTGTGTCTTTCTCCTGATTTTCAGGCTTGCTTGCTGTGCCATCGTACTCGCAGCACCACGTTTTCTTTTGGACCACTCATTGATATGCTAATTTTTTCTAACCCCCCTCCCTCTCTCTGCCTCCGCCCCCCCTCTGTCTATTTAAGGCCACCCCACAGAGACGATCACCCCTCTCTGTCACCTGTGTTGCTCTCGCTATGTATGTATCTTGTGATATCTGTCTGCTAATATGTCTGTCTATAGTTTTCTGGTTAGATATTATGTCGCTATTTCATTATACCTGATGATGATTGCTTGTGTTGCAATCGAAACGTCGTATTCTATTATTTAATTTAATTTATTATTTTATCTTTAGACGTGACTTAACCGAAAGAACCAAATAATAATTCCTGCAGTCACGAAAGTTCTAAAATTAAGATTGAACCACTTCTACGGGGAAGTTTTAAGCTTATCTTTTTTCTCTCTCTCTGGCGACTTGTTTTCTCTGCCTGTGTCCTCTTTAGAATGTTCACACTTAAATTCTAACTTAGCAATCTTTGAAATACGTAATCAACCAGGCTATGCGTTAATTGTGTGTTGACCGACCCTCTGTGTTGTATTACATTACATTTCGATATTTTACTAGGTTATTTAATTTTAGTGTGTCTTTCTCCTGATTTTCAGGCTTGCTTGCTGTGCCATCGTACTCGCAGCACCACGTTTTCTTTTGGACCACTCATTGATATGCTAATTTTTCTAACCCCCCTCCCTCTCTCTGCCTCCGCCCCCCCTCTGTCTATTTAAGGCCACCCCACAGAGACGATCACCCCTCTCTGTCACCTGTGTTGCTCTCGCTATGTATGTATCTTGTGATATCTGTCTGCTAATATGTCTGTCTATAGTTTTCTGGTTAGATATTATGTCGCTATTTCATTATACCTGATGATGATTGCTTGTGTTGCAATCGAAACGTCGTATTCTATTATTTAATTTAATTTATTATTTTATCTTTAGACGTGACTTAACCGAAAGAACCAAATAATAATTCCTGCAGTCACGAAAGTTCTAAAATTAAGATTGAACCACTTCTACGGGGAAGTTTTAAGCTTATCTTTTTTCTCTCTCTCTGGCGACTTGTTTTCTCTGCCTGTGTCCTCTTTAGAATGTTCACACTTAAATTCTAACTTAGCAATCTTTGAAATACGTAATCAACCAGGCTATGCGTTAATTGTGTGTTGACCGACCCTCTGTGTTGTATTACATTACATTTCGATATTTTACTAGGTTATTTAATTTTAGTGTGTCTTTCTCCTGATTTTCAGGCTTGCTTGCTGTGCCATCGTACTCGCAGCACCACGTTTTCTTTTGGACCACTCATTGATATGCTAATTTTTTCTAACCCCCCTCCCTCTCTCTGCCTCCGCCCCCCCTCTGTCTATTTAAGGCCACCCCACAGAGACGATCACCCCTCTCTGTCACCTGTGTTGCTCTCGCTATGTATGTATCTTGTGATATCTGTCTGCTAATATGTCTGTCTATAGTTTTCTGGTTAGATATTATGTCGCTATTTCATTATACCTGATGATGATTGCTTGTGTTGCAATCGAAACGTCGTATTCTATTATTTAATTTAATTTATTATTTTATCTTTAGACGTGACTTAACCGAAAGAACCAAATAATAGTAAATCAACCAGGTTGGGTGTTGACTGTTATGTTAGCCGACTCTCTGTGTTGTATTGCATTGTATATCTAAGTTTACTAGGTTGGTTTTCTCATTCATTCGTACCTGATGACAATCGAAACGTCGTATTCTATTATTTAATATTTTTTTCTTTCTACGTGACTTTACCAAAAGAACAAAAAACGAAGATGTCGCCGTTTACAATGAAAAAAAAAACGCACTCCAGGGGCTACCAGTTGATGAAAGACTATCGCGGTTGGCTGCGCATGGTGCGAAAGAAGTTCATACATACAAAGATGCAAATGTGAAATTATTCTGATAATCTACAAATGGGTAACTGACCGAGAGCCCGGATATGTGCAAGACGTCATTGTTACGACTCTTGCATCCTTCAAATGCCTTTGATCCTTCGGTAGTTTTTTTTACAAAATAGTATAGACTCCTAAATAGCTTTTCCCACGGCAGTTTTGGAATCGGCCGTCTTTGGAAATAGTTTTGTTGCTGTTCGCTGCCAATTTCAGATTTCCAAAAGCGGCTCACCCTCTTCTCTTTTGCCTTTTCAGTGCGTAATGACAGTATAGTCTACATGCAGTGTGAGTGGGCTAGTGGCCACGGGAGGTAATGTCAGGGGAGTCAGCTGTGAGTGTGAAAGGACTGGTGGCTACGGGAGGTAATGTCAGGGGAGTCAGCTGTGAGTGCGAAGGGACTGGTGGCCACGGGAGGTAATGTCAGAGGAGTCAGTTGTGAGTGTGAAGGGACTGGTGGCTAAGGGAGGTAATGACAGGGGAGTCAGCTGTGAATGTGAAGGGACTGGTGGCTAAGGGAGGTATTGACAGGGGAGTCAGCTGTGAGTGCGAAGGGACTGGTGGCTACGGGAGGTAATGTCAGGGGAGTCAGCTGTGAGTGCGAAGGGACTGGTGGCCACGGGAGGTAATGTCAGGAGAGTCAGCTGTGAGTGCGAAGGGACCAGTGGCTACGGGAGGTAATGACAGGGGAGTCAGTTGTGAGTGCGAAGGGACTGGTGGCTACGGGAGGTAATGTCAGGGGAGTCAGCTGTGAGTGCGAAGGGACTGGTGGCCACGGGAGGTAATGTCAGGGGAGTCAGTTGTGAGTGCCAAGGGACTGGTGGCTACGGGAGGTAATGACAGGGGAGTCAGCTGTGAGTGCGAAGGGACCAGTGGCTACGGGAGGTATTGACAGGGGAATCAGCTGTGAGTGTGAAGGGACCGGTGGCTACAGGAATGATCGAGAAGGGAGCGTGGTCAGGTGACGGAAGAGGACGGTGGAGTCTGCCGGTGGAGCGAGCGTCCAGAGTCAACGAGAATGATCGAGAAGGGGGGCGTGGTCTCGTGTCGGTATAAAAGGGAGATGCGCTGGAGACTCGGGGCTGTTGCAGTAGGGGTCTCCGCCTGTGTAAACTGAACGTCGTGTCTTCAATAAAGTGCCATCTCAAGAGAAGTGTGTCAAGTCATTACAATTGCATCATTTTTATCTCAGTCTGCCTTGAATAGTTTCCCCAGGTATTGTACGTACGTTGAACTTCTTTCGCACCGTACGTAGCCAACCGTGCTAATCGGATGTGCGTGTGAAAGATAATACTGCACACAAAAAGCAGTTCTAAAGAAACGGGGTTTCAGTTGAAATTTAAAGGTAATTTGAAAAGCAATTTTATTTTAAACACCAGTTGCTGAATAGGCTTACTCACACTTACCCGTTAGGGGCTTACGGGGAAAGATTAGCTGTGGGATGATCGGCTCGTTCTTCCCCAGGACAATCACATCGTACACATCTGTAGGGGAGGAGGGAAGGGGACGGCAGTTAAGACAAAATTAAAATGTGTGCGATAAGAAAGGACATTTGAATAAAATCCCGTTTAACTTTGTCATGAGTTTTTTTTAGTGCAGTTCATCTTATATTGTCAGGAGTCGCTGCTCACTGTGAGTATGTGTGTCTCTGTGTAAGTCTTTGGGTCGCCGTGCGAGTCTATGTATCTCTACGTGAGCCTCTGTGTCTCTGTGTAAGTCTATGGGTCACCGTGCGAGTCTATTGATCTGTGTGTGAGTCTATGGGTCACTGTGTGAATTCGTATTCACTGTGAGTCTATGGGTCTCTGTGTGAACTGGTGTCCACTGTGAGTCTATGGGTCTTTGTGTAAGTCTATGGGTCTCTGTGTGAATTCATATTCACTCTGAGTCTATGGGTCTTTGTGTGAGTCTATGGGTCACCGTGCGAGTCTATGGATCTCTGTGTGAGTCTATGGATCTCTGTGTGAGTCTATGGATCTCTGTGTGAACTCGTGTCCACTGTGAGCCTACAGGTTTAAGTGCGAGTCTATGGGTCACCGTGCGAGTCTATGGATATCTGTGTGAGTATATGGATCTCTGTGTGAGTCTATGGATCTCTGTGTGAGCCTCTGGGTCTCTGTGTGAACTCGTGTCCACTCTGAGCCTATAGGTCTAAGTGTGAGTCTATGGGTCACTGTGTGAGTCTATGTATCTCTACATGAGCCTCTGGGTCTCTTTGTAAACTCGTGTTCCTTGCGAGCGCCCTTCAAAGGAGGGCACGAGTGGGATTCACTCGTTATCCTCTGAAGCCGGCAGCTGTGATTCACGACTCGGGACACCGATGGCACAGGCTGCTTCTCGGTGCGTGCGCGTTCGCCGGGGCGGAGCGGCTACCCACTCGTTTCGTCCGGGTTGGCGGAGTCGACGCAGATGCACTGCCGGCGTGGATGTCTCTCCTGCTGCAGGAGCATCCTCCTGTCCGTCACTGGCAGCAGTCATGGGAGGCGAGCGAGTGAGTGAGCGAGTGAGATCACTCGGCAACGCGCGCGCGTTAGCAAAGTAATGCGGGTAAACAATCGCGCACACGCATGGATTTTTTTTTTACGGAGTACGGTTTCCTGCATGCGTTTATCTTCGAAAGCATTTCACGTTTTAACGGGTGAGCGCGTGCGCGCGTGCATTAGCTGCCGTGAGATATGGAATAGAACCACGGACACGAGCAGGACAAATAGAAAGTGTGCGCCAGACGCAGAGTGCGCGAAGACGCGTGGCGAGGCACGAGCGCGGATTTGCGACGTTTGTGTTCTTCTTCTTGGTTCTTTCGGTAAAGTCACGTAGAAGGGAAATAATAAAATAATAACAATAAAACATAAAATTGTTATATTATTATATTATTTTATTATATTATTTTCTTTAATTATGTTTGATTTTTATTATTTTATTATTTCCCTTCTACGTGACTTTACCGAGAGAACCAAGAAGATGAATCCCTGCAGTCACGAAAGCTTTAAATAGAAATTTGACGTTTGTGTTGTTACGCGTGCGATTCAGCGCCTCTATCACGAGCTTACGAATCGATATACAATGATTGATCGTTAAACCACCTGATGATAAACCCAGACTGTGTAATGGAGCTGGCTTCAGTGTCCACGACAGTCATCCACAGCCCTTCTGTGAGTCCACGGACTCGGTCCTTGACTGGCCTGCACCCCGGGCGAGACCCCACAGAGGGGTGAATGGACATCGTCTCGCCCTCACCATTGTAGACGTACATGGCCATAGAGGAGAGCGGTGAGGAGAAGTTCGCCGACACAGCCAGGGAAGAGAGCTCCGCCTGGGAGGCTGAAAGCACGCATCATGCACACGCACCGTGAACAAGTTCAAGTTCATTTATTAGGTATAGCCCTGTGAGCCATTCGGCTCTTGAATCGGGTGCAACCGCAACAAACAAAAATAAAAAACATGAACAAAAAACATCTTAAAGTAACTATGTGACTGAGTGCAAACAGAAAATCCAAGAAAACACAGCAAAATATTGCAGAAAAAGCACCGTACACCAACGCTGTGTGCAAAAATCCCAGTGGGATGCAAGTCAAACAACAACAACATCCACCACCACTCGGCCACACGTGCACAAACAGCAATGCCATCATTCTTCCCTGCTTCTTACTCCGGTGCAGGGTTTTTCACGGCTCGGTTTCAGCCGGGTCTGTCCGGGGTCATACTTCACCATGTCGGTCAGAGTGGGTTCACTGAAATGGGGTCACCCAGGACCGGCTCGGATATCACTTGCCACCCATGCTATCCGTCGCCGGCAATTAAACTCGGGTGTTTGGGTTTATCACGCAGTGTGCTGCCACTCCATCCCCAATGGTTGTAAAAAGAGCCATCAAACTAAACTATTTTTATTAATCCTTTATATTAAGTTCGCTTGCTTGCTTAGGACCGTGCAAATCTTTCGGTCGTTTTTTAACCCACTTCCCGTGATCCAATCGAGCTGACATTTTCCACACAGACTCGTTGTGCATGACAATTAATGTTCGTGAAAAATGTTTTCCAAAATTTTACACTTTTTAGGACAAAAATATTATATTTAATTACCAATTGCTTAATGGTGCAATGCAATCATCTGACCCATAGGTGGCAGCCATCTCAAGCCAGAGGACGAGAGGACTCTAGCCGCCACGCATATAAAGGATTTATAGTGAAAAACTTTGTTTTTACGGGTTATACTTATTTTTTACTTGACCAGGTACAGCCCACTGAGCTATACAGCTCTATTTTAAAAGCGACCTGCCTATCAACAATGAAGCGGCTTACGTGGATATGTAGAGCAGCCAAATACTCCAAACGCGCGTTGATTCGAATCGTGGAGGGAAACACCAGAGGACCCGGAGGAAAATCCACACGACCACGGGGACAGAGACACGCAAACTCCACCTTTACAGGCGGCAGGGTCGGGGTCAAACGCATGACCTCCTGCATAGCAGGTGAGGCAATTACCATCTTGCTTCCACAGCGCAGCATCAGACTAGTCTAGCGGTCTCTAGGAGCTCTCAGGCCGCCTGTGCTGTGAGCATGATGGTCCCCAGACTCGGCTCACGTCGGTTCAACAAATGAACCCTGATCGAGATCTCACGACGCGGGGTTCGTGTGGACTGCGAGCGCACGTGGCCGTACCATTGTTGGGCCACGTCAGCATGCGGTTGAGGATGGGCATGAGGTCGAGCACCATCGTCTGCAGCGGCAAGGACACTGCGGCACAGCAACGCAAGCGACGCACGCGGTGGTCATACGAACAGCAGTCGTTGATCAGATCAGTGGTGGCTCAATATTTTGGTGGGGTGGTGCTGGCACCACGACAGTGGTGGGGGGGGGGGGGCGCATGAGGAAGGTACTTTGTCCCCAGCATCAGAACGTCTAGGCTATGGCTATTGATGTAAAAGGTGCAATCATTCCATGATGCGATGCCAACAGCACCCTGGGTCCCGAGGTAGCGAGATATGAACTACCTCCCCTGGTATCCAGGATGTCGTGGGTTCGATTCCGACCCTGATGCGTGCTGTATATTTGGAGTTTACATCTCTTGTCGTGTGGATTTTTCTCTGGGGCCTTCGGTTTTTCCCTTCACATTTAGAACCAACATGCGTTTAGAGTATTTGTCTGCCATACATTTCCACTTCGTTGAGCTATCATTTGTGGCCAGGTCGCTTCTGAAAAAGAGCAGGATAGCTCAGTGGGCCTTACCTGGTAAAATATAATAGTTTTAGTTTAATTGGAATATGATCGTGGTAAGAAAATTAAAACATGTTTATCGAGTAAGAAAATATGACTGTGTAAAAATTGTCCTTTATTTCCCAATCAGGCGACTCCTGCTTCGGATGCTTGGGAGAAAACCAGTTGCCCCAAAAAACTCCACCCACGCAGGGGAATTATAAAGCCCTATTCTAAACTCTAAACTATAAATCCCTGTTCTAAACTATAAATCCCTGCTCTAAACTACAAAGCCCTGCTCTAAACTATGAAGCTCTGCTCTAAAATACGAAGCGGTGTTGTTGCCGCTATGAGGCGCACCTCCCACGACATGTCCGGCGTCTTGAGACGCGGCTTGGATTCGCAATCTCTATAAATGCAAATTTCATTCATAATTGGAACCCATACCTCTCCAAAGAATTCCAGGTCAGGTATGCACCACTACGCATGGAATGTCTTATTACTACGCGTGCGTGTATTCTACATCTATATACGGCATGTATGTAAATCACGCGAGAGTTCATTGAGACAAACAACCTCTTACATCCAAGACAGACCCGGGGTAAAAATAATTGCAAATGTGTTTAAAAAAAAAACCGTATTGTAAGAGAGCGAAGAATCAGGACACAAGACAACTGCGTCGATGATGAGCGGGGAGACACATTCGGGGTGCATCATGCAATGCACAAATGTCCATCGTTCAAAACGTGGGCGGGCGTTCAACGTTGACAAGCGGGGGGGGGGGGGAGTTGACGTGGGGGGGGGGGAGTTGATATGGGGGGGGGGGGAGTTGACGCGGGGGGGGGTGGGGAGTTGATATGGGGGGGGGGGAGTTGACGCGGGGGGGGGGGGGGAGTTGATATGGGGGGGGGGGAGTTGACGCGGGGGGGTGGGGGAGTTGACGTGGGGGGGGGGGGGAGTTGACGTGGGGGGGGGGGAGTTGACGTGGGGGGGGGAGTTGATATGGGGGGGGGGGAGTTGACGCGGGGGGGGTGGGGAGTTGACGTGGGGGGGGGGGAGTTGACGCGGGGGGGTGGGGAGTTGACGTGGGGGGGGGGGGAGTTGACGTGGGGGGGGGGGAGTTGACGTGGGGGGGGGGGAGTTGACGTGGGGGGGGGGGAGTTGATATGGGGGGGGGAGTTGACGCGGGGGGGGGTGGGGAGTTGACGCGGGGGGGTGGGGAGTTGACGTGGGGGGGGGGGGAGTTGACGTGGGGGGGGGGGGAGTTGACGTGGGGGGGGGGGGAGTTGACGTGGGGGGGGGGAGTTGACGTGGGGGGGGGGAGTTGACGTGGGGGGGGGGGAGTTGATATGGGGGGGGGGAGTTGACGCGGGGGGGGGTGGGGAGTTGATATGGGGGGGGAGGGGGAGTTGACGCGGGGGGGTGGGGAGTTGACGTGGGGGGGGGGGGGAGTTGACGTGGGGGGGGGGGGAGTTGACGTGGGGGGGGGGGGGAGTTGACGTGGGGGGGGGGAGTTGACGTGGGGGGGGGGAGTTGATATGGGGAGGGGGAGTTGACGCGGGGGGGTGGGGAGTTGACGTGGGGGGGAGTTGACGCGGGGGGGTGGGGAGTTGACGTGGGGGGGGGGGGAGTTGACGTGGGGGGGTGGGGAGTTGACGTGGGGGGGGGGAGTTGACGTGGGGGGGTGGGGAGTTGATATAGGGGGGGGTGGGGAGTTGACGTGGGGGGGGGGGGAGTTGACGTGGGGGGGGGGGGGAGTTGACGTGGGGGGGGGGGGGGAGTTGACGTGGGGGGGGGGAATTGACGTGGGGGGGGGGAGTTGACGTGGGGGGGGGGAGTTGACGTGGGGGTGGGGAGTTGATATAGGGGGGGGTGGGGAGTTGACGTGGGGGGGGGGGAGTTGACGTGGGGGGGGGGGGGGAGTTGACGTGGGGGGGGGGAGTTGACGTGGGGGGGGGAGTTGACGTGGGGGGGGGGAGTTGACGTGGGGGGGGGAATTGACGTGGGGGGGGGGGAGTTGACGTGGGGGGGGGAGTTGACGTGGGGGGGGGAGTTGACGTGGGGGGGGGGGAGTTGACGTGGGGGGGGGAGTTGACGTGGGGGGGGGGAGTTGACGTGGGGGGGGGGGAGTTGACGTGGGGGGGGGGAATTGACGTGGGGGGGGGGGAGTTGACGTGGGGGGGGGGGGAATTGACGTGGGGGGGGGGGAGTTGACGTGGGGGGGGGAGAGTTGACGTGGGGGGGGGGGGAGTTGACGTGGGGGGGGGGGGGAGTTAACGTGGGGGGGGGGGAGAGTTGACGTGGGGGGGGGGGAGTTGATATGGGGGGGGGGGAGTTGATATGGGGGGGGGGAGTTGACGCGGGGGGGGGGAGTTGACGCGGGGGGGGGGAAAGTTGACGTGGGGGGGGGGGGAGTTGACGTGGGGGGGGGGCGTTGACGTGGGGGGGGGGGGGAGTTGACGTGGGGGGGGGGGAGTTGACGTGGGGGGGGGGAGTTGACGTGGGGGGGGGGGAGTTGACGCGGGGGGGGGGGGAGTTGACGTGGGGGGGGGGGAGTTGACGTGGGGGGGGGGAGTTGACGTGGGGGGGGGGAGTTGACGTGGGGGGGGGGGAGTTGACGTGGGGGGGGGGAGTTGACGTGGGGGGGGGAGTTGACGTGGAGGGGGGGAGTTGACGCGGGGGGGGGGGGAGTTGACGTGGGGGGGTGGAGTTGACGTGGGGGGGGGGGAGTTGACGTGGGGGGGGGGGAGTTGACGTGGGGGGGGGGGGAGTTGACGTGGGGGGGGGGAGTTGACGTGGGGGGGTGGAGTTGACGTGGGGGGGGGGAGTTGACGCGGGGGGGGGGAGTTGACGTGGGGGGGGGGAGTTGACGTGGGGGGGGGGAATGTTGACGTGGGGGGGGGGGGAGTTGACGTGGGGGGAGGGAGGGAGTTGACAGGGGGGGGGGAGTTGACGTGGGGGGGGGGGAGTTGACGTGGGGGGATGGAGGGAGTTGACAGGGGGAAGGGAGTTGACGCGGGGGGGGCGGGACACACTCCTAAGTGGCAGGCGTGCTAGAGGTTGTGGGCAGTAAGGGGGTGGAGAGGAAAAATCCACAATTGTTCTTCTTGGTTCTTTCGGTAAAGTCACGTAGAAGGGAAGTAATAAAATAATACAAATAAAACATAATAAAATAATTCTCACGACGTTTCGGCCACAACGCAAGCAGCCGTCCTCAGGTGAAGAAACAGGTCTATCGAGAAGACAGTGTCTTCTCGACAGACCTGCTTGCGTTGTGGCCGAAACGTCGTGAGAATTATTTTATTATGTTTTATTTTTATTATTTTATTATTTCCCTTCTACGTGACTTTACCAAAAGAACCAAGAATATGAATCCCTGCAGTCACGAAAGCTTTAAATCGAAATTCCACCATTGTTGTTGACTTCCCCCCCACTCCCCAGATTTTACCAAGCGGAAAACGGCCAGCGTGTTGAAGTATGGTCAAATAGCCTCGTGTGTGAAAGCGTCGCATTGGGGAGGCACTCAATCCGGCAGCGGGCTGACGCACGACCTGTCCGTGCGCATGTTTCTTTGGGGCTGCGTTTTGTGTTCAGTTCGTTGTCGTCCTCCCCACGCACCTCCGATTAGCGCGGTTGGCTACGTGCAGTCCGAAAGAAGTCCAAGGCACATACATGTTGGACCAATGTTAACTAATTGTTCGTGCGATAACTATAAAGTCTTCAATTGTAGCACAAGGCCAAGGCATGATGACACAAGGCACATTCACAATGGTGGTATAAGAATAGGTTTAACCGTTTCTGGCGATAAAACATGTGCCTATGTGTGTGTCTCTGTGTCTCTCTGTGTTATCTCTCTCTGCTTGTGTGTCTGTTTGTGTGTCTCCGTGTCTGTGTTTTGTCTCTCTCTCAAATGTAACAATCTTTGGAAGAACGTAATCAACCAGGTAGGGTGTGGACTGTTATGTTAGCCGACTCTCTGTGTTGTATTGCATTATATTTCTAAGTTTACTATGTTTTGTTTTCTCTTTCATTTGAACCTGATGATGATTGCTTGTGTTGCAATCGAAACGTCGTATGCTATTATTTAATTACAAATTTCTTTCTACGTGACTTTACCGAAAGAACCAAAGAGTAATTCCTGCAGTCACCAAAGCTCCAAATCAAGGTGTTTAAGATGTTCAAACAACAGACATAAACCTTTGGCAAGCAGTCACAACGATGGTGTTGGCACAAACATTCGCAATAAAATCAAATAAGAAAATAAACTCACGGATCACAATGGGTTGGAATAAAAACACAACTCACTGTTCGTTGCTAAGATGCCCCGCTTGGAGTTCAACACGAAATCTTGATTTCTTACGTTCCTGGTAACTGAGTGGGGGGGGGGGGGGAATCAGAACGATCCACGTATCAATCGCTCGACAGCGCAGAAATCGAACGAGTAACGAAAGGTAACAGCGCACAAAACCGGAGTGCCTTTTACCTGAAACGAGCAATTGGGGCGGTGCTCAATCCCATTGGCAGCCATGAGCAAGTGTTGGACAATTCCACATTCCTGTGGCAGGGGCCAGTCTACCAATAGGACAACCACGACTGAAGGAAACATGTCCAAAAACGAATTCAATCATTGGAATTTTTTTTATAATCTGTGCTATGGCTATTAATTATATTCGTTTTTTTCCCAGGGACATTTATTTTTTCCTATTAATATCATGTTTTCAATGAAGATGAACTAAAGTATAAACTAAACATTTTTTTTTATTTTACCAGCTAAGGCCCACTATAGCTCCATTTTAATCAAAAGCAACCCAGCCACAAACGATAGCTCAACAAAGTGGCGTATCATGTGGACATTTACAGCAGCCAAATACTCGAAATGTGTGCTTCTAAATGTGGAGGGAAAACCCGGAGGATAAATCCACGCCACCACGGAGAGAGAGAGACGCATGCAAACTCCAAATACACAGCAGGCGTCAGGGTCGAGCTCGAACCCACGACCTCCTGCATACCAGGCGAGGTAGTTAACATCTCGCCAAGTCTCTCGATCGAAGCAAAGCCTTGCGATAACAACGCTGAACATTACAATGAAAACAACCCAGGCTGCTGGGCGCCGAAACAGTGGACACGAGTCTAGACGTGGCCCCCTTGTGCCAGAGTGGAGACCAGAAGAAGAGCGGCGGGGAAGTTATCGTTGTTTTTCTCAACCCACAAACAGCTTCAAATTGCGAATGCAAAAGCATCCAATCGGTGAACAACAACAACTCAATTCTAGATTTGAAGCTTTAGTGACTGCAAGGATTCATATTCTTAGGTTTTTTTCGGTAAAGTTACGTAGGTAAAAAAATTGAAATTATTTTTTTATTTTACTTTTATTAATTTAAATTTTTTACCTACGTGACTTTACCGAAAAAACCTAAGAATAACAACAACTCACCAGTTGCGAGCAACATGCAGAGCGCCACGCCAGACGTCGCGACGAGCACGCGTCTCAACGGCAGCATCTCTCTCGTGAACGGCAGCAGCAGCAGCATCTCCACTCGTTCCCAACGACCTCCAACAACTCTGGCCGTCGCCTGACGATTCTCGTCGTGTTTACCGGCGAGACTTCACGGTAACTCGATTTGTAAATCACGTTGTTGGTTTTCACTCTTTTCCGACACACGACCGGTGTGCTGAACCAGTAACGAATTGTCACGTTTGGTTTCAGGTGACGAACCTTACTAATTGGCTGCATCGGGTGGTGGCGGGTTTAACGACGCATTCATTTTCACGCGATCTCCCCCCTCCCCCCCCCAAAAAAAGCCTCTAATATGAACCATAACCTTGTAATTATTCGCAGCTCTGCACAAACATAACTGGAAGCTGTATCGAGACCGCGGGAAGAATCAGTGCAGCTCTGAAGCTATTTCCCCCACACAGATGTCCAGTCTGAGTGGCTCAAATCGCACGCGGGTCGTGTGGCTTCGACTGCCGGACGCCCACAACGCCGCCGGGGGGGTTGCCTGGGGGGGGGGCGGTTCGACACAAGCGACGTCCCCAGCGGCCCTGCTCCACCCTCGGTGCCTCCCCACGACGCAGTGGACCTTCTCGTCACAATGGCCCCACATATTCTTGGTTCTTTCGGTAAAGTCACGTAGAAGGGAAATAATAAAATAATACAAATCTTTTATTTTAATTTATTTTATTATTTCCCTTTTACGTGACTTTACCGAAAGAACCAAGAAGATGAATCCCTGCAGTCTTTAAATCGAAATGGTCCCACAGTTCCGCGTCCCGCTGCTCGGTGCGTCGTGGGGTATGTGTGTGTATGGGGAGCGGTAGTGTAGCGGTTAGCACGCTGCACTACTAACCCAGCAGTCCAGGTTCGATTCCCGCTCACGGCTAACACCAGTGACGATTATCTGAACCGGTCCTGGGCCTCCCCTAGGTCGACTCAGCCTCAAATGAGTACCTGGTGTGATGTGTAAACATCGCCACTAAGAAGACAAAGGCGGCCGGGCGTGGTGTTGGCCACCCACCCCCTCGTGTGTCGTGCCGGCCTTTATAGGTGCTCGCTAACAGCACTTGCCCCTACAGTCTGTTAAGGCTATACGGGGAATCTTTGTTTTTGTATGCGTGCGTATAAAGCTTGCCGAATACACCGAGCACAAACGGAACATTTCATAGTGCACTCATGTTCACACAAGCATTGGGCATTCGCATGGCGCGTCGACGAAGTCACCGCCATCATCACAGGCGGATGACGCCTGCGATGATGACGATGGAGATTGGTGGTGGTGGTGATTTTCTTTAGAACTGCTTCTCGTGTTTTAGTTTGCTGTCCTTGCCCCGCTTGGTCGGCTACGTACGGTGCTAACGAAGTTGAACGTACATACAGCACACGCGGGGATGGTGGTAACCCATCCAAGTTCTCTATCCAGGCTTAAACCTTGCTTAGTTTTTGAGAAGCGTCACATGATTTGCCCGCAAGGAAGTAGACAACGCAGACTAAAGAAGCAGGCGCTTGGGCAAATTCTCTCCGAATATGCAAATAATATATGAAACTGTGCTTTATTGGTCATTGTTACAATAAAATTACGATGTTACACCAACGATCGGGACATCAATTCAAGCAGACCTTAATCTGAGAGTGTTAAATGCTTATGCAAAAAAAAATAATTGCAATTGAACAGTTTCAAAGCGTTCTTCTTTTCCTCTTTGTTTCAGGTTTGTCAGTTTTTCAACTGGTATAAAACGCCATCACGAAACCTCTCAGCACGAAGTTACCATCATGAATCATGACCGGCATGCAGCTCACAGATCATGGCAGCAGCATTCCAGAGTAGCGGATCAATGTCATACACACAGGCAAAAACGGGCTGAAAACAACAAGAGAAACCCAACGACGAAATTTCAAGTTAAACGACCGTGTCATCGGATTATGTAATCATTGAAAAATGCAAAACTGGCAAAACATTGATTTGGTCATTTCGAATCTTACACGCCAATACCGATGTTACTCGGTACTGAGGACCATTCCTTAACCAAATGAGGACTTCATTTGTCCAAATGTAATTCGTTTTTATTTTGGCACACACGCCATGGGTGACATTGTCTGGAGATGTGTGCAACCATCAGAACCTCCTACCAACAGCAGAGACAATCTGGCAGCCCTGGAGCAAACCACGGTGGGATCTCCCCCCCCCCCCCCGGTATCTCATTATTATAAGATCGGTGAGGGTGGGTGGCACAGGGAGCATGAGTCATGGATCGGTCCGTTTTTATTTACAATTTGTTATGGGGGCAGTAGCGGCTGCACGGTGTTTCGAACCTGGTGACCCGAGTCAGATTCCCTGCCTACAGCTAACGTCAGAGGACTCGGGTGATACGAACCACCACCGGTTTCACCCACTTCAACCCGCCCTGCCCAGCCTAGGTGAAGCATGGTCAAACAAACTCTCACGATCTATACGTGGATTGCCAAATGGCTGCAAATTATTATCCACAAATGTTAAGTGCGTGCGTGTATTGCGGCTGTAACAAGCCACTTATTGGTGGGGCAACTGGGGGTTTGGAAAAAGTGAAAGGCTCTTTTTGCACGAGAGATCTGTGGCAATTGCTGGGATGTTCCTCATGGCTTCAGTCTTGAGCATTCTCCGATGACTTGTGGTTCCCAAGAGGCCCCCGTTTATTTTTTAATCATCGATCGCAGAATGTCCCCATTGGCCGTGTGGCCCAGCAGTCGGTCACTTTACACAACAAGTCACCAGTTGCATCCACCCCTGCCACCCCCCAGCTAATTTCTGCAGAGAATTAACCGAATCTTTCGCCATCTGCTGTAGAATGGATGTGAAAAGACCCTGTGACATCAGTTCTTCCAAGAGCGAACATGCCAGGCCCAGGGATTAATATCGACCGCGTCGGCGACACGGCAACAACAAAACACATTTCCACGCCCGGCTTACCCGCATCCGATATACCCTCTCGCTCTCTAGCTAAGGCTAACTAGTTGCAGGCCATACCCCGTGACCCGGAAAATATTCCGTGACGCATTTTAAAAGCTCCAACCGGGCGTCATTCCCAGAAACAAACCAAAAAAAGAAACTACTACCCCCCTAGGTAATATTGAACTCTCAGGGTCTCCCTTGTGAAGCGACGGGTCAAGGCGCAGCACTGCAACGGCTCTCTCGCGCCGCTGCGGGCGGAAGGGCCTCCGCTCGAAGGAGCCGCTTCACCTTGACATTTGGTCTGCTCTTCCACGCCGCCAGACCGCCTTGGGAGAGGCGGGAGTGCCCACGTTGTACCCCACCACACGCGACCTGCCGGTCGACTGGCCGTGGTGGTTGGCTGTTTACACCGCTGCGTGGACACGAGGCAGTGTGGAGGGGAGTTTTAGAAACTTGCGCCCTCGTTTGAACTGCCACTTCGGAAAAATCAAATCGAAGCGGCCACCCTCTGGATTGCGAGTCCAGGTTTCTGACCTGACCATTATTACGCCAGGGCAGCAACTGTGCAGATATATGATCGTTATGTTAAAGTAGCGTTGTACAGTATTATTATTATTGTTGTTATATTAATGGGATTTATGTAATTGTCCTCTGAAGTTTGCACCCTCTCTCTTTCTCTCTCTCTTCACATTTCTTCGCTCGACATCGTGAAAAATTTGAACAAGCACAGCATCAGCGACAATGACCAAAAAAACCAACAACCATTGTAACACTTTTTTTTAAAGCGTTTGGCATATGCATTACGTCGGATCGCTGTCGTGCACGTGCCCTGGTACAGAACCCGTTTGGCTGCAGCACCGCACATGAGCAAGGCGTGTCGCGCCGCTCGGCAGGTCACAGTAAAGGCACAAAGTAAGTGATGCTTGCACAGAGCACGACAGCAGCCTGGCGGTGCCTGCGTGGCCGCTCGACGGGCACAGAGGATGCATCCGAGACGAGCACAGAGCCCCCGCGCGCGGCGGCTGCGGCGGAGCTCCCGAGTGGGCAGGCAGTGCAACTTACTGCACGGGGTGGGGGGGGGGGGCACGTCCCTCGAGGGGGCCCCCGGGGTGCCAGGCTACAAAGGGTCGGGGAAACTCTGGGCGGGCGGGGGTCCCATTTTATTCCTTGCACGAGTGCCCATGCCAACCACGCTATGCCATGCACAACCCCCTGACTCATCCCATGGTAAGATTCAACACTGAGTTGCTAAGAGATTGATTTCGCTCGGTGATCTCTGAAACACATTTCCCCGCTGCGCGAGTGACACGCACGCGCCCCGCTACTCCGTTGTTCACCAATCTCCCGCGGGCCTGAGCGGGGTGCAGGACGCGACGCCTCCCACGTGTTCTGGTGAACGTGGACAAAGAGATCCACCAAAGGGGGATCTCCACATTGTGCATCTCCTACGAATAGACTCTTGCAAAAGTGACCCATTTTCTTGGTAAAGTCACGTACGTGACTTTACCAAAAGAACCAAGAAGATGACTCCCTGCAGTCACGAAAGCTTTAAATCGAAAAGTGACCCATTCTATGGGACTGCCACAGGCCCTGTATTTTAAGCTCAGCAAACTACGCACAAGAGATACATCGGTTGATATTCTTCGCTTTGTCCGAATGCCTACACTGACAAGTGGAGTGGTGGTACGGTACTTAGCAGACTGCGCTAAGGACCCGGTGACCTGAGTTTGAATCCCAGCCACGCTAACATCAGTGGCGAATGATATCTGATCATGGCCTGCTCCCAGGCCACGGCTAACAGCAGTGGTGAAAATCTGAACCGGTCCTGAGGCTCCCTCTTCACCAAGCCACCCTGACCAGCGTGGTGAAGTATGGCATGAGGAGGCCTTCATGCAGCAGTGGATTGATCAAGGGCTGTGCATTACACTTATTTCAATTCTTGTCTACAATGTCTGCATTTGAAATGTAATAAAACAAATATTTTTTTAATTTTGGGATAATTTGGGGAGTCTACCATTTCACCGAAATGATATTCCATCAATCCCACGGTCCGTTCTGCAAAATTAGGAATTAAATGAATACACAATCATGGAAATGTTCGAATGCAGTGCAAGAGCTTGAGTTGCAGGATTTCCTAATCAAAGAGGTTCTGAATCATCTACATTCGAAGTACACGGTTTAGAGCCCAAAGTATCGTGCACATGATGGATGACGTTGAACGTCATTGTCGTGGCTTCATGAGGGCGTGGGCTGTGCAATGAGCCACAGAAGCGAAGCATCCTCTTCCTGCGCTGACCTCTTCCTGCGCCGTCCCATATTCTAAATCCATTGAACGTTTTACGCGAATAGAAAAAATACCAGCTAAAGGTCCAGCCCTGGCATTTTTCTGCCGATGCCACTGCTGCCAGAATGGCCTCCTCTAAAGGGAGCTCTACAAAGCTCCCTCTGGCTCCAGGGAGCCCTCTTCTGGACCAGGGGTCGGCAATCTGCCGGTCCGAAGCCGCAATGTGGCTCTGTACGGACTGCTTCGTGACGTAGTTAGTGCTGGATCATCCTGGCAGCAAAAGTAGCTACATATGCCACGGGCACCGCACTCTCAAGGGCTCTGCGCTAAATGCTTTCCAGCTGTCAATTCCGGTTCAGTGATTCTGCACTTGCTCTATTACTATAGTACTATATTGCCTTTAACTTTTATGAACGACTGAGTGTTTAAGGTTATCGATTTGTCGTAGTATCTGGCTGTATATCAAATGCAAAAATACAATTAGTTTACTATGCTTGGCTACGTACGGTTGGCTACGTACGGTGCGAAAGAAGTTCAACAGACAGTACATACCGACACTTTACCGCACCACGCGCGATTTGCCGATCGACTGTCCCCCGTGGCGTTCCTGTTTACACCGCTGGGTGAGCAGAGGTGGTGATGGGGAGGGGTGATGGGGAGGGGTGAGGGGGAGGGGTGAGGGGGAGGGGTGAGGGGGAGGGGTGAGGGGGAGGGGTGATGGGGAGGGGTGAGGGGAGGGGATTGAAGAAACCTGCGCCGTTGTTTCAGCCGGCACACCGGGAGATCGAAGCGGTGACCTCTGAACCCCAGTGTACTCACCATCACAGCACGGCAGCAGCTCTTACGTTATTATGGGGCCCTATGTCGCTGGCCGATCTGGCCATTTACTTCGTAACAGAAGCTTAGCGTGCCTGACAGATGCTGCGAAAGAGGGAGTGACTCTACATTTCCGGAGATCGCAACTGATTAAAACCCACACCATGGAAAATGTATTAACATTTCACCAACCTCAGATGAAGTACTTGAGGATTATCTCACACGAGCAGCGTTGCTGCAATTTTCAATTTCCATTCAAATGTGTAAAACACACAAAACAGCCTTCATTGGATTTACAAAAGGAGACGTTCTTCTTTGTTCAGAAATGTATCATATCTCTGTATATCAAGTGCCTTCTCGTGGATTGATGTGAATTGCCACGCCCCAAACAATGACAAATTCTATATAGAACCCCCCACCCTTTCTCTTCCAGAAATGTGCACTTTTGTTTCAAAGTACAGTCGTCAATTTGTTTAAACCTGCACGCACTTCAAGCCACGTGCTTCAGCTTCTCATGCTTTTGTTCGTCGGTCGGTCGACGATTCTCAAAATCGTCGCTCACTGCTGACCACAATGGCAAACGAGCGCCACCCGCTCCCACGTCCGTCGGTCGGAACGTCGGTGCGGCATCCCGGTTTAAAGCATCGTTCATCTTCCTCGCCCTCCCCTCGCCCTCCCCTCGCCCCTCATCTCCGCGACGTTTCGTTTGCGATAATCAGTTCTGAAGAACGACTCCAGCGCGGCGGTGTCTTTGCGCGTACGACGCGTTTAAGTGCAATCGACGTCGTGACGTGGGAGCGTGCACGCAAGAGGCGTGCGGGACAACAATCTAGTCGCTCGCTGTCTAGCACGACCGTAACCCTAACCCTGGCACAATTATAGATATTTTTTTCCTCATAAATGTATATCTGGCGAATAATATGGGTCTTGTGTACAACAAGTGAACGCACTATTGTTTTGGAATTGTGGAGTTGACGTGCAAGATGTTGTCCAATATGAATAACTGGCGTGAAAAGTTGGATTTCGTTAATTTTTGTTGCATTAGGTTGTTGTTCTCAAGCCTTGAAAGCGGGTTCTTGAAAAGTTGATTTCCCAAACTGTGGTTCCTGAAGGTTCAAACTTTGGGATAAAATGGGTCTGCGTCAAGGCCACAATTTGACCCATGAACTCAACTGTAGAAAATACGATCCCTGCTGCTTGCATGCAGGGTTTCGTTTAAGGCTTATGAACTCGGCTACAAAATCCCAAGCCAGCCCAGAGCTCTGGAAACTCACTCATGGGAGTCATGTGAAATTGATTCTTTGATTAACGCGGATTCTGGTTCTGTTGGCGTTGAGGTGAGCGATGGCTCCATGGTGTCCGGAATGTGGAACCCACAAGATTGCCCTAAAACAAATAGCACATTCAAAAAGCACACCTCCAGTGTTTTGTACTGAAGCTGGCAGAGTTTCATTGCAAAATCTCTCCCCAACCCCAACAAATTACCCATTTTTCTATCATTCTCATGAATCCACACAAATGTCTTTTGGCAGCATGGCAAATACGCAAAACAACTTGACCGCTGGATGCCTCTCTCTCTCTCTCTCCCACCCTCCAACTGTACCATCCCCGTCATAGGAACGAGGAATGGAGCGTCTCCTCGGCGGAGGCGCTCCGAAGGTGAGTCCTCCCGGGGCTGCTCCACGCCCGGACGGCGGAGTCGTCGTCGCCGATGGTGAAGGTCACCTGCTCCCCTCCCATCGGCCGCCCGGCCGCCTCTCCCGCCCGGCCACTCTCCTCAACGGCAAAGAGGCGCGTCGTGTCCCTCCACGCCGTGTAGGCGTCCTCGGCGCCCACACTCTCGTCCAGCTCGCTCACCGTGTGCAGCAGCAGCGGCATCTCGGAGCCGCCCAGCAGCTTGGCGTAGCACGCCACGGCGAGCTCCGGCGACTCGCCCGGCGCCCGCCCGTCCGATGCGAGGAAGTCGCCGGCCGCCGCGAAGCCCGGGAACACGAGCTTCGACGCCGGCGGAGGCTCGGGGCTGGGGCACGGGGGGCCCTGCGAGGAGAGGCGCGGCGTGCTCGCGTCCGAGTCCGGCTCGCCCGGCGACCCCCCGCGCGGCTCCGTCGCGCCCCCCGCTGCCGCCGCCATCGCCGCCGCCTGCAGGAGCTGCTGCAGCTGCAGCTGCTGCTGCTGCTGCAGCTGCTGGCCGGCGCAGCGGGCGCCGTGGACGACGGCGGTGGGGGAGCTCCCGAAGGCGGGCGAGGAGCGCACGCTGCGCGTGGCCAGCGAGCCGGAGGCGGTGCGGCCCGCGAGCGGCGGGAAGGCGGCGTCCAGCTGGCTCAGCGAGCACGAGAAGTCCTCGACGCTCGGGTGGTGCTCGAGCACGTGGCTTCCGACGCTGGAGGAGCGCGAGATGGTGGTGCGCACGAACGGCGGCCCCACGGGGCTGTGCGAGTCCGGGGTGGCCACCGAGAGGCCTTGGCTCAGCGACTGGCGGTAGAACTCGATGAGGAAGTCGAGCTTCTTCTCGATGGACTGCACCTTCAGGAAGAGCAGCGGACGCACGCGTGTGGCCTGGTCAGGACTGGTCGGGACTGGTCAGTCATGATCACCTGGCATGTGCACGCTTGCGTGTAGTGGGTGGGTATTGCATCTGCCAGTAGTCATCTCAGTGTGTGTGAGATTCGATGTGTTTGTGCGTGAGTCGATATGAGTGTGTGTCAGTCGATGTGTGTGTGTTAGTCGAAGTGTGTGCATGGCTCCATGTGAGTGTGTAAGTCCATTTATTTGTGTGTGTGTAGGTCCATGTGTGTGTATGAGTAGATGTAGTCCGGTAAAAACAACCACCTACCTCCTCGTGGTGCTGGACGGCAACGCTGTGGTGGGCAGTGCCGTGGAGGGAGGGCCAACTTTAATTGTCCATTCCCCTCATGGCGTCTGTAACCACCACAGCGGCCAAATGGGGGCTCTAGATGGGTGCAAGAGGCTGGTAACCCCTCCACCTTCAATTAATTACCACTAAACTACGAGTTAAAAATTGTATTAAGCTTGTGCCGGAGGCCCTGGGGGGACAGGCGTCTATGATGTCTCCTGGCCAAACTCCATTTGGCGGAGCCAGGAGACTGAATCCTTACCCTCAGGGCTCCTCCAAAAACAACAAAAAACCATTACGTGTGGCCACGTGGAATGATCGAACGCTCACTGCGGAGAAGAGGCTGCCACTCCTCTGTCAGGAGCTGGACCAGTACCACCTGGATCGCTGTGTAATTCAGGAGGTCCGAAGGACCGGCTCAGGCTCTTGCCACCATGAGGGGTGGACAGTCCTCTTCTCGGGGCAGGAGATTGCCAAACAACAGGGAGTGGCTCTTCTTCGGAACAAAAGAATGAAGGGGGCGTGGGAGTGTGGCGGTGAGTTGTGGGAAGCTGTAAGCCCCAGGATATTTTGGGCTTGCCTTCCCATCAACCAGAGGCGAGGAGTGGTGGTCATGGTTACTTATGCCCCTACCGAAGACAAACATCCGTGGAGGGATGCAGGCAAGGCTGATGAGTCAGATGCCTTATATGACCTCCTGTCATAGGTGCTAGCTAAAGTGGCCCCTTGGGATAGTCATCTTGTTGGGTGACTTCGATGCCCGAGTTGGTCATGATGCTGGCACCTGGTCTGGTGTGATTGGAAGGCATGGGCCAGATCAGCTCAATAACAACGGCAGGAGGCTGCTAAATTTTTGTGCAGCCCATGGGCTTGTAATTACCAACACGCTGTTCCGGCATTGGCCCATCCACTCCACATCATGGATGCATGCTGGGTCCAAGCAAGAACATGTGTTTGTACGTCCATGTGTGTGTGTGTATAGTCGCTGTGTGTAAGTCGACGTGTGTGTGCGTGAGTCGATATGTGTGTGTGTCAGTTGATGTGTGTGTGTGTACGTCCATGTGTGTGTGTACGTCCATGTGTGTGTGTATACGTCGATGTGTGTGTGTAAGTCTATGTGTGTGTGTGTGAGTCGATGTGTTTGTGTAACTCCATGTGTGAGTGTCTAAATTCGATGTCTGTGTGTGTACGTCTGTGTGTGTGTGTGGAAGTCGATGTGTTTGTGTGTGTGGGTCGATGTCTGTGTGTGTGTTAGTCGATGTGTGTGCGTGGCTGCATGTGAGTGTGTAAGTCCATTTCTTCGTGTGTGTGTCGGTCCATGTTTATGTGTGAGTCGATGTGTGTGTGTGTAAGTGCAAATAAACAAATTGTGTGTGCATGTAAATCGATGTGCGGATCAATGTATGAGTGAAAGTCGATGTGTTTGTGTGTGTGTACGTCGATGTGTGTGTACGTTCATGTGTGTGTAAGTCCATGTGTGTGTCAGTCCATGTGTGTGTGTGTGAGTCGCTGTGTGTGTGTACGTCAATATGTCTGCGTGTAAGTGGATGTGTGTGGCTCTATGTGTGTGTGTGAGTCGATGTGTGTGTAAGTCGATGTGTGTGCGTGGGTCCATGTGTAAGTCCATGTGTGTGTTTGTGTTAGTCAATATGTGTGCGTGTGTAAGTCCATATGTGTGTGCGTGTAGGTCGATGTGTGTGTGAGTCTATTTATGTATGTGTGTGAGTCGATGTATGTGTGTGTGAGTCGATGTGTTTGTGTGTGTGGGTCGATGTCTGTGTGTGTGTAAGTCGATGTGTGTCTCTTTTTCGCCCGGGCAACGCCGGGTACTTCCCGCAAGTTAGTTATAATCCACACCCACCAAAGGCAGCACATATCTGTTCATTAAAAATTTTGTTTTGCATCTTAATTCAAAAATATGTTGACTTCAAGGATTCGGCATCGGTTTAGGACCCACCAACCCTTTACCTTCAAAGTGCTCGATCAAAAGTGTGCGCCACCGTCCTCGCTTAATAGAAGCGAAGGCACGCACACAAATCACAAAGATCTCCCGTATAGTCATCACAGACTGTTGGGGCAAGTGCATCCCACTGGAATTTTTGCACACAGTGTTGGTGTACGGTGCTTTTCCTGCAATATTTTACTGTCTTTTCTTGGATTTTCTGTTTGCACATAGTCACTTTATGATGTTTTCTTGTTCATGTTTTTTTTTTGTTGCGGTTGCACCCGATTCAAGAGCCGAATGACTCACAGGGCTATACCTAATAAATGAACTTGAACTGTAATCACCTATGAAGGCCGGCACGGCACACGATGGGGTGGGTAGCCAGCACCACGCTGAACTGCGCCAGGCACTCACTAGAGACTAAGTCGACGTAGGGGAGGCCAAGGGACCGGTTCAGATCACGGTCACTGGCATTGGCCGTGAGCAGATTCCGAACTCCGGTAGTCGGGTTCGTCGCGCAGTGCGCTGACCACTATGCCATTGCCTCCCCTCACACGCAGAAGACTGTCCATCGCAAAGATATCCAACGCAGCCGCCCTCTATCTCCGTGCCCTGTGGTATAGTGAGGGGGGGGGGCGGTGTCTGTGTGCGCGGGGCAGGTGGATGTTTTCTGAGAGTACGTTGACATGAGCCTCTGTTTCGCGGTGGGGGGGGGGGGTGGGGGGGGGCCGTGTTCCCCGGCTGGCGCCCCGTAGGCCTGGGATGACGGATACTATTGTGAGCGGCTCGCATTAATGCAGATCAGAGTCTCGCTATCTTCCGACAACTGGCGCACACGGCGAAAGGTTCCAAAAAACCCGGCGTATAAAGTTTCATTAAACCCGACCCTAGGGGCATGGCGGTGCGGCAAAGCGTTATGGAATGCGCTGGTGAGTGACATCCTGGTTGGACTGATAAAGAGTAATGGAAGTAAAGTAAAAAACTGAGAACGCACACACATACATGCACGCGTGTGCATGTGTGTCTATACAAAAGGAAAAGATCCCTCGTTTCAAAATACAGGCAGTTGGGGCAAGTGCTGATAGCAAGCACCTATGAAGGCCTGCTGGTTTAGCCAGCACCACACCCAGCCACCTTTGTCTCCCCAGTGCTGATGTTTTAACACGCTGATTCAGGTACTCATATAAGGTCGCGTCGACCTAGGAAACGCTCCCAGCCAGTTGAGACATTTACCACGAACGTAAGCCATGGCCAGGAATCAAACTCGGCTCGCTGACCACTATGGGACTGCTCCACCACTCCCCACTAGACAATGCAAAGACAAAGATCCCCCATTTAGCCTTGAACAGACCGTTGGGACAAGTGCTGTTCACGAGCATCGATGAAGGGCGGCCTTGCACACGAGAGGGGGTGAGTGGCCATCAATGCACACACTCACACATGCAGCTCACAGTACATTAAGTGATTCTTCTGTATTTAATTTTTAAGTTATGATGGGTTTCTATTTTTAGCTTTTTCCCCATATGCGTGCAACCTGCCAGAGATATCCCAGTGAAGAAATAGCTTTAGTTTTTTGTTCAGCGTGAGCCGTAAGTGCATCTTAACGTGCCAGGGCAGGGCCCTCCTGAGAAACGGTCCTGGGACTCAGATGATGCCCTACTGCGTGGGTAAACGAAAGACTTCCGCTGTTGAGGTCACGCTGCCCGTGGGAGGATGCTTTGCCTTGTCATCAAATGACTGCGCCTCCGCCTTGCTTTGGCACAATTTGGGCTTTGCAAAACACATGCAGAAATTACCTAAAGGAAATTCAACAAAGGAAATCTAACAAATCACATCTTCGTACGCTAATGTTTCCTCTATTTCACAATGTGTTGCCAGCGGTGCTACTGACAGTGGTTACACAACGCAACTTATTCCATTATCTGCTCCAGTCACTTTCCTGGCAGCAAACAGCACTGGAAGAAGCGAAACCCGATCCCAGGCAGGGCTCGAACCCAAGTTTTCGGAGTTACTGGCTCAGAGTCCTGATATGAGCATCACCCATCCTGAGAGGCACCTAGCCTCCAGGCTCGAACTCAGGACTTTTAGAGGTGTTGGCTTAGTGTGCTGACACAGGGTTCATTGCCTTAAGCGTTATTCAGTTCCGGGCATTAACTTATAATCTTAGAGACATTGGCTCGATGTTCTGATGCAGGAATCATTAATCAGCAATTTAAGAGACATCCAGTCTTGGACTTAAAGCCAGGAGCTCAGTAGTGCAGGCTACGATTTAAGCAAGGGCTTAATTTCAGCTTGGGCAGGCTTTGGAAAATAGTTCTGCAACCGGCACACAATCCAGTATATATATCTATGGCTGCAGCCACTACTGGTCACATGCCTACTTCAGTCTACCAGTGAGTGTTTTTGACTCACCATCGAACAAAGACGGTAACTGCATCGCGCGCTTTCGGATGGGCTTCTGCGGCCGTCTGGAACGCTCTTCCTTCTGACATTAGGAAGCCACTGGAGCTATGCACTTTTAAATAATCTTGATCGAAAACGCATTTCTTTCAAACTGCTTCTTGTGTTTAGTTAGTTGTCCTTCCCCCGCATCTCTGATTAGCACGCTTGGCTACGTACGGTGCACAAAGAGGTTTTAACATACATACTGTACATACATACTGTACATACATACTGTACATACGAGCCAGATAATAATAATAATCATTGAGAAATTAAGCCCTGGTCCGAAACAATGGCCACGTTCCTCTCCGCCACTCTCCTCTGCCCCCCCCCCCCCTGTCGCCACCAACCTGCTTCTCCATCTTGATGACCCTTCCCATCATGCTCTGGTCTTCGCGGACATCTGAGGCCCCGCGGATCTCTCGCGAGCGGATCCTTTCCGTGCTCAACGACGGCTGCACCTTCCCCAGAATCTGATCCACCCTAGGCACGCGCGCACACACACACACAGAGACAAAGCTTTGCCGGGGGCTTCGTGCCGGGGGGTGGTTAATTGACCATGAAATATGGAACAGGAGCGAGTGATCCCGCAGCGTCAATTGATTTTTTCATTACTCACAAAGTTACTTTGAATGAGAAAAAGCAAGATCAACGTCACCTCACCTTAGCAGCGCTGTGCTCACTTTTTTCCCGCACAGCGAAAGCCGCCATCAGAGGCTCCCCTCGGCCAAAAAAGAATAACTGTTCCCCGAGACTGCAAGGATCCACATACTCTTTGGTTCTTTCGGTAAAGTCGTTGCTTTACGTCATGGGCGCAATACGTAGAGTCGCTCTCAGAGCGGCGCTCACCGTGTCTGCAGGCTCTTGATGCGGCTCAGCATGTCCAGGTGGCCCGCAGAGTACTGCTCGATGACGTCCTTCACGTCGTACGGCCGCAGCGTCTCCTTGAACTTCCTCTTGGCAACGTGGAACTTCATGATGCTGAACGAGCGCACGGCGAGAAAACCACGGTGGGCACCGCCACTTTAGTTGAGATAATTGTTTGGCTTTTGCCACGCAGCAGAAAAGAGGAATAACACTGGTCAACATACTTTGTCTGGCTTAAGGTTTTCCAACGGTTTTAATGTAATTTTGGGGTGCTGATTCCAAATCTGGCATCAGTTTTTGTCTATCACATCAGGTTTTTGAGATGTCAAATATTGCATTTTCAATAAAAACTGCAGAAGAAAAATATTAAATAAATGTGGATATCTATATAAAATGATATTATAAACACACTATTCTAAAAATACAGCACCATATTTTAACACTAAAGCAGTCACTGACTCGCAACAACTTGCAATCATAAGTGACAGAGTTAATTTCGGGTAAAATCAATGAAAATGGGGTATGCCGATAGCATAAAATGAGATGTGATAGAGCAAATCTGAGATCAGATTTGGAATTAGCACCCTTAAATTAGTCTAAAACAGCTGCAAAAGTCCAGGTCAGAAAAAAACGTTTTTTTTTATTGTTGACCAGTGTAATCGAGTATGAATGTATCAAAGGAACCTCGGTCGCTGAGATTGTAGCGCAGGCCGTGGATGACTGCACAACTGCTCCCCATTCTAAAAACAAAGGCAAAGATTCCCCCGATAGCCTGTTTAACCTGTTGGGGGCAAGTTCCATGAGCGAGCCCCTATTGTATGCATGTGTGTTGAACTTCTTTCGCACCGCATGAAGCCAACTGTACGAGACTCGAGAGGGACACCAAGTGGTGGTGTTGCCGGCACCACGCCCGGCCGCATTTGTCTCCCCAGTGCTGGTGTTTGCACACTGCAGCAAGTAATCACTTAAGGCTGAGTCGACCTAGCGGAGGTCCAAATTGGTTTAACATTCAAGTGTTGTAGATCGCTTCATTACATCTGCAGGATTTGCTATTTACTGCGTGGTGGCGTTACCACTGCTGTTTTGTTTGCGTGTCAGATGCCCGCTTGGAAATATTAAACGTATGCTCAGGGTTGGCCATATTGATGCTCATTTGGTCGAACAAATGCCCCCCTTATTGAACTTCACCCTCGGCCTGCTCACCTTGTTCAATGCTTGCCTCGAGAAACCACTTTGGGGTCTCACATCTGCGAAGATAGCGGCCTTCCCTGGCAGTAAGCTTTGAGGCTTTTGGGCGCCTGCCTAACGCCTGTCATTTTGATCCGATGTGTCTCCGGAGGCTCGCGCTGCCGGCTAATGAAAAAGCCAAAAATGTAATGTGGGGACGCTACGCTCCAGCTACCAAAGTCGTTTAACGAGACAAGTGCAGTTATTGGGCTCCTGAACTCGTAAAAAAAGCCTATAACTGGATCCACAAGGGTTTCCCTTGGATTAGGACCACGCCCCATACCCAGAACCAAAAGATATATTAATTACATTCTGGATGTATTGTGCTCCTGAACTCGTAAACTACATCGCCTGATGAACAGGAGGCCGTGGGTCCGATCCCGACCATCACGCGTGTATACGTGGAGTTTGCGACTCTCTCTCCTCGTGGGTGTGTGGATTATTTTCCAGGTCCTCCGGTGTTTCCCTCCATATTTAGAAGCATGCGTTTAGAGAATTCGGCTGCTTTACATTTCCACGTGATAAGCCACTTTGTTGAGCTATCATTTGTGGCCAGGTCGCTTCTAAAAAAAGATCTATACAGTAGCTCAGTGGGCCTTACCTGGTAAAAGAAAAAAATATATAGTTTAGTATTTTTTGTTTTGTTTCAGTTTGTGCAATGCTGTTAGCGAGCAACTCCTAATGTTGGTACGTCACGTGACGGGACTATTTTGACCAACGCAGCGAACCTGGCCGCCTCTGTCTCCCCGGGGCTCTTTAAAGGCCGAGTTGATCTAGACCTTGGTCCAGGACAGGTTTAAATACCACTGTAGGATGTTATGCTTAGGTTGATGTGCTTATACTGGTAGGAACCACCTGGTTCCACCAGCCCACAGGGGATTATTGTGTTCGTCCGTCCGTCGTGCATCCAAAAATGGGAGGGGTGGGGCTGGGTGGAGAGGGGAGAGTGGGCAGGGGCTGGGTGGGGAGGGTGGGGAGGGGCTGGGTAGGGAGGGTGGGGCTGGGTGGGGCGTGAGAGGGGTGGGGCTGGGTGGGGAGGGGCTGGTCACCTCGTGGTGCCCTTATAAAACTCAACGTTTCACCTACTCAGGCCGGCTTGTGCCCGCCCTCACAGTCGGCCATATTTGTGGAATACACCACGCCGCTGTTGACCCTGGCCATTGACCGAGCAACCCAACGTTCCTACCAGCTCCCTCCGCAGGAATGTGTTAGTGAGGTGCTTAGCTACTCCACTATTGCGTTCCATGAATAATAAAGCCCACAGAGCTATTTAGACAGTCGGGGCAAGTGCTGTTAGCAAGCACCTATTAAGCGCATGCTGGAGTAGAAATAGCCATTTGCACACGTGTCCGCCTCTGACTTCCCAGTGCCAGTACACCAGGTACTTATGTTAGCTCGAGTTGACCGAGGGGAGACCAGTTCAGATATCAGTTTCCACTGACGATATTCATGGCCGGGAATTGAACTCCGGTGGCAAGGTTTGAAGCGTGGTGCGCGAACAATTAATCCACAGCCTCCACCCACACGCACACATACACAGAGTGAAAGAGTAGGCCAAAATACGAATTTAGTGGTGTGAATAAGCATTTGCACGTATTATACAAATAGTGACTGAATGAAAGATGCTTGTTATCTTCAACTAGAAAGAAGTATACATTTTTTCCAATTAATTTATTTGATGGCACCTACATTTCACCGCGTTTGTAGCACAGTGCGCGAACCACTGCACCACTGCTCCCCACATACAAAGAGGCAAATATCCCCCGTATAGCCTTAACACACTGTAGGGGCAAGTGCTGTGGCGATGGTTGCACATCGCACCCGGTACACATTTTTGGCTGAGTCGACCTAGGGAAGGCCTTGACTGGTTCAGATAATCATCACTTGTGTTGGCCACGGGCGGGAATAAAACTCGGGTCGCAGGGTTTGGAGCGCAGTCTCTTTGTCCCCACATAACACGCCAGGCACACACACACACAGAGGCACTCAAACCCAGGAGCCACAGCGCAATAACATCTCCACTCTCTGACGCAAGCAAGGGGCATGGGGATAATGTTGCCTTCAGGCAGTGGAGGAGTTCATCTGAGATTGTTCCATCTGGAATTAATATCAACAATTTTTTTGGACCAAGAAATGTTTCCATTTCTCGCACGGTGAGCCGAAATAAAAACAATCCACTACATCGGGCAAACTCGATTCTCAATTTCAAAATATAAAAATGTAATAAAGCCAAATGAAATTCCAAATGTTCCCTATCAAATATCAATAATGGCAGGTGTAGACGACAATTAGATTTCTCCTTTGAGACGATGGATTTTCCATTTGATCTGCCCTGGGATCTCTTAACTGCAGGTGTTGTTATGAGAAGCACTTATACATGCACGTCACCGTGAGCCTGTCAAATAACAATAATGGTTCTCTACTAGGCGGCAAGGGGAGGGAGGGGAACGGTGGCGCAGTGGTTAGTGTGCTGCACTACGACTGTGGCCATCTGAATTTGACTCCCGGCCACAGCTAACATCAATTGCGAGCATTTTTTACACCAGTCCTGCCCCCCCTCCCCCCCTTCACCAACCCATGCTGACCAGAATGGTGAAGTATGGTCAAACAACGACCATGACCGACAAGGGATAGAGAAGAGGCCTTCAATCTGCAGTGGGTTGACAAAGTTCCGAGAGCAACTTTTTAATTACTCAGATAAGCCTGAACTGAGTCTGATGTATGGAAATTTAAGGCATTTCACACGCTGCAGCAAAGCACACTTCCTTGGAATAACAGCTGCGCTGATGAAGGGTTAAACACTCGACATTCGGCAAACATAGGTAAGCAACCTACTTGCTGTACTGTGCTACTATACGCATCGCCCCCGTGGTCCTGCCTACCGCAATCTCACAGAGATTGGCCTCTACCATCGGGATGTGGACTTTGCAATGCTGGCTCACCATTGGAAGGCGAGCACCACCTCCATTGGGAGATAGGGGTTTTGGGTCTTTGAGTAATTTACCCTCCTGTGTTGACCCTGTGAGTACAATGTGTTTTCAGGCGGCGAAATGTAACATTACCTTGAAGCCATGAGTCATTTTGATAAATACTGTGCACGCTTGAATGCAAAGCTTGTGTGGAATGCATTAACTAGAGCCATACATTTGAAATGCGATGCTACTATGAATAATTGTCGGTGCTCAACTCAAGCTATGTAGCAAAAGTTTATATGCCTATTATAATTATTATCCACTAACTTTAAATAACTCACGTAATTAAGATGTGTGTTTACGCATAACACTCTCAGACACGCAGCTTATCTTGAGCGCTGAAAATAATAATAATAACAACACCACTAATTTACCCAGATAAGCCACAAAGAGTCTCAAGCCTCAGTTTAAGGAGCGTCCTGCTTTGGGATGTTTGCCTCCATGTGGGAGGAGACCAATGAACCCAGAGGGCACCCACGCCCCTGAGGTCAATTGCCACTCAACACTGCCATCGCGACGGGGCCGTTAGTGTGCATTGCGCACACAAACCTTGCCGTGTAAGAAACATTGAGACACTTTGAAATCGCAATTAAAGCCGTTGTGATAATTATCAGGGCGATGCAGCGATAACACTCGTCGCCTCGCCCCCCCACAGCCAGTAGTGCCTGGGTTCGATGCCGGACGAAGGGGCGCTTTTATTTGTGGCGTTTGTATGTGCTCACCCAGTCCTGCATGGGTTTCTTTCGAAAAGATTAAAGCCTTAAAAAAAAATCCAATAATTTTGATACTGGCAAAAAAGGTCCCATAGATTTTTTTTTTCTTTCATCGTTACGTTCTCCGGTTTCCTCCGATAGCAAAAAAAA
Organism: Lampetra planeri; assembly: GCF_965212315.1. Classification (NCBI taxonomy): domain Eukaryota; kingdom Metazoa; phylum Chordata; class Hyperoartia; order Petromyzontiformes; family Petromyzontidae; genus Lampetra; species Lampetra planeri. The sequence goes on from NC_136110.1 coordinate 21,595,916, forward strand.
ACCCCACCGTATTATGTCGCCGGTTTTGGCCGAATATCACAATGCTGAAAGACGACCTCTGCACATTGCCCAATTCAGATTACGCATCGCAAAATCGCCACCTGCTGCGAAAACATTGCAGGGCGCTCTCGCAAGAGGGTTGCGGACCAGTACGGCTCCCGTGGGTAAACATGCGTAGTTGTAACAATAATAACAATATTAATATTAACCGCTTTCATTCTATCTATGGGACCTTTTAGCCAGTATTGAAAATGATGACCTAAAAACAATAGGTAATCAAACAGGTGTTCAGATGTTCAAACACCAAATAGAAACCTTATGCAAGCCAGCAAGTCTGCATCAACCACACGTACTTGTGGCAACACATGCAAACAAACATGCTCTGATAATTATATATGCATTGTCCTTGAAACTGATTGGCCTACACCACCACACAGCCTTTTTAAGGGCCTCGTCTCACCAGTGTCAGAGCAGAGAACGCCAAAGGCGAACAGAACAAAGACAATGCAAATACCAGGCCACGTATAGCTCGGGCCGAGCAGTTATAACTGCAAAAGGTGTTTGGACGTCTTAATTCCTGTTTTATTGCGATAATTATGTGACCGTGGAATTGACCACCTGCAAGAGGAGAGTCGTTTTGGCTTTCTGGTTGTGCCCCCCCCCCGTATTGCAACTCAACGCGTGCCCAGTACAAAGCACCCATCACAGTACGGGGGGTGGGGGGAGGTGTGCATGAGGAAAGCACTTTGTCCCCAGCACCATGACGCCTAGGTTATGTCTCCCATGACATGATGCCAATGGCACCAGGGTGCCGCGGTGGCGAGATGTTAACTACCTCGCCCGGTATACAGGAGAAACTCCGTAAAAAAAAGAGCCCGAGTTGGGTGCGTCAGGGGCTTAACGAAGTTGAGAAAATTTGGGGCTCTCTGTGCCATCTAGGTAGCGACCACAAGCGAGAGTATGAAAGTTTATATTTCGGGAGGGAAGGTTGAGGGGAAAGACAACCAACATAATGGGGTAAAGGTGGACAGGGAAGGGGAAGAGGAGTAGGGGCGTGTTCTCTCCTTTCAAATGTGTCATTTTACTTTTCGATTTAAAGCTTTCGTGACTGCAGGGATTCATCTTCTTGGTTCTTTCGGTAAAGTCACGTTGTAGCCGAAACGTCGTGAGAATTATTTTATTTTGTTGTGTTTTATTTTTATTATTTTATTACTTCCCTTCTACGTGACTTTACCGAAAGAACCAAGAAGATGTCATTTTACTCTTAGGCACTAGAGGAGTTCTCGTGATTGACAGGAACGGGAAGGATCCACGCTTACCGGATGGCTCGAACGACGGTGCGGAGAGTGGGGCTTAGATTCTCCAGGGAGAGGTCGCACTGACATCTCTTGTCATCGCAGGCCTCCTCCGATGCCTCCGCTTTGCAAGACAGAAGGCGGGGGAGGGAAACGAAACGCGCAACCTCAGTGAGGCCCAGGGCCGTTCAGAGTTGGGGATACAAACAAGGGCGATTTGCCACGGGGTCCTTTAAGTTTACTCTTTGGTTCTTTCGGTAAAGTCACGTATAAAGATAAAATAATAAATTAAATAATAGTATACTACGACGTTTCGATTGCAACACAAGCAATCATCATCAGGTATAAAAGAAATAGCAACAAAAATCTAACCAGAAAACTATAGACAGACATAAAAGCAGACAGATATCACAAAGATACACAGAGAGAAAACACGTATCGGCACACAGAGTTTGGTTAGCCAGTGCGTAGGAGGGGCTTCTACCGGTAAACCTCTGGCTTTAATACAAAAACATATATATTAAAACTGGCCGAAAAACCCAAGCCAGTGCCCCCTCTTGAAAAAAAAAATTCTGAAATTAATGAACGCTTTCTTGCATAAATGATTTTATAACGTAATATGTATATATGTATACTACAAGTTGTGCGTTTTCATTAAATGTCTTGTTATAATTAACCAGGTGAATGTGCATTGAGTAACTGTGCGGGCATGAATAATTGCACTTACTTGGGCATAGTTTTAGATATCTAATCGTCTCATTTCAGGTGTTTTTTTTTATTGAGACCTGGCAAATGATGATCGTACCGTGTGTGTCGGCACGTGTGGGTGTACGATGCCTCGGTCTGGCTCTGAGCTCTGACATATTTACATTTAAGGCCTTGAAGTTGCAAAAACGTGTCAATAAATTCACTGATGCGATTTGTCACGGTGAGGGGCGGTGAATATTGATTCGGCTGTTATTTTCTGCACCGTCCGTGCGTGCAAATGCATGCGCACACATCAAGGCCCTCGCCCGAGTGAGTATTAGTGCGGGACGCAAGTTATTGCCGTATATATATGCATGAGGACTTTTGTCAAAGTCTGCGGCTTTGGCCTTTTTAGCTTGCAAGTGAGGGGCATGGTTACTCTCGTGAGATATGTTAAAGAGAGTCAACAGAAAAATACTGGTTGAATTTAAATGATAAATTTTGATGGATTTACACCAAAATTGGATGCATTAATAACTAAATATAAAATTTACAATGTGGACGTAAACCGTAGGCTGTGTTTATACGATACTTTGCGAGCCAAAGCCTGTCACAAATTCAGAGCCACAGAGTTCGGTTTGCTCCATTGCTTCATTACAGTTAGATTTGGGGTTTGTGTTTGGATTAGGGATGGGGCTTGCAACTTGATTAACATTTTCATGCCACTCTAGAATCGTTTATTTATTCGCCTTTTTCAAACATCTGAGTTTTGTCAGAGCCACACAGTGCGGAGTATAATTTCGGACTACAAGATATAACTGCTCGACCCGGGATATAAATGATCTGATAATTGCATTGTATCTTTCTACTGTTCACATATTGGCGTTCTCTGGTGTGACGCTGTGTGGGAAAAGGCCATAAAGACGGCTGTCTCTGGTGTAGGCCAATCAGTTTTGTAGACAATGCAAATATATATATAATTATCAGAGCATGTTTTTGATTGCATGTTCTATGTATTTGCTGTTTAAACATCTTAACACCTGTTTTATTCTAGATTTGAATCTAGATTTGAAGTTTTATTGGCAGAAAAGATAAAACCTATTCTCATTTTTCATCTCTATCTGCTCTCCCTCTCTGCTCTGAGAGAGGGGCATTGCTCGAAACATCAGCCAATGCATCTTCTCTTTTAAGGCAGTGCCATCGTTTTATATTTGTGCTAATATTAGACACGTCCATCATAACGATGATCATAATGTACAGTCCTTTGCAATCATCCACTGCTGGATGGAGACCTACTGACATATTGGCTGTGGGGGTCGTTTGACCATACTTCCCCATTCTGGTCAGGGGGAGTTTGTGACAGGAACCAGGACCAATTCAGATATAAAACCACTCATGTCAGTCGTGGCTGAGTTCATATCGCACTGTGCTAACCACCACACCACTGCTACACCATAGTTAGGATACGGCCATTGTAAACATTTGGGCCAGTGTTAGTGTCAATGTTAGTGTGCATTAGGGTCAGTGCGAGAGTGCAGTTTGAGGTTAGTGCTATTGTTGATGGTGAAGGTTATGATGAGGGCAAGTTCCAGAGTTATGTTGAAGGTTAGGGCTGTTGTTGAGTGAGGGTTAGTGGTCATGTGAAAGGTTCATACTCGCGTAGGGCTCTTTCACCAAATGCACCTTGGGTTATCTTAAATTGCATTAATTTCACCCTCTCATGCGTCAGATCCTTCATGGCCGCATGAGGACGGAGGATGACTGAAAACACAGCCGGACTGCAGGCTGAGAAGGAGCCTGCCTCGCGATAACTGGCCACTAGATGGCCAGGCTTTAAAGGGTAACGCACTCAACAAGCCTGTCCTCGAGTGACCACGGGTCAGCTAACCTCGCTCAGACAGAGGGCTCCATTCCATGTGGATATTATGGCCGTCATTCCCTAGAAAAGTGGCCGAATGACGGCGGATTAAAAAAAATAAATCCTGAAAAAAATGATAATCCGCATTTGGCAAATTAAGAGCAGCCAATTGTACACGGACATTGCACTGTTACCAGCACCGCCACGCGTGGCCCATCGCTGGCACGGTTTAGGCAGGAGCCGACAACTGCACAGTTTACACAAATGTGGCTTTCATTCGATGACTGGCCACGGCACTTGTAGGCGAGCCTCCCCCCTCCGGGAAAACTCGGCCTTGAAATGTGTGCCTAGAACGGTGGGCAATCCTGGGATCAGGGTTGGTGGATTGCCACGGGATCCCACGGCCAGTGGTGTAGCAACTACATCGTCATCTCAGGGGGTGTGGCAATGGGTCAGATGGGGCCCCAATATATGATTTGTCTCGCACGGTCGCACCGAGGCTGTTGTATATGGCGGCTCCCTCTTGCCTTTAGGGTCGTCCATAAATGACGTCACGCGAATTTGTACGATTTTTGACCCCCCCCCCTCGTCACACGGCGTCACAAAAAGTCAGACCCCCCCTCAAAAATGACGTCACAAAGCTCTGCCCCCACCCCCCGCCAAAACCATATTTCCATTTTGAAAATAAAACTTCAAATCGCTTTAAACTATTGTCATTGTAGTGCGTATTTAATTTGGCCCTGCACTCTGATGTTGTAGGTGTGTTGTTATAACAATTAGTGTTGTTATAACAATTCTATATTAACCACGAAACGTCGTGATTTAATTTATTTTATTTTATACCTACGTGACTTTACCGAAAGAACCAAAGAGTATAATTCTATATTTATTTAAAGTTGCGCATTTTTATGTGACGTCACATTTCTCAACCCCCCCCCCCCCGTCACACATCGTCACAAATGTCTGACCCCCCCCCCAGGTGCGTGACGTCATTTATGGACGGCCCCTCATCACATCCTAGTGCTCAAGCCCTATGTCGCGCCAACCCGACAGAATGGTTCTGCTTGACTACCTGGTTGCACTGCCATGTCAGCAACATAGAAACACACGGGCGGAGCGCAATTGCTGCTCTCGTTCACATTACAACGTGGAGCGTACATGAAAGCAAGTTTGTAAAAAAATAAAAAATTAAGCCACGTTTTAAAGAAGTGTTGTTGTTGTTGTTCTTTCACACCGTTGTTGAGAACCATATCCCATGGCGGTTTTTCAAGGGGACCCCCAACTCGTCGGGGGGGGGGGGCCTCAAGACCCCCCCCCCCACCTGTCTGCCCCACGCCCGCTACGCTGCTCACCACGGCACGGCAAACTCTTTAACGATTCGACTCCACAGATTCGATTCCACAAATTCGATTCCAAAGCTCCGATTGACCCTCCGCTGAACGATACTTTGGCAGGCCCAGTTGTGAATGGTGACGTCACAAATGTGGATATCGGCATTAGAGGGCCCAATCTCAGCACGGGAGCATCTGAGCTCGAAGCTCAGAGGCAAAGAATAAGAATACAACACATGCATGAAAGGGGCGGTGGGGTGGGGAGGAGGTCCATTCCTAAACCTTAGAGCAGTCTTTAATACCTGAGCCCAGAATGTCAATAAGCTGGCCAATCCCACCCCCTCGTCCCCCAAAAGAAACCCCCGCCCCGCCCGCTCTGATGGGTCCAGTGCACCCGATACCGTCGATGGCACTGCGAACGCCGTCCAGAATGTCGGGATATTGCAACGTATCATTCGAGTAGGGGATGTGGAATGAAAAATATTTTACCAAAAAAAAACGTGCGAAAATATCGTCTGCGGAGTGGACGTCCTGAGATACGGAGCCGTGAACTTGCCACTTGCCCGATATGCCGAGTTCTGCCCGTTGCCATCATGAAGTCATCACTCACAATCGTCACGTGACAGCCATTCTCATGTCACTGCTATGACGACAGTGGCATGCCACAGGTGCGTACTTATCAGCAGCATCATCACACGCCCGTCAACCCACGCGGTTTAACCTGTATTCTTGCGCAGGGAAATTGAGTTTTCAAGGTCCATACGGCGTACAGCCGTTTCAATGCAGGCACATACACATTGTTGTGTCTATTTGTGTTGTGTTTCTCGCTTGTGATGGGACTTTGTAGGCACGGAGTGACCAATAAGGTCTGAATTGGTCTGTAATAAGGTAGGCACTGGTAAGGGATTGACAGGCATGTCATCATCACAGTGAACCAGTCTCTCTCAACTGCTAGACAATATACCACCACCACCACCACTACACTGAGCCAGTTTCTCTCTATTGCTCGGCTTTAGATCACCACCACACCACACTTAGCCAATCTCTCTCCACTGCTAGACAATATACCACCACCACCACACCACACTTAGCCAATCTCTCTCCACTGCTAGACAATATACCACCACCACCACACCACACTTAGCCAATCTCTCTTCACTGCTAGACAATATACCACCACCACCACACTGAGCCAGTTTCTCTCTATTGCTCGGCTATAGATCACCACCACACCACACTTAGCCAATCTCTCTCCACTGCTAGACAATGCACCACCACCACACCGAGCCAGTCTCTCTCCACCGCTGGCTGGCTGGAGTGACTGCCTACCCTCGGAGCACTGGCGAGACTGCGCCGCGCGCAGCCGCAGCGAGGGCCTGAAGCGCGTGCGGTCGTTGAAGCTCCAGCTCTTGGTGACCTTCGCCGGGCTGCCGGGCCCCGCTGCGTCCGCGCTGGGGGAGCGGCGAACAGCGCCCGGGGCGCACCGCCCCCCCGCGCCGCCACGGGGCGGGGGGCCCGGGGCGCCCGCCCCTGCCGTGTAGCCTCCGCCAGCGCCGCCCGCAACTCCTCCGGCGCCGCGTGGGCTCGACAGGCGGACGCGCTCGCGCAGACTCAGCTTCTGGCTGCGCGCGCGGGATGGACACGCGTTGAACACGTGGACTGTTTGGAACGAGTGGTCACAATGAAGGTCACAATGAAGGTCACAACGGCACAAGAGGCGGTGGGTGGGGTGGGGTGTCTTAGCACAACGCCCGGCCAACCTTCGTCTCGCCGGTGGCGATGTTTTATGCACACCGCATCAGGTGCTCATTGGAGGCTGAGTCGACCCAGGGGTGGCCCAGGACCGGTTCAGATAATCGCCATCACTGGTGTTGGCCGTGAGCGGGAATCGAACTCGGGTCGCCGGGTTCGTTGCGCAGCGAGCTAACTGCTGCACCACCGCTCCCCACACAAGTACAAAGACCCCCCGTGTAGCCACTAACAGGCTGTCGGGGCAAGTGCTGTTGGCGAGCACCTATTAAGGCCGGAATGATGATAAGGGTGGTGTGGTAATCACAACCACCGACCGTCATTTCTCTCCCCAGTGCCGATGTTCCATACACACCGCACGTGGCACTTTTGTTTTTGTTAAGGCTGAGTCGACCTAAAGCTCGGAGGCCTCGACTGGACAGGAACAATGAAATTCAAGAGGGGAATGCAAGAGGGGACATTGCCTGGCAAGCGGGGTAGTCAGCGGATCGACATTAGCGACCGAGCGGCTGTTCGGATAGCACTCGTCACCGTGTGCGGCCGGGAATCACCGAGTTCGTAATGAAGTGCGCTCGCCACTACGCCTCAACCACCCACTGCCACATCGATTAACACGCAAACACACACACACACGCACACACACACACGCACACACACACACGCACGCAAACACACACACACACGCACGCACACACACACACACGCACACACACACGCGCGCGCGCGAGCGTTATCTTAATAGTGACCGAATGAAAGATGCGTGTCGTCTTCAACTCAGAAGTGTCTCGCTTGGCTCTAAGTCTTTCTCTCGCCGCTGACGGAGTCCTCCTTTACAGGCGGGGCACTTTGAGATTATTTTTTTGAAGGGCGCTTCACGACCTAAAATTATTATTAAAAGTAGTACATTCAAACGCGGTGCGGGGGATGAGCTTTAAAGCCACCAAACGATGATACGCTTGCGTAATTCACCGCGTTAAGCCGTGGCGCTAGAGCCCAAATCCCACAACTCTTTTCAGCACATTAATAATGCTCCTTCATCAGCCCATGTGGCGTGTAACTCAGTTTCCAAAGGTGTGGGCGCCGGAGCCTCAAGCACACGCTGCTGCTGCTCGCAGCACGGCCAGGGACGCGGCTGAATGGTGGGAAACCGCGTTTGTGTGAAGGTGGGACATTGCGAGTGGCAGCCAAACCCCGTGGCCCTGAGCCTCATTAGCACTCCGATAGCATTCACAACGCGCCGATGCCTAAAGCCCTGGAATATGAATTCATGAATGTGCAGCTGAAGGTCTACGGAAGGTGTGAGCCTACTTTATTTAAACGAAACGACTCATTAAAATGTGCGGGTCTCAGGTGGCGCATTGCACTCCAATGTGCCACAGAATGCCGGTGTGCATGGAACAAGTGACGGAGGCACACTCACGGTATAAATACCGCGTGTGGTGACCCCACTCCCGTGGCACGGTGACGTGTGAGCAGGGGGGGTTGGTGGATCGTGAGAAGAATTAATCTGAATTTGGGTTCACACTGGAGGAATCCGATGAGCTATGAAGCTCGTTTTTACCGATGTCCAGTCGGAGCCGGTCAGATCACATGCTCGAGTGGTTAGCAAGACATCCAGTGGATGGCGGTGCAACATAGCAAGTCAGCTTTTATTTTAACCTACTTGAATTAATTGTTCCATGCTATCCCTCATCCAAGTGGATATTTTGTAGGTACAGTATTCAGGCCTGAGAGGACATCCACGAGGCAGAAAGAATGGTGAAATCAGCTCGTGCGCTGGCACAAAGATGTTCTGGGTGGATTAGTCTAGCGCATGATGGTGAGAGACGGCGGTGAATTGAGGAGGACTTCATCCAGCAGTGGATCGGTCATGGCTGACGACGGCGATGAATACTCGCACCACCACAAGTGACCTGCCGATCAACTGGCTGCCGTGTGTTCAATTTATACTACCAGTTGGACAAAAATGGGAGTATTTGGGAAACTTGCACCATTGTTTCAACTGCCATGCCGGGAGGTCGTGGCCAAATATACCTCGCAGGAATGATCGTCTTGAGGCTCAGTGAAGATTTAATTTTAGAAAGAAGACATTTGTTACGAGACACCACAACCACATGTACCACGTATAGTAGTTGTGTGTTAATGTGCCTGAAGGCCGCACCACTATCAATTTGGTTTAATTGTAATTTGACAGAATATCAAAGTGACGGCAAGTGGGAACGTTGCAAAATCAGGTTTTGGAGCGACGCTCAAAAGGTCAGGGAGCGAGGGGAAGACCCAATGGCAGAGCCAGGATTTTCAGGTAGGGGGGGGCAACCCCTCCAGCAATGAAACATGATAGAGGAGTTGTTAGTAAGTAAGGACTTGTCCCTTGCTTTTTATTCAACGCGTGTGCGACGATGGCGTTGCCATCGATCGAGGGTCGAATTTGAACCGCGTTGTGTGATCGGCATCACGCTCGCTGAAGGTGTTGATGCCTTCAGGGAAGTCGTGCACTGTATACGCAACTGTGCACAACGAGTCACTTACAACTGCTTTGCCGTTACTTATTGCCAATTATGGACTCAGACTATTGTCCTATCATCTCATAGAGTCCCTGGCAGTGGGGGTCGCAAAATGCCGATTTATTATTAATAAACCGCAATGATCCGATAGAAATTAGGGATTTTGATCGGATCATTGGGGGGTGGGGGGGGGGGGCACGTGCCACCCCACTCCCCCCACTGGCTCTGCCAGTGGGAAGACCTAAAGCCGGATGGTGGTGGCGGTGTTCAGAATGGACCTTGATTGTCGGGTGTTGACCACGCAACTGCTGTGGGATCTGGCAGAAGGAAGGAAGCAATGGCAAAATAGTATAGCATCAATGACATTGGCTGCAATGGCCTCTTGACGTCGACCATTAAAACAACAGTTACACCCCTAACGTTGGAGGAGAATAACAGACAGAGGTGAGCGGGGGTGAGGAAGGATGCGATGGGAGCTTTTTAATGGAGCTCGAAGTCGACTTCAGGGGAGAGAGAGAGAGTGTGAGCTCGGGCGGTCTGGCGCGGAAGACGGTAAATTCTGCGAGGAACATTTGCGTCGACAAAGGTTACCACTCAAGTCGGCTAAGGCGCGGTCTTATGAAGTCCGGTGGTTATCACCTGCTGCGGGCGAATGTCCAGATTCACATCGTCATTGTTTGCCGTCCATTGTTGGAAAACGGCTTCGTAATGAACGCAACAGCAGGCAAAATGCGCAATCAATTCCAGAGTCAAACGAAAGTTATAGTGAGTTGAAAGAAAAAGAGTGCCTTCAAATTTGGAGAATGCGGTACCTCTGAACACGGGGCATGCTGTGGACAAAATCACGCACCTAATTAATTGCTCGTGTGAATCCTTGAAAGTGGTGTTTAGCTAAAAATCTAATTATTCAGCGGGCACATTTTTTTATGGGAATATCAAGACCGCTCCAAGCAGCTTTAATAGACCGATGCTTGAAATGACTTGAGGGGACAAACACTTTACCTACATGTAGACACGTCAGACTGACTCTCGTGAGCGGGGTAAACAAGGCGTACTGTAATCGCTCAGGGATTGTAGCTCTCTTGGGTGGGGGGGGGAGCCCCCCTCAATAAAAACACACGAACGCTAAAGCGATTTACCGCGAATGTTTTTCGCGATCGTCCTCTAGGGCTCTCTCCGACGTGGCGTGTTCAGGTTTGCCCACTTGTTGTCGTTGTTGTTAGACACCGTGGCAGCGTTTGTGCCGACAGCTTCTTCAGCCCATGCAGCAAAACGTCGGACATCGGGCCGAACAACACGCGATACGAACCGGTGTCGCGTGGGAGATTTATTCAAGTGATATTTATTTATTCGGGAAAGCCTCGCCGAGGATTGGGACTCTGTTCAACGTCTCGCCTGCAATGGGATGTTTGGGGGGGGGGATGAATCCCTTTTGGGTATTTGAACACGTGCGGAGAGACAGGAATTACTGAACAAAACTCACTCATCCGAGAGGATACTATTTAATCATCCCTAAAGTTGTTATTCTCCTTGACGTATAGCTGTGCAAAAGCTTCCTTTGCAGCAACCCTGCCATAAGATGTTCTCAGCATCATCCACCAAAGCCCCACCTTTGAAAGCACCGGGTTACCGCTTCATTGGAATCGCTTGAGTTACATAGCAATCTCTGAGCTCCAAGGCTGATTTTTACAAGTGTCTTGTTTGAGATATCTGCTAAAAATAATGTTTTTTGAGGAAACTGGAGTGCCCAGAAACAAACACACGCAGTTAAGCGGGGAGATGATTGGACACGCGGGTATGGTATGGACCGTAGCTATTGAGATTTGGATGCAATGAAAACCACAACAAATATCCATCATTCAACGCATAATAGAGCATTTTCCAGGTGCAATTATAATCAAAGCAGCCATACTCAAATGAAAATGGTCACACTATAAACACGAGGGCGTTGACAATGAGATTTGCCATTTGTAAGAGATGCATAAAAAAAAACACAGCTCACACTGTGCATCGTCAAAGTGAGAGATAACAGATATCACAGGTACTGTATTCACCCGTCACACGAGGCTATTTATAAACACGTAAAGCTTAGCAAGGATTACAGTTGCATTGAGACACGAAGCAGCAAATACATGGCACGGAAGGGCGCGATGAGGTGCCCGCGTCCGAAAGGGGACATTTTAACATGCCCGCATTCACGTCACATTCACGTACCGCTGCATGCAACGTGCGCTCACCCTAACTTCACGTTGAAACGGGACAATTAAGGAGGGGAGCCTCGGTGATTGATACGCTATTGCAGCGTTTGAAAATGAGAGCGCGGTGCTGGAGGTGCGGAATTATGGGATGGCCTTAAACAAGATTTGGTAGCCCCCGTTGACCCGAGGTAGATAACCGCGCACGATCACGCGGGGACCGTAATCAGCCGGCTGCCAGCAGGAAAAAAATAAATCGGGCATCTCAAAATAGGAAATACAATTTTCCGCTTGACCGTGTTTGCTCAAATGTCACCTGTTGGGCAATGACTTCCCTCCGCTCGTTGTCGTTTATAATTGAAAAAAACATCTTCAATGCAGTGCTGGTAAAGGGATACAGTTGGGGGTTTTGAGTGTGGATGTTTCACTTTGGTCAACAAGGCCACGTCGCATTTGGATGAAGGTGGAGAGACTTTTGAGCTTTTCACAGGCCCAGGGGGTTGTGAAATTTCTCGAGCGTATTCCTCCCCGTCTCACCTGAGTGACTCCAACCTAACCCCCTCCCCCCCCCCCCCCAGTTCGTTCTCTACGTTGGGCCCACTCTGGCCTCCTTCGCAAAACCCTCGCACTTCTCTGGGACACTATCCGGTATCCGCTCTTTCGCAGCCACTACGCCACCGCCCCTTTGGAACTCACTCCACACGAATCTCCGGCTCTCCTGGAACCTCCTCCCCTCCCCCCCGTCTTCAAATCAACTTCCCACGTGGAACAGAACGTGTCCGATTGCGTTCCCGCTTAGCGCCACCACCTGTTGTCGCATGTACGTTGAACTTTTTTCGCACCGTACGTAGCCGTACATACAAATCACGACTTCAAATGTATCTGTTGGACTGTGCTTTCCATCTTCCCATCCCCCCCCTCTCACTCGGTGTCCGATTCGTGACCCTCCCAATCGCGTGGCGCACGGAGACGCTTGGTTTCGTGATTGAGCGCCACGTAAGTGGACGTCGTTGTTGTTGATACACGGTGCTTTTTCTGGAAGGCTTTGCTGGTTTTATCCTGAATTTTTCTGTTGCGCGTAGCCACTTTAAGATGTTCCTTGTTCATGTTTTTGTTTGTTGCGGTTGCACCCGATTCAAGAGTCGCATGGCTCACAGGGGCTATACCTAATGAATGAAACTGAAAACTGAGAAAAAAACGGGTGTCTGGTCCAGAAGTCTCTCACTGGTTTATGCAGCGAAATGTGTAGATGGGACGGACTGACAGGGCACTGCGGTGGCGAGATGTTAACTACCTCGCCTGGTATACAGGAGGTATCCCGACACTGACGCCTGTATATTTGGAGTTTGCATGTTCTCCCCGGGGTCGTGTGGATTTTTTCTCTCGGTCCTCCGGTTTTTCTCTACACATTTAGAATCAGCATGCGTCTCAAGTATTTGGCTGCTAAACATTTTCCACGCGATAAGCTGCTTCGTTAAGCTATCATTTGCGGCCAGGTCGCCTCTGAAAAAAAAAAACCAGCTAATCACTCAGTGGGTCTTACCTGGTAAAATAAAATAGTGAGTTAAAAATAGTTATCCATGAAGAGGTTTTATTGGGTTAGATTGCATAAATGTGTCGTTAAACCCGCCGCCAACCGACACAGCCAATTAGTAAGGGTTGTCACGGAAACAAAACGTGCCAATTCGTTTCTACTTCAGCCCACCGGTGTGTTGGAGAGTAAACCCACAACATTTACAATTCGAGTACTGTGACGTTTCGCCTGTAATTATAACCACGAGGTTTTTTCTCCAACATACTGGTGAGCTGAACTCATAACTAATTGGCATGTTCTGTTCACGTGACAAACCTTACTAATTGGCTGTGGCAGGTGGTGGCGAGTTTAACGACACATTTATATTTCGCTATCTAACCCAAAACACCTCTTTTATGGATAATATTGGGCGCGAAAGCCTACGTGTTGAACAAAAAATAGCTCATCCAAACGGTCAATACGGACTTGCCCAATTCCAGACATTACGTGTAAAGTTCACGAGCTTAACCAGGTGGTGAGAACTCGAGAGAGTCTCATTTGCAAGAGAGACCTGGGGCAATATTCTGCCAGTAGGGGGCGTCAGCTCCGATCATCCTCGCAGCGTTAGCGACTTTTGGCAAACCATCTGACAAAGGCGGCGGTCACCGCATCGCGTGGCGCTTTCAGACGCGCTTCCGTGGCCGTCCGGAATGCTCTTCATTCCGATATGAGGAAGCCACTGGAGCCATATGCACTTTTAAATAATTTCGATTGAAGGCTCATTTCTTTAGAATTGCTTTGTGTGTTTAGTTTGTGGTCCTTTCCTTGCCCGTCCGATGAGCACGGTTGGCTACGTACGGTGCGAAAGAAGTTCAACATACATACGGACATGCATGCTGCTCTCTGTGCGATCCCAATTAAGTTATTTGCGGGTAATAATCGAGTTTGTGGTGACATTTTGCACCCTGAGGCCGGCAATCAATGGCCTACTCTTGTGAATTACGCTAGGGGATACCCGCTAATGGTTATTGGGGAGGGGTGCGGCATGTGGAGTGACGTCACCCGCTCATGATTATTAATGAGGGGAGTGGTGCGGCATGTGGAGTGCGCGACCTTTTTGTGCGTTAGTGTAAATCTCCACGCGGGCATGAATATTAATGGAGGGGGGGGCTATTTTGCAGTGACGTCACGCACGGATGTAGCACTGTGCTGCGTAGATTAATTTTCTTACCGTCACTTTCTGTAAAGAAACGTCGTCATATTTGAAGCGAATTTGCGTTATAAATTATTTCATTCAGCTCGACCTCCCTCTGCGTTCGTGTAAAAATCACCCTCTCATGAATATTAATGAGGGGGGGGGTGGCCTCATGTGGAGTGACGTCAGACAGGTAATTGCAGTGTTATTGAATTTCACTCACCCCCCCCCCGCAGTGTGGAAAGCATGAGAATCCATGCTAATTGATTAATCGATGCATAATCTCACCGCTAATTAATTACGAGCCGTCATGGGATCTCCTTTGTTGAAGGTACTTTGAAGTGATTTGCCTAACCAGTCAGGATACATTACGTTTATTTAATGCCTTCTTTGTTTGCGTACTCCCGCTGTTGTTGTTACGGCATGCAGAGGGACTACGGGCGTCGTTGACATGAGCGCCATGCACCACGCGACACACGCGAAAAATGCACGACGTTGAATGTGACATTTCTTGGCAAGATTTGTGCGTATATGCGCGTGTAATTCGCGTGCGGTGTGTGCATGCATTTAGATTTACGTGTAATTGCTTGCATTTGGATGGCATGTCTGTGCACGCGTTTAGATTTGTGAGTGTGTATGCGTGCGCGCGTCTGTTTGCGAGACTCCCTGCGCGTGCCAGTATGTGTGAAACTTATTTGCGTGTCCCTGCGCATGTGTGTGTGTGTGCCCTTGGTGCGCGTGTGTGTGTGTGCTCTTCGTGCGTGCGTGTGTGCGCATCGCCGATAGGAAGACTAATGGATGTGGTGCTGGCCACTCGCTCCCGTGGTGTCCCGTGTTGGCTTTCATTGGTGCTCGGTGACAACACATCATGCCCCAACAGTCGATTAAGGCCACATTTTACGTGTGTGCATGCCGGTGTTTGTGTGTGTAGAGGGGAGCGGTGGCGTAGCGGTTAGCGCGCTGCGTTACGAACCTGGCGACGCGGGTTCGATTCCCGCTCACGCAAACACCCAGTGACGATTTTCTGAACCGGTCCTGGGCCTCCCCTAGGTCGACTCAGCCTCAAATGAGTATCTGGTGCGATGTGTAAACATTGCATTGAGGAGACAAAGGCGGCCGGGCGTGGTGTTGGCCACCCACCCCCTCGTGTCCCGTGCCGGCCTTTATAGGTGCTCGCTAACAGCACTTGCCCCTACAGTCTGTTAAGGCTACACGGGGGATCTTTGTCTTTGTTGTGTAGAGCAGGGATGGGGAACCTTTTTTCTGCCAAGGTCCATTTGGATATTTATAGCATCATTCGCGGGCCATACAAAGTTATCAACTTAAAAATGTGCCTGTTATATTTGGTCAAACATTTAATTAACTCACCCCTAATGTGATGGCTGGAACTGCTTCTCTTTGGTGAGGCGTGTGACGTTAGCTGGTATTGATGATGTTGCTACTCGCAACAGCTTGTCCAGGTTTGCTCCTAGATTTATTGAATTTCGAGTCCCGCCTGCGGTTGCCTTGGCAGGGCCAGACCAAAAATGATTTCGCGGGCTCATACGGCCCGCGGGCCTCATACGGCCCGCGGGCCGGACGTTCCCCACCCCTGGTGTAGAGGATCAGTGGCATAGCGGTTCACGCACGGAGCTTTGACCTGAGTTCGATTGCCAGCCGCGGCAGTGCAAGTGGCGTGTGGTATCAGAACTGGTTCTGAACCTCAGCTAGGTCGACTCAGGGGCCGTCCATAAATGACGTCACGCGATTTTGGACGATGTTTGACCCCCCCCCCTCGTCACACGGCGTTACAAAAGTCAGACCCCCCCTCAAATATGACGTCACAAAGCTCTGCCCCCCCCCCGCCAAAACCATATTTCCATTTTGAAAATAAAACATGCTTCAAATCGCTTTTAACTGTTGTTATTGTAGTGCGTATTTAATGTGGCGCTGCACTCTGATGTTGTAGAAGAAAACATTTATCAAAACGTCTATTTAATTAAGTAGAACGTGTTGTCTATATTTATTTAAAGTTGCGCATTTTGATGTGACGTCACATTTCTCACCCCCCCCCCCCTCGTCACACATCGTCACAAATGTCTGACCCCCCCCCCCCCCCCAGGTGCGTGACGTCATTTATGGACGACCCCTCAGGTGTGAGTGAGTAGCCCGTGGCAGTGTTTAAAGTCCCCCGAGCACGACGTGGTGCCAACAGCACTTGCGTGAGCGGTCTGGTGTGAGGCCACGCAGGAAGACACACACACGTGGTGTGGGTGTTCACATAAAGAGTGCGAATGCAGCAGTTTACCTTAAAGTTGCATCGGCTTGTTCTTTCCTAAAACAAGAGGAAAATAACAGTGAGAGGGCGACTTCACCGGTCTGTTGTTTCTACATCAGCATCCATTGAGACTTCCCCTGTCCATAGTCCAGCACGACTTAGGCCACACCTCTCTGTGTGTGCGGCTCAGCGTTGCCACGTCTGCAACCAGCAACGTCAAAGACGGAGCTGGGGGAAAACAGGCTCCACCCGTGCACCTCGTATGGTGCGAAAGAAGTTTAACGCGCGTACAGACATACGACGCACAACACAGACAAACACAAACACACCACACACACAACACACACAAACACACCACACACAAACACCCCCCACACACACACACACACCACACACACACACACAGCACAAACACACCACACACACAACACACACAAACACACCACACACACACACCACACACACCACACACCACACACACAAACACACAGTACACACAACAAACACAACACACACAAACACACAAACACAACACACACAACACACGCGCGCGCGCACTTAAAACGGAAAGAATTCAGAATACTTTAATGCAGAGTAGATAATTAAATAAGCAACATGATAAAGTGTCAAATGTTCCCATATTTTAGAAAGAATGCTTTCCGCTTGAGGACAGTGCTATGTTTATTTCTTTATTTTGCCCGAAGGCTGTTGTGGTAAAGGCCACGGTTATTGGATGGGACATGGTTTAATATTTGCTCTGATTTGCAGCTTTTATAAAATGCGCCCCGATTTTTTTCCTTCACGCAATATGAAGGCCGGACGACTTGATGAGTGTGAATTAAGTGCATCTTCCAACTGACACGAGGCTGCCACCACGGCAATTCAGTAGTTGGAGTTCCAACGCAGGCCGATAAACACAATCAGCGAATGAAATCGAAGCGTTATCAAAACACCCCCGTCTGCTTTAATGTGGCCGTGAACTTCAGACCTCGTGTCGTCGCTCGCAAGCGTAAACAGCGGAGAGAATGCCCAACCCCGTTATCGGCAGGGAGCCGTGAAAATAACTCTTAACGGGGGGGGGGGGGCGGGGGGGCTCAACTCAGCGACCCTTCAGAGCAGAGTTATGGAGTGGAGGCACCTCGCGATGACCCCACGTATTGGCCGCGAGTAATACAGAAAACGCCTATTCAAAATTAGCCGAAAACAACGCATGTAATATTTACTTGCGTAGCATCTCGCCACGGTGGCGAGATGTTACCCACCCCGCCTGGTATACAGGCGGTCATGGGTTCGCTCGATCCCGACCCTGATGCCTGCATTTTTGGAGTTGTCATGTTCTCCCCGTTGTCGCGTGGATTTATCTCCGGGTCCTCCGGTTTTTTTAGTTACCCTCCACATTTAGAAGCATGCGTTTAGAGTATTTGGTTGCTGTAAATTTCCACATGATAAGCCACTTCGTTTAGCTATCACTTGTGACCAGGCCGCTTCTGAAAAATAGCTATATAGTTCAGCGGGCCTGACATCACAAAATAAAAAAAACGTGTTTTGAATGGGAATCTGATCGGTACAAGAAGCCAGGGAAGACAGCGTCATTTGGTCAACTGGATGCCACCGGGATGAATCCAAAGTTCGAGTAATGATCGCAGACAGAGCTGAATGGAAGAAGGCCAGGATCGCCGACGCCTTTGAGAAAGGCGGCGGGTCAGAGAGAGCGAGACGTACGATGTGAAGACACACAGCGCGTGGCGTCCGTTGGTATTGCTCCTGAAAGTAATCGGCCTCTGAGTAAACGAGTTGGGAGCAATTCTAGATTTGAAGCTTTCGTGACTGCAAGGATTCATACTCTTAGTTCTTTCGGTAAAGTCACGTAGGTAAAAAATGAAATTAAAATTAATAAAATAAATTTTTAAAATTTAATTTTATTAATTTTAATTAAATTGAAATAAAAATTTATAAAATAAAAAAAATATTTGTTTATTTTTATAAAAAAAATATTTTTTTTATTTTATTAATTTTAATTAAATTTTTTACCCACGTGACTTTACCGAAAGAACTAAGAGTATGAGTTGGGAGCAGCTCATCTCAGAAGCAGCGTGCGTACAATGCACGTACAATGCACGCTGCGAAACCGAGTACCCTAGTTTATATTTTCACTCCTTTTTTTGAAGGCACCGTTAACTGCATAACCCGGATAACCTGCCCATAGGTAACCAAGATGAGTTAACTTGCACCACCTTTCAGAAAGACAGCAGTGGTGTGAGTCATTTTGGTAATATTTTCGGAATATATATTCAAGGTGTGAATTGTTTCTGCTATTAATGCTTAAAAAATATGGAGTACAAGAAAAGGGTCCTTATTAAATATCTCATCATGATGGAAAGTCAGGGTGTCAAGCTCTGCCAGAATATTCCCTTTGGCCAAATAGCCTAATTTGATGTTGAGATGATAGGACGAGATGAGCTAAAATAACTGAGAAGTTTAAAGAAACAAGGTCGACTCGAGGAACGTGCAGGTTTTTAGGGCTCGCTTAAAGGTATAGAATGATGTGAGCGGGAGTGACCGTGGGATTTCAGGAAGTCATCGCGTGAATGCCGGACTTCTGACCTTGGGCATTTCCAAGTAAATTACGACGCACAGGGCTTGAATGATGAAAGGGAAGAGCACACCAAAGGAAATATTGTTCCTGCTGCACCCAATATAAATGCTTACCAGCGCGGCACATATCTAAATTTTACCAATATTTCCGCAAACAATCCCCACGAATTCTGTTTATTTCCGGAAATTGTGTTGAATAAAAAAAAAGCTTTTGTGTCATCAAAATTTTTCATATTTCATATTACTTTGCTACTTTCACCAAAGCCATTTTTTGGCTTTTGCATTCCACAGCATGGTCCAGTGAAATTCTTCCCAAGAACATTCGCGGCGTGAAGATCGTGACAAACTGTGGCATCTGACACTTTACTTCAGCCCGTCCAAGTGACGCGTTGCTCGTTCGAGTGAACGTTACACTCACTACCATTCAGATGCATCTGCTGCAGCGTTGGCTTGCATCAAGACGCGATGCCCGTCACGCCGTATTTACGTGGATGTTTTATTTAGTTATATAATTTTTCACGAAAAATTATTCTCCTTCCCCCCGTCCTCCCCTTTGCCAAAGGAGGGATTCACGATGGCTTTGTTACAAAACCGAGCCAGCTATTGACCGGGCAGTCTGAAGACAGCCTTGATTTATCTCAGCCATTCCTATCACAAATATATAACACGTCCACGCAGACCATTCCAAACAGAACAATGAACGCTTTAGGTGGCAATTAACAATGTAATGAAGCAGAAAATTACGAAGGATTTCTCTACCTTCAACCATACGTTCATATTTGTACTATTTGTTTCCATCGATTTGCGCGGGTTTGGTTTGTGCGGTGGCTTTCGCGACCAATATTATTCAGAATAAAGCTTTGTTTTGGCTCGATCGCGTAAACCCACCACCACCCGACACAGCCAATCAGTAAGATTTGTCACGTAAACAAAAGTTCCAATTATTTTCTACTCCAGTCCACCGGTGTGTCGGAGAGTAAATCCACAACAGTTACAATTTGAGTTAAGGACGTTTCGCTGGTGATTACAACGACCAGCTTCACCAGAATTGTGAAGAGATCTACGTGCTTCCGGTCTTAAATCATCGAGCAAGACGACGTCACCACTGTGAGCCATTCAGGTGCGGAGAGCAGAGTCGGGGTTTGTTGCAATCACATAACAATGGATTATCTTAATGTGGAACAGATGGGTAAATCACAGTCAATGAGTATATCTATGCCTTGACACGGCATACAATTGGAAGGTGTATTACTTAATAATACACTTGCAAGCAGTACCAAGGCTGTAGTTGTCAGAAATGTGAAACTAGTTTGTATTTTTCTCAATTTCAATAGATTCTCTCATTCGTCTTGTTCAGTCATGATTCGTTTTACACAACCCATCAACGTCTTCAAAATCAATTGAATGTCTTTGTTGGGAAGTACAGGGTGCTTTGAAAATGTGAACACTTCTGAGGATTTGCAACAATGCCACGAGAGATGTGCCTCCCGGCTCTGGAGACCACCTGGAGAAGATTCCAGGCCACGTGTTGACAACAATGGGGAACAAGTGGAGACTCTTTGACTTTTTGAAGCTATTAACATGACATTTGTTATCATGTTACAGTGTTAATTGGGGGTTTACCCTTTTATCTGGGAACAAAACTGACACCTATATTAACAAGGAGTCATGTTTGCATTGACCACAATACCTGCAGTCGGAATGCAAACAAAAAACATAACCCTGATAATGTATGCACTGTCCTTGAAACACCATGTGAGGCTCTAAGGAAAGCTGTCTCGGGTGTGGACCAATCAATTCAAGGACAGTGCATACATTATCAAAGTTGTGGTATTTTTTGCATTCCGACTGCAGGCATTGTGGTCAATGCAAACATGACTCCTTGTTAATAAAGGTGTCAGTTTTGTTGCCAGATAAAAGGGTAAAAAAACAATTATCATATTTTGCTACTGGCAAATGAGGTTCCAATGATGTTACAGTGTATTATCCGTTCTTTTCCCATTGAAAACGATAGTCCCATATAAGCGTTAACATTTCTTTGCAGCACCCTGTATGTTCCGCTACTGCCGACAGTTGTGTGCTTGTGAGCTATTCATTATTTTACTGTCGTTCTTTTAGTCTTATGCTAGAAAAACGATTTGCCAAAGAGAAGTCAGTTTAGTCATGCGCCGCAGTTGCCCGGATTTGAGCCAAGGCACTCAGCGAGGGGGGGGGGGCTGGGGAGCGCACTGCTCGCGAGCTCACCGAGTCGCTCGTTTGCTTTCACATCTAACGACCGCGTGTCTCGGCGTGTTGAGAATTTGTTGTTGGAGCAACGAGGAAGCAACCTATGAAGACTTGGGACGGCACTCAACACCACGCCGCTCCGCCGTTGTCTCCCACATTGCTGATGTTTACACACCGCACCAAGTACTCATTTAAGGCCGAGTGGACCTAGGGGAGGGTCCTGGGCCGGCTCAAATATTCGCCACTGTTGTTGGGTCGCCGGGTTTGCAGCGCTGCGAACGAACCACCGCGCAACCGCTCCCCAACAGATTGAAATGTTAGTACTGCATGGGAGAAACCTCATTAGCATCGTCTCAGGCTGATATCTTCAGGGAACGGTTAGTATTCATTACGGCCAGACATCTACAGATGGTCAGGTCTCAGAAACCCTGTCATCTGCATATATTCTAATCGCATGGTCTGTCTGGGGAATTAATTAAATCGCTGTTACGCAACCACCAGTTTTGAATAGCAACACCCCTGCCAAATTGCACTGGCGTGTTTACGATTTTGTGGCACGAACAAGCTAGCACATGCAAGGGGGACCTCGTGCTCATCTCCATTGGTGGTGCTGAGCAAGTGGTGGGCATTTCGAGAGGAGTCGGTTATCATGAGCATCACGAGTGGCTGTGATGACAATCTTCTTCTTATTCGAAGCCAGGCCCACCCCAGTGCGGCAGGGGCTCGGCTGATCGCATTTGCCCTCTCCGTGTTTTTCTATCCTCCACTTCATCCACTGCTGTCCTCGTATCTCGTTCCACTGCACCCTTCCATCTCACCGTCGGTCTCACTCTGCTCCTTCTGCCCGGCGCTTGTGGCATCTCCGTGGCCCGTCTCATTGCATCTTCATTCAACACAAGCCTCAGCCACCGACAACCTCACCTCCCTTGCTTTCTCGATGATCACACATTACGGACATTGAAGTTTGGGGTCGTAAAGAGAGGGTACATTTCTGGTAAAATGTCACTGCGCTGGCATTGTTGTGGTACTCGTATTGAATACACAGCCTTACATTCACTGTTCGTTACTGCTCGAGGGAGTGCTCACGCAGAATGTGTTCCTGCATTATCCACAAGTAGACTTGTTAAGCCAAGCAGCGGGGCGGTAGCCGAGAAAGGAGTGGGAGTGCCAGGGAGCGGAGAAGCCGTGCAATTGGGGCACAGTTCAGCCAGATTCGGATTGCCGCTGTACGCACGTTGAACTTCTTTCGCACCGTACGTAGCCAACCGTGCTAATCGGAGGTGCGATGGGTCCCAATGCTGCTGCGTTGGACATTTAGCGGGCGTCATCGCGCAGCTGGCGCTGGCTGATGGCGTTGGTGATCCAAGCGTCACCTCCTCGTGTGGCAAGTATATCGGGGGTTTCTTTGACTCGTGATTGAAAACAAAATAGGCCTATCTCACGGTCAGCCAGCGCCATTGCATCAAGAATCTTATGCGAATGGCTCGCCATTGTGCTGTTGGCCGAGCTGACAAGAACGCTGATTGGGCCGAGATTGAAGTTGGTTCGACCGTCTCGTCCCGACGCGTGACCGCGGTGACCCAGTGTGGTGTGATTGCATCTGTGTTCAAAGTGGGCCCTCAGTGCAGCATCACGCCATTGTGTATTTTGACAACGAAAGTCGGACTTGCCTCCACGCATTCAACTTCGCATGATGCGGAATACAAAACATTTCAGTGTAAATTCATAGTTTACATATTAGTTGGACATTTTATTGTGGTAATTGTTTATTTTTTGGGGCAATTTTCGAAACTCTGAGAACGTTGGGATATATTTTTTCTGTATTTTTTTGTGTGAAAATAATATTTATCAAAAATTACATCCCAATTGTGATGTTTTTGGATGGATTGTTATTATTCCAATGTAAGTGATCGTACACTATTACCAAGCAGTGCCATGAGAGTACAAATCGTTTACCGCAGGGTACAACGGTGAAGTGTCACGTACACTTTTTTAATCGCTCATAAAAACGTTGTCTAAAGTTCTCTCTTTAGAAATCAACTGTTCATGAAATGTTTCTTCGAGGGAGAGGAGACGGGGGGAAAAAAACGCTACGCTGCGCTCACTTTGAACAAACGTTGATCGAGCGCGAACGACCCTTAAATTATACGCTTAGTTTTTTTTTTCGGTAAAGTCACGTAGGTAAAAAATACATAAATGAAAAAAAGTCACTGTGATTTTGGCTGTAACGGTTCCACCTGAAGACGGACGCTTGTGTTGCCTCCGAAACATCGTGATTTAATTGAGTTGTTTTTTCATTTTTTTTACCTACGTGACTTTACCAAAAAAACCAAAGAGTATGGACCCTTGCAGTCACGAAAACTTCAGATCTAGAATGAAGGACCCTTAAGTTGTTTTGGAATGATTTCCACGATGCTGGCTCGAGCGTTCTTGGTTCGCTTCGTATTCTTTGTAGTAGCTGCTCCATTTCTTTCATGAGATCGGTCACCGAGTGACGAAGCGACCATCTCCCTCCGTGGTGCACCACCAGCAGGAACGTGAGGCGGCCCCACAACACGGGGGCACGTAAAGAATTACAACTCGAGGGCTTATCGCTGTCTCATGATCTCTTAGCAAGGCTCTGGGATGATAATTGTTTTTTTACCCTTTTATCTGGCAACAAAACTGACACCTTTTTTTTTATGAGGAGTCATGTTTGCATTGACCACAATACCTGCAGACATAATGCAAACAAAAAACATTACTCTGATAATGAATGCACTGTCCTTGAAGTTGATTGGTCCACACCCGAGACAGCTTTCCTTAGAGCCTAGTCTCACATGGGTTGGACCAGATGACGCCAAAAGGCGCACAACTCAAAGACAATGCACCATCAGAGGATGAGAGCTCGGGGTAAGCATTTACACCATTGGTACCTCATCTGCCAGTAAAAAAAAAAATATGATAATTGTTTTTTTACCCTTTTATCTGGCAACAAAACTTACACCTTTTGTGTCAACACAGATCAAAGGGTAAAAAACCAATTATCATATTTACTGGCAAATGAGGTACCAATGGTGTAAAGGCTCTGGGAGTAAAGTAAAAAAAAAAGTAAATAAAACAGAGACATATTTTTCGATCGAGTCAATACATGTCTACCTGTTTTCGTGTCACCGTGAACACGGCCAATACCACCACGGAGGCGAAACGGATGTCGTTAATACGAATCCTGATTGGCTTCTGAACATATTTTAACGAATAGAAATGAAAATCTTCTTGGTTTTTTCGGTAAAGTCACGTAGAAGGGAAGTAATAAAATAATAAAAATAAAACATAATACAAATATTATTATTATTTTTATTATTATTATTATTTTTATTATGTTTTATTTTTATTATTGTATTACTTCCCTTCTACGTGACTTTACCGAAAAAACTAAGAAGATGAATCCCTGCAGTCACGAAAGCTTAAAATCGAGAAATGAAAGTGTTGCGGTGTGCGACTCGTTCCGTGATGAACATTGCTTGGGCACCACCACGAATCCTAACCTCTTTGTGGCATTACATTAGCGTCTGTGTAAACAGAAAAAGGAGAAAAAGAAAACCCCACGCCTGTAAATATATCAAAGCCTCTGAGCCTGGTGAAAATAAATCACTCCGCAAAGGTTAGGAACCTTGTGCATGACACAACTCTGGTGGGGTTCTCCTTATGAAATGAAGCTCCTGTTTCATATTTTTATTATGTTTTCTTACGCCATTTCATACCCTTTTTCATATCGGGTGTTTTTTTTTTTTTAAACAAATCAGGTTCCAAATTACGACGCGCGCTGAGGTTTATTTTGCCTGCAGCGCGCAGCAGCTTTCCAATTGGCACGGAGCAATTCACGGGTGATTTAATTCATCAGCTTGAACGAAGGCCGTCACAGCACACGAAGGGGGTGCGTGGGCCAGCACCACGTCACCCGCACACGTCTGCCCACTGGCGATGTCTGCACATCGCACCACGATACTCATTTGAGGCTGAGTCGACATAGGGGAGGCCCAGGAGCGGTAAAGATAGTTATTTTTCTTTTATTAATTTTGATTTTTTTACCTACGTGACTTTACCGAAAAACCTAAGAATATGAATCCTTGCAGTCACGAAAGCTTCAAATCTAGAAATAGTTATAATCGTCAGTGGTGTTGGCCATGGGCAGGAATCGAACTCGAGTGGCCGGAATTCGCAGCGTAGCGCGCTCACAGCTCCTGTTCCGCTCCCCATAACGTACAAAGACAAAGATCCCCCGTATAGCCTTGAAAGACTGCTGGAGCAAGTGCTGTTAGCGAGCACCCATCATGCACACACCCGCACATACACGCGTACATACTATGTGACTCCGTCTCGCACAAAATGCAATCTCCGCGGCTTAATTTCGTGAATACATTTCCAGACCCGGCACAACACATCCAGTAAACCTCTCGCCGTGGGCTGCGGGTCACGTGCCAGCTACTCCACTCTGAACACGTCTGCATGGCCTCTCACGCGGTTTACAAAAAAAAATAAAAGGAACACTCGAAAAACACCCCCCCACCCCCTCCCTCTCCGCAGGTCTCATCGCAAACAATGTCGGCGTTCATTTCGCGCGCGTCGCTCTGTTCTTTGCTGCGAAGGAATAAAAGAGGGCCCCTCGCTCTCCTTCTCCGAGCGGAATCCCGGAGCAGCACTCAACATGCCTGTGAAGTGCTCGCATCGTCGCCTTCACAGGCGAGCGGGCGAGCCACAGATCACGGGCGGGGGGGGGGGTGCAGAGAAAGAGATGGGGGGGGGGGGCGCTCACTCACTTCAAGGGACTGCAGCAGTGCAGCGCTTTCAGGTAGGGCTTCCAAGTGGCCACGGAGAGGGAGTGCTCGTCAGCCGCATAGAAGCGCCACATGCACTGCAGGAGGGGTCCGGGCCAAGGGGTTAGGGAGACAAACAGGGGAGGTGAACACGGTGGCGACATGTGCGCGTGCGTGCGCGTGTACATGTGTGTGTGTGTGTGCATACGTGTGTGCATACGTGTGTGTGCATGTGTGTGTGGAGGGTGGCGTTTGTGCACAGACTTGCCCTACATGACATCATAACAATAGTCTGGACCACTGGATGGGTTCCACAGGATTGGAAGGATGCCCTGGTGGTCCACCTCTTTAAGAAGGGGGACCGCATAGACTGTAACAACTGCAGGGGCATCTGACCCCTCAGTGTTCCGGGAAAGGTCCTGGCAATGATTATTCAACATCGCCTTGCTAGACATGCTGAGGAGAGGCTTGCGGAGCCCCAATGCGGTTTCAGGAAAGGGCGGTCCTGCACAGATGCCATATTGTCTGTCCGTCTGCAACAGCAGAGGTGTAGGGAATTCCAACAAGACCTACATCTCTGCTTTATTGACCTGGTCAAGGCCTATGATACCATCAGTAGGCCTGGGCTCTGGGTTGTTCTTCGTGCTTTCGGAGTCCCTGACTCTCTGCTCACGATCATTAAGGACCTTAATGATGATGAGCAGGCCCGGGTAAAACTACGTGGCCAGAAGTCGGATCGATTCCTGTACAACTTGGGGTGCGACAGGGATGTCCCCTGGCTCCCACATTATTTAACATCTATTTCGACCACGTAGTTCGTGAAACCTTCAATAGCTGTACCGGAGGAATTTCCATCTGGTACAGATACAATGGGAGGCTGATCGATGCCCGGGTGCGGTCAAGGGTTGGCTCCCTATTGCTCAACCATGTTATGTATGGCGATGATCTGGTAATTGCTTCTCACTCAGAGGAGGAGTTGGAGGCGCTGCTGCTGAACCTGTTGCTTGCCACTAAGAGGTGTGGCCTTACCATCAGCCCCACCAAAACTAAGCACCTGCCTGTGTATTTTGTACCATCGGACACTCCAGGCCCACAACTCCCAATTGGTGATGGGGCAATTGTGGAGAGAGTGGAGA
The DNA here is from genome assembly GCF_965212315.1 of Lampetra planeri. Taxonomy (NCBI): domain Eukaryota; kingdom Metazoa; phylum Chordata; class Hyperoartia; order Petromyzontiformes; family Petromyzontidae; genus Lampetra; species Lampetra planeri. The sequence goes on from NC_136110.1 coordinate 21,623,253, forward strand.
GTTTCCCATACCTGAGCAGTGTGCACATGATCGGCTCTAATTTAACAGCAGAGGTCTCACTCCGAATCAGTCGAGCGGCATTATCTTTTCATCGGTTGCGTAACGCTGTGTGGAAGCTACCTAGTCTGTCGCTCCGCACGAAGCTTCAGGTCTTCTCAGCCACAGTCATTCCTTTCCTTCTCTATGCTTGCGAAACGTGGACCCCCCAAATGAACATTTTTGCCAATTAGAAACATTTAGGCTTGCCTGCCTATGATCCATCCTGGGTTTAACCAGGATGGATTGTGTGAGGAGCTCACAAATCCTTGAAAGATCTGGACAAAGTCCCATCGGTGAGCTCCTCCGGCAGGCAAGGCTGCGTTGGCTGGGTCATGTAGCCCGCATGCCCAGCCACCGCATGCCTAAACAGGTTTTGTTTGGCCGGATCGAGGGGGCTAAACGGGCGAGGCACGGGATAGAGAAGAGATGGAGTGATGTGGTACAGGAGGACGTAGAGCTGAGTGGACTTGCCGATGACTGGTACCAGCGGTGTCAAGATCGGCCTCTGTAGAGGAGGCTCGTGAAGGACACTACTGGGCAGTTGGAGGCAGTCGCCCTCCAACAACAACGGGGGGCGGAGGAGCGACGCTCACAACAACGAACGGAGCGCCGGGTGGCTAAGGCACAGCAAGTTGGCACAGTAGGGGGCACAGGTGGTGCATCAGCCAGTCGTTTCAGGTAGTCGACCTGTGGCCTTGGGTCAGCCCAGTGACCTCCTGCCAGCGGGCGTTCGACACTTCACGTTGCCTCAAGGTGCACATAGCCTGGCACAAGCGTCGTGGTGACGTCACCGCCACTTAGCGAATGGCGGTTGTTGTTGTGTGCGTGTTTGTAGTGGGGAGCGGTCGTGTAGCGGTTAGCGTGCTGCCCCAACAGCACTTGCCCCAACAGTCTGTTGAGCCTACTCGGGGGATCCTTGTTGTTGTTTTGTTGTTGTTGTTTTTTTTGGTTTGAGATGCGGCACCTCGTAAAAAATTCATCGCGTTCCGAGCGCTGGGAGCGAGCGCCGTGCGAGGCAATTGAGCACGGGGTGATTACACTGGTCAACAAAAAAAAATGTTTTTCTGGCCTGGACTTTTGCAGCTGTTTTAGACTAATTTCAGGGTGCTGATTCCAAATCTGATCTCAGATTTGCTCTATCACATCTCATTTTTATGCTATCGGCATACCCCATTTTAATTGATTTTACCCGAAATTAACTCTTGTCACTTATGATTGCAAGTTGTTGCGAGTCAGTGACTGCTTTAGTGTTAAAATATGGTGCTGTATTTTTAGGATAGTGTGTTTATAATATCATTTAATGTAGATATCCACATTTATTTAATATTTTTCTTCTGCAGTTTTTATTGAAAATGCAATATTTGATATCTCAAAAACCTGATGTGATAAACAAAAACTGATGCCAGATTAGGAATCAGCTCCCCAAAATTACCTTGAAACCGTTGGAATACCTTATGCCAGAAAAAGTGTGTTGACCAGTGTAATCGATCTCTGCGCGGCACGATCACGCTCCGTCGTTGAACGACGCGACGGCGCTATCGGCATTTATCAGCGCCATCGCACGGGAAAGCCAAACAGCCCCAGAATGAGCAGTGAGAATGATTTGATATGTAGGTTTTGAGAACATTTGTTTACTATTCATAATTCCTTGCTTTTGGGGTTTGTATCGCCGTGTTGGTATGATGTAATTTTTTTTTATATAACCATCCACACCACCTGAAAGAGTCAATACAATCCAGTTGCAACGTGGTTTGCAAATATGCCGATTCGATGAGTTTTTTCAGTAAAAAAGTGAGTGTTGAAAAGTCAGGAAAATGTTGACAACTGGTGGTGTATTTGCCCACGTCGGGTGGTGGAACGAGAAATAATATCGTCTCGTGAGGCCGTTGCAGGTATTTTAAAATGTTGATGATGACAGACAAGGGAGGGCCCATCCGTGTTGAGCATGATGCCACGGGGCATTTGAACATCCGTGGTGCAACGGACAGAATTCCATTTCTGTTAATGGCTCTACCCTACTACAACTGCTGTCAGGTGGCCGTCGGAGTCTGGGTAGCCGTTGCCACGGTGGCTAAGAGACAACTACTTCGCCTGGTATGCAGGAGGTCGTGGGTTGGATCCCGACCCTGATGCCTGCTGTATTTATGGAGTTTGCATCTCTCTCTCGCTCTGTGGCCGCGTGGATTTTTCTCTAAGTCCCCCGGTTTATTCTCTCCACATTTATAATCAATGTGCGATTAGAGTTAATTTGGCTGCTACACATTTCCGCGTGATAAGCCACTTCGTTGAGCTATCATTTGTGGCCAGGTCGCTTCAGAAAATGTGTTACATAGCTCAGTGGGTCTTACCTGGCAAAATAGAAATATTTTAGTTTAACAAATAGATTGCAAACTGGCTCGGCGAGGCATCAGGCTATTCACGCTCCAGTGTGTGCTGCCCTGCAGTTTTTGCTCAGTGTGTGTGCTGCACATATTGCTTGTGGTATGTGTATGCATGCTGTGTCGTGGTGAGTATGCGATGTGTGATGTGGTGTGCTGTGTTGTGCTGCGTGTACAATGTGTGTTGTGCTGTGTGTACAATGTGTGTTGTGCTGTGTGTACAATGTGTGTTGTGCTGTGTGTACAATGTGTGCTGTGCTGCGTGTACAATGTGTGTTGTGCTGTGTGTACAATGTGTGTTGTGCTGTGTGTACAATGTGTGTTGTGCTGTGTGTACAATGTGTGCTGTGCTGCGTGTACAATGTGTGTTGTGCTGTGTGTACAATGTGTGCTGTGCTGCGTGTACAATGTGTGTTGTGCTGCGTGTACAATGTGTGTTGTGCTGTGTGTACAATGTGTGTTGTGCTGTGTGTACAATGTGTGCTGTGCTGCGTGTACAATGTGTGTTGTGCTGTGTGTACAATGTGTGTTGTGCTGCGTGTACAATGTGTGCTGTGCTGCGTGTACAATGTGTGTTGTGCTGTGTGTACAATGTGTGCTGTGCTGCGTGTACAATGTGTGTTGTGCTGCGTGTACAATGTGTGTTGTGCTGTGTGTACAATGTGTGTTGTGCTGTGTGTACAATGTGTGCTGTGCTGCGTGTACAATGTGTGTTGTGCTGTGTGTACAATGTGTGTTGTGCTGTGTGTACAATGTGTGTTGTGCTGTGTGTACAATGTGTGTTGTGCTGTGTGTACAATGTGTGTTGTGCTGCGTGTACAATGTGTGTTGTGCTGCGTGTACAATGTGTGTTGTGCTGTGTGTACAATGTGTGTTGTGCTGCGTGTACAATATGTGCTGTGCTGTGTGTACAATGTGTGCTGTGCTGCGTGTACAATGTGTGTTGTGCTGTGTGTACAATGTGTGTTGTGCTGCGTGTACAATGTGTGTTGTGCTGTGTGTACAATGTGTGTTGTGCTGCGTGTACAATATGTGCTGTGCTGTGTGTACAATGTGTGTTGTGCTGCGTGTACAATGTGTGTTGTGCTGTGTGTACAATGTGTGTTGTGCTGCGTGTACAATGTGTGTTGTGCTGTGTGTACAATGTGTGTTGTGCTGCGTGTACAATGTGTGTTGTGCTGTGTGTACAATGTGTGTTGTGCTGTGTGTACAATGTGTGTTGTGCTGCGTGTACAATGTGTGTTGTGCTGTGTGTACAATGTGTGTTGTGCTGCGTGTACAATGTGTGTTGTGCTGTGTGTACAATGTGTGTTGTGCTGTGTGTACAATGTGTGTTGTGCTGCGTGTACAATGTGTGTTGTGCTGTGTGTACAATGTGTGCTGTGCTGTGTGTACAATGTGTGTTGTGCTGCGTGTACAATGTGTGTTGTGCTGTGTGTACAATGTGTGCTGTGCTGTGTGTACAATGTGTGTTGTGCTGCGTGTACAATGTGTGTTGTGCTGTGTGTACAATGTGTGTTGTGCTGCGTGTACAATGTGTGTTGTGCTGTGTGTACAATGTGTGTTGTGCTGCGTGTACAATATGTGCTGTGCTGTGTGTACAATGTGTGTTGTGCTGTGTGTACAATGTGTGTTGTGCTGTGTGTACAATGTGTGTTGTGCTGTGTGTACAATGTGTGCTGTGCTGTGTGTACAATGTGTGTTGTGCTGTGTGTACAATGTGTGTTGTGCTGTGTGTACAATGTGTGCTGTGCTGTGTGTACAATGTGTGTTGTGCTGTGTGTACAATGTGTGTTGTGCTGTGTGTACAATGTGTGCTGTGCTGTGTGTACAATGTGTGTTGTGCTGTGTGTACAATGTGTGTTGTGCTGTGTGTACAATGTGTGTTGTGCTGTGTGTACAATGTGTGCTGTGCTGTGTGTACAATGTGTGTTGTGCTGTGTGTACAATGTGTGTTGTGCTGTGTGTACAATGTGTGCTGTGCTGCGTGTACAATGTGTGTTGTGCTGTGTGTACAATGTGTGCTGTGCTGCGTGTACAATGTGTGCTGTGCTGTGTGTACAATGTGTGCTGTGCTGTGTGTACAATGTGTGTTGTGCTGTGTGTACAATGTGTGTTGTGCTGTGTGTACAATGTGTGCTGTGCTGTGTGTACAATGTGTGTTGTGCTGTGTGTACAATGTGTGTTGTGCTGCGTGTACAATGTGTGCTGTGCTGCGTGTACAATGTGTGCTGTGCTGTGTGTACAATGTGTGCTGTGCTGTGTGTACAATGTGTGCTGTGCTGCGTGTACAATGTGTGTTGTGCTGCGTGTACAATGTGTGTTGTGCTGTGTGTACAATGTGTGTTGTGCTGTGTGTACAATGTGTGCTGTGCTGTGTGTACAATGTGTGTTGTGCTGCGTGTACAATGTGTGCTGTGCTGCGTGTACAATGTGTGCTGTGCTGTGTGTACAATGTGTGTTGTGCTGCGTGTACAATGTGTGCTGTGCTGTGTGTACAATGTGTGTTGTGCTGCGTGTACAATGTGTGCTGTGCTGTGTGTACAATGTGTGTTGTGCTGTGTGTACAATGTGTGTTGTGCTGTGTGTACAATGTGTGTTGTGCTGTGTGTACAATGTGTGTTGTGCTGCGTGTACAATGTGTGCTGTGCTGTGTGTACAATGTGTGTTGTGCTGTGTGTACAATGTGTGCTGTGCTGCGTGTACAATGTGTGTTGTGCTGTGTGTACAATGTGTGTTGTGCTGTGTGTACAATGTGTGCTGTGCTGTGTGTACAATGTGTGCTGTGCTGTGTGTACAATGTGTGCTGTGCTGCGTGTACAATGTGTGTTGTGCTGTGTGTACAATGTGTGTTGTGCTGTGTGTACAATGTGTGTTGTGCTGCGTGTACAATGTGTGCTGTGCTGTGTGTACAATGTGTGCTGTGCTGTGTGTACAATGTGTGCTGTGCTGTGTGTACAATGTGTGCCGCGTTTGTGCTGCTCTGCACCTGGATGAGGCTGGCCGCCGGGTTACGCCGCTTCTCAAAGTGCTTCTGCCGGTGCTGTTCCTGCACCTTGAGGGCAAATCCTGAGCCCAGAATGCCCTTGGGGGGGGGGGGGGGCACGACATATACACACACACACAAACATCATCAGCAGTCGCGGTCAATCCACTGCCGGATGAAGGCTTTCCCAAGCTGCCGCCATCTCTCACGATCCTGCAATGTCACATTTCACCCGGCACACGTGCCGATATCACCGCTCCGTCTCTCCGTCGGACGTGTTTTCTGGTTGCGTTGCTTTTCCTTGGCTGCCACTCCATCATTACTCTCGACCCGCTGGCCATCGCCCCCTTCTAGCGACGTGTCCACGCACATACATGTCGACAAAGGTTCTTCTCATTTCGCCTGAGCAGACCGTCGGGGCAAGTGCTGTTTGCGAGCACCTTGCAAAGGCTAGCAATACACACGGGGGAGGGGGGGGGGGTGACCAACAGCACGTGCAGCCGCCCTCGTCTCACCGGTGGCAATGTTTACACACCGCACCAAGTACTAATTTGAGGCTGAGTCGACCTAGAGGAGGCCCAGGGCCGGTTCAGATAATCGTCACTGTGGTGTTGGCCGTGGGCGTGAATCGAACCCGGGTCGCTGGGTTCGTAGGGCAGTGCGCTCACCGCTGCACTACCACTTCCCACTCTGCATGCATACGCATGCTCACACATGCACATCACACGCTCACACATGCACATCACACGCTCACAGAAACACAAGTAAACAACAAAATAGCTGGTTTTCGCCACCAAGTGGCAGTGACGTCACCGCGGCGCTTGTGCAAGGCCAGGTGCAATTTGCGGCAGCGTAAGTGTCGAAGGCTCGTTGACAGTAGGTCACGGGACAGACCCAGGTGCCTTGGGTTGAATGACTGGGATGACTGGCTGAGGCACCACCTGTGCTCCCTACTGTGCCAACTTGCTGAGTTGTGAGCAGCCCTTTTTGTTGTGAGCATCGCTCCTTTGCCCTCTGTTGTTTTTAAAGAGTGACTGCTTTTAAACGGCCATTAACGACCTTCGCGAGCCTCCTCCACATAGGTCGATCATGATCACTGCTGGTACCAGTCATCAGAAAATTCACTTAACTCCACATCCTCCTATTGCACAATATCTAATCTCTTATCTAGCCCATACCGTGCCTGATTAGCCCTCTCTAACCGATCAAACAGGAGCTGCTTGTGCATGCGGTGGCTGGGCATGCAGGCTACATGACCCAGCCAACGCAGCCTCGAGATCCTTTAATTGATCAGTTCGCTTCCTCACACAAATCCAACCTGGTTAAGTCTAGGATGGATCGTAGGGTCCAGGTTATGCAAGTATAGAAATGGGAAGCCATAATTGTGGCTGAGAAGACACGGAGCTTCGAATAAAGCTTTAGGCCAGGTAGCTTCCACATAGCGTTATGCAGCCCATGAAAAGATAATAATGCCACTCGACTGATTAAGAGTTGAGACCTCTGCTGCCAAACCAGAATGAGTTAAAAGCATACCACCCAGGTATAGGAACTCCTCCACTCTCTCTACAACTGCCCCATGACGCATGGGGAGTTGAGGGGGAGGAGTGTTTGATGATACAAATTACTAGGACAGGTGCTTTATTTTTTGCGTGGCTGATGGTAAGGTCCCACCTCTTGGTGGCACATCCTAAGCTCAGCAAGTCTCCAACTAATTCTCAGAGGGAGCAATAATTACCAGATCATGACTGCAAATGGGAATAGATTAGCCTCCCATTGTATCTGTCCCAGATGAAAATTCCTCTGTTATAGCCAGGAAAATCTTATTGCACTACAAAGTAAAACATATGTTCAATAATGTAGGAACCAGAGGACATCCCTGTCGCACCCCAGGGTGAACCGGGAATGGCTCGAACTCCTGGCCAACCGGCTCTACCCCCACCTGCTCACCATCATGAAGGTCCTTCAAGACTGTGAGTAGAGGCTCAGGGACCATGAAAGCACGAAGGATAGTCCACAGCCCTGGCCTATTGATGATAGTATAGGCCTTGACCAAGCCAATAAACACATGGTGTCTGTGCAGGACTGACCCGTTCTGAAACCATATTGGGGCTTGCCTGGCAAGGGGGCGATGTTGAATAATCCTTGCCAGGACTTTTAGTGGCCTGACAATAAGGAGGGAGATACCTGGGTAGGGCAGCGTGCGCAAAGTCACCACCAGCAGTTCGCTTGGGAGATCATGTCTGCCCAGTACTCTCTCCTGGTCTAAGACTCTGCATCGCTTTTCATACTTCCTCAACAGACGGCCCATCAGGCAGTCACTCACAGGGAGTGGCTACTTCCTCCAATATTTGAGGTACTCAATTGCCACTGAGTTGTCCTAGGGGGAGGCCCAGGACCGGTTCAGATAATTAATCGTCACTGGTGTTGGCCATGAGCGGGAATTTATCTCGGGTCACCGGGTTCGTAGCGCAGCGTGCTTGCTGCTACGCTACCGCTCCCGAGATATACAAGTACACACGTGCACATGCTTGCTTGCGTAATTACGTGCATATCCACCCATGCACACGTGTATCAACACACAGATATACACCCACACACACACAAACGGTGACATATCAGCAGGCAAATCCTCCAAAAGGACACACCTGTATGAATCTCAGAGAAATGAATACTCACAAAGGTCACTGTCCTTGCGGGTTTTCTTTATTTAATTCCTACACTTGACAGCTTAACATTGAACTCAGCGCGACTCATATGGTGGACATGTCCATGAGACATACACGCCCGTGTACATCTCATGGATATCTCGCACACACACACACTCCCACTGCATACACGCACACACACACATTCCCACAGCACACACACGCACTCCCACTGCATACGCACACACACACGCACTCCCACTGCATACACGTGTTAAGTAGTTGTTGCTGTTGTAGACGGAGGTACTCGGAGACGGAGGTGAGTTAGGGGCTTCCGCCAGGGTTTATTAACAGGTATCACTATAAGGGTTCCCTCTTCACCCCTTCCACTATCCCCGTTCCTCCAGTGACCCCGCTTACGTCACGGGGTCTCCCTTAAATACCCTCTGAGGCGAGACGTCACGTGCACTGCCCGGCGCGTGCGACCCCACGTCCCGTGATGTCACAGCACCGGACAGCGCACGCGACGCCACCACTCTCCTCTACTCCTCTACACACGCACACACACACACATTCCCACAGCACACATACGCACTCCCACTGCACACGCACACACACACGCACTCCCACTGCATACACGCACACACACACACATTCCCACAGCACACATACGCACTCCCACTGCACACGCACACACACACATTCCCACTGCACACACACACACGTACTCCCACTGCACACGCACACACACATTCCCACTGCACACGCACACACACACGCACTCCCACAGCACACACACACACGCACATTCCCACAGCACACACACACACGCACTCACACTACACACACACACGCACTCACACTGCATACGCACACACACACGCACACCCACTGCATACGCACACATACACGCACTCACACTGCATACGCAGACACACGCACTCACACTGCACACACACACACACACGCACTCCCACTCCACACAGGTGGGAGCGGTGGCGCAGCGGTTAGCGCTACGCTGGGCTACAAACCAAGTGACCCGAATTTGATCGCCGCTCACGATCAATCACATTGGCGAATATTTAAACCGGTCCTGGGCCTCACCAAGGTTGACTCAGCCTCAAATGAGTACCTGGGACGGTGTGTAAATATCGGCACTCGGGAGACAAAGGCGGCCGGGCGTGGTGGTGGCCACCCATCCCCTGGCTCGCTAACAGCACTTGCCCTTAAAGTCTGATAACGCTCTACGGGGGGACTTTGTCTAAGTCTTTGACACTGCACACAGACCAATCCACATTCTTCTACGAATGAAAACAAAAGAACAAGCAAATGATCAAAGTTTAATTTACGTGTTTAGTGTTTAACGATTGTGTCACCCCGACCTGGGAGTAAATAAAAGGCACAACTACAGAATGGGTCTTCACGCGTGGATTAATGCAAGCACAGTTTATTGCCTCTCGCAATTTACACTATTGTAGCCTTTTTTAAAATTGTGTAATAAATCATTCCTGATCCGGTAATTGTGCATGTGTACGCGTATACATGCAAATTTTCTTCGTACTTTGTATTGCGTGGGGCTTGGTGCCGAGCTCATGGGGAGGACAAGTGCCTCTCTCAAGCGCAGTAGAGACCAAATATCCGCGGAGAGATACAAACCGCAAGCGAGTTTGTAAATATGTACGTTGAATTTCTTTCACACTGTACGTAGCCTACCGTGCTGATCGGAGGTACGGGGGAAGGACAACAAACTAAAACACAAAAAACTCTTCTAAGGAAATTAGTTTTCAATCTAGATTTCAAAGTGCATAGCTCCAGTGGCTTCTTAATATCGGACGGGAGAGCGTTCCAGACGGCCGCAGCAGAAGCGCATTTGAAAGCGCGCGATGCGGTGACCCTCTTTGTTCGATGGCTGTCAAAAGCTGCTGCGACGATGACCGGAGTTGACTTGATGGTTTATTCTCCTTGATGAGACCAGCAAGGTATTATTTACACGATTTACACATTTTCCTGCCAACGACAACCACCTACCCATTAACCAAGACCTCAACAATGCAGCTCACTGCCGATTCAAGTCCCAATGCCCCTTCTGGGATCTAATCCAGATCCGGAAGAACGCTGCTAGCGGACAGAGTACAAAACAACGCGGACGTCTAGAATAAGCAGCTCCTCATTCGAGACCCAAACATCGCACATCCTGTCTCTGAGCCTGCTAGCTCCTGCTCCCAGCTCAGTGGACCTTACCTGGAGGAGGGACAGCAACACTACACAAACTCTAGCTCCCGAAGCCCTCTCGTTGGATTTAGCAGACCTCGACATTGGCATCTGGCTCCTGAATACACGGCCGCTGCCACCACGCGCAGGAACGAAACAGAAGGGGCGGTGGCCCCAGGGGAAGCGCGCTCTCCGCTTGCTGCGGAGGTTCGCATCCAGCGGCCTCCCTGGTTAATGCTGCAGACGTATTAGCCTTAAATACTTATACGCGCCGTCAGCTTCCAAGGAGTTACGTACACGTGACAGGTCCCGTGATGTCATCCTCAAGATTACGCCATTGGTGTGTCGGTGTCGTAGTCAAATTTGAAAAATTTAAATGCAAAAGACTCAAATGGCTATAATCGCCCCCGACTGCAAAAAGCTTGGCGGTACCCACATGAAAGAGAGTCGTGAGACTCAGTGAGGCTTTGCTGCATAAATCAAATAATAAGTAAAATTATTAATATGGTAATACATGAAATATTAAAGATCATCCTCCCCTTCCCCATGTGTGTGGCATATTGAGGTGCGATTAGAGCTAGACGCTTTTAAAAAAAAATCAGATCAATTTTCACGCTTGACTATGCACGGTGCGAAAGAAGTTCAGCATACACTTTTACATATGTGTGTAAATGTTGTTACAGAATAATGGAGAGAGAGCGAGCCGGCTTGATGACACGAAGAGTGAAAATTTGCCCAGAGAGAATAACTACGAGCAGTAGGAATGACTGAGAGGTCGGGTGAGAAGGAAAGCGGAGGGTGTTGAACAACATCCGAAGAGGGTCACAGCTGTACCAACGGAGAAGTTCACTCCGCGATGGAACGTGGCAGACGGGAAGAGGATGGGAATGGGTCGGTTGGTTGGACTATTAAATTAAAAACATAAAAAAAAAATTCCCAGGTAAGGCCCACTGAGCTATACGACTCTTTTCAGTAGCGAACTGGCCACAAATGATAGCTCAACGAAATGGCTTATCGCGTGGAAATGTACATCAGCTAAACACTCTCAACGCAGGTTTCTAAATGTGGAGGGAAAAACCGGAGGACCCGGAGAAAAATCCACGCGACCACGGGGAGAGAGACACGCAAACTCAAAATAAACAGGCATCTTCAGGGTCGGGATCAAACCCACAACCTCCTACATACCATGCGAGGGAGTTCACATCTCGCCCACCGTGGCGCACAAGAGACGCGAGAGATGGCAAACGTCTGTCATGAACATCGACCCTCGGTTATGAGGATGATGCACGATAGATTTCGATTCCCGCTCACAGCCACCACCACTGACGATCATCTGAACGGGTCCAGGGCCTCCCCTAGGTCGACTTAGCCTCAAATAAGTACCTGGTGCGGTGTTTAAACATCGCCACTGGGCAGACATGCGGCCGGGCGTGGTGCTGGCCACCCACCCGCCTTCGTGTGCCGTGCCGGCCTTCATAGGTGCTGCTCGCTAACAGCACTTGTGGCTCTACGGGGGGATCTTTGTCTTTGTGTCCCGAGCAAGCGAGTGTGAACCAGTCTGTGGGCACTCACAGCAGGGAGGGCGAAGAACGAGATTCCGAGCAGCGCGAAGCCGGCAGCCAGCATCCGTCCCAGCCACGTTTTTGGGGTCTTGTCTCCGTAGCCGATCGTCGTCAGGGTGATCTGCAATAACCATCGTGATGCGGACGCGGCGAGGGGAACGGGTGTTACACCAAGACGCACCGAGGGCCACGGAGGCTGCGAGCTGAACGACGCATGAGACTTTGCCGTTACAGTGAAGGATGATGAGGCTGATCATTGCACATTCTGGTTTGGTGAATTCATGCGTTCACAAGCGCTATTCGTTATATTGGTGAGGTGATTTTGGGTACTCTATGCGTTGGAAAAAAGTATAGTCACTCGGGCAGATGCGATATACTGGACAACACAGTCGCATCTCTTTCACCATATAGATTGTTGGGGCGAAAGCTGTGAGTGAGCACAGTACACGAGGTGGTGTGAGCAGTACCACACACGTGTCCAATCAATTACTGAAGTGGCTGAGCGAATCAGGGCTCAGTAGAGCCCAAAGTTGACACCACTGAGATCCCGTGTTCTGCATTTCCATGCCACTCATTCGGGATTTCAACTGCAGCGAGTCGATGGGCTCAGCTTGAGTCACCGATAACTGCGCCATCCGCGAGCACGAGAAGCCTCCACCCCTGTAAGCCAGGGATGGTGGTGGTGACGAAGGCGTCACGAGTGGAGCGCCGTACCGTGCCCCACCACAGCGCGTCGGCGTAGGTGGCGAACTGGTCTTTGTTGTCGTCCTTCTCGGCCAGGTAGACCAGGAAGGAGGAGAAGACGAGCGCCAGGAAGCCGATGTACCAGGCTGTGATGAGCTCCTGTGGGAAAATAACACACAGACACACAGTCTACGGCGAAACATTGAAATCCATAACCCTCTTCTTGGTTCTTTCGGTAAAGTAACGTAGAATGGAAATAATAAAATAATAATAAAACATAATAAAATAATTCTCACGACGTTTCGGCCACAACGCAAGCAGCCGTCCTCAGGTGAAGAACAGGTCTGTCGGAAAGACAGAGTCTGAATTCTAGTCATTCAGACTCTGTCTTCTGAATTCCCTTCTACGTGACTTTACCGAAAGAACCAAGAAGATGAATCCCTGCAGTCACGAAAGCTTTAAATCGAAATCCATAACCCTGTTATCTGCTCTTCCAATTATCTGCAGCCTCGTATATATATACGCACATGCAGAGCTGGGACGATTAATAAAATCAAGTTGTTTAAATTAATGAAAATTCTAATCACCACTCTTTGTGTGGTCAATTACTTGGGCCCCATTACAAATGGTAGCCACCCCTGCACCGTGATTCCCGACGGCGCGACAAGCCCCATGAGCCACACCTGCCGCGACGCACATTATAACACCGACCAAGCCCCGCCCAAGAACCTCCCGTCTAGCGGCACACGTGGGAACAGAGCTCAGATCTTCCTTTACAACTACAATATTCGCCATTGGAACCTCCTTTGCCAGTATCAAAATATGATAATTGTTTTTTTACCCTTTTATCTGGCAACAAAACTGACACTTTTTTTTACAGTGCATATATGGACAGTGCATACATGATCAGAGTTGTGTTTTTTGTTTGCATTCCGACCGCAGGTATTGTGGTCAATGCAAACATGACTCCTTGTAAAAAAGGTGTCAGTTTTGTTGCCAGATAAAAGGGTAAAAAAAACAATTAACTACAATATTCTAGTGTGATCCGAGCACTCGAGCAATGGAACCGATAATCGGTAGAGGCATCGATTATCTAGACAACCGGATTACAGCCCAGATCTGCAAAACGTGCGCGTGTGCACAGGTATGCGTGCACGGGGCACCTCCCCGCACAAGGGGCACAGAACATCACGACGGGGACAACCACCGGAGCGAGCATCTCCCTCGACCGCCCCTGAAGCCGCGTTGCATCGCTCCGTCACAATGGATCGTGCGCATCGATCGACACAAGTCGTCGGCACGTGCGTGGCGCGGTGACAGCTGTTAGCGATCATCTGCCGAGCATCCCTGGAGATGGCAGCAAGCGTGGCGCCCGCTACCTGCCTGTGCGACGCGACACGGTGAAGATGCCTTTGAATGTCTCCGCAGGGGGAGAGGCGACGCTAATTTAAGGCAGTTTCTCACCGCACCTGCCCTTATTTTAAGAAACTTATAAACACGGGGCTCATTGCTATTCATGAGGCAGGTCATATATATATATGTATGAGTGTGTGTGTGTGTGCGTGTGTATAAATTATATTATTTCCGAGGTGTAATGTAGCATTGGATAATTTAGTCATTCCAAATAATAGCTTTTGGCTTTGAGCTACAGAGTTATGGATCAGCTTAAATCATCTCGGGTGTGATACTTTTATAATGAAAAAGCTAAAATTACCCACGCCATAACTGGAATGACTTTTGCAAATTTGTGCGACCAGCATATTCTCGTTGGCACAAGTTCTGCCAGTGAGGGACAATGATCGCTTCTGTTTACAGTCCCAATTGAGTAATCTGTAACGACTCACAAAGCCCCGTGTGCGATGCAATCGTTGCCATCCAGGATCCAGGATCACGGCATAATTCAGGGATTTACTACGATAATTAGTCAAGAATGTCTGTGTGTCCCGCGCGTGACGTCACTCCACATCGGCTAGCCCCCCTCATTAATAATCATGAGCGGGTAACGTCAGTCCACATGTTGCACCCCCCCTCATTAATAATCATGAGCAGGTGACGTCACTCCACATCGAACAGCCCCCCACATTAATAATCATTAACAGGTGGAATCTTCCAAATGGACCCCCCCTCCATTAATAATAATTAGTGGGTGACGTCACTCCACATGGGGGGCGAGGCGCCTCCTCCCCCCTCCTAGGCGTCAACTCACAACCCTCACGACAAAGGCAGAACCCTCACGTCACGCGATCTTCGTCACGCTGTTGAGACATCAAAGTAAAAAGGACGTCATGATGAACAAGGCAGTACAACCTTTAAATTAAATAGGTCTGTGTCACCGCGGCCTTACAAAGTGCACACGAATCGATGCAATGAATATCACGTCGCGGTCTGATTTTCGCTTGCAAGTTACAGATTTACTAAAATAAACCCGTCCTTGGACGGGCACTGTTGTCAATCGAGTGGCCTCTAGTGGCTCAAGGGTGTCTCTTGCGAACCCGTTATACACAACATATACGCAAATCGAAAACCGTAAGGTTCTTAAGTATGCGATTCGATGCGTATAAGATGAGCTAGAATATTTAAGAAACTAAACGTTTTATTTCACCAGGTAAGGCCCGCAAAGCGACATAGCTATTTTTCAGAAGTGACATGTCCATAAATAATAGCCCAACAAAGTGGCTAATCGCGGGACAATTTACAAGCAGCCAAATACTCTAAAAGGTTTCTAATTGTGGAGGGAATATCCAGAGAAAAATCCACACGACCACAGGGATAAATATTCAAACTCAAAATATACAGGCGTGAGGGGCAGCATCGAAACCCACGACCTCCTGTATACCAGGCAAGGTAGTTAACATTTCGCCACCGTGGAAATTTATAGCAGCCAAATACTCTGAACGCATGTCCATTCTAAATGTGGAGGAAAAACTGGAGGATCCGGAGGAAAATCCATGCCATCACGGGGAGAGAGCCATGGAAACTCCAAATATACATCCGTCAGGGTCGGGATCAAACCCACGGCCTCCTGTATACCAGGCGAGGTAGTTAACATCTCCTAGCCACCGCAGTGCCCATAAACGGTAAAGGTGCGGCCCTGCAATTGCAGGTTCTTCTTCAGGAGAGTGCTTTGGTCTACTCTTCCATGCTAACCAGACGTCGTGGAAGGGCAGACTAATGAATATCAATGGACAAATCTGTATCATTGCACTGCTACTGATTATGATTATGGCTGTAATGTTCATAAAGCCACGACAAGCAGTAGAGGGCAATGTGACTTCACGAGCCTAGCAACGAAAACTTAACTCACTGCGCCATTACTGCTTGAATAAAAACAACGAATGCCATGGGTTTGAAGGGTTTCAACTGACTCGGTGTTACATTGCACGGCAGCGTGTCAGATTGTCGACTGTGTACTGCTAAAACCACCATTTAAAGGTCTGACTTAGCAGGAGAGTGACAAGATCACCCAACACTACCCCAGCAGGCCCATCTGGGTCAGGACACAAGTGCACATGGCAGGCACTCAAAGGTACAAAGACAAAGATTCCCCGTGTAGCCTTTAACCGACTGTTAGGGCAAGTGCTGTTAGCGAGCACCTATGAAGGCCGGCACGGCACACGAGGGGGTGGGTGGCCAGCACCACCCCCGGCCGCCTTTGTCTCCCGTGTGCCTATGCTCACACACTGCGTCAGATACTCAATTAGGCTGAGTCGACCGGTTTTTCCCTGCACATTTTAGAAACATGTATTTAGAGTGTTTGTCTGCTATACATTTCCACGTGATAAGCCACTTCGCAGTTGTGGAGTTCAGGAGGTGGCAACCCTCGTCAAAACACAACCACTTGCCACTGGGGGCTTTCCACGGACAGGAATGAACCCAAGTGGCAAGGTCTGTCCCGCAATGTGTGGAGGAACCACTGCATTCCCGCACTACACCATGCACACATCCGTACAGACACGCGTGTGTGCATTCACGTGCCACTAACAAGCACAGGCGCGTCCGTACCGTGCTTGCTGCTGGCTCGTTCGTTTGGTGTTAGGGGCAGTGTTTTTTTAAAATCTTCCCCCGTTTGTCCTTTTAGTTGTATGAAATGTGCATTAGTAGGCCTCAATTCAACGCGACGCTTTCATGTCTGCTAAGACTTGACGGGGAAAATAACATAGTGCGGGCTTCATAGCAGACACATTAATGTAAAAGTGAACTCAAGTGTATTCTGTGCCTTGGCGCAATGAGCCACTCTCACTTAATCACTGCAATCCACAAGACGGAAAATTTGGTTTTCAGGCAAGTGATGTCAAAAACGTATGTATGTTGAACGTAGCCAACTGTGCTAATCGGAGGTGCAGAGGAAGCACAACAAACTAAACACAAAAAACTGTTCAAAAGAAATTAGTTTTCAATCTAGATATAAAAGTGCATAGCTCCAGTGGCTTCTTAATGTCAGAACGAAGAGCGTTCCAGACGGCCGCAGAAGCGCGCGCTGCAGTGCCCGTTTTTGTCCGATGGCTAGACAAAAGCCGCTGCGAGGATGACCAGAGTTCTCGTGGTGGTTTATGCTCCTTGAGAAAGAACAGAAAGAGGTGGAGCAATGGCGCTGTCCTGTCAATCCATCAGCTTCAGTTGTATTCCCAACCACGTTTAACATCAGTGGCGAGTGATATCCAGAATGGTCCTGCTGCCCTGCCTCACAAACCCACGCTGGCCGGCATGGTGAAGTATGGTCAAACAACTTCACACTGCGTGTGGAAGCCGTCGTCCAGCGATGGATCGTCAAAGAGACGAAAGCTAAATTGTTCAATTCTAATCGTTACAAATATTTGAATTGTCTCCGATGTGTTTTCAGGTCGTACCGTGCGATGTTCGGCACGATGTCCGACGTTTTTGCTCCACGCGCTGGGAGCTTCTTCAGGAGTTTACACGTCGAGCGGCGCGTCGGGACGCGCATCGCGCCGCACAAAACGCGGAGCGACCGCAAAAACACGCGCAGTTGGGCCTTTAATCGTGACAAACAAATGCCGCGCAATTTAATATAGGGCGTGTGAAAACCTATCTCAACTCTATCTCAGCTTGCCGGTCGCGAAATTGCTATGGAAAACAGGTGACAGATGTCTGGCGAGAGAGTCAGGGTGACCTTCTATGGAGCTTGCAAATTCTTGACAGGCACGAAGCACGAAGGTGAGAGGGCCCGACTGTGCAGCTGCAAGTGAAGATTGCTAAATTGTGCAGAGGTTTCGTTCCTTTGAGATATTCAACTAAATGTTTTTTTTTGCTGGGATACACAAAGACAAAGATCCCCCATATATCTTCTTGGTTCTTTCGGTAAAGTCACGTAGAATGGAAATAATAAAATAATAAAAATAAAACATTATAAAATCATTATCACGACGTTTCGGCCACAACGCAAGCAGCCGTCCATTCTACGTCACATTACCGAAAGAACCAAGAAGACGAATCCCTGCAGTCACGAAAGCTTTAAATCGAAATCCCCCATATAGCTTTAACAGACTGTTGGGGCAAAGTGCTGTTATCGGGCACCTATAAAAGCCGGCACGGTACACGAGGGGGTGGGTGTCCAGCACCACGCCGGGCCGCCTTTGTCTCCCTCGTTGCCAAGTTGACACACTGCACTAGTTACTCATTTGAAGATGAGTCAACCTAGGGGAAGCCCACGACCGGTTGAGATAATCGTTATTGGTGGCGGCCGTGAGCGGCAATCAAAATTGTGTTGCCGGGTTCGTAGCGCGGCACGCTAGCCGCTACACTGCCGTGCAGACACACACACTCGCCACCGGACATGTATTGTCATGATCCTGCCCAAGTAAAATAATGAGCTCGCACGTGATGTTTGGTTGGTGCAAAAACTCTAAACTTTTCTGCTATCTTTGTTTGCAAAAACTAACTAAATAAATAAATAAATGGTATTGTGTACTTATGCAAAAACGCAATGAGCCTCGAGACTTCCGTTCACGCTACATTGGGGATGTTTGGACAATTTTACCCGTGAGTGTTCGGCTTCATGTGAGAGGAGAAAACTCGAGTGCTTGGGGAAAACCCACGACTACGGGAGGGGTAACACTCAAAGCTCTGCACAGATGGGTTCAACAATTCGATTCCATATTGACAGATCCTAGCCACCTCGTAGCCCAAGCCTATAACACCTGGAAGTCGCCCAGGCAGTCTCCCATTCAAGAAGCAACAAGGCTCAACCCCGCTGTTGAACTCTCGGTTTTTTTATTTTCTTAGGATCGTCCACTTAAAAAATAGGCCAAGTGGCCTCTAAAGCAGCACTGTGGTGGTGGCTATACACTCCTCTACACCAGCACTGTAGTGGAGGTGGCTATACACCCCTCTAAACCAGCACTGTGGTGGTGGTGGCTATACACGCCTCTAAACCAGCACTGTAGTGGAGGTGGCTATACACCCCTCTAAACCAGCACTGTGGTGGTGGCTATACACTCCTCTACACCAGCACTGTAGTGGAGGTGGCTATACACGCCTCTAAACCAGCACTGTGGTGGTGGTGGCTATACACGCCTCTAAACCAGCACTGTGGTGGTGGTGGCTATACACGCCTCTAAACCAGCACTGTGGTGGTGGTGGCTATACACGCCTCTAAACCAGCACTGTGGTGGTGGCTATGAACTCCTCTAAAGCAGCACTGTGGTGGTGGCTAGGCCTCGGCAAGGTAAAGTAATTGTACCCTTTTTACCGGGTAAAAGGGTAAAGGTGTCGACATGCCAAGGGGTAAGGGTAAAGGGTAGGGTAAAAGGTAGGCTCGTTGCTTTTTACCTTTTACCTTACCTGCTAAATGGTAAAAGGTAGGATAGAGTGATTGTATTGTGGTAAGGTAAAAGGTAGGGTAAAGGTAGGCTCGTTGTTATACACTTTTACCTTACCTTGCCGAGGCCTAGTGGTGGCTATGCACGCCTCTAAACCGGCACTGTGGAGGCAGCGAGGATTGGTGGATCGGACAGGCGTTGTGAAACTCTCTTCCTGTGGGGGTCCAGGTGCCGTACCCTGGCTCGCCAGGAGAAGGCACAACAGCGAACAAATGGGAACTCTTCTGTCTGTATGGGATAGAGTGGTTGACCCCTTTGCATGCGTTGGTTTTCTCCGGGTTCTTCAGAAGCTAAACGATTTAGTATTATACTAGGTAAGGCCGACTGAGCTATATAGCTCTTTTGCAGAAGTGACCTGGCCACAAATGATAGCGCAACTAAGTGGCGTATCACGTGGTATTTTATAGCAGCCAAATGCTCTCAAAGCACGTTTATAAATGTGGAGGGAAAAATCGGAGGACCCGAGAAAAGTACCACGCTACCATGGGGAGAGAGACACGCACACTCCAAATATACAGCAGCAGGCGTCAGGGGTCGAGATCGAACCCACGACCTCCTGCATACCATGCGAGGCAGTTAACATTTCGCCACCGCGATGCCTTCAGCGTCCTCCCACATGCAAATACTCATTAATACTGGTAGGAACCTCCTGATTACACCAGCCCACAGGGGATTATTGTGTCCGTCCGTCCGTCGTGCATCCAAAAATGGGAGGGGTCGGGCTGGGTGGAGAGGATGGGGAGGGGCTGGGTGGGGAGGGGAGGGTGGGGAGGGGCTGGGTGGGGAGGGTGGGGCTGGGTGGGGAGGGTGGGGCTGGGTGGGGGATGGAAGGGGTGGGGCTGGGTGGGAAGGGGCTGGTCACCCCGTGGTGCCCTTATAAAACTCAACGTTTAACCTACTCACGCCGGCTTGTGCCCGCCCTCACAGTCGGGCATATTTTCGGAATACACCACGCCGCCGTTGACCCTGACCATTGACCGAGCAACCCAACGTTCCTACCAGCTCCCTCCGCAGGAATATGTTTGCCTGAAAACGTGTTTAATATACAGGGGACCGCAGAGTTTGGGCAATTGTTGGCACCGGCTCACTGCCTGGCTGCTGCCTTCCCGCTTGTCCGTGGTTCCTGGCACCTTCGGGTCGTTCTCTCTCTCTACGAGCGAACGCTGCGTCCGCGGCAGCCGCGTGTTACAAGTTGAAATTCGTATCATTTTTGTTATAATTTGAGTTGATGTCGCACAGCTCCGTGAGAGCTCCCAGTGGAAATGTGGTCATCTTAAGACGCAATGCGGAGAGCAAAACAATAAATATAATTAACATTTTTCTTTTAATTGTAGTGCCAAAGACTTTGTGGTAATCTTTGAGGATGTTTTTTTGAGACGATATGAGCCCGATCCTTAAGTAATGATTGTCAGTTTTTTCCACTTAATGTCGATTTACATTCGACGTTGATAGACTCTGATGTGGTCTCGCAAGAACGTCGGCATTGCACAGATTAATTCAGTGTCTTTGAATTCGGAGCTCTCGGCGCCTTCGCTGGGCTCCAATTGGGAACGAGAGATGAGTGAAGCCCACGGCAGGCCCCACCTGCAGAGCCGGTTGCTTTGATTTTATTTCTGAAGATGAATCCACTGTTAAATTGGTGCCCACGAGGTTAAACCGGACGGGTGCCATATTGACACCGGGATAAAAATGGGAGCACTGCTCGAGATATGCCTGTGTGTGTGTGTGCTTGTGTGTGTGTGCCTGTGCGTGTGTGCCTGTGTGCGTGTGTGCCTGTGTGTGTGTGCCTGTGTGTGTGTGCGTGTGTGCCTGTGTGTGTGCCTGTGTGTGTGTGTGTACGTGTGTGTGTGTGCCTGTGTGTGTGTGCGTGTGTGTGTGCCTGTGTGTGTGTGTGCCTGTGTGTGTGTGCCTGTGTGTGTGTGCGTGTATGTGTGTGCCTGTGTGTGTGTGTCTGTGTGTGTGCCTGTGTGTGTGTGCCTGTGTGTGTGTCTGTGTGTGTGTGCCTGTGTGTGTGTGCCTGTGTGTGTGTCTGTGTGTGTGTGCCTGTGTGTGTGCGTGTTTGTGTGCCTGTGTGTGTGTGCGCGTGTGTGTGTGTGCCTGTGTGTGTGTGCGCGTGTGTGTGTGCGTGTGTGTGTGCCTGTGTGTGTGTGCCTGTGTGTGTGTGCCTGTGTGTGTGTGCCTGTGTGTGTGTGCGTGTGTGCGCGTGTGTGTGTGCCTGTGTGTGTGCCTGTGTGTGTGCGTGTGTGCGCGTGTGTGTGTGTGCCTGTGCGTGTGTGCCTGTGTGTGTGTGCCTGTGTGTGTGTCCGTGTGTGTGTGTGTGCGTGTGTGTGTGTGCCTGTGTGTGCGTGCGTGTGTGCGCGTGTGTGTGTGCCTGTGTGTGTGTGCCTGTGTGTGTGTGTGCCTGTGTGTGTGTGCCTGTGTGTGTGTGCCTGTGTGTGCGTGCGTGTGTGCGCGTGTGTGTGTGCCTGTGTGTGTGTGCCTGTGTGTGTGTGTGCCTGTGTGTGTGTGCCTGTGTGTGTGTGCCTGTGTGTGTGTGCGTGTGTGCGCGTGTCGGCATGCGTGCACGTGTCTGTCTGGGCAGCGGTAGTGTAGTGGCGAGCGCACTGCGCTGCGAATCCGACGACCCGAGTTTAATTCCCGCCCACAGCCAACTATCGGTAACCAATATCTGAGCCATTACTGGGCTTCGTTTAGGTCGACTCAGTCATAAATTAGTGTCTGGCGTGGTGTGTAAACCTGAGCACTGGAGAAACAAAGGTGGTCGGGCGTCGTGCTGGGCACCCACCCCCTCGTGTGCTGTGCGGGCTTAACAGATGTCCACAAACAAAGCGTCCTCCGACAGTCTCTATGGCAGTGTTTGTCACTGCAAGGTCCGCGGGCCACTGCCAGCCCCTGGTGGCCTTTGGTGCAGCCCCCGATAGACAAATACACAAATATGAAAACACCTCCATCGTGCTGTCAAACCCCAACCGTTACAAACGCGTGCCCCCCCTACCCCCCCCCCCCCCCCATCTG
This sequence comes from Lampetra planeri, assembly GCF_965212315.1. NCBI lineage: Eukaryota > Metazoa > Chordata > Hyperoartia > Petromyzontiformes > Petromyzontidae > Lampetra > Lampetra planeri. The sequence goes on from NC_136110.1 coordinate 21,645,609, forward strand.
AAAATAAGTGAAGAACACCGCTCGATGGGCAAACCCGGGGTACCTTTGTCTCTGCGTATTTGTGTACGCTTCACGCGTGTGCGGACGCGCGCGTCACCTTGCTGTGCGCGTAGACCACGGAGCCCAGCAGCTTCCAGGTGTGTGCTTGTGTGTGTGTGCCTGTGCGTGTGTGCCTGTGTGCGTGTGTGCCTGTGTGTGTGTGCCTGTGTGTGTGTGCGTGTGTGCCTGTGTGTGTGCCTGTGTGTGTGTGTGTACGTGTGTGTGTGTGCCTGTGTGTGTGTGCGTGTGTGTGTGCCTGTGTGTGTGTGTGCCTGTGTGTGTGTGCCTGTGTGTGTGTGCGTGTATGTGTGTGCCTGTGTGTGTGTGTCTGTGTGTGTGCCTGTGTGTGTGTGCCTGTGTGTGTGTCTGTGTGTGTGTGCCTGTGTGTGTGTGCCTGTGTGTGTGTCTGTGTGTGTGTGCCTGTGTGTGTGTGCGTGTTTGTGTGCCTGTGTGTGTGTGCGCGTGTGTGTGTGCCTGTGTGTGTGTGCGCGTGTGTGTGTGCGTGTGTGTGTGCCTGTGTGTGTGTGCCTGTGTGTGTGTGCCTGTGTGTGTGTGCCTGTGTGTGTGTGCGTGTGTGCGCGTGTGTGTGTGCCTGTGTGTGTGCCTGTGTGTGTGCGTGTGTGCGCGTGTGTGTGTGTGCCTGTGCGTGTGTGCCTGTGTGTGTGTGCTTGTGTGTGTGTGCCTGTGTGTGTGTGCCTGTGTGTGTGTCCGTGTGTGTGTGTGTGCGTGTGTGTGTGTGCCTGTGTGTGCGTGCGTGTGTGCGCGTGTGTGTGTGCCTGTGTGTGTGTGCCTGTGTGTGTGTGTGCCTGTGTGTGTGTGCCTGTGTGTGTGTGCCTGTGTGTGTGTGCGTGTGTGCGCGTGTCGGCATGCGTGCACGTGTCTGTCTGGGCAGCGGTAGTGTAGTGGCGAGCGCACTGCGCTGCGAATCCGACGACCCGAGTTTAATTCCCGCCCACAGCCAACTATCGGTAACCAATATCTGAGCCATTACTGGGCTTCGTTTAGGTCGACTCAGTCATAAATTAGTGTCTGGCGTGGTGTGTAAACCTGAGCACTGGAGAAACAAAGGTGGTCGGGCGTCGTGCTGGGCACCCACCCCCTCGTGTGCTGTGCGGGCTTAACAGATGTCCACAAACAAAGCGTCCTCCGACAGTCTCTATGGCAGTGTTTGTCACTGCAAGGTCCGCGGGCCACTGCCAGCCCCTGGTGGCCTTTGGTGCAGCCCCCGACAGACAAATACACAAATATGAAAACACCTCCATCGTGCTGTCAAACCCCAACCGTTACAAACGCGTGCCCCCCCTACCCCCCCCCCCCATCTGAAAATAAGTGAAGAACACCGCTCGATGGGCAAACCCGGGGTACCTTTGTCTCTGCGTATTTGTGTACGCTTCACGCGTGTGCGGACGCGCGCGTCACCTTGCTGTGCGCGTAGACCACGGAGCCCAGCAGCTTCCAGGTGCCGCCCCTGCGGTCCATGCGCACCATGCGCAGGATCTGCAGGAATCGCAGCGAGCGCAGCGCCGACGTGGCAAAGATGTTGCCCTGAGTGCCGGCGGCGATCACCGCCAGGGAGGCCACCAGCACGATGCTGTCTGCAGCGCAGCGATGCCAGCCACGGGGACACACGCACGGCGATGTGAACACAGAGACAGCCGTGTGCCTGTACAACCTACTGATAGGATACATACTCTTGGGTTTTTTCGGTAAAGTCACGCGTATGTAAAAATAAATAATAAAAATAATAGAAATAATAATATAAATAGAAATTATAAATCACGACGTTTCGGAGGCAACACAAGTCTCCGTCATCAGGTGGGACCGTCACAGCTAGATTTACTGTAATCAGTGAGTAAAAGTAACGGTCCCACCTGATGACGGAGACTTGTGTTGCCTCCGAAACGTCGTGATTTATCATTTTTATTTTTATTTCTATTATTATTTCTATTATTTTTATTTTTATAATTTATTTTTACCTACGTGACTTTACCGAAAAAACCTAAGAGTATGAATCCTTGCAGTCACGAAAGCTTCAAATCTAGAAATTATAGGATACACTTTACTATCTGTATACGGAGACATTTATGATGTCTAGAGGATCAGATATGAAATTTTAGATGCAGTTATGTAGCTAAAGTCAAGTAGGAGAACAGACACAGCAGGGACAAGTGCGAATATAGATCACTGTAAGACTACAGAGCCAGCTATGATGATATACAGAATCCTATGAGATTATAACACGAGCTATGAGATTTCAAGAATAGCTGTAACATTGCCGAGAGAGACATTTATTTATTCTGCTTGCTGACCCAGGAAAGCTTCATTGAGTCTCAAACTTTTTTTCAGGAGGGTCCTGCCAAGTTTTCGCAGCTGAGAGCGATGTTGCTGCTGTGTGTAACCCCAATTACAGTAATTTCCAGGTGGTTTTTTTCCAGCACTGGGATGTCACATTACATTTTTTTCCCCCGCGAAGGGGAGGAAACCAGAGAACCTGGAAGAGACCCATGCAGAGCAGTGGGAGAGAACACAAACTCCAAACAGAACGACACCCGAGGGGTCGGGAATCGAAGCAAGGAGCAGCTTCTCGCCGTGTGGCACGAGTGTTAACGCAGAGTCAGGCTGCCCATCCAACGTCCACAGATCCAGCTGGGAAAACTGCATGTCAAGTCAAGGGAAGCTGATCTTGTGTAACCAGGGTGAGAGCTCGAGAGGCCAGGATAGAGGAGTCTCATTTCCAAGAGTGACCTAGGTCACAACGATGCCGAAAGCAAAACAAATCCGAGTAACAGCGGACGAGGTGATTAGAACGGAGCAAAAGAAACCAAACTGCACGCTCCACGTGAGAAATTGAAAATGTTGCCCAAACACGGATCACTGTTCACCAATGTATTCCCGGTCACGTAAGTCGGCTCGGGCAGATACATTTCCCTTCGTCTGATGCAGAGTCAGCTATGAGCTCAGAACATCGCCTCTGTGGGACTGCGCCGGTGCCTACTGCTACGTGACCCAGCGCACTCCTTTGTCACGAGGACACCGTAGCAGCAGCAGCGGCGGTGGCGGCGGCGGTGGGGGGCCGGGGGGGCGGACAAACCGGGCACGCGCAGCCCCACGTGAGCGGCACGTTGCCGGGGTGTCCAATGACTCTTTCGTTGGCATCTACCGCCAACAGTAATTTGAACCAAGTGAGACATCGCGGGGAGAATTACGTGTCACTGCGGGCGGTGGTCACATCTGTGCCTGTGGCGCCGTTTGAAAGAAAAAAAAACACACTAAAGCAGGCGTCCGAGAGGGACGGTGGCGGATGTTGAGTTTGATGGAGTTTGTGGCGAGCCATACGATGCCTCCTGAGCCTCCACCTACTGCTTCCCCTCTCTCCTGAACGGAGGTTCTGATATCCACGTTGCATGTCGAGTTCAGAGGACACGAGCACATTTAAAACCAACGTTATCAGGCAGATGTCGGAATTGTGAAAACGGACTCCAGTCCTGGGCCTTAAATATAATGGCGTGATGTTTGTATCGACCAGTGAAATGTCGTATTTCTCATTGTTGCAAATTGCTCTCCAACACATCGGAGTGCTGAAGCAAGAAATACATTGGCACGTTTTTTTTCACGTGACAGCTTTATTAATTGGCAGGTGGACAAAGACAAAAACTCCCCGTATAGCCTAACCAGACTGTTGGGGCAAGTGTTGTTAGCGAGCACCTATGTAAGTCGGCAGGGTAGATGAGGTGGTGGGTGGCCAGCATCACGCCCAATTGGCTCTATCTCCCCCCCAGTGGCGATGTTTTCACACCGCACCAGGCATTCGTTTGAGAATGAGTCGATCTTCGGGAGGAGGCCCAGGACCGGTTCAGATAATCATTATCACCACTGGTGTTAGCCACGAGCGGAGCGCTGACAGCTACACTACCGCTCCCCACACACATTCTATTGACGCGATCCGTCCCAAAAGTAAATGATGAATTCGAAGATTAGCAACGTAAAAAACTTTGACCGTTCAGGAACATAAGTGGGCATGGGCAGGACACGGCAGTTTGAGAGACGGGGCCGAGTGGGCGAGACTGGCGATGGAGCGGCAGGCAAAGGAGAGAGAGCGCATCTTGAGAGGTGGTCCACTGAAGCACCGAGAAAGACGGCAATGGCTTGGGGAGGCCTTCGTCCAACAGTGGATTGAGCATGACTGCTGCTCCTGCTGATGATGTTGAATTGTAAAGGTCGAGGTCTTTGGCTGATCGAGAAACTCAGAGCAATTGCTATGTCGGTCTAAATAAAATGGTCGTGTTGGTGATCATTGTTATTATCCATAGTGATGAATGCAAGGAGCCACTTTGGGTAATTGAATGGTGAATATTATTTTATATTATTTCTGTCAATGCATACTCAAAACGAAGTTCAATCTACATTTTTAAAAGCCAATCCGAAAAGACACGAGGCTCACGCGGGATTATGAGCACAGTGACGCTCGGGCTTTGGATCCGAAGAACACAATAATAGGCGAATGCGCAGTTTAATAATTGCGTTCACACCGTTTTGTCTGCTGCTTGTTTGCCTGAAGCACAACAGAGTTGTGTGGGCTAAGGCAAAGAGCTGGAGATACCGAGGGATGAAAGCGGACAAAGTCAGCGACGTGAATAATAACAGAGAGAAGCAAAGGGAGGCAGTCTAGTGAGAACGAAACAGGCAGGGAAATATAATGAGAGACGTACAGACTGAGATACTGGAGAGCCAAACGGGCAGATGAAGACGACATGGACAGATAGAATGGCAAACGGACATACAGACGGACCGATGGACTGCCAGGAAGACAGACATATACACGGACATAACAGATCGGTGGGCAGACAAGTGGATGAATGGATGGACGGAGGGTCAGACAGTTGGGCAGACATGTGAATGATCACACAGAGACGAGCAAAATGGAGAAATGGAAGTTCAAGCAGGCAGACGGCCGGACAGACGATCAGGCGCACGGACAGATGTAAAGGCGGTCAGACAGAGTCACCGATGATGCAGAAGGGCTTGCGGGCGAAACGGAGGCGCCCCTGCCAGCCACGGTAGCGGCAGCAGCACCCGGCCGCCCAGATCCTCAGGAAATACTCGAGGCCGAACAGAACCATCATGATGCCCTCCTGCGGAGACACAAAAACAAACATTCCCCGTTGGCTATTGAGGCAAGTGCTGTTGGTACAGACCTATTGAGGGTGGCACGGCACACGATACCGCCGCCTTCACAGACTTGTTGGGGCAGTTGCTGTTCATGAGCACCTACGAAGGCCGACACGGCACACAAGGGGATGGGTGACCAGCACCGTGCATGGCTGCCTTTGTCTCCCTAGTGGCGATGTTAACATACCACACCAGGTACTCATTTGAGTCAACCTCGGGGAGGCCGAGAACCCATTCAGATAATCGACACTGGTGTTGGCCGTGAGCGGGAATCGAACTCGGGGGGACGGGTTCGTAGCTGATTGTATACTACTTCGATTTACACAGAAATATAAGAACAAAGGCAACGCGAAAACCACTATAGTACCACTCCCAAGGCTTACAGGCTTACACACACACAGCAACACACGCAGAGATACTGCACAATGTACAAGATAAACAGCACCCTAGAGATGCAATCTTCTAAAAATACTAGAACTCTCAAATTTGGCTGTCTAGCCGTGTTACTATCCATCATCATGGACAAGGTACATTGGGCAAGGCCCCCACCCACCGGCCCCCAACCCCCCAGCACCTATCACCCCCCCCCCCCCATTTAAGGTTCCCTGACAGCATGTGATGGGAACATTATTGAATTTTCGCTGTTTCTTTCTGCGAAGACATTCCGACAGCCAGCCAGTGACCACCGCAATCCAGAGACTTCCATGGCTCTTGATGCACTGGGAGAGCTACACTTTCTTCCAGCTGTTCAGAGAACTAAACAACACTTGTCAGATGTGACTGCATTATTCAAATTTGACTGAATTATCGGTGTCACGTCGGGGGACATGCATCCATTCAGAGCTCTCGAGGAGAGCTACATCACCTCGTATTAGACAGAAAATATCCCGCAGAAATTGATACCGCAGAACTGCTACTGAGATATTGTAGCGCAACTACATGATCAGCTCAGGGGGTGCGGCAATCGTTCAGGTGGGGCCCCAATACGGTTGAAAACACGTCTCATGGTGGTTGTCAAGGGGGCCCCAACTCGTAGCTTTGGGGGGGGGGGGGCAATAGACCCCCTGCCTCCATTCTCGTTACTGCTGAGATCCCTTGGAGTTATCTCTTAGTCACTCTGGGGATGCTGCACATTCCCAACCGCCCTGTTGCAGAGGCATTCGTCACACGGTAGGCAAACTACAATTCTACAATCGTTTTTTCTTCCAATTTACATCACAAGTCCAATTTAATTTTATTTTTTGCTGTTCAGAGATTGGTGACTGGGCTTGAGACGAGTGACAACACCACACGAGACAACCCAATTTAAATACGGGTTCATAGAACGTGGATTCGAACCCGGTTTCCCAGGGGTGCCATCTCCGTGCCCTGGCACCGTAAATGAGCTCCCACCCATACCAACCTGAAGATTAATTTAAAAAATGGTAAATCATCAGCGTGAAATGGCGAGGCAGTAACCCATGACACAATTGAAAAGTCATTATCCCAATGGTCGAACAAGTGGAGGGTATCGCTCATCTCTGTTGGAATTCCTCTGGCAGGAATGCCAGCCTCTATCAGTCCAATACTGGTGTCTGGCCACAAAGTGGTACCAATCTGAACAAGCTCACACAGATGTTGAGATACACTGATGCTGAACTTACATTTGAACTCGCAACCTTCAATGGTGATTTGAGTTCTATAGCTACTCGGCCAGATGTGTTTGTATAAAAAATAACAATAATTCCCTTAACCCAGGAAAGCTTGAGTCTCAAGACTCCTTTTCAGGAGGATGCCACATTGGGATGTTCAGCCCATTCCATTCATGAGCGTTTGGCTCGTGGGAGGAAACTGGAATACCTGGATAAAAAAGAACACAAATGAAAGAGGATAACACTCAATGCACAAATAGATAAAAACCACTGCTGTACTGTTTACTCTTGGACACATCACATTTCCGACATGATTAAGCTCCTTCTGCTCATTAATAGTACGGCTTCAAAACATCACAGGGGAGCGAACATTATCGCAACAAACACGAGTGCATCGCACTCGTGCTTACATATTATACGTTATTGCGGGAAAAAATGTCCTGGGTGAAGACGAAAAAACCATTGCCGTTACACAAGTCACCATGACACTGAATATGCAGCATGTGTACACGTGATTATCAGTGCCATAACATTAATTTACATACACCTCCCGCGAGTGCTCCTGAGCTCATTAAATGAGCCGTGTAAACCCATTCATAAAAATGAGTGTCTCTTGGCTGACGATCCCCAAACTGGAAATGATCTGCCTCTGGCTGGACAATGAAGCCTCTATCACACGAGCAGCTACCCAAGCACCGCTTGGGCCAATTCAGCTTAAAAATAAATAAATAAATATCTTTTACTGAAATTATTATGCACTTAAAGCTGAGGATCACCAAAAATAATCCAGGAATGGGGCAATAAAAATGTCAAAATGAATTTGTGAACGGCAAATTTGTGAGGGAGAATTTTCCTGCCAGGAAGTGGAGGCAGATTAAATTCTGCGAGGGGAGGCAGGTAATGAATTTCCTCAGCTGTGCCAGTGCGTCACCGAGATTGGAAAAATATCATTAATATCCCAGAAGCAGGCCCGGTCCTAATGCCCCCAAGTCCCCTGGGTGGCCTCAGTGTTTATTGTTTGAGCGGCAATGAAAGGGCAGACTTTTCAAGTTGACGCTCCCACGGGAGGATCCGCTTCTGGCTTCAAAGACGCGGCCCTGATCGAGGCATCAATGGGACGTTCTCGCGACCCTCCCTCGTGAACGACCCCGTCGAGACAACGGGAGGCGGCGGTGGTATATTTCCCAATGTAACCAGCCGCACTGGCGTGACCGCAACATTTCCCGAAGCTGCCGATCCGCTCGTGCCAATTTTTTACGACACAATACGAATGACATTTTTCACCAAGTGACAATTTTCGCCATATCAGTTTCCCATAACTTTGTCGTTGTATTTTACGTTTTAACAGAATCGCATTCTATTTTTTTCCATTATGCTCCACTCTCAGCTCAAGTGGGATTAACTCGAAGTTGTTCAACTGCAGTTCACTCAATGCGAGTCTGCCACATAAAGCCGTGGAATCCCTGGAACTTTAGAGTTGACAATGCTAACAATGCACTTGCTGCCAGTTACACAAGAAGTAATCCGTGAGAAATTGTGCAGAGCAGTGACGTCATGGGCATTGGCAATTTATGCATCGACAACTTTCCCGATTGTTCTTTTATTATTTCACAAATACAGTCAGGAAATGAAATGCGTAAGATGAGAAACTGATATTCTTTGTTCTTTCGGTAAAGTCACGTAGATAGAAAATTGAATACAAAGAATAAATAGAGAAAAAAACCCCACGACGTTTCGATTGCAACACAAACGGTTTTCATCAGGTGGAGGCATTTTTTTTTAAATTTTCATTTATTATTATTTCTTTTTTTTTTCTATCTACGTGACTTTACCGAAAGAACCAAGAATATGAATTCCTGCAGTCACGAAAGTTTAAGTCAAAATGAGAAGCTGAGTAATGGTTAACGCGACACAACGGAATGTTTTCCAAATGGGCAATAGAATCATAGTGGGTCTCTTCTATCGTATGATATGAACATATATCGTTGTATTGCCAAATTACGTAAACCGTAGCTTGCAGCCGAGAGGTGTTCTACTCATTGGAGCCAGCTGGTGACGTGTCCCCAACCTGACCCCGTGTTGGCTACGTGTGCCTAATGTGACCCCGTGTTGGTGACGTGTCCATAACGTGACCCCGTGTTGGTGACGTGTCCCCAACCTGACCCCGTGTTGGCTACGTGTGCCTAATGTGACCCCGTGTTGGTGACGTGTCCGTAACGTGACCCCGTGTTGGTGACGTGTCCATAACGTGACCCCTTGTTGGTGACGTGTGCCTAATGTGACCCCGTGTTGGCTACGTGTCCGTAACGTGACCCCGTGTCGGTTGACGTGTCCCCAACCTGACCCCGTGTTGGCGACGTGTCCATAACGTGACCCCGTGTCAGTTGACGTGTCCCCAACCTGACCCCGTGTTGGCGACGCGTCCTGAATTTATGTGCACGGTTGAAATTAACTCACGGAGTAAGAACAAATAGAGATTGTTATCGCTCGCTCTGACTGCCAACATCACCGCCTCTCGTCCCCGTGCCACTGAATTCCAAGTTACTCCTACACACATTCTGATTGTATCGCTCCGTCTCTCCCTTAGGTCTCCTTTGGGAAGTTCAGGACTCGTGGAAGTGGCGGTGAGTCTCGGTTCGCTGGAGTAAGAGAGGGAGAGCAGAATAAGTTCACCTTCACCGGGGAGGGAGATTGAGATTGGGATTGAAGATGGTCACTCGAGTGCAGATGTGCGCACAAACTTTATAAGTAGGAGAGAGTTCTATAAATATAAGACCTTCATCTTCATCTTTGCCTCGGACTGTCTCTTTTTACCATAGATTCACCTCCTTTCCCCGAGGGTAGCCACGATGCACTGCTTTAAGTAGCGTCTTGAAATCCCGTTGCGTTCAGATGATAGATTCAAATTGTATTGTAAATTCTCTTCAGAGGTAATCAAGACAATTATTTGTATTTAATAATCATGAAAGCGTTCCATCGAGATACTGTTACGTTTGGACGTGTTGAACGGTGTACAGTAGAATCCCTCTTAACGACTAATCGCTGAACGACGGGCCTCCCTAGAGCCCAATGTGTAGTGTATAGTGTAGAGTAGTGTAGTGTAGATTAGTGTAGTGTGTAGTAGTGTAGTGTATAGTGTAGTGTATAGTGTAGTGTAGTGTGTAGTAGTGTAGTGCCTCCATAGAGCCCAATGTGTAGTGTATAGTGTAGAGTAGTGTAGTGTATAGTAGTGTAGTGCCTCCATAGAGCCCAATGTGTAGTGTATAGTGTAGAGTAGTGTAGTGTGTAGTAGTGTAGTGCCTCCATAGAGCCCAATGTGTAGTGTGTAGTGTAGAGTAGTGTAGTGTGTAGTAGTGTAGTGCCTCCATAGAGCCCAATGTGTAGTGTGTAGTGTAGAGTAGTGTAGTGTGTAGTAGTGTAGTGTGTAGTGTAGAGTAGTGTAGTGTGTAGTAGTGTAGTGTGTAGTGTAGAGTAGTGTAGTGTGTACTAGTGTAGTGCCTCCATAGAGCCCAATGTGTTCGCTTACCGACCAGTCCCCTGTTAACGACGGGCTGTTGTAAGTGCGGTAAATATTAATTAATACATTGAATAACCATGTTTCTTTTAACGTCATGTGTTGATGTTTTTAGTATCTTCATATACTAATATTCATTGTTGAAATATATAAAATACGTTTGTTTGGGTGAAAAAGGTAACTTTCGATACTATGAGAACGAATTAAGCCTTTAATGTATATTTCTAACATAATGAGCCAGGAATGTGTGTGTTCCGCGCGTGACGTCACTCCAAATGAGCCCCCCCCCGTCATTAATAATCATGAGCGGGTGACGTCACTCCACATGCCGCACCCCTCCCCAATAACCATGAGGGGTATTCTTTGGGTCTTTCGGTAAAGTCATGTAGATAGGTTCAAATTAATAAAAATAAATACAAGCGATTGTCATCAGGAGGAAGACAGAGGGGGAAAGCTGCTGATGCAGGCTGTTTTAAAGGTTTAAAATGGGTGTAGCCCAAGGATCATAAACGACGTGGGCGGGGCTAGTGATGTTAATGTGAGAGATTAGCATGTTAATGTAAGATCACAGAGCCGCCGCCACTTCGAGGTCGGTGCGCGGAGGTGGCTAAGTTAGTGGGACATTTATTTTTTTAACCTGTTAATGTAAAATCGGAGAGCCAAAGCCACGGGGAAAATAAAAAAAACTAACATCGAAAGGTGGCAGGATGAGAACATCACAGCCAGTTATGACTTCAACTCCCCAATAACCATTAGCGGGTGACGTCACTCCATATGGGGCAACACCCTCATTAATAATCATGAGCTGAACAATTTTTCTATTGAATATTTCAGATTTACTGCAATATACACCTGTCCTTGGATGGGCAAACAAGCTAGTTTCCTATACTCGCTTAAAGACCAAATCACTTGATGACCGGTTTCATGGAAACCTACTTCCGTCATTAAGAGGGGTTCTACTCTAAATAAATGTGCCTGAATAATAAAAAAAATACATGAGGCCTGTTGACGCTGATTGTCCACGATTCTGAGTCGTGATTTGATTCAAGATGCACGTTTTGTTCCGGTGGTGAATGCAGCGGCCTCTAGTTAGCAGCAAGAATCACGTGAACCCATTATATAGGAGTATGAATTGTTAAAACAAATATTCTTACACGGGTAATTAATTAAATTGATCTATTGCAAGGATACAAATTCATTTGAATCGATGAATCCATACATCGTTACACCCATGGCATACTCACCTCACCGAGACGTTTAAACAGAACCAAGTTTATCGGGAGCGTAAGGACGGCCTTTAGCGGACACCGTTTCATAAAACAAAACAAAAACTCAGTGAACTTAGGTTAAATTTAGGTAATCGTGAACGTGCTTGCTGAAATTATTGGAATTGTTATAAACTCAGGCCAATTTAAAATGATAATTACAGCCCCCGCCCCACCTCAAAACGCATCTTTCATGCTCACGTGTCGAAACTTCACATTCAAACTCTGGGTGGCACTGATGGTGAAGCCCAATTTCACTTGGTGACCCCGTGACCCTCCCCTCCCCCGGCCCCCGGAAAAATCATGTCCACACAGAAAGGTTATTGGCTCTATAGTGAGGCGCCACTCAAATCACTCGCTCAGCCACTCACACGAGGCGAGCTTCAGCAACGACGGACCGATGACGACGACGACGTTACATTGCCCGTGTAAAGGAGAGCCAACACAAGATTGCAGGGGTTTCGTATTTTAATCCTTTTCTCCCATCCACACCTGTCCCCAGCCGTCTCAATCTCGTTCCCGCCAAAGGCCCCATCTTCCCGCCCGTTCTCCCCTTATATCTCCTCGATCAACCCTCCCACTAACCCTCCTATTGGTGGGAATCCTTCCCCTGACACCCCTACACCCGTATGCGCCTTCACGATCACGACCCCACAGAGCACTCCACGGCAATCCAACTTGTTAATATAACAGAGTAACTATTAAGGGGGATAAAATCGGCTCAACAAAACATCTCATCGCTGCTAAGTCGAATGTTTTGTATTAAAAACCTTGTTGTTGTTGTTGTTGTTGCTGCAAAGGTTCCGTCTTCGGGCGTGATAATAAAAAAGATGGCGTCTTGTTCCGAGGCATCGGACATAACAAGAAGCGGCTCCATTGCTCGTTGTGCATATTCTGAAACGAGGCTCGGAGCATTGACTGCCCTGCGTCTAGTGAACATAGAGAACAACCTGGAGAATAAGGAGACTGGGTTTCGGTCAAATAAGAACGAGACAGTTTAGTTTGCACCCTTCGAGTTCCGACACAGCATTGACATCTGCATGCAAATGGACTGGAAGCCAGCTGAGTGAGGCCAGATAGAAAGTGTATTCATATGAGCACATTTTATTCAAGCACTGCCTGCTCTACCACTTGTGTCTGCCCGAATGGCTGCAACCACGTGTGGTATCATACGTATACATACTGTTCCCACAAGCTTCTCTCAATGTATCTACGCCATGTTAAGGTCTACCAGAGTGAATGTTTGATCTCACCCATTCTGCATGTAACCACCACACTGCAAGTCCCAACACTTCTCTGTCCGCTAAACTTTGCACTTCTCTCTTATCGACTTGGTTTTAAAGCTCTTATAACCTCGCTCAAGCCTAGAAACGTATTATCTCTTGATAGATTACACCTTCAGTTAAGTGTCGTCTCTCGACAGCCTTTTGCCATGGTGGTCCTTTATGTCTGTGCCCAGAAAAAGTTATAATATTATTAATAAAAAATGACCCTTCGTTCTGACTACTATCCCAAATCATAATGATCACCTTGTCTCCCCTCTCAGTCGAGAGCACTTATTTACTGATGGCCATCCGTGATTACCTAGGCCAGAATGAGAAGACACTAGAGAGCTCACCCCCTATGTAATTTGAGACAAGGAAGCATCAATTTGTCATCGTAAAACACCAGGGTAGTACGACAGCCACTTTCTGCATTAAGCCCCTGACGCACCAAAGTCCCATCTATAGCCATTGATGAGATTCCAAATGTGCTCCAAGTTAAGATTCGCTGGAATGCAAAATAAAGCACTTTTGAAGGAACAATCTTGGAAGCCCTGCGGTTGCCGTCGAGACCCACGCAGTGGGTGTCACTTCTCACCACTTAGAGAAATGGGTCTCAGCCTCCAGCGGAGTGCCGCGAGAAACGTTTCAGTACACGTGAGGATGCGTTGGTGTGTGATAAGTTCCATTTGTCTGCTTTTCTTGGTCCCCTGACGAAGCGAGATTAATTAAACATGAATCTGGCCCGGGCGGTGACGTGATTGGTACGCGCGCGACTCCAGATCGTGTGTAGGTTGATGCAGCCAATTCATCCTTCCGGGTTGAATAAATAATCGTAATAATTTCAACTTGTAACGCGATGCCGGCACACAACAGTGTCCACTCACTCTCGATGAGAAAGAACGACTCAAGAGGTGCGAGGAACCACACAGACAAGCGGTAAAGGCTACGGCCAGGCATTGAGCCGGTGTCAACCCCCCCAGAAGCTCTCTGTTCCTCGATATATTAAGGTGCCATCGGCCAATTAATGAGCGTTTACACGTGTTAGAAAACCGCAGCGTTAGGGGAAAACCCAGGCGTGTTGGGGGGCAACAATATATCCCACTTGGATGGAACAGGCGTTGTCCATATATTGCTGTCTTCTGTAAAGCCAGGGTAAATGGCTCCTCTTTTTCTCTCCGCCTGATGAAGACCGCTTGTGTTGCGATTGCAACGTCGTGTTTTTTTTGCTTTTATTTGTAATTTATTGTATTAATTTATTATTTTCTATCTACGTGATTTTACCGAAAGAACCAAGAATATGGGCTCCTCAATGCTCGGGGGAGAGGAGTTTCACAGCATCTGCGCGGACCACCAGCCCTTGCCTCCGCAGTGCTGGATTGGAGGTGTGTGTAGCCACCGCCGTTCAGCCAATGAGTACGACTTTGTGGAAGTCGTCTGCGATGTTTTCGATGAATCATCTCGCTTCTGGCAAGAGAATAATGTCCACCGTTTGCTCGGCTGTACACAAACGATGGAACCCCCCCCCACCCCCCAATACTTGTTAGAGCACCTCGGATTAGCACGGCTGGATATGTATGGTGCGAAAGAAGTTCAATATACAGATCAGGAAAGCACTTGTTCGGACATGGACACTGAACTATATAACAGCCCAATTGATCAACTTGGAACAATATTTATCAGCAGGTGAGAGTCCATGCAAGAGGGAGACCTGAATGACGATAGGGCAAACATCCAGTGGTTCGTATTCTGATTATGTTATTGGGACAGAGGATGCGCATGGGCGGTGTAGGAGAAATTTAAATTAATGGTGAAAAAAAACCTTTAAAACAAGAAAATAGCACAAAAAAGACCAAATGTTGATCTTTCAATATTCAATTAACTTGTGATTTTTAAAAATGTATATTGCGCGAAGTTGAGGCAGATTTTTTTGTATTGCCTATATAAGCATATACAAATTCTAATTGGTTTCCCCACAACTATTTGTGGGGCTGCACTAATTCCCTCTTTACAGCCTGCAGCCAGTGGAGGAAATTCCAAGGACAGATAATTCAATAGGATAAGAATGATTGAATTTCTACAATGGGGTTATACTTTTTAACAACAATGGACAGATGAGGGACTGATCCAACCCCTCATTGGGATTTAAACGTGCAGCCTTTCTGATTACAAGTCAATAATAATCTTAGAGTCCTTTGTCAATCCACTGCTGTATGAAAACCTCCCCATGCCATGCCAGTCATGGGGGCTGTTTGACCATGTTCATCAGTGTGGGTTTGGTGATGGGATGAGGTTCGGTGGTGAGGACCGTTTCGGATATCACTCACCACTGATGATAGCCTTGGCCAGGAATCGAACTCAGCTCATCGGGTCCCACTGCCTATTATTGTCTTGTAACAGAACGTTCCCAAACGAATATAGAGAGTGTCGTCGTTCTCTCAGAGCTATAGTGATTTATATTAGTTGCACGTATATCGCACAATCAGGTATGGCTCATGTACAGGAGACTGCAATCATGCTCCGAAACGGACAATAGCCCATTCAATGCACTAAAATGTAATGGAATGTGATAACACATTGTACCATTTCGACGTAATATTTTTAATATTGAAAAACAAACCAATGGCACGTGAGTATTCATCTTCGTAACGTAATATTTGTTGTTGCGTATATGCGGTAATGGTTGCTGAAATGCAATCACAGAGGTCCCATCGCGATATGCATGCGAATTTGTGCATTGTGCGCTGCACATGCAAGGATAACATGTAACATTAAATATTAAAAACTCAAAGGCAAACGCGTGAATAAGGGTCATAATTTTCGTCAAATTTTCATCACAGCCCAGATTCAAAAAATCATTCTTCGGTGGCTTGTCCAGAGTCACTGAGGAGTTAGCAAAGGCAGTAATTGGCAGCTAAAGCCCGAATTTTATGTAAATATAGTAATTTTGCCAAACTAATTCTGAGGATCATGTGAAGTCCAAAGAGACCGTAATCGCACCACTGGCATTAGGAGTTGCTAAATTGAAGTTGCAAGTGGCCTTATGTGCTGTGCACTACAGTGATCCCTCGTTTATCGCGGTTAATGGGGACCGGAACCCCTCGCGATAGGTGAAAATCCATGAAGTAGGATTGGCCCCCTAGGAATTTCCATATATGTGTGTGTGGGTACCAGAATGTTTAAAATATGTATATTTATACTTTATATATATATATTTTTTACTTAAATCTATTTAATTATAAAACCTTAATATTATACATTCACTCTCTCTCTCTCATACGATACGTATTATGGTGTTCTACACTCACCAATGACAGTAGTATCTTGAGACTTGAATCCAGTAATGACGACGACGACGATGACAATGACGATGACAATGACGACGATGACAGACCTGTGCAGTTCGATGAATGTGATGATGAATGATGATGATGGTGTTACTGCACAGGTATAATGAGGCCTTTAAATCAGTTCGAAAAATCCGCGATGCACTGAGGCCGCGAAACTTGAACCGCGAAGTGGCGAGGGATTACTGTACATGAATGCACGTGTGTACACCAGCATGCGATACTGAGTCGGGCCTGTAGGTGGCTGGCAGGGTTATTGAGTAACCTGACGTGTACACCCGTCACGTGGTTAATGGCGACTCGGCTGAGGATTGCTGTGTGTGACACACGTGCTGTTGCATTTTGCAGGTAAAGGACCCAAATGTTGTTTTTGATAGTTGTAGAAATGTTCTAGTCTTTAAGCTTGGCTTTGAATTTGTAGTTTGTGACATATTTAATATATTCACTCTCACCACTTCCAGTGTGAAAGTGTAGGCCACCATACCCTCTAAGAGAGCCTCTCCTGGCCAGTGGTGGAATGAGCGAACAGAAGGTGGGTGGGGGTTAATACGATGGCCTCGCGTTACCAGGATGAGGAGGCCGTGGTTTGCGGGATCTTGATAGACGGTGATGGTGGAGAGCACGGAGAGAACGAGGCAGGAGAACACCAGGATAAACCTGCGGGGGCGTTTGGGAGACAGCGCAGCAGAAACGCGAAACTTAGCACTTGTGTAGTGACATCGCGGGATGTCACTGTGTAGTGCCGGCCCTAGAGAGGCACGGCGTGCAATGTAACGACATCGCGGACCCCACAATGTGTGGGTGTATTACCGGCCCTAGAGGTGCTCGGTGAGTGCTGATTGATAGTGCTGGATGGCACCACGCTTGGCGTGCAGTGCCGGCCCCTACAGAATATGGTGTGGGAGTGCTGGCCATAGAAATGGGATTACTAAGGGCTGTGGCACTCTGGTTGACCCGAGAGGACACGTGACCAGTTAAGTCTACAAAGGGGCCCCAAGTGGGGGCTAGGGGTGGTCACGTGGTCGGGGGCCAGATCCTGCTCGAGGATTCTGGAAGGTGGGCGTGGCCAAGGGCGGAGCCAGCCACGCCACAGAGAATATAAGCCAGGTCCCCCAGAGGGGCCGGCGTTGTTGTTCATCCTGAAGAAAGCTTCGTTCTATGTTCTACGTTCTCCGAGTCTCCAACACGTGGACCTGGACCCGAGTTGTGGTCCCGGTCCGTAGTAGCTAGTTACGTTGTAACTAGTGTAGTTAGCCTGGTGGTCACCACCATAGGTTGTAATAGTGTTAAGGGGTAGTTACCCCGTGTGTTGGTGTTAAACAAATGTGTTGCCTCCAAGAGTACGTCTGCGACTCAGTTGAATCCACTACACTTGTGTACAGAAATATGTACCCATCATCGTCACCATCATCATCATCACAGGGATAGTCAACCCTGTTAGTTAGTCATTTAAGTACATCAAAAAATAATAATCCCTCAAATGACGGTTTTTGAATGCAAGTGCTGTATGTTGACATTCTTTCGTGCCGTACGTAGACAACCGTGGTCAAATTTGATGCTTTACTGGTGAAAAACCAAAATCGACCGTGAGTGGAAGCCTGATGGGAACTAATTGCAAAGTAACCCCCCCCCCACCCTCCGTGTATGAGTATGAATCGGATGAACAATTACTCTTAAATCAGGGCGGTCTCATGATGTTTTTTTTCCATTTAGTTCACGTTTCAGGCAATCAAAGCAAGAGTCCCCGATCCAAGTGAAACACACGTGCTTTTGCTTATTTGTGGAGCACTCATGCAAGCAGGGGTATGTTTATAAGGGTCCCACGACGCGTGTATGTACACGGTTGACTGATGTCAATTGTGGCGAGTTGGTGGCTGGCTGGATTACTTTAGGAGCCCCTTGTATCCCACACGAGCAACATGGCCGAGGGTGGCCTCATGCACACTTGCTCAGGGTGTTTTACATCTCGTTGCATTTCACAGATATTAAGAAAAATAAATATATGCATTGCTCATCGATCTCCAGTTCCTTACCTCCTCACTCCAAACATGCGGCACTTTTCTATCGATAATGTAAGGGAAAGGGGTGGGATATAACATAGGGGAAGTGGGGGGGGCAGACGGGCGATTTAACTCGAATGTCAAAGTCCAGAAGTAATGCTTCAGTGACAGCAGTAGTGCCCTTGTGGCCGATTCTGGAGACCTTATTCTTAATACTGAAGCTTCACGGTCATTCCACACAGCCTGTGACACGCACCCACAGTGTGTATCTCCCAGGCTGTGATGACGAATCTCCCTTTAATGTCATAACCAGTGTTTAAAGTGTATTTACGTAGGTGTAAAGTACATTTTCTCATGAAAATATCTGCTGTACTACATAACAGCGCCACATTTAATTTCATACGTAAATAATATTCTGCACATAATGCATTATAGTGCATTTCATATACATGTATATGATGGTATATACAACATAACGGCATCCTACTGCATACAATATTAATTGTATACTACATATATTATAGTGCATTTAGTATACGCACATTATATGCTATTATACGTATTGTTCTATTGCATAATCATAGAGGTTTGCGTTAAAAAGCTTTTGCAGGAGTATCACAGATCGTTTCCCCGCCCCAAAACACGCCATTGCATCGCCATTTGGTTGCAGCATCAGCTTATTCTTCGCACCTGAATGCACACCGGAGCATAAACCACCGCACATTAACCACTGATAAGCACCGCGAGGCCGTGCACTGTTGAACCAGCAGTCGCCCAGGCATGTAGGTCTAAGTGGGAGCGGCAATAGGTCACTGAATGCGTAGCAAAATGTGCACGTGCCGTACGCATTTCCAACTCCAGTCCAGTACAGAAGGCAGTCGTGTGTCTACCGTAGCCACGGTCGTTGTATCGAATATATGCTCGTATCAATATGTGATGGCTATGCTAAGATGCACGCTGCACTTAAACGCTTAGAATAAACCTGGCTCAACGGCATTGCCTAGTAACAGTTGACTACTGTGACAACGATGAGTTAAGTACCTAGGAAAGCCATTGTCTCAACGCTCTTAAAAGAATATCGATTCTTGGTTCTTCTTCACGAACAAACCACGAGTCTCACTATCCATCCCGCCGACGGCTTGTCATATCCACATTCGTGCCCATGGATTTGAGTGACGTGATCTATAAATGCGCTCATCAGCACAGCTCCGAATAACTTCCACTGCCCTGACCTTTAGTTTAAATGAGGGCCAATCGAGCTCAAGTTTCAGGTGTATTTTGTTGAACAAGGGTGAGAACTCAAGAGACCAGAATAGAAGTCTTCTTCGTAAGATTGACCTGGGTCACCAACATGATAAAAACAAAAAAAATAAACTGAACTACATGTTTTATTTGACCAGGTAAGGCCCACGGAGCTTTATATCTTTTTTTTGAGAAGTGACCTGGCTATCACAAATGACAGCTCAACTGAGTGGCTTATCGCGTGTGGACATTTGTGGCAGCCAAATACTCTAAACGCGTGTTGTTGATTATAAACGTGGAGGGAAAAAGCAGAGGACCCGCAGAAAAGTTCACACGGCCACGGGGAGAACACGCAACCTCCAAATATACAGGCGTCAGGGTCAGATCGAATCCACGACCTCTTTTTACAAGGCGAGGCAGTTAACATCTCACCACTGCCCAAAATAGAACATCATTGAAGTAAATAGCAATCAAAACCAAAGCAAGAACACCTGTATCACGTAAGGTACTGTCATTGTCACTCTGTCATTGTCAGCTCTACTCTCAGTCAAGCTGCAGTATCTTTCACTACACCAACAGGCAGACTTAGTAATATAGGTGGAGAGGCGGCGCAGTGGTTAGCACACTGCAATGTGAACCAGGTGACCTTATTCCGATTCCTGGCCATGGCTGACATCAGTATACGCTGGCCCTGGGTCCCCATCCTCTTCGCCAACTCGCAATGACCAGCATGGTGAAGTATGGTCAAACTACCCTCATGATCGAGAGGACATTGAGAGGCTTTTATCCAGCGATGGAATCGTATATTAACATGGCAGGACATTGTTATTATTACTACGGTATGGCCAGAATAAATGAAGAGTTAAACGCGGGTCACACAGACCTAATGCAAGACAAATTTCAAAGGGCATTTAAATATACCGACCATTTAATGGAATAAATGCGCTGACGTTAGGAGTGACGCCATGACAGAATGAAAGAATACGTCCCAAATCTGCGGGTACTTTCAATCATCCTCCTTAAAAAAAAAAACACTTTGCTCGTCGTGCGTACACGAGCAAAATTAGTGGCTAAAACCTCAAGCAAGCGAGAGACAAAGGAGAGAGCGCGAGTGATGGGTGGAGAGTGAGCATAGAGAGCGAGAGAGAGAGAGAGACAGCGTGACAGCAGTGGTGCAGGCTGCCGAAATCGAGACAAAGGGAGAGAGAGAAACCATTGCACACATGATGTCCGAAACAAGGAAGTTGCACATCGCTCCTTCAGTATTCCCAGCTCGCCTTTCACTCGGCCAGCTTTCTATTGATTTTTTTCGTTTGCCTTAATCGTGTCCTTTGCCGAGTGAACGAACGCATTTTGTGCGACAAGCATTGGTGTTGGGGCTTGGCGTTAAAAAATAATTTACAAAATTCCGCCTTCCCTTCAAACTCCCACGGCGTGAAATTGTCTACTTTTGAAAATACGTCATGAATAAAAGAAAGAGGAGTTTTTTTTTCAAAGAAGAGCGCTGCCTATATAATCTATATAGTCTATCGTGGAGAATTCACTTCTAGCGAAATGGCTCGTTGGTTTCCCTTGTGCGCCACGAAATTCCTCATGCACGTGTAGTGACATCGGGGATGTCGCTGTATGGTGCTGGCCCGGGAGGTCGTGGCATGCGACGTACTTACATCGCGGACAGCACCGTGTGTGTTGCTGTGTGAGGCCGGCTCTAGCACAGCACGGCGTGCGATACACCGTCATCGCGTACACCCCGTATAGATGGGTGTAGTACCAGCCCTAGAGGGGTTTGGCGAGCGCTGGGATAGCACGGGCACCACGCGTGGCGTGCAGTGTGGGCTCCCACAAGGGGGAGCGGGAAAGTGTCAGCCCAGGGACAGGGTTGACCCCGCCCATGGCACTCTGGTTGACCCCGTAGACACGTGACCTGGAGTGTCCACAGAGAAGGCCCCAGGTGGGGGGGCTAGGGGGTGATCACGTGTCCAGGGCGAGCTCTCGAGAGGGATCAGAGGGAGCTAGAACACTCGCGAAGGTGGGCGGGGCTGAGAGCGGAGCCAGCCCCGACCCGGGAGGATAAAAGGTGGGTCCCTGAGAGGGACCGGGTCTCTTCGTTCTACAAGCTGGAAGCTCCACGTTCTACGTCTGAAGAGGCACCAACACGTGGCCGGGGACCCGAGTGAGGGTCCGACCCTTCGTAGCTGTAACTCCTCCGTATAGTGTAGTTAGCTGGGTGGTCACCACCCCAGACTGTGTCTGGTAAAGGGGCAGTTACTCCTTTGTATATACGTGTTGCGAATAAATGTGTTGCCTCCATAGAATAACGTCTGCGACTCGGTTGGACTCACTAAACATGTATATACAGAGCGTATAGCGGGATATCAGCTGCTATTTTTATATTGAGCCTTTGTAATGCGCATTTTATTTCCATTAAATTGTGGACAGGCTTAAAAGTGTGATATCCACATGTTTTTTTTTGTATGATGTGTCCTCAGTGTATCCACAAGGCTATTATAAATAGTGAGTGGTATTCATATTCAATGTTATTTCTAAGCTATTGATCAACAGCTCACATTCCTATTGGCATTGTCCCGTATATCTTATATTTACTTACCACAGTCGCCCAGCCTGAACGGCAGGATCGCACGGATTCACTTGCACAGCTCTTTCACGAATTCTTTGCATTTGGGTTTCACAATTCGTTTCAACAATCGATTTTGTCTGCCCCTGCGTTGGACACAGAATCCATCACCGCGATAGGATTTCTATGAAGCAGATTTATCTGAAACAAATAGAGTTAATGCTCCTCGGTTGCCCGTGGCCCGCATTATGTGCCTGGTTGCCCAGTAACCGCGCCTGAGTAAAAAGGAATACAAATTAATGACAATTCCACACTAACGAGTACCTTTGACTCACACACAAATTCTATTACTTGCTCCTAACTCGTGACTCAGTCACGCTAAGAAGTCATCCGTCGTTGCCGAACCGTCCCACTAAATGATGGCTGGCTCTGTCATTTTCATTGTCCGGCTTGTCGGAGGCGCTTCCGTTGATGGCTGGAGCAGCCCCAATCATCGAACAAACGACCAGCGATGAACACGTCTTCACCCACCACCCCCCCCCCCCCCCCCCCGTTTTCCGTAGGTAAACGACACGCGTGTGTCTCATAGCCTCATTTATATGAGCTTGGCATTATCCGTGTTGTTTTCTTGTCCTGACCATCCCTCCCCTCCCCTTCCATTACCCCCGCAGAGTTGAGAGTTGGCTGTGCACAGAACCACGGAGGCGAGATGTTAACTTCCTTGCCTGGTATGTAGGAGGGCGTGGGTTCGATCCCAACCCTGACTCCTGTATATTTAGAGTTTGCATGTCTCTCTCTGTGGTCGTGTGGATTTTTCTCCGGGTCCTCTGGTTTTTCCCTCCACATTTCGAAACGTGCATTTGGAGTATTTGGCTGCGATACATTTCCACGTGACAAGCCACTTTGTTGAGCTATCATTTGTGGCCAGGTCGCTTCTGAAAAGCAGCTATATAGCTCAGTGGGCCTTACCTGGTAAGATATCAAGAATTTTATTTAGTTTAGAACGTGGAGTAATTGCATTGGAAATAATAAGCACATAGGTAAAGCTAAAGCTGCAGCACTGACATTTATTTCTCGTGGCCACTGTTGGCAGAAGGGCCCCCCCACTAGAGAGAGCTGGAGACAGCCCCGCTGGAGAGTACTTTGGCCTACTCTTTCACGTTGCCAAGAAGTTTTGGAGGAGGTGGAAAGCAACCACGTTTTACCCCACCCAGCGCGACCTGCCGATCGACTAACTGTGGTCTACCCATTTGTACTGCCGGGTGGACGGAGGGAACGGGGGGGGGGTTGAGGAAACTTGCTCCAACCAGCGACCTCTAGTTTTAAGTCAATTGTGTCCACCATTACATCGCCACAAAAAGACAAAGATCCCACATGCAGCCTCATACAGAATGTTGGGGCAAGTGCTGTTAGCGAGCACTTGTCAAGGCCGGCACAGCACACGAGAGGGTGGGTGGCAATCACCATGCGCGACCGCCTTTGTCTACCAAATGGCGATGGTTACACACCGTACTAGGTACTCATTTGAGGCCGAGTTGACCTTGGGGAGGTCTCCGACCGATTCATATAATCGTCACTGGTGTTCGTGGCCGTGAGCAAAAATCAAATTCGGGCCACTGACTGTTACACCACCGCTCCCCAGTACTACACCTGTGGAATACACACAGACACACAATGGCACGCACAAAGATAACCCGTGTATCGCTCCCCGCTACATCGCCACAGCATTCACATGCACATAACGTACCACCCCGACAACCACTTGAATTACTCCACTAAATCCTTTAGTCGCACAGCTTCCTCTGGATAAAGTGAAGAGTGAGGCTGAAGTGCACAAAGGGCGGAGGAGGAGGGCCATTGAGGCGCGACCTCCCGGTTGATTCGTCCTCGACTGTCGTCACTGCTGGGCCTTGTCCAGCACAACAGCGCTCACGTGGCACGAGGGCAGTGCACAACAATCAATTCTAATCGACTCGCGTTAGACGGAGTTCAAGGATGGCGACGCACCATTCTTAACAATTTCCATTTTGCCTGGAATGTCATTTTCTACGAGGAGGCGGCATGCGCGGGGCACTTTTAAATGCCAGCATGGCCGCAATCCAAGCAGCTGAATACGCGGCCGTGTCCATGAAGGTATTTATATTAAAAACTCAACATGTTCGTCAATAACACTGCGTGTGTGACCTTTCAAGGAAAAGAAAACACAATAGGCGACGTTTCTACCAATGGTCCTTCTCATAGCACACCAGTAGAGAGGCCACAGGATGGATGCTAAGAGTTGGAGACTCCACTTTACACCATGTTGCCTTATACGAATACAAAAAAATGGACAGTTTTAAATTGGCATATGAATAGTGACATATTAGTGGATATAGTAACAAGCCCTTCAAGAATCAAAACATTATAAATGCACACAATCATTTATGTAAAAAGTTAAATTATAAAATGCTTATTATATATATTTTGTTTTCATATTTTTGCTTATTTACCCAGGAAAGCTTCACTTCATCTCTCGGAAAAAATTTTTCACGAAAGTTCTAAAATTAAGTTCTAAAATTAAGAGTGAAACCAAAGTTTTCAGCTGGAAGGGGGCACAGAACTGGTTGAGTTAGCACTCGCCGTTGATGTTAGCCGTGGCTGAGAATCAAACTCAGGTCACCGGGTTGATAGTGCATTGCGCTAACTACTGCGCCACCCCGCCGCTCCCCCAAGTATATAGGTACAGGACACGCGTGTACTGTATGTGGTGAGCAGTGGTGCAGTCGGCTACAAAGCAGGCCACCTCAGTCCAGGGGTGGCCCCAGACTAGCTGCCAGCAACTGGTGCCCTAGGGCGAACCATGCAATCGGCGCCCCCACTCCCAAACCCCCAAGCGCTGAGGTTTTACAGGTAGGAACAACAGGTTCCACACTGCCCACCAGAGATTATTTGTCTGTCTGTCGTGCATAGCCACGCCCTCGATTTGTATTTCACAGAGCGCTTCGGGCGGGCTCAGCACCACGTGACGCGCCGCCCCACGCAGCTTGCGCCGCGTGACACGGATCGCACGAATGCGCTGTCCAACCAAGTTCCTACCTGCCCACTCCGAAGGAACGTGTTTAGGAAAGTGGGAAACATTTCGCTCATATTTTCCATTTAATGTTTTTTTATGCGTATCTTATTAAACGGAGGCATAATTATTCGGTTCGTTCGGCCGTCCGTCTGTCTAACCAATGTTTCTGAGATCAGATAAAATTGAGACATGAAATTTTCAGAATAATATATTTGTAAACTACAGCTAGACTATATTTTGTCTCATTAACGGTATTTATCTTTTCAGTAAATACAATATTTTACATTAACACATTCTCAGAAATGTTGAGAAATTATAATTCATATTCCCTCTGTATGTGAACGGGAATTAAAATAATGACATCTTCGTTATTTTTTTGTTTTTTTTATTCGCATTTCTTTCCTGGAATTTGGCAACCCACCTAACTTGGCGCCCCAGGCGACAGCCTAGAAACGAGCCCCGCCCCTCCCCGAGTTCGAATCCCAGTCACAGCGAACATGCCAGGCAGACTCAGTCCCAAGTGAGGAGTTGGTTCAATGTGCAAACAGAAGCTGGGTGCACACGGTGCTGGCCACCCATTCCCTTGGTGTGTTGTGCCAGTCTCAATAGGTGATCGCTAAAAACACTTGACAATTATGGACTTGAGGCACAAAAGGAATCTTTGAATCTGTATTTGTAAAACTCTGTACTCTATACATTTGGGTATGTATGCCTTCTTAAAAAAAAATAAAACATACCAATTATACTGCAGAACAATGCTGCACCAACACCAATGCATATTCTGCATCATGGCTGCAGTTTATCATAATCAGCACTGGGTTGTTGGGTATTTTATGAAAATGTGATGTCTGAATTGATACCACCTGCCCAAGACTCATCATCACACGACTGCCATTAGCATTCAAGAGCCGAGTCAACTCGTTTAGCCGTGCTTACAGACACCTGGGCCGTGATTCAATGAAAGACGCACGTGGACGCGTGCACACTTGCTATGATGACGAGGTCACACATTTATTTATTCGCTCCGATCTGGATTTTGAATGTCACACCACGGTGAGCATGGAGTGACGGTTAGCACGGTGGAGGGTCGCCGGTTCAATATTCGGGCACGGTGCAAGTTTTTTTTTATCCCACCCGCCTCTCCACCGGACAGGATACGTGAGTACAACCCACGGTTGATCGGCAGGTCACGTGTGGTGGGATAAAATGTGGGTATTCCAAACACTTTAAAAGCATCTCTCGCCAATACCCACTCCCGATAGCTCCCCCAAGGGGATGCCCTTTCGTTGGCAGTGGCGTGAGCAAGCAATTTCAGGGCTGCAACTTTAGCCAAATTTTTTATTTCAAAATGGAAGTACAAAAATCAATCCAACAGCTACTGTCTGGTAACGACGGCTTGGTATATTTTTGTAATGAAATAATGATCTTAAAAAAATAAAGAATCTAATATAGTAAAATAATAAGTGCTTTCTTTGTTCACCAACGCCACGTCGATTTTAGATTTGTTTTTAAGAGGGTCTGGCTTTGGAATATTTAGTCAATTGCATTAATAAATAATAACAACGATTTACATGTACAAGGCGAAATTCATCCAGGGATCTCGGTATGCCATGCACGAAATTAGGCAATTTAAATACCACAAGGTAATCTGGAGTCCACTGGTCCCTGCATGGGGGAGTCTAGGCCTGCAGGCGAAATAGAGAAGACCTAAGGCGAGTGAGCTCGCCTATCTAACCACGAGTGGAAGCACGGCGTTCAACAGTCTTGGCGCAGCACATGCAGAGGCACGGTCACCCCAGGTTTAGAGTCGAGTTCTCGGCACGTGGAATGAATGTGGATCGGCGGGATGGGGGAATCCGCGACAGTTCGTACGAGAGGTGTAGTATCAGCCATTGAATGTGAAGCGGTGCTAGGCCAGCGCCAATACTTTAAACTGGACCCAACATTTAATTGGAAGCCAATACAGATATGTTTATTGTTGGGGTAATGAATGTGCTCACGCGATGAGGTCTGCGTGACGGTCCTGGCGGCCACGCTCTGGACCGGCTGTAGTCGGCCCAAGACCTTGGCCGTAACCCCGACGTAACAGAGCGCCGTGATAGTCAATACGAAGAGGGCATGCACTAAGTCGTTTCAGATCAGTGGGTGACAGAATGTGACGCAAGAAGGCAATGTTTCTCAGGTGGAAGAAGGAGATCCGGAACACCTTGGAAACACGTGCAAAGCATAAAAGTGATTGGCAAAATAAGACACCAATGCTATTGACCACTTACACGGGACAATTGGATAAATTGTTCATTTCCAATTTCAAGGCCTCACAGGACAGCGGTTTGTATTGGGGATTCGAAGAGTAAAATATAGATTTTTATTACGTTGAGTTGAAGGTAGTTATGGTGCAGCCATGACCTTGTTAATGATAGTGAATTGGTGAGTTGTGAGTCGGATGTAGTGGACAGGAAAGAATTGGAGATATATCTGTGTGTCGTCTACGTAACAATGATACGTCAGTCCAAGGTGCTTAAGCAATGAACCCAGAGGTGTTAGGTAAATATTGACAAAATCAGGGGTCCGAGTACGGAGGAAAATGGAGCATCAGATGAAACCCACATACACGATGCGATAATATTTCAAGCTCTGCAAAGATGGATTGCAGAATCCAATGCTGTACCTGCCCTCTTCTGGCTACAAACAGCACAATAGAACACCTGGCCACGTATTGTCCTTTTAGAGTCTATAACTCACAATCGGATGGATACGAGTTCAATGCCTGGTCAGGTGAAAAACACAGCCCATAACTCATTATCAGAGATTCAAAAGAGTACAACATTGTGACACCTGAACAAATGCCTGGTCAGGTGAAAAACACAGCCCATAACTCATTATCAGAGATTCAAAAGAGTACAACATTGTGATACCTGAACAAATGCCTGGTCAGGTGAAAAACACAGCCCATAACTCATTATCAGAGATTCAAAAGAGTACAACATTGTGACACCTGAACAAATGCCTGGTCAGGTGAAATACACAGCCCATAACTCATTATCAGAGATTCAAAAGAGTACAACATTGTGATACCTGAACAAATGCCTGGTCAGGTGAAAAACACAGCCCATAACTCATTATCAGAGATTCAAAAGAGTACAACATTGTGACACCTGAACAAATGCCTGGTCAGGTGAAAAACACAGCCCATAACTCATTATCAGAGATTCAAAAGAGTACAACATTGTGACACCTGAACAAATGCCTGGTCAGGTGAAAAACACAGCCCATAACTCATTATCAGAGATTCAAAAGAGTACAACATTGTGATACCTGAACAAATGCCTGGTCAGGTGAAAAACACAGCCCATAACTCATTATCAGAGATTCAAAAGAGTACAACATTGTGACACCTGAACAAATGCCTGGTCAGGTGAAAAACACAGCCCATAACTCATTATCAGAGATTCAAAAGAGTACAACATTGTGATACCTGAACAAATGCCTGGTCAGGTGAAAAACACAGCCCATAACTCATTATCAGAGATTCAAAAGAGTACAACATTGTGACACCTGAACAGTGGTTGCCACGTGAATATCCAGGCCCTCACCGCGGGAATGTGGACTTTCAAACATTGGCCCAAATTTGCCAACGAACATGAAAACTACTGAAATTCTCATTCGATTACGAGGACACGCCAATTTCACTGAGAAGTCACGCTTAAATCCATTTATATACCCACTGTTGGATGAAGGCCTTGAATACGGGAGTTTTGACCGCACGTACCTTCAGTACATTGGTTAGTGCGGGTTGGCGAATGGGTGTCATCTAGGACCGGGTCAAATATCACTCTCCACTTGTGTTCACTGCAGCCAGGAGTGACGCAAGTGGCGTGGTTCATAGTGCAACGCACTAACCACAGCACCAATGCTCTATCCATCACCCCCAGTTGCTAACTACAGTGTGCGTGTGTATATATACAGTATATTTAAATGCACAATTTAAATGCGCGGATGAAATGTGAAATATCTCTTTAGATGGTAAGTCTTACTGCGTGA
Source organism: Lampetra planeri (assembly GCF_965212315.1). Classification (NCBI taxonomy): domain Eukaryota; kingdom Metazoa; phylum Chordata; class Hyperoartia; order Petromyzontiformes; family Petromyzontidae; genus Lampetra; species Lampetra planeri. The sequence continues at coordinate 21,674,746 of NC_136110.1, forward strand.
ACCGAGCTGCAGAAGGACAAATGGAAAAAAACAAATTAGCATGTGCGGGTGGGCCTGGCAACCTATTGAGAGAGAGAGCGAGTAGCGAGAGCCAGGTGCCTCCGTGTCAATGGGAGTTTGACTCGTTTTCCATTTTTGCACAATTTTTTTTCATGGCCAACAACAACAACAATGGCACGCACGTCCCGCATAAGGGCCTGCACCTGCAACATATATTCCGAGTGTTCAATCACGGGGGGGGGGGGGGGGGGGGGCGCGATGACGAGAGCGAGAGAGCGAGAGAGAGAGACACGCACCGTCATTAACGGGCCGGATTTTCGATACAACAACAAAAACACACAAACCGACACACCGCGCCACCTTTTTCAGAAAAAGATTGACGGAGACCTTTTTTTTGTATAATTCCCATTCCGCCAAATAGACTGCGGGGCAGTGAAAGGCGGTGGACGCCGGGGTCGTGAGTGAGCAGCGCGGTGCGAATTTGACAAAACAGCGGGAACGATGACATTTGGGCTTGGCAGGTGGCTGAGTTGACGGGCGGATTTTTGTCGTCGTTGTTGTTGCTGCTGCTGCAGTAGTAGTTGTGAAGGAAGGTTATTAATGAATAATATTAAGTAATGTAGCACCTCATATTCTCGGTTCTTTCGGTAAAGTCACGTAAGTAGAAAATAAAAATAAAATTTTATTAAATTAAAATCAAAATTAAAGCAAAAAACCACGACGTTTCGATCGCCTGATGAAGACCGCTTGTGTTGCGATCGAAACGTCGTGGCTTTTTGCTTTTATTTCAAAATTTAAATTTATTTGTAATTTTAATTTAATTTAATTTTAATTTCTATCGACGTAACTTTACCGAATGAACCAAGAATATGAATTCTTGCGGTCACGAAAGTTTCAAGTCAAAATGTAATTTAGCACCCGCACCAATGTGACACACACACACCCTGGAGCACGACTTAGATTCAGCATCCTTCCTTAGCTCACAAGATCCTATCACCACTCTGGGTGAGCTTGCTACCTCGAGAGGCACAGCACAAACAATATATCACGGGAAGAGGAATGCCTCACGTCACCGAAAGCGGGGAGAATTACAAACGCGCTTACAGAAACCCGGGATGTTTCTTATCTCGGCCATAGACACACAGATGTCCAAGGACAGCGACCGAAACAAGAGGAGGTCCTGGGAAACCCAAGGACAGGTGGCAACCCTAACTCAGCGAACCCCAGGTTTGGCTGTGACAGGCCGAACAACCTTAAATCCATACACCCTCCTCTGTCACCTGGATGACCCAACTTAGAAAGCCTCCTGAAGGCAGGCAGAGCGAATGGATGGCGTGGATGTTTTAATCGTTGTATAACCGATCGCTCTCACTAGCCAAAATGCATAACCGTGGAATTGGCCCAAAATTGAAAAAGATAACCCCTCGTGAAGATATAGCCTTGAGACTCCGTGAGGCTTTGCTCGGTAAACACGCATATTTTTATATGAACAATGTTTCACACACCTGGGTATCATCAAAGTAAAATAAGTGGTACAAATATTATAAATGCGCAGTCTATATCTGTAGAGGTAAGTCAAGTGTGAAGCTATTGCTGCATGCAAAATACATGGCAAACGCTCATATGCCTAATATCGACAATCGCCGAGAATGTCACTCCACAGGGGGTGCATATTCTTCATCATGAATCAATCCGGCATTTAGTTTATAACCAGGCAGAAAGCACCCATGAGAATCAATGCGAGCGGTTGCGGAATGAGTCACCGACTCCCTTCCTCCCACAGCAATTTCGTGAATTGTTACAATTCAATATCGCGATTTGATTTTAAGAACGTATATTGTGTGTTTTGTATTTTTCATTGAATGTAGCGGCCTCGAGTGGCTGCGTGGGTACGTGTGAATCCATTATGTCTGACGACAAATAAGAGTCACCCATTAACTGGTGCCGGATAGAAACGTGCTGTAAAACAATGCAGCATGTGCCTACATTGAGCAACGCCCTCAAGGATGATAACCTTCACAATGCAATCACTTGCATGTAATAATGTAGCAGCAATTAAGTAAAAAAATAATAAAAGCAGTCCAAATAATAAAAACACATGATACCATCCGAGTAAAACACCCAAAGCTCAATGAAGACTTGGCAGGGACGGGATAAATGTCAAATGTAACACAGATGTGACATTTGGATTTAAAGCTTTCGTGACTGCAGGGATTCATATTCTTGGTTCTTTCGGTAAAGTCACGTAGAAGGGAGATAATAAAAGAATAAAAATATTACATAATAAAATTCTCACGACGTTTTGGCCACAACGCAAGCAGCCGTCCTCAGGTCAAGAAACGAGCTGTCGGAAAGACAGCGTCCTAATGCACACTGCTAAGCTGTGACATTATTCCGTGTGTGCTAAACCCCGAAGACTAAAGAGGACGTGGAAAATGAAGTCTTGACTTTCGGAACACGGCTTAAGATTGTGAAATGGCTATCAATGAACGGAACGATCCGATGCTCCGCGATGAATAGAACATTATGATTCGCTTCCATGGAGCGGCAGCTGCAGCAGCAGCACATGACGACTGCTGATGTGAAATGACACGCGTGCTAAGAAGATTCCTGCTCGCAGCACGATCGACATCATCCTCTTATGCCGGTTCGACGCAGGGTCCAGCTGTTGACACCAGTTACGTTAATCACGATCAGCTCAGGGGGTTGCAGCAATCGATCATGTTGGGGCCCCAATTTTACTGGTAGGAACCTCCTGGTTACACCAGTCCACAGGGGATTATTGTGTCCGTCCGTCCGTCGTGAGGGAAGGGCTGGGTGGGGAGGGTGGGGCTGGGTCGGGAGGGGAGAGTGGGGCTGGGTGGGGGGTGGGAGGGAAGGGGCTGGGTGGGGAGGGGCTGGTCACCCCGTGGTGCCCTTATAAGACTCAACGTTTAACCTACTCACGCCGGCTTGTGCCCGCCCTCACAGTCGGCCATATTTGCGGAATACACCACGCCGCCGTTGACCCTGGCCATTGACCGAGCAACCCAACGTTCCTACCAGCTCCCTCCGCAGGAATGTGTTTTATTTGTCTCGCATGGTCGCTCCTAGGCTATTAAATATCGCAAGCTCCTCTCGTCTAATCACATCGTCGCTACGCTCACGGGCTCGAACGTTTAACGCTGTCGGGGCGCACTTCGTCTTCGCAAAAATGCAGCCGCTACAGCTCCATAGTAGGAGTACCTGTTTGCGATATGACGTCACTGCCCTTAGTTACATCGAAATAAAACGTGGCACGTAAATGAAAGCATTTCCATGATACATTTAAACCGCGTTTTAAATGTTTTTGTTCTTTCTTACACTGTTGTTAAAAACCATGTATCATGATGTTTGTCAACGGGGGGGCAACTCGTAGCCTTGGCCACCATAATCTTACGTGCAATGTACAACTCACGCGTCAAGAGATGATGAACCCCCCCCGCCCTCCTTCGGTCGTGAGTCTCGGTGCGGCGCTAGCCCCCCCCCCTCCCCCCCCAAGCGTGGGCCGCGTTTACAAGCGCGTCAGCCCGCGTCATCAGTCGGGAGCGTGGCACGGCCAAGGCCTCTCTCACTCACTCTCGTTCCAGTCACCGGGGCGCGCCGTCAGTTGAGGCGTCGGGGAAATCTGGGCGCAGCAGTGGCGAGATGTTAACTACCTCGCCTGGTATGAAGGAGGTCGTGGGTTCGATCCCGACCCTGATTAGATGTTAACTACCTCGCCTGGTGTGCAGGAGGTCGTGGGTTCGATCCCGACCCTGATGAGATGTTAACTACCTCGCCTGGTGTGCAGGAGGTCGTGGGTTCGATCTCGACCTTGATGAGATGTTAACTACCTCGCCTGGTGTGCAGGAGGTCGTGGGTTCGATCCCGACCCTGATGAGATGTTAACTACCTCGCCTGGTATACAGGAGGTCGTGGGTTCGATCCCGACCCTGATGAGATGTTAACTACCTCGCCTGGTGTGCAGGAGGTCGTGGGTTCGATCCCGACCCTGATGAGATGTTAACTACCTCGCCTGGTGTGCAGGAAGTCGTGGGTTCGATTCCGACCCTGATGAGATGTTAACTACCTAGTCTGGTGTGCAGGAGGTCGTGGGTTCGATCCCGACCCTGATGAGATGTTAACTACCTCGCCTGGTGTGCAGGAGGTCGTGGGTTCGATCCCGACCCTGATGAGATGTTAACTACCTCGCCTGGTGTGCAGGAGGTCGTGGGTTCGATCCCGACCCATGACACATGCTGTATATTTGGAGTTTGCGTGTCTCTTTCTCTCTCTCTCTCCCCGTGGTCGCGTGGATTTTTCTCTGGGTCCTCCGGCTTTTCCCCTCCGCGTTTAGGAACAGCACGCGTTTCGAGTATTTGGCTGCGAAACATTTCCACGTGACAAGCCGCTTCGTTGAGCTATTGTATGCGGCCAAGTGTCTTCTGAAAATGTTTTACATAGCTCAGTGGGCCTTACCTGGTAAAATAAAAAAATATAGTTTTTAGTGTAAAACGAACGGTGGCGCTCAGCGACTTGCGAAACATTATTGCTTCAATTAAAATCACGGTTGTTGATTTACGTATTAAACTCGACCTTTTATTTTACCAGGTACGGTCCACAGAGCTTTAGAGCTCTTTTTCAGAAGTGACCTGGCCACAAATGGTAGCGCAACAAAGTGGCTCACCACGTGGACATAGCAACCAAAAAACTATAAAAGCACGTCTCAAAATAATTTTTAAGGAAAAAACAGGAGGACCTGCAGAAAAATCCACACGACCACGGAGAGAGCATGAAAACTACAAATATACAGCATGTGCCAGGGCCGCGATTGAACCCACCACCTTTCTGTATGGTAGGCGAGGCGGTTAACATCTCGCCACCATGGCATCCCATGTAAATATCGCGAGCGAAATAAGAAATTTTCAATAAATTGATGAATCGATGCTTCATTACAACCCTCCTTAACATATACGCTCCACATCATTACATGGAACGGAGTGGTGGCGCGGCGACTATGCGTCTAGCGGTTACTGCCTTGACTCTTCAAGATCGTCATGAGGTATAGAAATATCCTTCCGGAATCACACATTCACCAGAGTTTCACATTAGCTTTGGGAATGGCCCTGGAATATAATACTGTACTACTGAGCAACTTCGGAAGTCAATTCAATATCCCTCTTTATTCAAACACAGTCCTCCTTTATGATTTGTAATGAACGGTTCACCTCGTGGCAGTCAATTGATATTTCATCGTTCTCAACCCTCAAAGCTGCAATTTGTAAATTTAAGTGACCGAACGAATTTGATGCACCGTCATATTCCCCCCCGCCCCGCCCCAGGGATTTCTTGATGGCCTGGCCGCGACCATCAATGCCCACGTGACAAGCGGGTTTATTCGTGGGATCGTCGCCTGGAGTTGAACCCGGTATCCGAGGGGTGCCGGCCGGCTCGGTGCTCCGACGTCTTCTAATTCCCCCCTCGTGCTCGCCAATCTCTTACATTTTTAAAGTGTTTTTTTATTTTTTATTTTTCACTAGCTAAGGCCTACTGAGCTATGTAGCTCTTTTTCAAAAGCGACCTGGCCACAAATGAGAGCTTACCACAGTGGCTTATCGCGTGGAAATGTACAAGCAGCCAAATACTCTAAACACGTTTACTAATTGTGGAGGGGAAAACCAGAGGACCCAAAGAAAAATGCACACGACAACGGGGATAAACGTGCAAACTCCAAATATATAGGCGTGAGGGTCAGCATCGAACCCACTACCTCCTGTAAACCAGGCGAGCTAGTTAACATTTCACCACCGCGGCACCCCTTTTAAAATCAGCAGCGGCTCTCGGTTGAAATGCTCGTCCGTGTCTTGCTGCTGCCAGGTACAGCGCATCAACCTCTGCGAGTGAACGTAGCAGCATACTGATTCACCCCCGCTAATTAAACCCATCCCCTGGGCTGAAGCCAGAATTGAAATTCTGCAAATCCACTTTGCCGGCCCACCACTCTCCCTTACCACCCCAGCACCTGCAGAGCAGCGAATGTGATCGCAATTGCTGTTGCTAACACTGCCATAATTGTTTGCAGTTTAAATTAAAAAAACCATTGGTTCTTAATAATAGAGCGGACCTACTGAGTGGCTTTTAAAAACAGTGGTTTGCAAGAGAGCTCGTAATGGAGATTTTTTTCCACGATATTTATGGCCATCATGGCCATTTCTGCCCATAATTGCCATCTCTAGCCTCTCAACAGCTTCATAGTCGGCATGCATCACTGAATCAGTTTGCTTTGGGTTTAATTTTAAAAGCAAAACATAATCAATACGGCATTGGACAAACATGTCAAGCAGGTTGAGGTCAAGAGGTCATGATGGTCATTGCCTCTGTTGTCATCACATATTGTCATTGCTTCTTCCATTATTCTAGATCGATTGTCAGATCCCAAACAAGATCCTCTGAATAAACCAGGAGCCTTGAGCCTCAGTGGGACTTGCCTGGATAAATACAATAAATTACTGTCATTTTATTATTTGAGCATACCCATCAGCCAGCCGTGAGGTGGATGTTAATGTCGTTTTCGCATCGCTCGCAAGATTACACCATTGTGCGTCGCCGTCAGAAGGTCAATTGGCAACGTTGAAAATTATCCACAGTACAAACTGCAAGTAAAAAACAACAATACCAACAACAGATGTTGCTACACTCTCACAACTACGGCTCTGGCCTTTAAATCTCAAATGATAAATGTACGTCGAGAGACGAGCGTTGAGGAAATTCACCGCTATTCCAGCTCGCGGAATGAGCTGCCTTTGCAGACACACACGGATCGGTGTGCGGAGACATTGCGGCTGGGGTCAGAAACAAGGGGCCTGAATCACATCGCGTACGATCCCGAATATTGACAGATTTGTGTTTTCTGTTAAATTTTTACGAAAATAAAACAAACATGAAGATTTCCCCACCCCCCTATTCACGAGTGAAGTTTCTGGCTCGATTGCAGAACGGGTGGAGCCCCACGACGCAAAGAAGTGGCACAATTGCGGTCAAAATCAACCACGGAAATCGGGCTTAAGAACCGATACTTATTATAAAACGTGCATCAAAGAGTTTATTTTTCCATACTCTTAGTTCTTTCGGTAAAGTCACGTAGGTAAAAAATGAAATTAAAATTAATAAAAATAAAAATCACGACGTTTGCTGCATCAAATCTGGCTGTGACGGTCCCACCTGATGACGGAGACTTGTGTTGCCTCCAAAACGTCGTGATTTTTTATTTTATTTTTATTCATTTTAATTTCATTTTTTACCTACGTGACTTTACCGAAATAATTAAGAGTATGAATCCTTGCAGTCGCGAAAGCTTCAAATCTAGAATTTATTTCTCCACTTAAAAAGGAACGTTTAATTAAGCAGCATCAGCCTCCTGCAGCAATGTTTCCCGGCAGCATTTGTTTGAGCAGGCAAATCATGACGTCGTTACATGCAAACGTTCGATCCGAGTTTGTTGCTTCGACAAATGCCGCTGGGAAATGGTGACCCACAAAGGCAAACTAAAATGTTGTTCTATTATGTCTATAGTCTACGTGGTGAAACAGATCCTCATTTGTTTGGCTGTGATTTTGTTGCATGCATTCGACTGCTCCGGCGCGTAATTCCATTCGCATGAGTTTAACACGGAGGCTTTCGCGACCCATGTTATGCATAATAAAGGTTCTTGGGTTAGATCGCGTAAGTATAAATGCGTCTAAACCCTCCACCACCCGACACAGCCAAATCAAAAGAGGATTTGTCACGTAAACAAAACGCCAAATAGTTGCTACTTCAGCCACCGGTGTGTTGGAGAGTGAATCCACGACATTTACAATCTTGTAACTATTTGGCGTTTTGTTTTACTGATTGGCTGTGTCGGGTGGTGGAGGGTTCCGACACATTTATACTTACGCCATTTTTATAACTTCACTGCTGCAGGTAACGTGCAACCCCCATGCTATTGCCAGGTTTGCATACATAATACTGGAATCGTGGGTACAATTGACGCCATCCCCGACTACTGGAGTTTGGTAATTGTTGTTCTCATTAATCATTAAGAAACTGCCTCATGGAAACGAGTTTTATTGTCCACTGAGATGCAGTATATAATTTGTTTTACACCAGAGGATACCTGGGTATTGTAAATGCGAGCTGCTTGATGTATTACAATGGAGCGTTAGGAGTCAATTGAGAGGCAATTATGGAAATAAATCTCCGCGTTTAACAAAACGTAATTCCTACGTTTAACATCGACCGGTGGCCCGGTGATCCGACATCCATCGCTATGGCAAGGGAGATTAGAGTGCGAACGCGTCAAATAAATATATGACGCATGAAAAACTAAAAGTTCAAGAGGAGTAAACTATGTCAGGCAAGTGTGGTATCACGTGAAGAAGAAAAACCGCATTAGCAGTGAAAATTGGTTATGCTTTTACACTGCAGTAACGCCTTTTCCCCCAGTCAAATTGAAATGCAGCCAAAATAATTTGTGAAGATTATATATTTTTTTCAACTTAAAATAGCAATTAAAAAAAAGTCGACCTCTTTATTTTTCCGAAACCGTTTCGCACATTCAAACATTGCGCAAGCTGGTGCAAGCCTTGCGCTTTGTTCAATGATCGTCGCATTCGGTGCCAAGTCTGCCATTGGCCGCCATGTCTTCTGCACCAAACACAGTGCACGTGGCAGCCTTGTTGCTTACCAACTCGATATTCTTCTCAATCTTGGGAATTGCCAGGTGTGGATTATTTATTAAATTACTAACGCCAGGTTTTCCTCTGCTGACATTTCAGCTTGCCAGGACCTCTCTCCATCGCGAATCGAAGTAAGAAAGTGTTTCCCGTCGACAAGCATAGGGTCTCCTTTCCAATTTGGGGACGCGCGAGATTGCATTCACGTGCACGCACGCAAAATCACGCTGGCACGCAACGTAACATTAATGTCGCAAATGTAAAAACAAAAATACTCTTTGTAATTAATTTGTTTCCTAGGAAAAGTGTTGGTGCACTGGTTTGCGACGAACCCCAGAGGAAATGTGCACGATTCCCAACCACGGCTAGAGTCCGGTCCACAGCTGACATCAGTGAAGAGTGATGTCTAACCCAGGTCCTGGGCTCCCCACCTCCACCAAGCAGCACCGTCCGTCATGGTGAAGTATGCAGTGCCGGATTATCCTGGTAGCAAAAGTAGCTACATATGTAGTAGCTACGGGTCCCGCACTTTCAAGGGCCCCGCGCTAAATGCTTTCAAGCTATCAATTACGGTTCAGTGGTTCTGCACTTGCTCTATTAGTATAGTACTATACTGCCTTCAACTTTTATGAGCGACTGGGTGTTTAAGGTTAGCGATTTGTCGTATTTTCTGGCTGTATAGAGAATGAAAAAACTACAATTACTTTACTATGTAAGTAAAAAATTGATGTTTTAATATTTACGTGTTTTTTATTTTATTTAGGGCCCCTTTAAAACACATGCTACAGGCATCGCACTACCTTCATCCGGCACTGAAAGTATGGCAAAACAATCCCCATGACTCACATGGCATGGGAGGCTTTCATGCAACAGCGTATTAACAATAGATTGTAAATTAAAACATTGCTGCAAATTTTGCCCAAAAACTCCAGACATGGGCATTGGTGTTGGACATGTGGGTGTTTTTAAATCCTTTATATTAAGTTCACTTGCTTGCTTGCTTGCGCACTTACGACCGTGCAAATCTTTCGGTCGTTTTTTAACCCACTTCCCGTGATCCAATCGAGCTGACATTTTGCACCCAGACTCGTTGTGCGTGACAATTTATTTTCGTGAATTTTTTTTTCAAAAATGTTACACTTTTTAGGAATTTTTATTTATTTAATTACCAATTGCTTAATGGTGGCAGGCAATCATCTGACCCATAGGTGGCAGCCATCTCAAGCCAGAGGACGAGAGGACTCTAGCCGCCACGCATATAAATTATTTATAGTGAAAAACTCTTTTTTACCGGTAAATTTTTTTTCAGTGTAACGTTCAAAGTTTGGCCAATTTGAACCTTGACCCTTGCAAATTAATTTGAAGTGCTGCCTCTGCGGGTGGACAAATGGAGTTGACACATTTCACACTCAGCGAGGGCACCGAGAGTGTACCGCGATAGGCAGCGGACCGGCAGTCCTTGCGCACTGAAGTCATCGGCAAAGGAGAGTGCGGAGTTGTGCGCCTTTTGACGTAATCTGGTCCAACACCATGTGAGACTGGGCTCTAAGAAAAGCTGTCTCGGGTGTGGACCAATCAATTTCAAGGACAGTGCATACAATATCAGAGTTGTGTTTTTTATTTGCATTCCGACCGCAGGTATTGTTGTCAATGCAAACATGACTCCTTGTAAAAAAAGTGTGAGTTTTGTTGCCAGATAAAAGGGTAAAGATAATTGTAATCATATTTTGCTACTGGCAAAGGAGGTTCCAATGGTGCGGAAGACGGTTACATTCGTACGGAATGCACCACAATGAAGCAAGGGAGCTGGATGACGTCAATAACGTTGCTTTGTTCTTCCCGATCTTCGAGTCGAGCACTCTGGAAGGGGCTGTTTTTGAAAACGTGTTCTTCTAAAAAGTCCTGTCCGCACACAATTATCTTCGGTGGGCTTGGTCAATGTTATTTGGGACGTGCTGGCGAAACGTGCGGCGTTTGCTCGAGAAAATAATGTTATTGTTTGTGAACAACGATTGGAAAAAAACTGAAAAAATGTGCACAATTGGAACGTACGTACTCTATTTCAAATGGTGAAGTAAGAGGGTTAGTGGGCGAGTAGGAGTGCATATCACAGCTCTCGCATGTGGATCACAAATGTGGACGTCGACAACGAAAATGGAACAAAAGCTGAAAAATTTCACAAATAAGAATGGGGAGATGGAGTCTTGGGATAACACTGAGAGATGGAATGAGAAAGACATGGATTAGGGAACGTGTGGAAATGAAAGAGATCTCATATTGACTGCGAAAGAGTGTAAGCAGACTTGTAAGCAGACAAACAGGAGCGCCTGGTATGCAGGAGGTCGTAGGTTTGATCCTGACACTGATGCCTGTATATTTGGAATTTTCATGTCTTTCTCCCCGTGGTCGCGTGGATTTTTCTCTAGGCCCTGCGGGTTTTTTCCGCTCAAAATTTGGAATAAAAATGCGTTTAAGAGTATTTTGGCTATACTCTTTGGTTCTTTCGGTAAAGTCACGTAGGTAGAAAAATAAAATAAAATTTATATATCACGACGTTTCGATCGCAATACAAGCGGTCGTCCTCCGGCGGACAAAATAGTCCAGCAGTTCAACTGCTGAACCAGGAATAAACCAGGGAGAAATTCCACTGTTTTTTCTCCCTGGTTCATCAGTGGAATAAACCAGAAATAAACTCCGCTGTGCTTCTCCCTGGTTCAGCAGTTCAACTGCTGAACCAGGAATAAACCAGGAAGAAACTCTGCTGTGTTTCTCCCTGGTTCATCAGTGGAATAAACCAGGAAGAAACTACACTGTGTTTCTCCCTGGTTCAGCAGTGGAATAAACCAGAAATAAACTCCGCTGTGCTTCTCCCTGGTTCAGCAGTTCAACTGCTGGATTATTTTGTCCGCCTGAGGACGACCACTTGTGTCGCGATCGAAACGTCGTGATAAATTATTTTATTTTTCTACCTACGTGACTTTACCGAAAGAACCAAAGAGCATGGATTGACTGCAGTCACGAAAGCTTCAAATCAAGTTAGTATTTGGCTGCTATAAATTTCCACACAATAAGCCACTTTGTCGAGCTATAACGCGTGGCCAGGTCGCTTTCTGAAGAGCTATATCGTTCACTGGACCTTACCTAGTAATATAAAACAAAAAATAGTCTTTAGTTTTACTTGGGCAGGACCAATCACTGGAATGAATGGTGGTAATGGCACGTGAACCGAAGAGAGGAAAGCGTGGCCGAAAGGCGACCACCACCACGGAGATGGAGTGATGGGATCAGCTCCTGTGCACAAGCGGGATGGATTGTGACATCAAAAGTCCGCGAGGGTTGTCAATGGGCACGTGGTGGTGCCTTCATCCAGCATGGCTGCCGTGAGGAGGACAATGACAGTGGATGGCAAGAGCACTACCATCTCGGTGAAATCTGCTCGAATTCCCTGGTAATGTGTACAATACACAGAGTATTCCGATGCTGCTGCTGCGTTGGCTGGGTGCTCGTGTAGAGAATGTGGATTACAACACCATTGCGTAGATTTCGATTTAAAGCTTTCGTGACTGCAGGGATTCATCTTCTTGGTTCTTTCGGTAAAGTCACGTAGAAGGGAAGTAATACAAAAAAAAGAACCAAGAAGAACATTGCGTAGGGTTTCATGGTTGCGCTGCTGCGTAGCTCTCTCTCGCTCACTCTCTCGCTCGCTCTCTCTCTCTCTCGAGAGAGAGTGTGTGGTTGTTTTTGGTTGCTCGACACCATATCCGACGTTTCGCTCCAGCAACTGAACCAAGCAAGAGCCTTGCTCTCTCCCTCGATCGTGAAGCGTTGCCTGCTGCTGCTGCTATTGACCGCTCTTGAAGCCGGTTGGCTCAGCTCTCGAACGTATGGCAGGCTGGCCAACGTTGTATTTGCTGATTTACGTCGGGATTTGTCCTTAAAGCGTCACCTCCCCGGGACATTTTTTCCCAGTCCACGGAGCGAAACATCCGACATCGTTTCAAACAAACACCACGGTAGAACGTGAAACCCCTCGCACGGCTGTCCAGCATCGTTTCAATCAGAGACAATCTTAAGAGTTTATCCCTCGCGATGACAGAGCTGCTTGTTCACCAAGGAAGGTGATTCTCAAATAACCAGGCTGTTCGTTCATTTTCAAAGCTGCTCACAGTTCAAACATGATTTGAAGCTTTCGTGACTGCAGGAATTAGTCTTTGGTTCTTTCGGTAAAGTCACGTAGAAAGAAAATTAATTAAATAATAGAATACGACGTTTCGATTGCAACACAAGCAGTCGTCATCAGGTAGAACTAAATTTGAGAGAGAGAGAAACAGAGACACACGAGACACACAGACAGACACACAAGCAGAGATAGAGAAAGAGAGACAACACAGACACACAGTCTATGTGTGTTGCAATCGAAACGTCGTATTCCATGATTGAATGTATTTTCTTTCTCCGCGACTTTACTGAAATAAGCAAAGAGCTGCTCATGGTTAGCGTTTTGAAATTTCCCGCGTGGAAGGAGTCGTGAGGAGTTGGAATTGGCTTTTTAATAAATCGCTGCGCTTAAAGTCGACGGGGGCACTAGTTGGGCTGACGGGGTCAACTGAACTCGGACCAGCAAGCGACCAGCAAGCGACCAGCAAGCGACCAGCAAGCGACCAGTAAGCGATCAGTAAGCAATCGCCAAACACCCGCGTTGTGCGCAAGGCGTCCGGTGGCAGGACGCAGGTGCGGGCAATTAGCGAGGAGTCGCGGCAGACGTCAACATTAAAGGGGCATCTGAAGCCTTCAAAGGTTTGGAATGCGCTCGGCAAAACCGAGCGGCGCACTCACCGCGGGCCACTTTCAAATCGTGTGGTCTACACCGCAATGTTTATCTCAAGAAGTGTTCAGGGTTATCGTGAGCCGATGCTCAGCACTGGCACTGTGCTCACTTCGACAGCCAGTGCTGAGCGAGTGCTGGAATTCCCACGTTCCTGTGGTGGAAACCGGCTCACCTGTGCGACAGTTCGTACGGCAAGGTGGACTTAGCAATGTTTTATGCGCATATCGCGCCATTCAATAGCCTCTGTGGAGAGGCTTGGCGGAATTCCAAGTGGTTGACGAATGATCAATTAAAATGCATTCCGGAGATCGCAATACATGCATCCAATTGCACGCGCAAGAAATCGATGTTTTTTAAATTTGTGCATACCGTGTACATGCAGCCACTGCAGGCCCGCTACATTTTTGCCACGGTGCTGAGCAAGCCTGAGACCAATTACTTTACATCTCATGGGAATGAGAATAATAGTAGTCTAAAGATGAGCCCAGGACCGATTGTCTCACTCGTCGGCACCACGTGAGGTGGCCTTTAGCAGCTTCAATTTCGCTACACTTGGGTCAAGAGCAGTGAATTATGTGATAGCCGTGCGCAATAAGTGGGGTTTATCAAGGAATTCATTTTAATTTTCCGTATAAAATAATTCGATTTCGACTCTGGCTCATGGACTAAAATGACACCTTTTATCATTGTCAAACCACGGAAATGACTTCGGCCTCCAGTTTCAACAGACTCTACCGCAGGCAATGCACACTTGTTTTTAGAATAAATGTCTCTGCATTGAGCAATGTGAATTTGAGTTATGTAACTTCTAAGGTCAATGAATTGGGTGAACATGTCGACAGTCCTTGCCTTGCATTGCCACTTATCCTGGAAGCAAAGTAACTGACAGAGTTAGGTATTTAAATGTAAACTATAATGTAAATAAATACACTAAGCAGTCTACACAGCAATCAATAGATACACACATGACAGACAATACAATGTGAATTAGTACAGTGTCTGGATGCAACCATATTTCAAGACACTCTACAAAAACAACGGGCATATTGGTTGCATATTTATATCTTTTATTCTAGAGGAATCCGATGAGCTATGAAGTTATTTTTCACAAATGTCCTGGAGGACTGGGTCAGAATAGTTACAACAACAGACAATACAAAAACACGATAGGAGTGCAAAGTATAGGAAAGGTAATCAAATCACACGAAAAAACCCCCATATTTGTATTCTACCAGGTAAAGCTCAATGAGCTATTAGCTTTTTTTTCTGGAGCGACCTGGCCACAAATGATAGCTCAGCGAAGTGGCTTATGTGGGAATTTATAGCAGCCAAATACTCTAAACGCATGTTTCTAAATGTGGAAGGAAAAGCCGGAGGGCCCAAAGAAAATAACATCACGCCACTGTGATAACAGCCACAGGCAATGGAGAAGAGGCAGTTCTTGAGCGTGGACTTTAAGAACAGTTGGGCAGCGTCGAATCAGCAGAACTCCCACAGAACGCACTCGCACGCCACAAGATTTTAATTAATCCTTGGTGTGCAGACCCCCCCCTAACACCAATTACTGCAATGTTAAACCACAATGAACTTTCAATTCATTCCAAACATAATGATTATTTAATGCTGTCGTGTGGCGTACGCGACAGTGGGTAGGATAGAGACTTTAATATATGCTAATTGGGCTGGATGAGGGGGTACCGTGAGTGCCAGGATATAAAAAACAATAATTTGGAAAGTTCAAGATTCCATTTGAATGTCCGCGAGTAATCCTAGAGATTGGCCCGCACGGTAATTGCGCATTTGTCCGAGATTTTACAAAGCCTCCTCCTCCTAATTAACTTCTGTGGTTTTATATTTTATATTTGACTCCATTGTTTTTCTTTGAAGGAATAATAATCCAATTACTGACATTCTCGAATCGCCCATCCTGTGCAGCCGACAGACTGCACTCTGAATTACTGTGGAGCGATTTACTCTCCGACTGTCTGCGGGTTAAGTCCTCACAGCTGAGACCGACCGCCTGACATACCAATAAAAAAATCACATTTTATTGATGCCTTTTTTTTTTGCATTGATCCATGGTAAGGGAACGTGGATTAGTCGCAGGAGGGATGCTTCTCCATTGTGTGACGGTCAGCACACCGGCACTTGCAAACCAGAGGTCGTCAGGTTCGATCTCTTGTCGCGGAAGCTGAACGTTTCTTAAATAACCCCCCAGCCCACCCCGCCTGTGTCCACCCAGCAGTGTCGATGGGTGCACCAGTCAAGACGATCGGCAGGTCGCGTGCGGTGGGGTAAAGTGTGGTTACTCCCACCTCTGAGCGCCACGGTTTGCGAGATGTTAACGACATCTCCTGAGATACAGGAGATCGTGGGTTCCATCCTGACCCTGATTTGGAGTTTGCACGTCTCTCTCCCCACTGTCGCGTGGGTTTTTCTCCGGGGTTTCCCCCTCAACATTTAGAAACACGCGTTTAGAGTATATTTGGCTACTATAAATTCCCCGTGATAAGCCACTTCCGTTGAGCTATCATTAGCTCAATAGGCATTACCTGGTAAAATGGAATACATCTTCTTGGTTATTTCGGTAAAGTCACGTAGAAGGGAAATAATAAAATAATAAAAATAAAACATTATAAAATTATTCTCACGACGTTTCAGCCACAACGCAAGCAGCCGTCCTCAGGTGAAGAACAGGTCTGTCGGAAAGACAGCGTTCTTCACCTGAGGACAGCTGCTTGCGTTGTGGCCGAAACGTCGTGAGAATTATTTCATTATGTTTTATTTTTTATTATTTTATTATTTCTCTTCTACGTGACTTTACCGAAAGAACCAAGAAGATGAATCCCTGCAGTCACGAAAGCTTTAAATCGAAATGAAATACATCGTTTAGTTTAACAAGAAATCTGATCAGTGTGGATGAGAAGGCCATATGAACCTTATGGCGGTACCCCGGGGTGGACCATAGTACCCCGGCTCTCGCACAATGTCCGTGATGCAGTCACTTTTAGTCTGTTAATGGTCGGCGATGCGGCAATCGACTCATCTCGACGAGCTGTACACGATGCACCACTACGGTGCGTACGCGAGCGTTCAGGGTTTCAGCGCAATCGTCTTCGCTGCGTTTCGACATTGCGGAGTGGCACCACCAATTTCGGATTGATTGGTAACCCAGTCGCGGAGTTAAGCACACCCCTGTAAAAATAGTGTCCCAGAAATAAAATATTTAATAGCCTCGGCCATAAGGATCAAGTACCCTCGAGGAGAACAGATGTCTTCCCAGAGCTTCTTCTCGTGGAGGCCCTTAGTCCACCTATGGCATGAGTAAGAAGTTTCAGGGCTGCACCTCTATACCTTGAAGTAGAGGGCTTGGGACTCAAACATAGCATCTGATAGGCATTAGGCCGCGTAGTTCTCACCAGTAAATCACACCACCCGGGTTGTACCGAGACATCGATCTGTTCTGGGAAATATCTGCGGCTTATGCGTTTTATTACAAACTAAAAAAAATGGGTGAAAGTACAAGGAATTCATCTTCTTGGTTCTTTCGGTAAAGTCACGTAGAAGGGAAGTAATAAAATAATAAAAATAAAACATAATAAAATTATTCTCACGACGTTTCCTCACCTGAGGACGGCTGCTTGCGTTGTGGCCGAAACGTCGTGAGAATAATTTTATTATGTTTTATTTTTATTATTTTATTACGTCCCTTCTACGTGACTTTACCGAAAGAACCAAGAAGATGAATCCCTGCAGTCACGAAAGCTCTAAATCGAAAGTACAAGGAAGTTGTTTTTTTGTACATTAATCAACACAGTCATTATCCAAGCCCACGTCGCATATTGGAATCTTCATAACGTACTACAATACTGAGATTCATAATTTATACTCGTCAAAAGGTACGCACGAGAAACTAAAAAAAAAGAATTAATGGCAGGGGCTTTCGCAAAGTTAAACAGCAACGGCAAATACTTCATCAGCGCCCATAAATCATAGACCAACGAGCAGCTTGCGGCGCGCTGCGCTGCAATAACGAGCCCAAGTCACTAATTACGCGGTAAATCTCCAGGAGCATTCATTTGTAACAAGTTCCTGCCCAATTAGGCATCGTTCATCTTACGCGAAGCCGACTGGAGTGGATGGTGGAGGCGTTCGCAAGTCCACATTTGGAGCAACGCTGATGGCATTACACCTGCCAGGCCCTCCCGCAGTGAATCAGCGTAACAGGACACGAGTGAAATAAAAAGTTATCTCCATTGCACCGGACCTGCTGTTGCAGTTTAGAGTTGTCGAGACCCCGAGGGGGAGTGTGGCCGGCGTGATTAACTTAGCAACATCCTGGACACCTTTGTCTTATCTTATTTAATATTTATAGAGCGCCTTTCGCTTAAGCCGATTAAAATAGTTACCAAAAAATATACAACGCAATACAATGAAAAAAAATAAGCTCGTTGATGGCAGGGGCGTGCAAGGGCTGAGGAATGAGTGACCGGAAAGGAGCGGAGGGACGACGAGAGGGCAGAGGAAGTGAAGGGGCAATGGAGTAGAAGTGAGCTTGAAGAGAGGAACGCGAAGGGGTAAAGCTGGAGAACGAGAGAGAGCGAGAGCGAGAAAGTGAGCGAGAGAGTGAGCGAGAGGTGGGGGTTTAACATAAAGCTAAGTTTAAAAATGTAAAAAACAAATTACGAAATGATGAACGAAGCAAAGCGCCGAATACACCGAGCATCTTCTTGTTTCCACTGATCGTAAAAAAAGAGGGAGGGGGAGGGAGGAAGGGAGGGGGGGAGGGAGGAAGGGAGGGGGAAGGGAGGGAGGGGAGGGATTGGAGGGATTGGAGGGAGGGGAGGGGGGAGGAGAGGGGGGAGGGAGGGAGGGAGGGGAGGGGAGGAGATTTGCGTGAATCGTAGGAGCCAGATGAGAACCCTCCATTGAGCACCGGCGTTGTTTGGGTGCACCACCGTGCGTGGCGTGCGCGGAAGGAGACACACCGACGTCCGCGTTGTCGCACGCGGTGCGTGGGTGAAGCCGAGACGCGGTCACAATCCGTCCCCGCTCACGCTCGCACGCTGCCCACATTGTGACAGAATTAGTGAATTTGCAGAGGAGGCCATCACTCGGTTAAAATCATCAGACGGTGGATACAGCTGAGCGCGGGGTGGCAACTCAACGTTGGAGTTCCATCTTTCAATACACATAAAGGCTCATAACCTCCGTACGTGTCCAACATGCGAAAGCCACTACACGTATTGAAATGTTATTTGAGGATAACTGTTGATTACGATTGTTGTTGATTATGATGACAATGATAACTGAATGGATGGTTCAATGGTGATGAAATTATTGATGACTGCTGACGATGATGATAATGTATGGATTGGGATATTGTGGTGGTTGTGGTGGTAATCATGATTGGTTGTTAGTAATGACAGGGACGGCAACTACAATGATTGCTTCATCAGATGGCGATTGGGCAATACTTGAATAGCTCTTGATAAGCAGGATCGATGGATGGATGGATAGATGGAGGTGCTGTTGGTGATGATAATGATGATGCCATCAATGCCATTGACTCCCAATGAAAATCTCGACAAAACTTAATAATGCGTGACTATAAGAAATGGACCCAGGTCTCCATTGCATATTTAACTCATCCGCCGTGCACTCTCCTACGGTTGAAACAAAGAAAACCAAACTTAATAAAGTAAAATGCTCCTGCCAGTTTCCCCCGCTCAAACCCTTCGCAGCAACAGATCTCTCTCTCTCGTCTTTTTAGGAAAGCGGTTTTAGAGCGGACACTGCCTCCTCTGGCTCGGAAAATTGGCTGGTGACTTCAACGTACGTCAACGTTGGGAGAAAAAAAACATCTAGCGGTGTTTTACTCCACCATAATAAGGCATACATTAAAACGCGGCCCCGAAACTAAAAGCTATCGAGTGGCACTGCCAGAGTAAACAGTGGAAGACTGGCCAAGAGACCAGTGTGCGTGGCAGAGAAAACCACACTTCGTTTAATTAACTTAGCGGCCACGCCAAGAGCTGGCATAAAGAACGAGAAAAAAAAATCCCAAGATGGATCAGACCTCCATAATTCTAACGGTCACGACTTCATGACTTTATTTAGTGAAGGGAAATGCACGTGCGAATCGATGTGAAGTCCCCACTGCTTCGGATCCACTATAACTGCGTAGTTTAACACGTAGGCTTTCGCGACCAATATTATTCGTAATAAAGTTTTTGGGTTAGATCGCGTTATTTATAAATGTGTCGTAACCCTCCACCGCCCGACACGGCCAATCAGCAAAAGACAAATTAGTTCACTACTTTAGCCCACCGGTGTGTTGAAGAGTGAATCCACAATATTGACAGTTTTGGGTATGTTTATTATGAATGTAACTGCGCAGTTAACAGCCACGGATGGTCTGTCTACGGAGCTTGTACGAGCAAGAGCGTGGCTCCCGCCACCGGAATGTGGAGTTTCCTCGACTGGGCCAATTGTATTCACGTCGCGAGATGAAATGAATGTCTCTTCTGGAGCTGTTGCCGTCATCAGAGCCTCGATCGTGAATAACAAGACGCTGCATCGTGGGACCTCCTTTTCCAGCAACAAAACGATATCGTGACCAGAAAAAAGAGGAAAACCTATTCTCATACAAGAAGCCGGCTCGTCAGCGTGCAACGCAATATAAATATACACTTCACCCTTGTTCACATGGGGAGAACTGTTCGATATGGCAAACAGCCAACACGCCCGATGCTAACGCGCCCGAGTTACTTAACACACACATTTATATAAATCGTGTACATATGCATAAGCCACTCGGACATTTAACCAAATCACTCAAATAGAACAACAACAACAACAACTGACTGTCATGGCCACTGTCACGTTGCAGAGAACAACCAGGCATAGATAAATGTTCTTCACATTGCTAACCGATGGCAATTCATCATCCTTGTTTGTATGGTTTTGTTATAATGCCCATCTGCTGTACCCTTGCCAGCACCTGCGCCCTTGTGTTCTCGCTACGGTCGCACGAACGGGTCGCCCTTCGGCACGAGGTTTGTTCCACGTCGGCGGACGTCGTTCAGAGTCCCCGTCCTGCACGGCTCTACGTGGCCCGGGACCAGTGTTTCGCAAATCAACGCCACCCCCCCATCCCGCAGCGGTGATAAGGTGCTGTAGGTGTATTCATATTCTTGGTTCTTTCGGTAAAGTCACGTAAAAATCTAAATGTTTAAATTCATAACAAATAATAAGATACAATTAAAATAATACATCTTCTTGGTTCTTTCGGTAAAGTCACGTAGAAGGGAAATAATAAAATAATAATAATAAAACATAATAAAATTATTCTCACGACACTGTCTTTCCGACAGCCCTGTTCTTCACCTAAGGACGGCTGCTTGCGTTGTGGCCGAAACGTCGTGAGAATTATTTTTATTATGTTTTATTTGTATTATTTTATTACTTCCCTTCTACGTGACTTTACCGAAAGAACCAAGAAGATGAATCCCTGCAGTCACGAAAGCTTTCAATCGAAATTTTAAATAATACAATAAAATGTCATAAATTGAAAATGATAAAAGCTGTCGAGAACTACGTCTGTGACTCTCGTCAGTAGCACCGTTTACCCCAGGATTTGTTGTTCTTGTGCACGGTCGAGAGAGGGCTAATGGCCAGGCAAGGCACCAGGGACACGTGGCTATTGATGATGAGCTCCGTGTGGCCACTCAATCACCGGTGACATCACAACGTGACGACGGTCTGTCTACTCTGACATCAGGCCCAGTGTACTGACCCATTACACAGCGGCTGACACCCACCACCCCACTTGAAATATGTATTTATGCATTGCTTTGTCTTGCTTCGCCACGGACGTATAAAAAAAGAAGTATACTGGCATTCACGGGAGATTTGAATCCTGCTTCGAGTGTGGCAGAGCCAGGGAGGATTACGGCTCGCAAGAGAGACACACTTGCCGTGCAGTGTGCGCGTGTGGCGATGTAACGTTTGCTTTAAGTAATGCACCACACCTCTCAGACTGCTCAATGCAAAGACGGGGCATTTCAGGTCATAAATATCAAACATGGAAGAGGTTTGCCCCCCCTCCCCCCAATGTTGAAATAAAAAATGTTTACGATTATTTTATTTGTCAAGCATGGACCCGACTTACTATATATGTGCCTTTCTAAGTCACATGTGACCGCTCATATTCTATATATTAAACCACTGCATTAAATGGTAGCATCATTTCCCCACTGTCTATCAGCTTCAGTGCGGCACGCTTCTAAAAAGCAACAGATGATCCGAGTTCCTGAAGATATGCTGCCATTTCCGCACCTCCGATTAGGACGGCTGACTACGTACGGTGCGAAAGAAGTTCTACATACCAGCATTGAGCACCCTTCAAAAACCCCACTACGAGAAATAATATTGCGAGCATTGGCATAGGCCCCTTAAAAATGAAACCAATCTCAAGTCAGCTCTCGTAAACGTACAGAGAAGCCTTCTTTATTTTACTAAAAAATCGCTGTGAAATTACATTTTCGATCTCAAACAGACTTCAATTGTTGTCTCTAGTCAGGCATCGACAAAATGAACCCAGGGCCCAGCTTTGTTGTCGCAGCCCGACCATCGCTGGAATAAGCGAAATGAAAACGATTGATTAATGTATCGCAGGTCTCGGGGGGAGAAAAGAAAAACGCAGCAGCTGCTGTCGCCCGACGCCACTGAACTCATTGATTGCTCGAGAGATTGAAGGCGTTTTGAATGTTTTTGGCTGAGAAGACGTGGGAGTGACCGCGTTTTGAAAATGACCTGTTAATGAGTTGAAGGCTCAATAAAATGTCTTTCTGTCTAGACTGCATAATGTGGCGGCTGATTGGATTCTGCGGTTGCCCATCTACAATACCTGCACAATGGAGTGGTTTTTTTGGGTTAGATTGCGTAAATATATGTCGTTAACCCCGTCAAAAGCTGCCTTGAATCCGGAGGAGATGATACCACGGGTAGACAAACATTCGTGCGTAACGTCGGCCGTGAATAATCCCCGAAATTCCAACCGCCCACGATTGGGACCGAGCCCGACTCCCGTGTCTACTTAAAAATGTCATCTCATTTGCAGTGGGATAAATGGGGGGGGGGGGGGGGGGGGTGGGGGCGGGAATTGCTTCTGAAATGTCAAATATTGAATGGCGTCTAAATTCCACTCTCCACACGCCGTGTCCTTTACCGGTGGCGAAAAGGAACGGTGTGGGAAGACAGTTTTATTTGGGGAAAGTGTTCCGCAAGAAGATAAGACGCCTAATCGAGGATCCGTGACTGATGTCACCTCTGTGGACTGAATTGACATGCGTCGTGTTTGATCACGTATTTTTAGAGCTTATTAATCGATTAGTTTTTACTCATCAGAATAGCTGTGCGCTCGAGGTGTGCCGATGCGACTGATGGATTGATATCGACTCGTGAGCTCACCAAGCGCACATCAAGTCGCGCGTGTTATTTCGGCTTGCACGCGTCCTCGTAATTGTTAACACGTGACCTTGCAAGACGCGGGCTGACCTCTGCATTAACCCCAATGTAAAAAAAAAATTCAATTCTCAAATCCACCATTTGGCACCCGTTTGACAGCACAGACAGTTGTTCAGCTATTTTATCTACAATTCAGTGTTTTCTCAGAAACGCGGGGGTTTCCTCCAGGGATTCCAGTTTCCTTCCACACACAAATGCTCAATAAGAAATCAATAAAACTTACCGAGTCGGATTTTTCCTAAAGGAAGCACCGAGACTTGCTGCTCATGACCATGATTTACCCAGGACAATCTCACCAAGTCTCAGTCCAAGCCTCCAGCTTCTGGTATTTCCTAACACCCCCTTTTTATATTCTTTGGTTCTTTCGGTAAAGTCACGTAGATATAAAATAAAAATGAAATACAATTAAATTTTAAAAATGAAATTAAAAATAAAAGCAAAAAACCCACGACGTTTCGATCTCAACACAAGCGGTCTTCATCAGGCGGAGAGAAAAGAGGGTGAAAGCCTCCAAATGCAACTGCTTATAAGGGATTCCAAAGTCGTGAGTGGGCGGGGTACGAGAGTTGCGAGGCAGCAGCAAAGAAAAGCTGTGCGGCGTAGACAGCATGGGCGGGGCAGCCAGTGCCGATGTCGGAGTAAAGCGCGAGACAGGTGGAGCTGAAGTCGAGGGGCGCAGTCCAAGTGTGTTAGACAATGGGGGGAGGAAGGGGGTAGAGATAGGGGGAGAGGGGGGGGGGTAGAGATAGGGGGAGAGAGGGGGGGGTAGAGATGGGGGGGGGGGGGGCATTGCACCTCGCTACACACATCCACATTGCTGACGGGAGATGTTGACAAGAAAACACAAATGAAGTCGTGACCCAAAGTGGTCGATGGCATCTTTTATAACCGTCGTCTTGGTTGAAATTGTGTCTGTATATATGAATGACTTTGTGGACGAATCTTTGTTGATAGCCAGTCGGCTACCTGCTTAGCTTTTGCGAACTGATGGGATCGGGCACATTCAGGGACATGTGGTCATATAATACGCAGATCAACCGGGCTGTGTCCGATCCGTCAGAACTCAACATCTAAGTAGTGTCGAGTCTGGATAAGGGCTTGGACGGGGGACCACAAGTGCACAAAAATACGGGTGTTTTCGGCTTTGTGGGCAACAGAGGGTAATGCAGCAACATCTAATGTTGTTCTGCGCTCCCCTCCCACCGTGACCAAACCCGCACTGACCAGCGTGGTGAAGTATGTGCACCATTGTTCTCTTTTAGCCCCGCTCCCGAGGACCATCAAGGCCACCCCCCTGGCTACCATATTCAGACAAGCCCCCCCTCCCCCCCTTAACTTGTATTTAAGAGCTTGTTTCTTGGAATCTCTGGCTCACTTGATACAGTAAATTTAGCTGTGACGGTCCCACCTGATGACGGAGACTTGTGTTGCCTCCGAAACGTCGTGATTTTTTTTATTATTTCTATTATTTATTATTTATTTTATTTCTTACTTACGTGACTTTACCGAAAAAACCTAAGAGTAAGAGTATGTGGTGAAGTATGGTGCAGTATGGTGAAATATCCCTCGTGGGCTCGCATGGCGACGGAATGCCCTCATCCAGCAGTAGATTGTCAAGCGGGCTGCACGTGCACGACTACGCACAAATAGCAGATCACATTCACGTGAATTCAAAGGAGAATAACATTCGGTGCTGTGTGAAATAAACATCGCATGAATCACCGTTATTTGTTTCGCCTTTTAGGACCTCCACAATAGCGCTTATAAACAGCATAAAGCATAGCCTTAGTCTGTAGATAATTACTGTCTGTTCAACGAGCGTATGAAAACTAACGCGATCATATTCGGCATTTACCCATAACATTGGTTTTGGTAATTTTACAATCGTGAATTTCTTTGGGGCCAGGTTGCCATGGCAGGATTGGATGAGCAGCGATTGTGCGGTGCGGATTAGTTACAGTTGGAGTTCATTAAGGAGTCGTTTACCAGAAACACTAACACACGAACAAAGACACAGGTCCCCCGTATAGCCTTAACATATTGTAGGGGCAAGTGCTGTTAGCGAGCACCAATGAAGGACGGCACACGTAGGGGGGAGGTGGCCAGCACCACGCCCGGCCGCCTTTGTCTCCCCAGTGTCAATGTTAAGACATCACACGAGGCACTCATTTGAGGCCGAGTCGAACTAGGGGAGGCCCAGGACCGGTTCAGATAATCGTCACCGGCGTTGATTGTGAGCGGGAATCGAACTCGGCTCTCCGGTATCATAGAGCAGCGCTGCTACACTAAAAAACAACCCCCCCCCTCCACCCCTGTATAGCCTTAAGAGGCTGTTGGGGCAAGCAATGTTAGTGCGCACACAAGGGGGTCGTTGGCCAGCCTAATGCCCGGCCGCCTTTGTCTCCCTCGTGGCATGTTCACACACCGCACCAGGCACTCATTTGAGACTGAGTCGACCTCGATATGCGCATACGCGCGCGCCTCGCACACGTTGCCGAGGGCGAGGCAAGGGCTTCCGTTGTGCTTTGGGGATGCATCAGCAGTTGGAGGTCATAAACAAAAGAAATCACCTCTCGCATTGACCACACGCTTAACCCCCCTCCCTTGCCACCCAATCAGCGTTAATAAACATTCTAATGAATCGTTCAGTGTCGGCTTAAAATGACGCCTTCATTTTGTCGGCAGCTTTGCGTAGCCCCGAAAGGTCATGACGCTCGCCACTGAGCCGGCTAGTGAGGAACCCATGGGTTGGACTCCCTCTAAAGGCCTCCGATAGTTTCCATCGGATGTCACCCAAGTGTGCCACCTGCTGTGCGGTGGATTGGAAATGCCCAGAGGTTTCATTCGATTCAGATAGTCAAGAGTTCAAATGTACTCAATTTATTCACGTATGTATATTTTTGTACATTGCATCGCAGATATGCGATGATTTGCAAATGAAATACAATTGTTCGTTGTGTTAATTTCTTCACGATTTCTTTTCGTTCAATTGAGCTATCACCGAGCAGTGCAACTCCCCTGCGTTGGAGAAGAATTTCGATTTAAAGCTTTCGTGACTGCAGGGATTCATCTTCTTGGTTCTTTCGGTAAAGTCACGTAGAAGGGAAGCAATAAAATAATAAAAATAAAACATAATAAAACAATTCTCATGACGTTTCGGCTACAACGCAAGCAGCCGTCTTCAGGTGAAGAATGAGACACTGCCAAGCTAGGAGCTTATATATAAGCTGAGTTGGAGGTGGAAGAAGAAGAGAGCCTTAACCAAAGAATGTGCATATCAAGAGGAATTTAGCATATTCATGGGAAATGCGTAGGAGGTGGGCGGGGGGGTTTCCTAAAATGACTTTGAAACCCCCCCCGCCCACCTCCTACGCATTTCCCATGAATATGCTAAATTCCTCTTGATATGCACATTCTTTTGTTAAGGCTCTCTTCTTCTTCCACCTCCAACTCAGCTTATATATAAGCTCCTAGCTTGGCAGTGTCTCATTCTTCACCTGAAGACGGCTGCTTGCGTTGTAGCCGAAACGTCGTGAGAATTGTTTTATTATGTTTTATTTGTATTATTTCATTACTTCCCTTCTACGTGACTTTACCGAAAGAACCAAGAAGTTGGAGAAGAACTTGACGTTTTAAAAAAATTATAATTCACACACATTGGGGCAGCACAAAATTATAATTCACACACATTGGGGCAGCACCTCTCCACCCACCCCGCTCAAGAGAGGAACGTTCGTCACGTGACAGCATCATTCAATTGTCAGAGCTGGAAGTGGCCAGATCGAGTGCAGAACCACATTTAATGCGATGGGTTTTTTCGTTGTTGCGCTGTTACTGTTCACCAGGCGGAGGCTGTGAAGGCGCTCGACTCGAGAACCAAGTATACAGCACAGGTGGCTGAAAGCTGGATTTAAAAGCCAGGGATCTCGGTCAGCGGTGCTGACACGGCGAGGGCTCTGACCTCTGACCCATCTTGCCACCTCCGACCAAAAATCCCCCGTACACTTATGCTCACGATACGCGCATGTAAACAATATGCAAATGTTACCGTTAAAAGGTAAAAAAACACGTGAGATAGACAACACAAATGGGACTACAAATGAAGCTAAACAATTATAATAATTGATTCGTGAATTTAATTATGACTCCGCGTTGAGAAAGTTCACGTCTCATGGTGGGAGAGAGGCAGAGGGGGAGCGATTTTATATCATTTTGCATACAATGTTAAATTTCTTTCCAATGAAATATATCATCATTATTACCCGCTCACATACACGGGTTTTCTCCAGAATCCCCAATTTCCTTCCACACAAAAGCCAAACACTTCCTCAGGGAATATGCCAAACATCACATGCAGAACTCAGGCCGAGAATGATCTTGAGACTCTCTTCCCGCTGTAAATGATCGGCATTATTTTTAAGTTCCCGCAGTAATTAAATGCGAGCGTCCTTCATTATGTCTGTCACTGCACGCGCGCGCGCGCACGTGGCGACACGATTAATATTGCCGGACGTTTCTTTGTTGCACAAAACCGTGGTGGTATTCCTCTGTACGTTCATCTGTTCGTTGGCAACACTCTTAAGAAATACATTCGTCCTGACAAAGCTATCAATGTTGTTTGTGAAAGCGCAAACAAAAAAGCACCGATTGGATGGACGCGAAAGCCCAAGCCGATCGTGAAGCAAGCAGCAGGAACACAAAAAGCAACCCCGGGCCCAACCACACGTTTCAAAATATTTTTTTTAGGAAAAAACAGGAGGACCTGCAGAAAAATCCACACGACCACGGAGAGAGCATGAAAACTACAAATATACAGCATGTGCCAGGGCCGGGATTGAACCCACCGCCTTTCTGTATGGCAGGCGAGGCGGTTAACATCTCGCCACCATGGCAGCCCATGTAAATATCGCGAGTGAAATAATCAATTTTCAATAAATTGATGAATCGATGCTTCATTACAACCCGTTAACATATACGCTCCACATCATTACATGGAACGGAGTGGTGGCTGCCAGCCAAACGGTTTCCTCCTCGTAGACTCGAAGCCACGTGGTGGAAATTGTTCAAGCTGACGAGTTTAAAATACAAGCACCAAAAGGTTCACATTTTGTGCGGGGGGATACGGTGCAGAATAAAAACCGCGTGACTTTTCGACGAGACTGAAAAAAATAATCACTTGGGTTTTTAAGGCATAAATGAGTTTCCTATTGGCAGTGATATCCCGATTTACGTTTCTCTCCCTTCCATGTTGTTTCGCAAATACGTCGTCACTTTATTATGAACATCACTACGCCGATTAGCGTCGCCTCAAGCCACAGTCACGTCGCCGACAGCATCGTCGTCGTAAGTCCTTTCTTGTTATCCGTCGCCTATCGGCCTTCGCCTCCACCACCTTCCCTGTGAATTGCTTCGATTGACGTCGTTTCGATATATTCTTCGTCGCACCTTTCAGGAACGCATCCCCGACGTAAACCGGGTTATTGCTGTGCATATGGACACATGCAATTGCGTGCGATTTTATTTGTAAAGAAGACAGTATTTTTTTCTGGACCGGAATGGTAAGCATTGTACACGATTGTGATATTATTATCAAACGCATCACTCATTCGCTTCTGCTAAAACCACCTCACCTCCCCCAGCCGTCCATGCTGTCGACTCCATTGACTCTGCTCAATTACAAGCTCAAATCTTTTTCTCTTTACCTTTTCCTCCGGTCGACTTTTTGCTCTCTATAAAATGAATATACACACACGCCGTTCCTGTACAGCGTCTTAAAAAACAGGCGGTTGTGGTTTGATTTTCGATGATGCGTAAATCAATATCGCTACGTTACGATAGCCTCTGCATTGCTGCGCGTTCATCCGAGCAAAAGTCTCACCAGCAAGGGGTAACAGTCGGTTATTTACACCCGAATCATCCCCATCCTGGCCCAACATTCAAGCAATCAGTCGGGTGCAAGCATAGACACATCATTGTAATGAGGTGCCATTAGTGAGCGTCTTTTACGAGTGCGGTGACACACGAGGGGTGGTGCGACCAACACCTGGCCGTCTGTGTCACGAGCTACTCATTTGAGGCCGAGTCGACCCAGAGGGGGCCCGGGAGAGATTAGAATACCCACTCGCTGCTGGTGTGCACAGCCAGGAACAACAACAACAAAGACCATTCAGGTTATCGGGATTGTAACGATGCATGAGCCGCTTTGTCACTGCTTCTCCTTCCCAACAAACATTGACAAAGATCCCCCGTGCAGCCTTGATAGACGAGTGGGGAAAGTGTCGTCACTGAGCACCTACGAAGGCTGGTACGGCACACGAGGATGTGCTGATGTTTACACGTAGTACCAGGTACTCATTTGATGCCGAGTCAACCTAGGAGAGGCCCAAGACCGGTTCAAATCATTTGTCACTGACGTTAGCCGCGAGCGCAAATCGAGCTCGGGCGGCAGCGCAATTGCGCTAACCACTGCGCCACCGCTCCCCGCACGCACACGGGCACTCTTTCACAATGTGTCCATTCAAGCATTCCTAATAGGTGAACAGAATTACATAATTAGATTGGTGATTAAATATACGAGAAAATGTTTACCGTCTTATATAATGGAAGCATTATATTGATATTTAGTAAGATGTTCCTTGCAAAGTTGCATACACAAATCCACCGTCACCATTGTTATCATCATCATCCATGATCTATCAACTGCTGGATGGAGGCCTAAGAAAGCTTTCGCCATCTCTCAGTCTCGTCCAATGCAATCCGGCTCCTGTACACGAGCTGATCTTGTTGCGCTGCCCCGTCTCCCCAGTGGACGGGAACTTCGGGAGTGTTCCGGGAGGGGTTCTGACGTTGACTCTCACGCACCCCCTTTGGATCAGTTTAATAATTTTTGTTGTTAAACACAGTACAGCCCCCCCCCCCAATGCATGTGTTGGTGAATGTGTTTTTTCTTCTTCAGTTTTTGACAAACGATGAGCCCATGTAATTTTGTCTGAAGCAAAGTTGCACACCATTGGTACCTCATTTGCCAGTAAAAAACACGATAATTGTTTTTTTACCCTTTTATCTGGCAACAAAACTGACACCTTTTTTACGAGGAGTCATTTTTGCATAGACCACAATACCTGCAGTCTTTTGGCGTAATCTGGTCCAACCCATGTGAGACTAGGCTCTAAGGAAAGCTGTCTCGGGTGTGGACCAATCAACTTCAAGGACAGTGCATACATTATCAGAGTTATGTTTTTTGTTTGCATTCTGACCGCAGGTATTGTGGTCTATGCAAACATGACTCCTCGTAAAAAAGGTGTCAGTTTTGTTGCCAGATAAAAGGGTAAAAAAACAATTATCAAAGTTGCACACTTCGTATTACATGTTTAATTAATTACCCCCCCGTCCCCCCACGATTAGCACGGTTGGCTACGTACGGTGCGAAAGAAGTGCAACATACCGATTGTGAGCACATTGTTTTTTGACATCGGAGTGAATGTCGTGGTCGTTATAGGCCGCAGGTGTAATCCTTGTGCAAACAACAACACATCCCACACAGTCTACAAAACCCCACACCGTGTACAAATCCACACATATAAATTCTGGCATACTCAATGTAACGGACTGTGACTGATAATAAAGAGCGGACGAATCATTGCCGCTCTACGTTGCATCATATCAAGAGCTGCAAAGACACGTGTCTCTGGGCATGGCCACTGGGCACCGCAATTTGTTCAGTTGTGCTCGCCGCTCCCTACGCCTGGAATGAATCACATCCGATCATAGCAGGGCAAGACGCGGTGGACAATTAACCGAAAATGCCACAGTGCGACCACTGCCACCAATTCTCGCACCACGGGGCGGCAACAGTGGGGCAATGCCAGCTTCCATCTTTCGCCCGGCAGCAGCGTTTCAGATCTTCACCGTGGGCCTCGCTCCTGAAGCCGTCCCACCGGCTCCCTCGCTCACCGCCGTCGAGTTGAACTCGGCGAACGTCGCTGGCTGATCAACCAGCCGCCAGACGGCGGAAACAAGAAGCGGGCGATGACAGATTCACACTCGGAGATCTCGGCAACAGCCTGGATTCCCGTTCCAAAGGGGGCCACAATTGCCGGTGTTAACTTGCCATGAGCGTCTGGGGGGTTCTGGTCTTTAACAAACCCCACCCACGCGCCCCCGTCGGCCAAACTCGACTCGATATCCATCACAGCGAGCGCAAAGTCCCCCCCCCACCCCCCCACGCGGGCACACGGGGATGAGCAATGAGGCCAAAGGCCACTTTTCAAATAAATTCCTTGCGCGCGAGCGCGGCGGCGGCGGCCCCAGCTGACTAATGATCTCCCGGCCGAGCCGCGGCCAAACAAAGCTGCTAAAATTAGGCTTTGTAATTGTAGGGCGCCGATGGACTGCGCGCGGCACGAGGGTTCTGCAGGGAGCAGAGATGCGGCGACCTCCGTCGCAGTGCGCCTTGAGATCGCGAAGGTGATCACGGTGCGTGGCACTCCGTCGTCTGTCCGCCGACGACGGACGATGGTCTCATCCGCGTGTCGTGTTGCTCGTGCAGGCTGTTAGGCCACACTTCACCGTGCTGGTCAGTGCGGGTTGATGGCGGTTCAGATATTGCTCGCCACTGAGAGCGTTAGGTCATGGCCGGGATTCAAACTCAGGCGACCAGGCCCATAATGCCGTGCGAGAGCCACCGCGTCACACCCCGTATACAATACGAGACACACGGCCGCTGATAAATAGGATGCACGACGGACATCGGTTGGGAAAGTGGCACTGGCGAGCACTAATTCAGGGTGGTATGGCACTTGAGAATGTGGTTTCGGCATGACCACACACACACGTCTACCTTGTGCATATTCAGGTCAAGTTGACCTAAGCGAGGCCCACGCCAGATGCAGACACACCGGTTATTCTCACGTGCGCTGTGGCCTGGGATGAAATCTCAGCAGGTCGCTGGGATTCTAATACGGTGCGCTAACAGCTATATATATAGCACACATATAGTACAAAGACAAAGATCCCCCATGTATCCTTAACAGACTGTAGGGGCAAGTGCTGTTAGCGAGCACCTTTGAAGGCCGGCACGGCATACGAGGGGGTGGGTGGCCAACACCACGCCCGGCCGCCTTTGTCTCCCCAGTGGCAATGTTTACACATCGCACCAGGTGCTCATTTGAGGCTGAGTCGACCTAGGGGAGGCCCAGGACCGGTTCAGAAAATCGTCACTGATGTTGGCCGTGAGCGGGAATCGAGCCTGGGTCGCCGGGTTTGCAGCGCAGCGCGCTAACCGCTACACTACCGCTCCCCATATACATATCAGTACGTACACACACACATACACATGCATCGGTTCCTGTATATGCTCCTTTCTCAAAATTCTTGGCTCCGATTGACAAGTCCTGAGGGTTGCTAATGGGACCCAAGTGGCTCACGCCTCTCTTCTAGAATGGGCTGGAGGCCAAAGACTACGATGTTTTATTTTAATGGGGCGAAAGCCCTCTCTAATTGAGGCACACGCCTTGCACTTGCTGTACTATTGGCGAAGCACGGGACGTGTGCTTTGCGTGCGTGCGCAACAAAGGTTACCCCACTGTGTCTGAGTGATGGTCATGCATCACTTGGAATGTACACAGCTCCCAGTTAAGCTTCGCTCAACAAAATTTGTGGTCAACCCCGACTGCTTGCATTTGAGTAGAATCGAAAATAGGAGCAAGTTCAAAGAAACCTGTCTGGAGTCGTCTCGGCGCGTCATCGTCATCTTCAGTCCTCACTTTGAGGTCGGTGCTCCCTGCGGAGAGGCTATACCCCACGACCGCGGTAAGACGGAATCTCTCCCCTCTGGCTCGCTGGCTCTATTGGTTTGTTTGGGCAGGGAGACAAATTTGACTTGAATCTGTGTACCACATGGGGCAATGTGTGCAGATGGGAGAAAACAAAATATGCAGATACTTTTTAATGCGAGAGAGAAAATCGCCACGTGCTTCGTCAAAAGTGGATTGCTATGGCCGTGAAATTATTTCATGCACTTTTAGTGGTGCACAGCAGGGTGTATCCAAAACGTGCAATTGTAAATAAATAAATAAAATAATTTATGCCTTCCCCAATATTTGGCAATTGGGCGACTGACGTCAAACAGAGCCAAACGCTCTTTTCTATATTTGGACCACTCACGTGCACGTGTCGTCAACAGCCCTGCAACTAGACACACGCATTCAAGGTGACAACATCCTCACTCAACTGAACCATTTCAACGTAACGCACTCCAACGGCCTTTGTGCCTCAGGGGGGAATGCCACATTGACCGTGGTGGATACGAGTCTCGTTCCTCCGCAGCACCGACTTACTGTCATCGTATCTACGCAGCCAAACATCAGACGCGTACGAAAATCCAGACACGCCCCGCTAATCTCACAACGGCGAGCATGTGAATGCTTGTTAATGCCACGCAGAATGTGCTTGAGCGAGCGAGCCTATTTGTTGATTAAGCAGTCGAGTGACTCACCACCCCCTCCGCCACACACTCATCCTCCTCCTCGCACTCTCTCTCTCTCTGAATTAGAAATAAGCCCCGTGTGTTGTGGATGAAAGCGGATAAAACCTTGGCTGTTGCCCGGCGTAGCAGGAGCAGCAAGCGAGCCAAAGAGAGGTGAACCCAAAACCCCCGCCCTGTTCATTACGCCGCTCCACGGCACGCGCCTCATTACGCCGCGAGCCGCCACCCCGCGGAGCTGTGGTTTAGCGAAGGGTTCATATTCTTAGGTTTTTTCGGTAAAGTCACGTAGGTAAAAAATTAAAATTTATAAAAGTAAAATAAAAATAAAATAAAAATCACAACGTTTTATTTTAATTTTACTTTTATCAATTTGTATTTTTTTACCTACGTGACTTTACCGAAAAAACCTAAGAATATGAATCCTTGCAGTCACGAAAGCTTCAAATCTAGAAGTTTAGCGAAGGGACCTGAGCTCATTCGGCTCGCGTCCCCTATCCCCGTCGGCCAAAACCTCCCGTCGTGATACAAATGCCTCGGACGGATTTCCCCACAGAGCCGTTGTTGCTCGCACAATGAAGGCCTCCGTATGTGCATGTGTATAGAGAGGATAATGACGAGAGAAATGGTGAGAAGCCTGCACATCAATAGCAAATGCCACGTGCTTTTATCCTAAGTTATTTCTTAGCCCGGGGACCTGTGAGCCACAGCGGTTAGGGATAGTGACGCAGACAGATTTAAGAAATGCACACACATATTGGGCTGTTTGTTGGCAAGGAGTTGGTAAAAGAAAGTGGTGATTCATGAACCCATCTGTACGGACCTTTGATTGATATCCCCGTCATGTGCATGTGGGGTTTTTTTTTCTTGCGTAGTAGGATGCGTAGTGGGATTCGGCCAAACACACAAAGTAGCAACCTCCTGCAGAAGAGTAATTGAGACTCAAGTGAGACTTTCCACGACACCTAACTTAGTGCAACTGTTGTTGTTGATAAATGATGGGTGGGAGACGGTCGCCTCCTCGCGGTGTAAATAAACACAACTAATGCCTTGGCGAGGCGGACGCCATTAATTTGAATTCAGATATTTGTTCGGGAGCATTTGCTACGCACGATAATTTAAATGGAAAATAATAATCACTGCCTGTCAGAACCAACAGCATGTGTCTCGACGGTATATCAAAGCGGGAATTAGAATAACGGGACCCGGCCACAACTGAAAATTACCTGGTTGTTTACAATTCACGGTTCGGTGCCGCCTAATAATCATCCTGCTCCCTTTACATGTGTAGTGTCTTCAAAAACTACTCACACTGACACGTTGTAACAAGTCACCTGCTTTCACTTTATTGACCTATTCTCGCACCAGTTGTAGGCACCCGCAGAACTATCTGTACGGTCACTTAGATTTAACGTCTTCCCATTCGTATCTATGCTACACCTCGCTTATCCTGCCCTTGGCAGCTCTGCTCTCAGCGACTCCGCACACAGCGTCTCCGCACACAGCGTCTCCACACACAGCGTCTCCACACTCAGCGTCTCCACACACAGCGTTTACCCACACAACGACTCCGCACACAGCGACTCCCCACACAGCATCTCCACACACAACGTCTCCGCACACAGCGTCTCTACACACAGCGTCTCCACACACAGCGTCTTCACACACAGCGTCTCCACACACAGCGTCTCCACACACAGCGTTTACCCACACAACGACTCCGCACACAGCGACTCCCCACACAGCATCTCCACACACAACGTCTCCGCACACAGCATCTCCCCACACAGCATCTCCACACACAGCGTCTTCGCTCACAGCGTCTCCCCACACAGCATCTCACACACAGCATCTCCCCACACAGCATCTCCACACACAGCGTCTCCACACACAGCATCTCCCCACACAGCATCTCCACACACAGCGTCTCCGCACTCAGCGTCTCCACACACAGCGTCTCCACACACAGCGTCTCCGCACACAACGTCTCTACACACAGCGTCTCCACACACAGCGTCTCCACACACAGCGTCTCCACACACAGCATCTCCCCACACAGCATCTCCACACACAGCGTCTCCGCACTCAGCGTCTCCACACACAGCGTCTCCACACACAGCGTCTCCGCACTCAGTGTCTCCACACACAGCGTCTCCGCACTCAGCGTCTCCACACACAGCGTCTCCACACACAGCGTCTCTGCACTCAGCGTCTCCACACACAGCGTCTCCACACACAGCGTCTCCACACACAGCGTCTCCACACACAGCGTCTCCGCACTCAGCGTCTCCGCACTCAGCGTCTCCACACACAGCGTCTCCACACACAGCGTCTCCGCACTCAGCGTCTCCACACACAGCGTCTCCGCACTCAGCGTCTCCACACACAGCGTGTCCACACACAGCGTCTCTACACACAGCGTCTCACACACAGCGTCCCCCCACACAGCGTCTCCACACACAGCGTCTTCGCACACTGCGACTCTACATCTCCACCACTGCCGTCACCTACATTCCCTCAGACCCGCGTGAGGGTTGACGTCCCGTTGACGGCTGGAGCGACAGCGGCGAGATGTCTTCACTCTTGTCCCCGGCTACAACTCCCGACTCTCACACCCACTCCCGCTTATATCCTCCTGCTCATCACGAGCCCTCACGTTCTTCCACTTCAGCCACCGCTAGGCCGTCGCCAGCTGCCCCATTAATAACTGTTATCATCACCCATCATCTCCCGTCTCCTAGGCGCCAACCCCCGGTCACAGCGTAGCACCTGTTTGACCTCGACTGCACCCGCTTCTCCCCTTAATTAATGGCGGTGTGTCCGTGCAAACCTCACATTTGCAACGCGCGCACCAGTCTGCCCTCAGCTGCCCTCGGTCAACTGTGCGCACCGCATATTTCACTCATCTACACATGTACACTCACAGTTGTTTGGCAATCCACTGCTGGATGAGGGCCTCCCTCATGCCGTGTACGTAGTAGGGGTTATTTTACCATACTTCACCACGCAGGTGAGTGTGGGTTTCTGATGGTGGGTGAGCATGGTACGTAAGGTACCAGTGTAATCCAGCCCTGATCCTCGGAAGGAAAAAAAAGAGAGATGTGAGACTCGGCGAAGGCTTTCCGCAATAAATTAAAAAGATTTGAATGTCATTAACAACTAGAAAAAATAAACACACCAACGCACTGGAAAGTAATGAGCCGTGAGCAATTGCATTTCTTTAAATGAAACGTACCTCCGAACAAAATGTTTTCCTGAGAAATTGCCAAAACGGTGCATGGAAATGTGGAGCTCAAACAGCCACACAACAAGGGCACTCCATCCATCGCGTGGGATCTTCACGCCGGGCTTTCTCAGCGACATCAAGAGAGAAGGAAATGGGAAGCCGGTCGGCCTCTCTCTAGGACGGTTTCGGGGCTTCATTTGACCAGGCGCTCTCGCACACCGCCGCCCCCATCCCCGGCTCAGTGAGTGGATCTCAAAAACTGGGAACCCAATTAAGGTTATTAA
Source organism: Lampetra planeri (assembly GCF_965212315.1). Taxonomy (NCBI): domain Eukaryota; kingdom Metazoa; phylum Chordata; class Hyperoartia; order Petromyzontiformes; family Petromyzontidae; genus Lampetra; species Lampetra planeri. The sequence continues at coordinate 21,711,812 of NC_136110.1, forward strand.
TGCAACGGTGTTAACGGCTGAACCCTGGGCAATAAAACCGCTTTCGTGGAAGATCCTTCTCATCCTGGCCATCTATTCCAAGGCCGCTGTGTAAATAGAGCTGGCCGTTCGCTCACGAGCGCGAATGCGAACGACGCGGTGAATTTGCACGGAGAGCCGAGTGCAGCGGCGTTGTTAGAATTCGCGAGGCATTCCGCTCGCCTCGTCGCAGTCCATAACCAAGCATCGTAAATGCAGTTTTTTTTACCACGTTTGCTCAACGCATTAACGAAGGCCACCGAAGACGAAAAATTCAAGCTGCTGGCAACAAGCAGAAGCACTGAAGGTGTAATCGATTAAAAGTTAAGAAGGAATTCACAGGTATCGCCACCTATTTTTTACGTACATTGGATTGAACAATATTTGGTTGTCGAAGGGGGCTTGTGCACCGGAAAACACTGTTTGGCCGTGCGTTAATATTGGGGCAGTGAGCGCCATTGATTCGTAAGGCCATGCCCAGTTGATGAGACGGCGAAATCAATTCTCGCTCAACGCGGCAATGCTTACGAAACAAACGCCACCAGGAACGTCCGTCTGGAAGATGGGAAGCCGACGAGCCAACGGAGTAGATTTTATTTACTCGAAGAAATGCAACAACCCCCAATGGTTCATTTTTCGTCCTTGAAACAATTTCGCTGAAGCAGCAGCAGCAGGAAAAAAAACCTCCATCGAACATTTTTGCCAGGGTTACTGGGACGTGGCGAGTCACCAAACGCCGTTGGTGGACTGTGCAGAGGTAGATGATGAATGCATGTGACAGCCGCTAGTGCAGGGTCACAGGCGGACTGTTCAGTGCAATGCCCTTGTATTTGTCTACGTTCAGTGTGCCCTCTGGTTTCCTCCTCATACACAAAACACTCAAGAGTGTTTTGTGTATGCAATGCATCGGAGCAGGAATTTCACTGAAGAACAGGGAGGTTAATTCAAAATTTTTTGCTTCCGAATTATATTCCGCTTGTGCTCTTGGTGTTAGTTTGTGACGCAGAGAAACTCTCCCATCGAGCAGCACTCAACCACCTCGCGTCAGAGCACGGCCAGTCGAATAAGTGACATTCATTCACGTAAAAGTTTTTCGGAAATATTCATAATATGTATCACAATCAAATGTGTCACTCCATCTCACTCGCGGAGGGGATAAAAGTACATACTTCCTCTTCTTGGTTCTTTCGGTAAAGTCACGTAGAAGGGAAATAATAAAATAATAAAAATAAAACATAATAAAATAATTCTCACGACGTTTCGGCCACAACGCAAGCAGTCGTCCTCAGGTGTGGCCGAAACGTCGTGAGAATTATTTTATTATGTTTTATTTTTATTATTTTATTATTTCCCTTCTACGTGACTTTACCGAAAGAACCAAGAAGATGAATCCCTGCAGTCACGAAAGCTTTAAATCGAAATACATACTTCCTGTGTATTTTGTTGGATAAAATGCATTTATAATGCAGTGGATAAGCTTAAGTGGAAACAAACTACGCGTGACAGATCCCATCCATGCAGAGACAATTGCAATTAATCAGTGCACCAACGGCAAATGCATAACAGCCACCTCAGAGTAACAACAGTTCCTTCTTGGGACATCAGAAACCTATTGATGAATTGTGATTACATTGAGCGACAGCAAGGGGGACACACGGGTTAGAGAGGTCACGCCGCCGTGCGGGTTTTAAAAAGGCATCATTCCAGCGAGTTCAGACAAGTCAGTGGGCTAGGGCAGAGCACGTCGCTCGGAGCGATGACGGCCGATTGCTCGAGAACAGTGACGGCGGAGTGGCGGCCGTGGAACGGAACCGGCGTGCGAGACGGGGGTGTTCACGCTCGCCAGTGGGAATCGTCGCTTTTCAGGAGATTGGCGTCGGCTTGCGAAGGCCTTCATCCAGCAGTGAACTGACCTCGGCCGATTATAACGAAGCGGGCTCGACTCGCGTGAACGACTATCTTTTTGAACAAAGGCGGATTGATTTCTCCCACTTCTTGGTGGAAACCAAGAGCGCAAAGGGCCTCACCCATCCACAAAAAGGGGCGATGCTTAAAAAGAGTATTGAGACTCGGTGAAGCTTTCCCGGTTAACTAAAGAAAGAATTATACTTTCTCGCGTGGATGTCGATTTCCTTGAACCCTATCTGCTATACAGGGGAAGGTATCCGTATTCTATCACTCCCTGGAGGTGCCCGATCAACGCTCCCGATAGAAAACAAAGAACAGTCTCTAGGAACGGCCGACGACCACGAGGCTGAAATGAGCTACCATGCAGAGGCAACGGACACTTTTGTCAATCGACGGTGCACGTTCCCATTGACCAATGAAAGGAATGCATTTTCATCACTGCCGCTTGTGAATTGTAGGATGTCTGATAAAGCCAGGTCACGGGGTACACCATTGGAGGATTCAATGAATCTCCTTGAATTATATGAATGTGAATGCGCCTTGACATGGGACATCTCTATTTCAGGCAAGGTCTGCCAATCTATATTCTAATCAGTGTCATTATTTCTGGACAGAAGATTGCAGCGGTATACTTAATTCACTGCTTGTTTTACAGCATCTCAATGTGTGCGGTTCAGTGAGCCCTCTAAGCCGAGTCAGCAAGGAATACCCACTCGTTTTTTCCTTGAGGTGGAGGCAACGATGCAGTGGTTAGCGCACAGCGCCATGAACCACACAAGCCGAGTTCAATTTCCAGCCATAGCTGCAGCGGTTGGCCACGTAGGGCGCGAAAGAAGTTCAACATAGGGTACATACATGGCTAACGCCGGTGAAGAATGATATCTAAGCCAGTCCTGGGCAGTTCTCCATTCACCAACCTGCACTGCCCAGCATGGTGATGATGTATCGTCAAAAAACCTCGTCCCCCTCCTCCACGACTCAAATAACCTCCCCAGTATTCCCACGATATACCCCCACCGCATTCGACCAGCCACATCGAATAATTGCGGTGAGCCCATCTATACTGCCCGGTGGAGGTCCAGAGGGCGAGAGGGTGATTTAAGAAGAACCCGCACCATTGTTTTCGACTGCCACCCCGGTTGGACGGGAGCCGGCCACCTCTGGGTTGGCAAGTCCCAGCGTGCCGCTAAAAAGAAAATGATGACACCACTGTGGCCGCATCTCATTTAAAACGGAGGGTGGAAAACAAGTTTTTATTTTGCTGTACGCGTTTGTTGTTGTTGTAGGAAGCCGCCTCTGCCGAGCTGGGAGTAGGTTTTAGCACGAAGTGAAATGTCACGAAGCCACCCTCCTGGCACACAACTCCCCACCCCCCCCACACATTTTGCTTTTTGTCGCGAATTGACCGTGAGAATCAAAAGGCTGCGCTGCTTCATCGAAATCCTCGCACAGCGTGGCGAGGAACACAGCACCAAGTTTATATTTTTCAATACCTATCACGGCCCTCCCGCTCGCGTGAAGCGGAAACACTAAACAGATTGCACATCTCAAACAGGCTGCAGTTCCGATTGTAAATAAAGAATGTCACTCGTTCGTTCACTCACTTGCAAACCCTGGGGGCCACTGAACCCAGGGTGTTCAATCACAAATGACCGAGGTGACTCAGCTCCAGGCAGTGGACAGCCCAGAGCCACCCAAGCACCACCTTTACGACGGAGGGCCGCTCTTAATTGGAGGAGGCGGCAGACACATTGATGGGGATTTAAATAAATAGATGAATAAACATAACAAACTGACAGGTCCCTGTGTAGACTGGCTCTACACATGGTTCGTCAAGGTCCACTAATTGCATCTGGCTTTTGCATGCCTAATCCAGCAGACTTGAGTGCAGATGCCCCACACCGCTGCTGGTGCAAAGAGGAGAAGCACTTCTGTGTTCAGAAGTGGGAAATGCTGTTTGGCCCACCCCCTTTGGAACGGGGGGGGGGGGGGGACAAAAATAACACTGGTCAACACACTTTTTCTGGCATAAGGTATTCCAACGGTTTTAAGGTAATTTTGGGGTGCTGATTCCAAATCTGGCATCAGTTTTTGTCTATCACATCAGGTTTTTGAGATATCAAATATTGCATTTTCAATAACAACTGCAGAAGAAAAATATTAAATAAATATGGATATCTACATAAAATGATATTATAAACACATTATCCTAAAAATACAGCACCATATTTTAACACTAAAGCAGTCACTGACTCGCAACAACCTGCAATCAAAAGTGACAGAGTTAATTTCGGGTAAAATCAATGAAAATGGGGTATGCCGATAGCATAAAAATTATGTGATAGAGCAAATCTGAGATCAGATTTGGAATCAGCACCCTGAAATGAGTCTAAAACAGCTGCAAAAGTCCAGGCCAGAAAAAAATGTTTTTTTTTGTTGACCAGTGTAATTAGCAACAACTTTACAAATATATATAGACAGACGACAGGCCACAGAAAATGCCCAAGGCTAAATTAAAGCAGCATCCTTGCGTGCGTCACCCCTGCTGTTTACTGCCGCGTGCGTCACAGCGGTGCCACCCGGTGCCCACCCACGTGAAGACGCGTCGGGCAGCGCGCCTCTCTGCCCGAATGAACGAGAGGAGGTTTGCAAAAATTAACCCGTAAAAACAAAGTTTTTCACTATAAATCCTTTATATGCGTGTTCAATGGGCCACAACCCAGCCCACATTGGTCTTTGAAACGGGCGGCTAGAGTCCTCTCGTCCTCTGGCTTGAGATGGCTGCCACCTATGGGTCAGATGATTGCCTGCCACCATTAAGCAATTGGTAATTAAATATAAATTTTTTTACCTAAAAAGTGTAAAATTTTGGACATTTTTTTTCACGAAAAGAAATTGTCACGCACAACGAGTCTGTGTGCAAAATGTCAGCTCGATTGTATCACGGGAAGTGGGTTAAAAAACGACCAAAAGATTTGCATGGTCGTAAGCGCGCAAGCAAGCAAGTGAACTTAATGTAAAGGATTTAAAACGACAAGCAGCCTGGGTGATCCGATTGCGGAGCCACACAGCGGTCGCCCTGTGGTTTGAATTTGGGGCATTCGGTGGCGCACGGTCGAACCGCGATCTCACACGTTTTCCGCGGCTGCACGGATAAAACCTCGCCGCGGCAAGTTTGGTTGCTTACTCTCCGATCAGCACGGTTGGCTGCGTACGGTGCGAAAGAAGTTCCACGAACTTTGACTGAGAATTAGATGCGATGAACAGGGCGTGTGCGAGGTGGGCCCCCCGCATGTGGATAGAGCCTCTTGGAGAAGTAACTTCAGCAGCAGCCGTCCCTCGACAGTTCTCTATTCAGACACAGGGTGGTACACTGCTTCGCTGCAGAGTTCCAAATGGACATTTTCGTCATTTCATTACAGGACACCAATAACAGAGTTGAAAGAGAGTTGGAAGCACGAAGGTAAATGTTGTCCCTTACTAAACGAGTATGCTTTAGTACTCATCTTTATTCACTGTTCACAGCCAGTGGTGGATACTCCACATTCCTATCCAAGGGATTGGAAAAACAACGCGAATATTTCTCAAAGCGGCGGTGCTCATCTCAATGACGAGAGACGGTCAGCTGAGTCAATTGCAACATGTGACCCGATGCAATAGAATTGATGGTGTTCTCTGAAACCTTCAAAAAAAGTCACTAAAATCTCCACCCCCCCCCCCCCCCTTGATCAAATGAGCGTTGATCCGTGTGCATCTCCATTGTTGACCCTGTGCCAGTTGGTGTAATTCCACATCGCTGCGGCGGGGAGCAGTGTGTCCATGTGTATTATAGAGTGTGTCCACAATACAACTGCTTGTTAAGATGCGATCATATTTGTTTTGCTTTTTTTTTTATTATCTAGGGAGAAGAACGCTGTACCAACTGGCCAGTTCAAGGCTTCATAATTGCTGTGTCAGAGCAACTGACTCAGCACCGAGTCCAATCCAGGTTTCAGCCACATGCGTTGGTTTCATGGGGAGAGGTGGGGGAACAATTGAGGAAACAAGTGGCATCTTGATGGCATAATCATCATCATCATCACTGCAGCCACAATACTTATATTCACATGAGTATGGGTAAACCGCAGTGACTCAATAACTGAAAAAAAAACAAACAAATGAGACCCATTTGTGAATGAGCCCCTGGCAAACAAGGATGTGGAAGACAGGAAGGAGGCATCTGCGCTGCGGTTGGAAGGGCTCTGTTTGTCACGCTTCGCTTGGGGGAAATTGATGGGCGCAATAACATCTGTGAGGAAATGGCGTGTAAACAGCATGCTAGTGCTCCCTGGTGCAGAACGCGACATGAGAGAAGCCGCCATGCCGTAGGAGACGCAATTACAGCGCTCAGATTGCGCGCACGCCACTTTTACGTACGTCAAGAGAACGTTTTATTAATTGCCAGCGGTGTTTTTTTGTTCGTTTGTTTGAGCACTGCTTGAACGAAAAGTTTTGCTCTCGTTATTTGTTTCCGCGTGTCGAGACATCGCACAACGGCTCGGGCCGTCACGCTCTTCCAAAAATGAGCCGTCGAAAACTATTCTTAGGTTTTTTCGGAAAAGTCACGTAGGTAAAAATTTAAAATTAAAATTAATAAAAGTAAAATAAAATAAAATTCACGACGTTTAGGAGTAAACACAAGTTTCCGTCTTCAGGTGGAACCGTCACAGCACGCTTGCTGTATCAAGTAAATTTACTTTATTTTATTTTTATTTTATTTTACTTTTATTAATTTTAATTTTTTACCTACGTGACTTTACCGAAAAAACCTAAGAATATGAATCCTTGCAGTCACAAAAGCTTCAAATCTAGAACCGTCGAAAACTCCCGATTTCATTTTCCTAGTCGGTACTCTGCCAGACCTCCAGCTGCAAACGTCCGTGGCGCAGTGGCTTGACGTGCTACACGCTGACCACGTGACCTGCCTTCAGAACCAGTCACGGTGCACTCCGTCAACAACCTGCGCACTGAGCGGTGTGGTCAGGTGTGGTCCTTGATCGGTGCGCTCCCAGGACCAGGACCGGCTTCAGACATCACTCGTCACTGATGTGAGCCATGACCATGCATTGAAATCGGGTAACTTTGTCCGAACCACTCCACCAAGGATCCCTCCGGTTAAACATCGAAGAAGTAACTAAATAATTAACAAATCAGCCACTCCTGGATCCTTGAAAAATTCCAATAGAAATTCCTGCCAGAGAAGCGATCGCATTGGATGTAGGAAATCCTGGCGCACCCTGTATGAAACGTATCCATCCACATGACTTGGATTTCTGCAGAAGAGTTATGAATACAGTCTAAAATCTCCACCTCCAAAGACAAAATAGCTAAGAGGCAGAGAGATCGAGCAGTGGAAGATGGAGAAAACGACTTGTGTGTTTTTTTTAAATGAAAGTTTAAACTAACAGCCCTTGCCTAAAACATTCAAGCTTTTAAGTGCACTTGGGTGCATTTGTAATGCGGGCGAAAGCGACCTTCCGGATGTGACGTCACGAGGAGGCGGAGCCAGGTGACGTGGGTGAAAGGTTGGGGTCCTTAAGTGGGTAAACCGGAAAGAGAAGTCAGTCGGGTTGTGAATGGAAAAGGGTGAGACCACGAGGGCGAATGAGAGGAGGGGGGTACCGCCGGCGAGCGGGAGCCGACCCCAGAGTACAGCCAGGAAGGCTGTGTGTTAGAGGCAGCGGTGTGGCTGCAGAGAGTCGCAGGAGCGACGAAGAGAGAGGAGAGTACAGCCAGGAAGGCTGTGTGTTAGAGGCAGCAGTGTGGCTGCAGAGAGTCGCAGGAGCGACGAAGAGAGAGAGAGACAGCACGAGGCTGTCAGCGCTGCGGAGTGAGCAGCAGCGATTACAGCCAAGGGGGCTGAGAGTGAGTAACAGCAGCGGAGCTGCTGTGGGGGCTGCAAGAGCGACAAAGAACAGCAGCGGGGCTGCTGATGGTGACTGGAGTGACATCGGAACCAGCACTGAGAGAATAAGAAGAGACAGCCGTGTGGGTAATACAGTACGGACCAAATAAAGGACACTGAGCCAGAGATCGTGGTCAAGTCTTTTATTACACTGGTGTCAGAAGTGAAACGGCTTGTCAAGACGGCTCGGAAGAAAGAATATTCCTGTGCCATCATCTGCTACATCATCCGACTTACGATTGAGACAGATGGCGCAGCTGGAGACCTGGAAAATCGTGCTGGCGAAACCGTGTGAGCTCACCACGCCGACGACGGCAGTGGGGAGAGCCGATGGTGGTCTGCAGGCCGACGCCTTGCCTGCGCTGCCAGCGCCATCTGCCACGCGGCACGAAGACGCCATCTTGGGCGTGGCAGGGGAGAAACGGCGGGAAGCCGCCATCTTGTCTTCACCGCGGCGGGGAGACGCCGCCATCTTCAACATCGCGGCGGAGAGGCAGCCTTGCGCTGCCATCTGGAGGTGCCGCGGGGAGAGCAGCCTGCTGTGAGCTGCTGTTTTGCGAGGGGGAGCTGCGAGGAGAGGACGACGACGCTACAGCTGCTGGGGCGGGAGCTCTCCCGTCCTGGCTCGGGTGCGTGACAACGGAGCAGTCAAGTCGCCGAACGAGTTCTGCGAGACGACTCAAGTTGCCGCCCTGCCGTCCTCTTCTTGCTGCAGCCCCGGGCGGGTCGTAACGATACGCACCCGGCCTTTACACACACCTCACCCATCTTTCGAGGGCCAGGGGGGGGCGATTTTGTGTTTCTCTCATGACTCGATTGTGCGGAGCGCGGTTCGGACTGTGGGTATGTGTGTGTAATAACGATGAACGCGCTATCTGCTTGTTGCTCGGTGTCAATTAAAGTGTGTACGTGTGTTGAGAATGGACGGAGAGTATGCTGTGCTTGCTGAGTGTTAAATTGTGTGTGTGCGCTGCGGTGTGGAGTTGTTATATTGATGGCGAAGTTAATTATTAACTCGGGAGCGTCGGGTATCTTGCGCTGTATCATCTCGTGGGTTACCTTGTGCGATGGGCTTAATTGAAAAATATTTTTTTTTTTTGGGTATTGTGCTGCGAGGTGCTATGTGCGATGTGGTTGTTGCAAGAGAGAGAATATTTGTGTTGTTGCTGCAATGTTACGACTGGATTAATGGTGTGTTGGTTACCTGCAGATCGGCTTACTATTGTGCTTAAATGTGCGCGTGTGATCGCGATATGCTGACTGTATGTGCTGTTACACCGTTCTGTACGGTTATGGGGTGCGATGCATTGATTGACTATTGGGGTTGGGATGTTATTAATTGTGCGTACCTGTTTGGAAATTGGTAACAAATTCGAGGGGGACCCTATTATTTGGTCGTATGGATGTTATGTACACGCGATTTTGTGTATATTATGGGTAACGGCGCTTTGTGAGAGAGAGAGCGCGCTTTGAGGGTGCGTGATGACGCCGTTGTGGGTGTCTCAAAGGTTAATGCTAATGGGACCGTAAATTGGCGCCAAGTTGCGTCGCTTATTCGGTTGATCGCATGCAGCCACGAGTTGCTTTGCGAGTTGGGTTGTGTAACCAATGTGGTTGGTAAAATATTGGTTAAAAATTCCCCGATATGACTGCTGCGCGCAGCAAGCTGGGGCTGTGCGTCTATCGTTGTTGGGATTGTTACAATAAGACGGGGGATGCAATTTGTGACCCCCAGCAAAGGGAAGCTGGGGTGCACGAATGGAGAAAACTGGCCACGTGTTCGCACGTTGGGCCGCCATTTTGCGCACACGCGGGGTATGGCGTCGATGCGCTTTGCGGAAAGGGCCGCCATTTTGAGTGCGCGCGAGATATTGCGCGAACGCGCTGGGCGAAGGGGGCCGCCATTTTGAGCGCGCGGGAAAAACCTCGGTGGGGCAAATATTCCATCTGTTATGCCTGCCATTGTTGATTGGGTGATGCACGAGTGGTGGTCACGTCGGCCTATGGCTGATGGCTGACCTGACAGCCCGGAGGCGAAACCTCCGTGGTATGTCTTAAACTAATGGGCCGTGTGCTCATATGGCTCGGGGAGTCATGGTTCAGTTGTGCGGTGGCAGACTGAACCTGGTGTGCCGGGGGCTCACGGGTTTTAGGTTAGGGCGTTATTGTCTCTATAAGAGAACATTACCCCGTGGGGGGGGTCGTTGATATCTGGCCTTGCCGAGGGATTGATCTTCCCTTGGCTATGAAGCGCATTTCAAAGATTGATGGAGCTCGTTTGACGGGGTTGCAGTGGCAGACGTGTCTTATATATTTGGACGATATCATTGTCTTCAGCCGCACATTTGAGGAACATTTAACACGGCTGGAGACAGTGTTCACGAGGATGCGCTCTGCGAATTTAAAATTTAAACCAAAGAAATGCCACCTACTGCAACGGTCCGTCCGTTATCTGGGGCACATTGTGAGTGCTGAGGGGGTGTCCACGGATCCGGAAAAGACGGCGTGCGTCCGGGATTGGCCGACTCCGGCCACCGTGGGGGATGTTCGGCGGTTTTTGGGATTTGCCTCGTATTACCGAAGATTTGTGCCGGGTTGTGCGACGATTGCGAGGCCCTTGCATCTCCTTACGGATAAAGGACGGAAATTTGTTTGAGGACAGCCGGAAGAGGCGGCCTTTCGGAGTCTGCGTGATCTATTGGCTACGGCTCCGACATTGGATTATCCCGATTTTGATCGCCCTTTCATTCTTGATACGGACGCGAGTGACACAGGTAATGGGGCGGTATTATCACAGTCTAAAGGGGGCGTAGAGCGCGTCGTGGCGTATGGTAGCCGAGTCTTGTCGCCTGCGGAAACACGCTACTGTGTCACTCGTAGAGAACTTTTGGCGGTTGGTTTTTCCTACGGCAATTTCGACCGTACCTTTACGGTCGTTCTTTTATTGTGCGTACGGATCATGCGGCCTTGCAATATGCACTTAAAATGGACCAGCCATCGGGACAGTGGGCACGTTGGTTGGACACGCTACAGGCATTTTCCTTCCAAATTCAACATCGGAAGGGAGTGCGCCATGCGAACGCTGACGCACTTTCCAGATTACCAGGGCGCGCCCCTTGTAAATGTGCGTCGGGGACGCATAGGTGTTCGCCGATTCTAAACCCCCCTCAGCCGCTTACGTTGGCCGTCGAGAAGTCGGATACTCCGATGGAACCGGGACCGACTGACGGGGTTTTGAATCTGCCGCGGTCTGTCTGGATTCGGGAACAAATGATGGATGAGTTGTTGTTGTCCATGCGGAAGCGGTCTGTGAGGGACAATGGGAGTCCGAGTACGGCTGTGGGGCCGCGAACCGCTCTCCGAGATGGTCTGCTTATGTGGCGAGAAGGGTTCCAGGAAAGCTGGCGTGTGGTGCTACCAACGTCCTTGCGATTCGAGTTGATTAGAACTCTCCATTGTGACACACTATTGCATTTAGGGGTGCAGAAGACTTTGTTGACGTTGCAACGTCATTATTTTTGGCAAGGCTGGTGTGTGTCCATCGCTGATGGGATAGTAAGGGAGGAGCATGGCCGAGTGCTGCTCATCCCCGAAATGGCACTAGCTGAGAGTATGGTAAATGGATGTTGCCGTGGGTTGACGACCACGGTGAGGGTTACGGCGAATTAAACGTTACCGCTGGGGAGCGTAGCTCTCTCCACGCGAGGGTGTGCGATTAGGGGTTTTGTTGGTTTGTTGAGAGTGACTGTGGGTACATGCTGTGTACGTCTGAGGTCTGTGCTGGTCCTCAAGGGAGGACTGCTGGTGGGTAAGAGCAGAAATTTTTTTGTTGTTGTTGTTTTCACGTGTAAATAATATTGTTGTTAAAATGTAAATACTGGGGCGTCCATCGCGGTTATTTGGGTAATTATTGGGGTTTCTTAAGCGGCCCGGAATTATATCATCTCCACTACCCTGGGGCCGGGTGGCTGTCGTGTACGACATGCGGATGTGCGTTGTTGTGCTTTGTGCTGTTGTTGTTCTTGTTGTTATATTACATGCTTAGTGTCCTTTAAGGGGGAAGGTCGGTTCACCGCATTACGCTTTGGTATTGTTCAGCCGAGGTCGGCTGGGTTTTTTCTATGGGGGAGGGTGGTGTAATGCGGGCGAAAGCGACCTTCCGGATGTGACGTCACGAGGAGGCGGAGCCAGGTGACGTGGGTGAAAGGTTGGGGTCCTTAAGTGGGTAAACCGGAAAGAGAAGTCAGTCGGGTTGTGAATGGAAAAGGGTGAGGCCACGAGGGCGAATGAGAGGAGGGGGGTACCGCCGGCGAGCGGGAGCCGACCCCAGAGTACAGCCAGGAAGGCTGTGTGTTAGAGGCAGCGGTGTGGCTGCAGAGAGTCGCAGGAGCGACGAAGAGAGAGGAGAGTACAGCCAGGAAGGCTGTGTGTTAGAGGCAGCAGTGTGGCTGCAGAGAGTCGCAGGAGCGACGAAGAGAGAGAGACAGCACGAGGCTGTCAGCGCTGCGGAGTGAGCAGCAGCGATTACAGCCAAGGGGGCTGAGAGTGAGTAACAGCAGCGGAGCTGCTGTGGGGGCTGCAAGAGCGACAAAGAACAGCAGCGGGGCTGCTGATGGTGACTGGAGTGACATCGGAACCAGCACTGAGAGAATAAGAAGAGACAGCCGTGTGGGTAATACAGTACGGACCAAATAAAGGACACTGAGCCAGAGATCGTGGTCAAGTCTTTTATTACACATTGACACGACTCCTAATCTCTACAGGCCAATCAAAAACTAAACAAAAAACTTAACTATTTTATTTTACCGGGTAAGGCCCACTGAGCTCTATAGCTTTTTTTCAGGAGCGACCTCGCTACCACAAATGATAACTCAAGGGAAGAGGCTGATCATGTGGATATTTCTAGCAACCTAAAACTCAAAAATAACGTTTGTAACACTATGTAACAAAACTTTTGTTCCTGAGTACTAAGTGTTATTTTTTAATTGCTTATGCCTAAAAAGTATAGAAAATGTCTATTATTCCCGCAAACTTTGCTTTTGTGACCAGGACTTTATGTGAACGAAAGACACAAATGCGCACGTTTTCTCATTGAAAATAGGTACATTTCAAAATATCATTGTCCTGGTCACAAAAGCAAAGTTTTTGGGGAATAAAATACATTTTCTGTACTTTTGAGGCATAAGCAATTAGGAATGAACACTTACTACCCAGGAACAAATACAACCATTTTGTTACACAGTTACACAGTGTTATTAATAGAGTGGATTATTAACTTTGCTTTTGCGCACTGGTCACAAAAGCAAAGTTTGTGGGGAATAATAGCCATTTTCTGTACTTTTGAGGCATAAGCAATTAGGAAATAATACTTACTACCCAGGAACAAAAATTAGTTTTTGTTACGCAGTGAAATATAATCAGGTACGGCGCTCATCCCATCGCGGGCGCACAGACGGGGAATCACCACGGGTCTTTCGATTGGATGTGGTCATGAAAACGACAGAAGAAACGACAGCGCCGCGTGGTGACACCACAAGTTGGTAAAAAAAACTAATCAACACAATTGATGCTCCAACAATAAAAGGAGAAGTTACGTCCGTTGTCTGAACTCATAATGGCCGAGTTTCTCCGAGAAAGGATCTCGCACTCCGTGCTGTACGTACGACGGTGAAACTACCAGATTTGTCGTGCGCGTTCGAACGTAAAAGAGCGACGCATTTCGTTACGAACGGACGGCACGGACGGCCACGGCAACTCGCGCAATGAAGTAAAACCGAAGGCGTGCCGCCCGTCCACGCGTGTGAGTTCACGCCACAACAACGTTGACAAACCATTCCCAGTCACCTTGGGACCAAATCGTCAAACACAGCCTATTCTGTGATTGAGAACTGCTCCCAAGGAGTTTGTGACTTGGGTTTTGACTTTTGCCACCACACCCGGCGCACCGCCACGAGTTTTAATTGAACAAAATTCATCTTTGATATTCCAGCCTTTGAACAGGTCGCGGTGAATTCCATAATCTAAGCTAGACACGCGCTCCTTTACACGTCTCATCTAACGCTATACCCAGTGCCCCCCCCCGCCTTGTGGCCCAGTGGCCCATGGAGCCCTGCTGTAGCTGCACTGCCTGCACCCTCGGCAGCGATGCCCCTCACGTCCGTCTCCATTCGTCCATCTGGGGGCACATTCCACGGATTTCACTAATGCTGCGAGAAGCCACAAAACCAATTGCGCAACAGCTCACCCCGCGCAGCTCACCAACCGATACCCAGACCGGACCGAGTCCGTCCAGTGCTCGCCGAGCTGTATCGGCTTCCGGTTGCCGAACGAATACATTGTAAGGTCGCACTCATTCCACACACAGTGCTTGCCACGAGGGAACCACAATGCCTTGCTGATCTCGTCAAGGAGCATAAACAATCACACAAACTCCGTTCATCCTCGCAGCGGCGGCTTTTAGCTCGCCACCGAACAAAGGCGGTCACCGCATCGGGCGCTTTCAGATGTGCTTCTGCGGTGTCTGGAATGCTCTTTCTTCCAAAATTCGGAAGCCACTGGAGCTACGCACTTTGAAATCTAGATTTAAAACTCATTGCTTTCGAACTCATTTTCGTGTTCAGTTTGTTGTCCTTCCCCGCACCTCTGATTAGCACGGTTGGCTACGTAAGGTGCGATAGAAGTTCAACGTGCAAACACATACATACAAATCGAGCTGCATTTTGGGCAATATTATTTATGAGAAAAAAAAGAAAGTTACAATGCGGAGCGTCACAATCAGTTGCACGTACGTGAGTATGCGCGTGAGTGTGCGTACGCGCAGGCTCTGCGAGTCTGATTGCGTGCTTCTGTCCGCCCGTGCGGACGAATGCCGTGATGTAAATGAGGCTCCTCTCAGAGAGCAGCCTGCCAGCCAGCTTGCTTTTATCTTCACATTCCTCAGGCATATATGTTTGGGTGCTCCACGGTTGACCTTCACACGCAGCCTTGAAACACCAAGGCTGCCTCGATGTGGCTGCACTGCCAAATGCTTTGCAATGCTTCAAGCCAAGGTGCCGATGGTGAGTTGGGTCGTACGTCCATGCAGTGACTATCTCCTGACACGTGTGCAACTGGCAAAGCCGGCTACTATCGGCGGTGCATACGCAGCCCTCTCAAGTATCACGTGGACGAGACGGTAAAGGGGCAGCTCTGCAATTGCTTGGTCACGTCACTGCCGGTGGAAGAGCCTCCACTCGAGGGAGCTCGAGGGAGCCTCTCTCGCGGGTACATGTTGGCCTACTCCTCCATGCTGACTAGGACTTTTCAGATTCTTTATTTTCCCCGGAGAAATCCGATGAGCTACAAACGCTCTTATTGTTACACGGCTTTTTTTTTATTAACTCACTCTGTCTGTTGTTGTCGTTGCTGTCGTATTCTCAAATCTTGTAACTCAATTTTAACCCACTTTTCAATGTGGTATCGACTGCAAACTTGGTATACTTATGTCTTACTGATGACAATACTATATTCTATCATAAAAAGTATAAATATATATATTTTTAAACATTATTTTTTACATGTTATGTTTCGGCTTGGGTCTAATTGTCCACGGTCAACTGACGTTGGCTGTAATTGTCCACGGTCCCTTACGTTGTGGCAAGCTTCGGGGCCACGTTCTGGAGTCGTGGAGTTCTGCCATTACTAGTACATTTCATAAAATCGTGTTTAAGTTTTTTCTAAATATTACTTATTCACACAGGTGTCCAGTTATGGGCGGGTCAGAAAGTTACAACAGCGAACAATTAGAAAAGAGACCATGAACAATAGAAGAGATCGCGTATAATATTAACACGTCATAATTCGCAGCCCATTGGCAATCCGCTGCTCGATGAAGGCCTCCACCATTCCACATTGGTGAAGATTATTTGACCATACTTCCTCACGCTGGTCACTGACAACCCTGAGCAAGTGGTGGAATTTCCATAGTAACCTGGGTTGACGTGAGTCTCTCCATAGGATGATTACTGTTCACTTCCTGCCAAAACGTGTTATCCCCCCCCTCCCCGCCCCCTTTGAAACTGTTGACTGCCGATTGATTACATGTTAATTTTGATTCAAATGTTGGTTTTTTCTGACTTTATGTGAACGAAAAGACACAAATTCACCCGTTTTATCATTGAAAATAGGTACATTTCAAACCATAACTGGCCTGGTCACAGAAGCAAAGTTTGTGGGGAATAACAGCCATTTTCTATTCTTTTAAGGCATAGGCAATTAGGAAATAACACTTACTACCCGGGAACAAAAATTGCGTAACAAAGTGTAAACTGTCATCGAGTCGGAAGGGCTGTATTGTAAAATAACTAAATAAATATCTTAAGAAGATAGCGTCGCCGAGTGCTACATGACACAAACATACATGGTGAGTGGTGGCGCAACGGTTAGCACGCTGCACTTTGAACCCAGAAACCCCGAGTTCGAATTCCCGCTCAAGGCCAACACCAGTGACGATTGTCTGAACCGGTCCTGAGCCACCTCTAGGTCGACTCAACCTAAAATGAGTAACTGGTGAGCTGTGTAAACATCGCCACTGGGGAGACAAAGGCAGCCGGGCGTGGTGTTGGCCACCCACCCCCTCGTGTGCAGTACCGGCCTTCACAGGTGCTCGCTAACAGCACTTGCCACAACAGTCTGTTAAGGCTATACAGGGGATCTTTGCTATACACACGTATGCGCGTTAGTGTATATGCGTGCGTATTCCTATCCTTTGATTGCTCACAATTACAGCCCTTTCAGTATTTGTTCCTTTGTATTCCTTTTTCACCATCTAGATCTGTCAGTCCCCCCGACAAAAATGTACGCCGGAAACATTTTCTCACAAGTGCAATTTTCTGCTCCAGTGCCGCAATTTCTGCACAAGTTGCGGTCCCCGTTTGACGTTACTCCTCTGTTGCAAAGCATTTCAGATCAGCGTGATGTTTTGGTCACATTAAATTTAAATGGCTTTAATTTGAACGATTGCTGCAATGGCACAAATAAGAGTTGACAATCGCTGTTAGTTTTCTTTTTAACCTTTCCCTCCGCACCTCCGAAGAGCACGGTTGGCTACGTACGTTGCGGAAGAAGTTCAACACACATTACACACGTATGAAAGTCGGTGCTGGCCGCAGACTATTTGTGTGGGGATTTAGGAGGATTTTTCACACTCCAGGGTGCACGCGTTGCCACGGCCAATGTGCTTGCAGCGCACACTGAGCCGAAGGCAAGGGGCAGGCAAAGCAGATGGAGTTGAGTGCCCACCGAATCTCAACAAGGGGATGTCACGTGTTGTGTCACAAGCCAGTGTACATTTTCTGGGTTCTTTCGGTAAAGTCACGTAGAATGGAAATAATAAAATAATACAAATATAACATAATAAAATAATTCTCACGACGTTTCGGCCACAACGCAAGCAGCCGTCCTCAGGTGAAGAACAGGTATGTCGAGAAGACAGACCTGACAGACCTGTTCTTCACCTGAGGACGGCTGCTTGCGTTGTGGCCGAAACGGCGTGAGAATTATTTTATTATGTTTTATTTTTATTATTTCATTATTTATATTCTACGTGACTTTACCGAAAGAACCAAGAAGATGAATCCCTGCAGTCACGAAAGCTTTAAATCGAAATTCTGTGTACATTTGTTACGTCAATATAAACATGCGTCATCATCTCCATCATCATCATCACGATCCATAGGCAGTTACCCCGTACGTGTTCACTGTACATTTCGTCATTTATTTCCGCTTTCCTCTGTCTTGCGCTCAATATGCTCAAGTCGTGGCCACATTTTCCGGCACCGATCTCTCGCAATGTCGTCGTCAAGCCGTTCTCTGTGAGGTCTTCCTCTCTTTCCGGTTCCTTCCATTTTGTTCCAAACAACCCACTTTTAACGTCCTTGCTGTTGCCCATCCAAATAGTGCCAGTTTCCTTGTCATCGCTGCCTGCGTCAGCTCTTCTCCTACGCGAAACCCTTTCCTCACTTCTACATTGGTCACTATTTCAGTCCAGCTTGCATTAACCCTCTAAAATTAGTTTTTTAATTCTTGGAGTGGCGTCGTAGTTCGTGCATTGCCACATGAACCCGGTAACCTGAGTGCCATTCCCGGCTACTGCTCAAACTTCCCGTGCTTTGCGATGTTTCCTTCGCAGCCAACTCCTCCTCCACCTCCACCACCACGGCTGGGAGCTGACAGCCCCTCTGGACCCAACTTAATGTGTGTTTGTTTTTTGTTTTACTCGCTAAAAAAAATACAGAAACCGCACGGTTATCTCGGAATAGGTTTGCGTCATCTCCTTTATTTTCAAGGCTCCAAATGAAGGTATTTTCAACGCCCAAATTGTATCCTTATTTTGAAGGCCCCCAATGGGAGCGCCATCTCATTAATGCGTCCGCCTCGCGTGTTTACGCATACACCAGTCGCGATTACAAACAAACAGGCCGACGACGAGCCGAGAGGCAAGGAAAACACGACGCGGACCTCGGGAAGGGCGGCACGACAGCGCAGGGCGATTCGTTCGAACCGGCCAGCGGTGGAATGTCATCGAAAATTCAGGAGAGAGCCGAGAAAAAAACAATGTCGAATGCTGGCAGACTCTAGTAGAGGCTGCGACTCAACAACGCGTTACGTTCGGCCGCGACGGAATCTGTCCGAGCGAGTGGCGCACGGCGGCGGCGGTGGGGAGTGAGCGGGGCGGGAGGGGGGGGTCGTGCACGATCATTTGACGGCAGCTCCCGTCGCGGTACCGGGGGGATGAAGCGGCACGGGAGAGGTCAGCGCCCCGTACTCGCAGGGGGGGTTGGGGCAAAGAGGCGCTCAGGAAGGGGGGGGGGCTGGGAAACTCGTACCACCACCGCTCACACGGTTTGCTCAGCGGCGAGGCCAACATCGTGCAATTAAACAGCCGTGCGGGGCGCGCGAGGCACAACACCAAGAGGGTTCAGTGGCGGCCACTGGAACGATTGTCCCACACAGCGAGGGCCGGGCGGCATCTGTGAGTGAACTGCGTCTGTGAGTGAACTGCATCATTCACCGAGTGTCGATACTAGAACCGCACCCCGATTTCGCGTGGTTTCGGAACTAGTCAAGGCACAAGCTACCATGAATAGCTGCGAATAGAACACGAATATTACTATTATCATCGTATCATTGTCAAATTTGGTTTAGTGATGTTGTCACACAGTCAGCATTGTTTGAACGTACTGCGCTTTGAGACCAGTTACTTTCTCCGCCGTGACTAACTTCAGTGGCCGGAGATATCCTAACCCAGGGGTCCCCAAACCCCGGGCCGCGGACCGGTACCCGTCCGTGGCCTGTTAGGAACCGGGCCGCACAGCAGCAGGAGGTGAGAGCGGTGAGTCCTCGCGTGGAACCCGCCCCCATTGTTTTATTGACCACTTCCATCCGCGCCTCTTTCCCGCACCACGCGCTTGTCTCAGTCACAGTTTTGGTAAGCCCACAAGCTCTAACCCCAAGTAGCCACAATGAGTAAACGACAAACGTCGCTGGAGAGTAATTCTAGATTTGAAGTTTTCGTGACTGCAAGGATTCATACTCGTTGGTTTTTTCGGTAAAGTCACGTAGGTGAAAAATGTAACTAAATTAAATCACGACGTTTCGGAGGCAGCACGAGTTTCCGTCTTCAGGTGGAACCGTCACAGCAAAATTTAGCTGGAGAGCTTCTTTGAAAAGGGGGAAAGACCCAATGATGACCCCCGATCCGTAAAAAAATTGTCTTCCACTGAACCGGTGCCTGGTGCCAAAAACGTTGGGGACCGCTGTGACGTCACCGGTCCTCCGGCATCGCTCTACCAACCCACGCTGCTCGGCGTGATGACGTAACTTCTGACAACACCCCTCACGTGCATGGCATGGGGGGCCTTCACCCAGCAGCAGATTGACAAAGGGCTATAGTTTGTTTTATATATATTTATACTTGAATACATTTCACAATAAATACAAAGAGCACCAAGAGACAAATGAACGCTTGGGCAGTTGGGCATCTTTATTGGCCATCTCGAGTCTATGGCTGGAGGGGCACATTTCGATGGCAGGGATCAGTTTCATAACCACTGTTCACTTTCATCTGGTGATACAGACTTAACTGGAGCCGGGTCATTTAAAACAAAAACAACCCCAAAGAGGTTAGTGATGGGTTAACCATGTTTTGGATTTGAGCCAACAACACACACCAGCACACAAGTGGCATTCGCGAGCACATGAAGGCTGGCACGACGCCTGAGGGGGTGGGTGGCCAGCAGCACTACATCCCGGCGTCAAACTTAGGGGTGATCCAGCATTGGTTTAACTATTACATCAAGTGTTGGCTGTGAGTGGGAATCGCGGGGTTTCCGGGTTCGTAGCGCGGTGCGCTAACCACTCCACCACCACTCTCTATCATACACAACACACACCGTCTGTAGTATAAAGGTCAGTGTTCTTCACTAATTTTCAGAGGTTAGCCACTTTCGCCGATAAGATATCATCAGTGTGAGGGGCCACCACACATTTTAAGCTATTGGGGGGTTTGACAGCAGCACGATGATGATGATGATGGTGGGGCGGTGTTTTCACTTGTGTATTGTCGGGGGCCGCACTAAAGGCGAACGGGGTCCGACAGTGGCTCACGGGCCTTGCAATGAAGAAGACTCGTACAGTTGAGGTGTTTCCACATGTAAGCACAATACACACCTTGCCAGTTTTAGAGATTTAAGAAAGTGCACTGTGATTTGTGAACGATATCGCACGGCGTCATCATTGTGTCTCTGACATTCCAAAGAACAAAGGTGGGGTGGGGGCTGAATTTGTTTGGCTTCGTAACCTCTGCACACAGGGTGCGATCACTGCACGCGCCTGAGACCAAGAAACACAATCTTGCACCAACGCCATTCACATTTGGAGTCGGCGCGTGCCCAGAATGCATTCATGTGTAGTGGTGATACGCGCTGGGTGTATATGTCGTGTGCCAGCGCGTATGTACGGGTGTGTGTGTGGTGACGCGCGCTGACGGGGAGGAGCAGGCGTCAGTGCGCGGGTGGGGGTAGTGCTGCTGATTGGCTGTGTGCCGGTGACGCGCCCAGAGGGAGTGATCGGGTAGCAGCGCGGTGTGATTGGTCGGGGAGTGGAAACACGCGCTGAGCGGAACCGGATCGTAGGGATAGCGCGTGGGGATTGGGTAACTGAGGAGCGGTGCCGACGTTGAGGTCCGCATCCGCTCCGTCTCCCGGGAAGAAGGGGTATATAAGGTGATGCACAGAGGAGCAGGGGGCAGAAGTGGAACCATCTAAGAATGAAGACGAAGGTGCAGAGATAGAGCCCGGAGAGGAGAGTAATGGAGAGTAGAGGAGAGTAAGGTATAAGTGTGTAGCCAGCGAGAGAGAAAGGTCTACACGAGCTGAGTAAGGTATAGTGTGTAGCCAGCGAGAGAGAAAGGTCTACACGAGCTGAGTAATGTATAGTGTGTAGCCAGCGAGAGAGAACGGTCTACACGAGCTGAGTAATGTATAGTGTGTAGCCAGCGAGAGAGAAAGGTCTACACGAGCCGAGTATGCATACGGTGTAGCCAGCGAGAGAGAAAGGTCTACACGAGCCGAGTATGCATACGGTGTAGCCAGAGAGAGATGCAAAGTCTACACGAGGCGAGTGGAGAGTGTAGCAGAGGCGCAGAGTCTACACGAGGCGAGAGAGGAGTGTAGCCGAGGCGCGGAGTCTACACGAGGCACAGAGAGCCGGCAGCACAGAATCCAGAGTCAAGAGAAGCGCATTGTGAAGAAGAGAGGCCACGCGTTGTATTGTTACAAGTCAAGATTTAATAAAAGAAGTGTGTTCCCGTCAAGGAGTTTCCTGCCGTCATTTTCCAATACTTCATCTGGCGTCAGAAGTGAAACGGGCTTCCAAGCATGGAGACAAGGAAGACCCGTAGGACCCACGGGATTGACCGCGAGGAAAACCTGGACGACTCGGGGCCGCTGGTGGCGGGGGGCGAGGAGGAAGACTTGCCCACGCTACAGGATCCGTCGACGGCGCCGGCCGAGCGACCGGGGACCGAGGCCGTGCTTCGTGAGGCGCACTCCCGACTGGCGGAGCTGCTGCTCGCCGCCGCGTCCATCTTGGCGGAGATCAGCTCGTCGGGAGGAGCGGGGACGGTGGGGGACATTTTACAAGGTCGCCCCGCAGATTCCCGCCAAAACGAATGGGGGATTCCCGCCATTGCGCCTGGGCCTACTTTTGGCGGGAACGGCGAGCGCCACGTGGTGGTGGGTTCCCAAGCGCGCGCATCGACGTCATCAGCGCGCGAGGGGGTCCGCCATTTTACGTCTGCCGCTGGAGCCGCCATCTTACACACCGACGGAGAGGCGGAGAGGAACCACGAGGCGGATGACTTCATTTTTCAGCAGCGTCTGCCCACGTTGTCAGCCTTCAAGGCGGAAGGCGGAGACTGGGGCAAATTTCAGCGAAGGTTTTTGGCGCATCAAGAGATGTCAGCGTGGTCCGATGCTACGGCGCTGCGGGCGTTGCCTGCCCTGCTGGACGACGACGCGCTCGCGGCCTTCAGGTCTGCACGGAAGTCAGACCGCTCCACGCTGAAGGATGCGCTGGGTTTGTTGGCCAGGGTCTACGGACCTCCCTCGGCGTGCCGCCATCATTTCTACGCAAGACGGAAAGCGGCCACGGAGACCGCGCTGGCCTATCGCACGGCGTTGCTGGCTCTTGCTGATGCTGCGTTCCCTCGGATGGACGAGGAGGGCCAAGACGCGATGGTTTTGGAGCAGCTGCTTAAGTTGGCGCAGGACCTGGGGGTCCCTATCAACACAGCTGACGAGATTGATATTTCTTCTTTGAGAGTCGCCACGAGTATTCAAGCGCACGAGGCCCTACAACGGAAACAAGGAGTTGGTTGCAACGCTGCTGTCGTCGCAGCTCCGGGTTCGGTGGTCACCGAACCCCAAGTCGTCAGCCCACGAGAGGAGGCGTTCGCCACGGGACGACCAGGGGACTGGAGGCAGGGGGCTCGGTCGCCTCTGCGATCGGGCCGAAAGTCGGAGCATCCAAGATCTACTCCGACCCTCGTCACGTGCTATAACTGCGGCCTCCGGGGCCACGTGGCGTCCGGGTGCCGCGCTCCGCGTCAGCGCGCCATGGGTGCTCGGCTGGACGACGACCGAGATCCCAAGTCATCTCTACAATCCCCGGCAAGTCGCGGCACCTCACACGCTCGGCCTGTTTATTCGGCACACATGGGACGCCGCGTTGCGGCGGAGGAGGGCCGGTTAAGGTTCGGGGATTCGGTTCGGCGAGGGGGGTTCGGCCGGGACCAGGGAGACATCGAATGGGCGGAATTGGGGCATAGAATTGTGGCTGCTTCGGCGGGTTCGTCCGTTGTTACGGGATCTATTGATGGGGTCGAGATTAGGGTGTTAGTGGACACGGGGGCATCGGCAACTATTATATCGGACCTCATTTATGATATTCTCCCAGTCCAATGTCGTCCGCTGCTTCCAGTGGATGTGCCATTTTACGCCGCTAATGGGGGATCGTTGGGCATTATCGGTCAGATTAGGGCGTCCATTTGCATTGGAAATATCAAATTGTCGGGACCCGTTTTCGTTTCGTCTTCTTTGGCGGTTCCGTGTCTTTTGGGCACTGATTTTTTGGCTAAAATGCCCATTAAAATTCTTATCGATCAACGATGCATTGAACTGCCATCGGGTCGCCGGATTGCATTTTTGACGAGCCCTACTGACATTCGGACGGCGTGCGCTACGATACAAGCGGTGGCGACACAGACCGTGCATGTGCCCCCGGGTTCACAGATGTTGATTCCCCTCCGGTTGCGGAAACCATGGGTGAGGGAGGCTTCGGAACAAAGTATGCTTTTGGGTCCTTCTAACAAGGCTGTCGGGGGTCTTGATTTATCGGTGGCTCACACTTTGGTGCGGGCTGACAGGGATCCGTTTGTGATGGTTTTGAACGCGGGGTCGCGGCCAGCTGTCATTCCACAGGGCACCGTGCTGGCTCACGCGGCGCGGGTCCCTGTGGATGATGGGTTGGTTGCGCAGGTGGGCTCGAGCCCCGCGCGGAACGTTGAGCCAAGGGAAGACCTTGAGTGGGTCCATTCGCTATGCGCCGCCTCGGACGATTTGTCGGCGGCGCAGTTGGGTGCGCTGCGCGAGTTGCTCATAGAATTCTCTGATGTGTTCAGTAAACATGAGTATGACATTGGGTGCACAGATTTGTTGCACCACCACATTGAAACGGGCGATGCGGCGCCGGTCAAGCTAAATCCCTTCCGACTGAGTCCCGTGGAGAAGGAACATGTTCAGTCGGCTGTTAACGAAATGCTAGAAGCCGATATTATTTCGCCCTCCTCTAGCCCGTGGGGAGCGCCTATTGTGCTGGTTAAGAAGCAGGACGGGTCCCTGCGATTCTGCGTTGATTTCCGTCGCCTGAATAAGATCTCTGTGGCTGACGCGTATCCGCTCCCCAGGATGGATGAGTCCCTCGATGCATTGTCTGGTGCGCGATATTTTTCGACTCTTGATTTGTTATCGGGGTTTTGGCAGTTGCCGCTCGACGAAGAGTCGAAACCTAAGACAGCATTTCGGACTCCAGGGGGGCTGTTCCAGTTTAACCGGTTACCCAGGGGACTTCACTCCTCTCCAGCGACGTTTCAGCGACTTATGGAGTTGGTTTTGTCGGGCTTGCAGTGGGATACATGCTTGATTTATATGGACGATGTCATTGTTTTCAGTAAAACGTTTGAAGAACACCTCCAGCGATTGAGAGGGGTGTTCTTGCGAATGCGATCGGCTAAGCTGAAATTTAAACCGGCCAAATGTCACCTCCTTCGGAAGTCGGTTAGATACTTGGGTCACATTGTCGATTCTTCGGGGATCTCCACCGATCCCGCGAAGACGGATTGTGTCGGTTCGTGGCCGACACCTACGTCCGTTTCCGACGTGCGTAGTTTCATCGGGTTTGCTTCTTATTATCGGCGGTTCGTTGAGCACTTCGCCACTATTGCAAAACCCTTGCACGCTCTAACGGCGAAGGGAGTGAAGTTCAAATGGGGACCGGAGGAGGAGGCCGCGTTTCGCTCCCTCCGGGACGCCTTGGTGGGTGCCCCACCCTTGTGTTATCCCGATTTTGCCAGTCCCTTTTTGCTGGACACGGATGCTAGCAACACGGGCATTGGGGGGGTGCTATCCCAAGTCGTTGGGGGTGTCGAAAGAGTTGTCGCCTACGGTAGTAGGGTGTTGTCTCCGGCGGAGCAGCGCTACTGTGTCACCCGTCGCGAGCTGCTTGCCATTGTTTTTTTTGTGCAGCAGTTTAGGCCATATCTTTATGGTCGTCACTTTACAGTCCGAACGGACCACGCGGCGCTACAGTATTCATTGAGGGTCGCCCAGCCCTCGGGCCAGTTGTCGCGTTGGTTGGAAGTCCTCCAGGACTATCAGTTTACGACTACGTACCGTAAGGGGTTGCGACACACGAATGCCGATTGCTTGTCGCGGTTGTTGCCTTGTGATGAATGCGCGTGTTTGTCGGGATCGGCGCGCTGTAAACCGACGCTTGCGGGGGAGATGGGGGCACTGGCTGCGACAGCGGGCGCACCGATCAGGGATGATTCCACTGCCTCTCAGGGTCGGGACTCGCTGCTCTCGCTGTCGCTCAGCGAATGGGGCCGCCTCCAGATGGCGGACAGCTCGCTGCTAGCATTGCGCCGCAAGGTTGGGGGTCCCGAGGGGGACCAGGAGCGTACCGGCTCCTATGTACTTGAGCAGGGAGTGTTATTGAAATGGGACAGTTTGTCCCGGCGGAACGCACTCGTGGTGCCTTCCGCTGTGAGGGGGAGGGTTGTCTTGGCGGCACACGAACGCCTCTTGCACTTGGGAGTTAACAAGACGCTTGCCCTGCTTCAGCGTGACTATTACTGGCCGGGAATGGGAAGTGATGTGGTGCATATTCTGAAGGGGTGCGTTGAGTGCGCCAGGCGTAAACCACCGGCCGTGGCAGCTAATCCACCGCTGCAATCTATTCAGGTCTCGCGTACCAACGAGCTCGTTGCACTCGATATTTTGGGGCCCTTCCCAGTCACGCCGAGAGGGAATAAATATTTGTTAGTGGGGGTCGAATACTTTACCCGATGGCCTATGGCGTGGCCTCTCGCTAACCAGTCGGCAGCGGCTGTGACGGATGCCTTCGTCCAGGGCTATGTCCTGGACAAGGGGGCTCCCGAACGCCTGCTGACCGACCAAGGTAAAAAATTTTCGAGTAAATTGTTGCAAGAGGTGTGCGATCTGTTGGGTACCAAGAAGGTGCGTACCTCCCCGTACCAACCGCAGACTGACGGGATGGTGGAGAGACTCCACAAAACCTTGACTTCCATGCTGTGCCAGCAGGTGTGCGAGGCACATGTAGATTGGGACCTGCAGGTCCCGGGAGTCCTTGCCGCGTATAGAATGGCCCCCCATGCAGCTACGGGGTTTTCCCCATTCTATTTGATGTACGGTCGGGAAGCTGACCCGCCAATAGAAACGCAACTTGGCCTGTCCGCTCCACGAACTAATTCTAATTTGGCAGAACATATTAAGTTTAATATTCATAAGCTGACAGAGGCGAGGGAGGCCGCACGGCTTAATTCGCGGGCTCGCCAAATTGCTAATGAACGGTTGCGGGCACGGAAGGTGTCCATGCACGAATGGAAACCAGGTGACAGGGCCTGGCTGCATTGCCCTCAGGCACCCTTGGCTACGTCGCCTAAATTGTTGAGACCGTGGAGGGGACCCGTGGAGGTCGTGCGCGTTGCACGGCCCCAGTGCGTTCAGATAAAGTGGGGAAAGCGCCGTTGGTACGTTCACCCCTCCCGACTGAAACCGTTCTCGCCTCCATATGGCCTCCCCGTGTGTCGTGATGGCCGGGCGTGTGACGTGACCGGCGACCCAGAGGGGGAAATGTCTCTGCCTGATCCACACGTATTTTCGCCTGATCTGCTCCCAGGTGTCTCGGAACTGACAGCTGCCGATCACCGGCGGCCGGATCTCCGCGGCGGGGCCGGCCCCTTCAGGCCCGTTCCGCGCCGTCTGGAGCAACCGGAACCGCCGGACGGTCGTCAGTGTCCCGCCCCATATGATGGACCAGCCAGACGGACTCGCGCCAGGTCGTGCTACTTTGCATGACCTGCCTCGTGAGGAGTCGGGGCAGTTGGAGCGCCTCGTCACTGCGTGTAGTCGCAGGGACGTGGGGCGCGTTCGTTTCGAATTTGCTCGTATCGTGTTATTGTTGACTTTTCGTGTTCATTGTCAATCTGTACATAGTTATTCTTGTTGTTGTTGTTGTTGTGTTAGGTTACGGGGCACACTCGGGGGGTTACGGGGTTTTTTTTTGTTGGTTGTCGTTTTATCGTCGCGGTTGGTTGTTGTTAGCAGCCGGGCCGGCTGCGAGCTATGTGGGAGGGGGTGATGTAGTGGTGATACGCGCTGGGTGTATATGTCGTGTGCCAGCGCGTATGTACGGGTGTGTGTGTGGTGACGCGCGCTGACGGGGAGGAGCAGGCGTCAGTGCGCGGGTGGGGGTAGTGCTGCTGATTGGCTGTGTGCCGGTGACGCGCCCAGAGGGAGTGATCGGGTAGCAGCGCGGTGTGATTGGTCGGGGAGTGGAAACACGCGCTGAGCGGAACCGGATCGTAGGGATAGCGCGTGGGGATTGGGTAACTGAGGAGCGGTGCCGACGTTGAGGTCCGCATCCGCTCCGTCTCCCGGGAAGAAGGGGTATATAAGGTGATGCACAGAGGAGCAGGGGGCAGAAGTGGAACCATCTAAGAATGAAGACGAAGGTGCAGAGATAGAGCCCGGAGAGGAGAGTAATGGAGAGTAGAGGAGAGTAAGGTATAAGTGTGTAGCCAGCGAGAGAGAAAGGTCTACACGAACTGAGTAAGGTATAGTGTGTAGCCAGCGAGAGAGAAAGGTCTACACGATCTGAGTAATGTATAGTGTGTAGCCAGCGAGAGAGAACGGTCTACACGAGCTGAGTAATGTATAGTGTGTAGCCAGCGAGAGAGAAAGGTCTACACGAGCCGAGTATGCATACGGTGTAGCCAGCGAGAGAGAAAGGTCTACACGAGCCGAGTATGCATACGGTGTAGCCAGAGAGAGATGCAAAGTCTACACGAGGCGAGTGGAGAGTGTAGCAGAGGCGCAGAGTCTACACGAGGCGAGAGAGGAGTGTAGCCGAGGCGCGGAGTCTACACGAGGCACAGAGAGCCGGCAGCACAGAATCCACAGTCAAGAGAAGCGCATTGTGAAGAAGAGAGGCCACGCGTTGTATTGTTACAAGTCAAGATTTAATAAAAGAAGTGTGTTCCCGTCAAGGAGTTTCCTGCCGTCATTTTCCAATACTTCACATGTAATTGGTGTGACGTGTGATATAAAATTGTTCGGGGGAAAAAGACGGGTTAACTGCCTCTTTCAGCGCGTGAAAGTGTACACTGTGTTGTGCGTGTCCACACGAACAGCCCATTTTTGTCAATCCACTGCTGGATGAGCCCCTCCGCAGGCTGTGGCGGCTCGTGGCAGTTCTTTGACATCACTTCGCCGCGCTAGTCAACGCCGGTTGGTGCAACACAGGGAGCATAGATGTTGGAACATATTACTGTACAATCCAACAATAGCTTGTTCTATACTGCCCTCTGCCCCCCCCCCCACAGCTTAACTCTGCAGTAGCCGACAAAGCCCGTTTCATACATGCCGGTCACCCATCCACCACGCACCTATGTGCAGGCTCCACCGCATTGCGGATTCTGTTGAAGCGCGTGGTGGCAGCGATCTGTCCAGGAGGCAGATGCCAACGTCACGGCTCTGAGAGCCACAACCACGAGAGGGCTTCAGGAGAGAGTTGGCGTCGTTTTTCCGTTCCTCCTCCTCCGCTGAAAAAAAGCGCCGGCTGCAGTGGCTTACGATACGGTCCAAGGTTTGGGTTGCATGGCTACAATCGCCACGGTGGCTTGTCGTGAATTGTCGCCGTGGCATTTCTGGGCGATTCGATCGCAAGGCCTTGGCGTTGTTTTGTAACCGATGCAAGAAAAATCGAATTCCTTTCGGCGACGACACGAAGATCGCCCCTAGAATGCACGTTCAGTGTGATCGCGGACCGTGAACGATGTGGTCGTTAAGAAAAAAAACGGTCGCTTTCTTCCCAACACGCCGCACGCGCCACGAAACCCCCCCGCTCACGCAATTTCTTCCACAACAAGAAGACGCCGCTCTACATTCCGCCTTCGTGTTTCCATCTATTCATACGCGGGCGATCTTTCCTGATGCACCGTCTCAATATTTATATAGATCAAATTATATTAATATACATTTAGGAGCCAAAACAACAAGATATATACACACATATATCTCCCGCAGCGACATTTTGCGTCAGTGCCGAGTGCGATGTTTTGATAAAGTGTGATGCTCCTGATCGGTAGTGATTCAATAAAGTGTGCACTTAATATCAGCCAAGCACAGTTCATCTGATTGCTAAAGTGTACGAGAATAACACACGTTGATCATGCTTAATTTAACAGTATTTAACAGATAACAGCCTACTATTTGTGCGTATTCACACCACTAATGCATGCGTAACACAGACGAAGATCCCCCACATAGTCTCATAGACAGCTGGGGCAAGTGCTGCGAGCAAACACCTTTTAAGGCGAGGCTAGCACGCATGCAGGTGACATGGTCAGACCACGTATTGGCCAGCTACCTACATCTGCCCAGGAATGGTGGCTGGTGGTGACCACACGATCATACAACATCCTTATTTTAGGCTGAGCCAAACTAGAGGAAGACCACAACAGATTTCCATAATAATTGCATGACCAGGAATTGAAATCTGGATCTATAAGATTATAGTGCAGTGTGCAAATCACTTTGAACACACAAAGACAAAGATCCCCCGGAAAGCCTTTAACAGACTATTAGGGCAAGTATTGTTAGCGAGCACCTATGAAGGCCGACATGGCACACGAGGGGGTGGCCGGGCAACACCACGCCCGGCCGCCTTTGTCTCCCCAGTGGAAATGTTTACACACCGTGTTAGGTACTCATTTGAGGCTGAGTCGACATAGGGGAGGCCTAGGAACGATTTAGATAATTGTCACTGGGAGTTGGCCGTGAGTGGGAATCGAACTCGGGTCCCTGGGTTCAAAGCACAGCGCACTACGGCTCCCCACCACACCGCAGGAGCTACTCGTTTAATGCCAAGTCGACCTATGGGGAGCCCACAGATATTGGCCGCCGACGTTAGTCATGGAGGGGAATGGAGCCCGGGTCGCTGGGATTGCAACGACCGTGGCACCGCTGCACTCGCGCGCAACGAGTGCAGCGATATACAAAGGCAGATGGAATAAAACACGCTCCGTGTTAATGCCTCTCTGAGGAATATTCATTCCCCACACATTTAGACGCGCCGCTCGTAACGGTGCGTTTGCGTACGGCGGTTTTTTTTCTTCCGTAAAATATTAACGCGTCTTCAAAATTTGGTTCTAATTGGCCACGTCGCGACTTTGGGGACGTTTCTCGCCGTCAACAAGCGGAAGGCTTCGCGTTCCGCACGGAGCGCTCATTACATATCGCACCGTCGGCCCGCGTCCGCTCGATTCATTTTTTTGCGTTAAGGGCGGGCGGAGGAGTGTGTGGGGGGGGGGAGACTTCAATTTTTTTGTGGCAGCGGATTTAACGATGCAAAAGTACATTGGAATTAAGGGTGCTCAGGGAAATGGCGAACGGGGGAGGGGGAGTGGGGACTTTGAGTAAGCAGCGGCAGGGATTTTAATCTTGGACGCGAGGCCCTCCCCGCATTGGCTTCATTATTAAAATGATCAAATGTAGAGATGACTTCAACGACTGCCGCCTTTTCATTTCGTGCTCAAATCGGACGCACGAGGGGTCGCGAAGACGGCGGTTTATCACCGGCGCGTGTGCGCTGGAATGTGTGCGTCTTTGAGTGAGTGTGTCTTTGTTACTATTAGGCGTGTTAAACCCAGGAAAGCCTCATGGAGTGTCATTACTGGTTTTCAGGTTGGGGGAGAAAGTCCCGCAAAGTTTTTTTTTGCGGCTGCGGAGGGTGGGCGGGGGGGGCGATGATTGCTGGTGTGTAATTCCAGTTGAGTGATTTGTGGGTCATTTCTTACATTATGCACCACGAAGCCGGCACACGGCGGCCCACGCTCTCTCGAACGACGTCACGGGGTCTTTGACGGCCGATTAAGCACGGTTGGCTACGTGCGGCGAGAAAGAAGTTCAACAATACATACGTACATACGTCCTCCGTGAAGCAGACACGGGGCCTCGCATTTTCTACGCCCCAAAACAACCGCAGTCATCACCAGTGTGGCCCCTGGATTGGCACCCTGAACCTACGCTAATAGCGGTGGACGCGCTACGCTACGTGAACACGTGCGCGTGTGTGTGCCTCAAGGCCTCAAGGTGCGCATGGCCTGGCACAAGCGTCGTGGTGACGTCACCGCCATTTAGTGGCGAATGGCGGTTGTTGTTGTTGTCAATAAAGGTCAATTAATCCCTTTTTCCTCCGCTGTTGCAAATTTGAGAGAATTTGGTCTCTGTACGTGAAACCAACCACATTAGGGAAACGAAATTTCTCCCCAGCGTGCCTTCCAGGCAGTTGCAATGATATCTTGTAAAGGCAGCCTGAATAAAATCACCGCCCCTCCCTACAATCGCCAGTTCACTGGGGATATTATCTCTGCTCGGAGCTGTACCGGGTCTCAGACTCTTGGATTGCTCTCTTTACCTCCTCGGCAGATGGCACATCAAGCCAGTCACTCACGGAAGAGGGTGGCTTCTTCCTTCAACGTTTGAGGTTCCGCAAGCCATAGTGGATTCATTTGAAAGACGATGAGGTGTGGGGTCACGTGGATGTAGAGGTCAAATGAGGTGAGAGAGTTGGCAAAGTTATTTAACTGTCGCCTGATGATGCTGGTTGTAATTACTGGTGAAACGTCACAGTACTCGAATTGTAAATGTTGTCGTGGGTTTACCCTCCAACACACAACCGGTGTGCTGAACTAGTAACTAAATTGGCATGTTTTGTGTTTACGTTACAAACTTTACTAATTGGCTGTGTCAGTTGGTGGTGGGTTTAACGACACATTTATATTTCCGTCATCTAACCCCAAACAACCTCTATTATGAGCCATAGTCGAGACAAAGCCCGCCGCTGTTGTTTGTGCCTAGGAGTTTTCCCCTTTTACAAGACCTCACACAAATTGAACAGCAAATTTGAAAACTTTGATCTTTTGGGAAACTTCATCTTGCAGTTGGGAAACACCACAACTAAGTGATTGCGTTAAATTTCGATTTAAAGCTTTCGTGACTGCAGGGATTCATCTTCTTGGAAATATAAAAATATATATTTTTATTTTATTATTTCTCTTCTACGTGACTGTCTTGCCTCACGGCAGATGGGGAGCGTACGTTCACAGGAAGTTCCTGTTTTTTTATGCTAATGTTGGTCACGTGACCAGGAAGTGACGATGTTAGATTTCCACTGTACCACGCGGGCGTCAGCCATTACACAGATAAGTCAAGATGGCGGCACGCATCACATCTCAGTGAGACCACAGCCGCACTTGTCCATTGTGGGAGCTTAAGAAGCATTATCTGTAAGTTGTTTATATTCCTATAATATTGGAAATGCTGTTGTAATGTTGGAATGACCGTTATAGCAATGTAAATGCCTTTATGGTGCCGTTAAGTTGTTGTAGTAAATACGAGGCCTAGTTAGTAACGAAGCCTGTGATTTCCTTATTGTGGATGTTACTTGTGATTTAGTAGGTCGAGTCAGACTTGTGCCTATGTTGCGATCCTGAGAGTGATGACGAAGTATCTCATCCACAATTTAGTGTTAAGTGTAATGCTGTACATTTGGGGTGCTGTGGGATGAATACACTATGTGCCTGTATGCAACGCACCAGCTTGTGCCTTTGTCTAGTTGTTCAGGGGTAATGTGGGGGCCTGGTCCTTCCAGGATCTATTGTTATCTGAGACAATGTTCTGATGCTGTGGTGTTCATTGTGTGGGTGTTTCCGAATTATAACAGATGCTGTATCTGTGTTTTCTCACCAGTTTTACCTGTTACAATCAATAAATGACGATCGGAGTTGGACGGTCATCCTGGCTCCGAGGGTTTATTGAACACATGGTTATCTACTCGACTAGCGATGCAACGCAGCGCACAGCGAGGCCGAGATAGTAAAAAGATACTCTTCTTAAAGCTCCCAAGAAGTCCTGCAGCCAGCTCTGCAGCCAGCCCTGCAGCCAGCTCTGCAGCCAGCTCTGCAGCCAGCCCTGCAGTCAGCTCTGCAGCCAGCCCTGCAGCCAGCTCTGCAGCCAGCCCTGCAACCAGCTCTGCAGTCAGCTCTGCAGCCAGCTCTGCAGCCAGCCCTGCAGCCAGCTCTGCAGCCAGCCCTGCAGCCAGCTCTGCAGCCAGCCCTGCAGTCAACTCTGCAGCCAGCTCTGCAGCCAGCCCTGCAGTCAGCCTGCAACAAGCAAGGAGCTCTGCAACGAGTCTACATTAAAATCGTGCTGCAAACATCGCAGCATGGAAAGCCACAGTTCAGCAGGGAGAGATGCTGAAGAAGGTGAACCAAGCAATCCAGGATCTCCCATCCTGCCTCAAGAGGACCAAGGGAGTT
This sequence comes from Lampetra planeri, assembly GCF_965212315.1. Classification (NCBI taxonomy): domain Eukaryota; kingdom Metazoa; phylum Chordata; class Hyperoartia; order Petromyzontiformes; family Petromyzontidae; genus Lampetra; species Lampetra planeri. Next base: position 21,745,402 of record NC_136110.1, read on the forward strand.
CAAGGCCCCAGAGGGAGGTCAGGTTGACGCAACGGGCCTTGGAAAGCTATGAGGCTGAGAAACAGGACCTGGATGCCAGGATACAACGGGCATGGGACCGGGTCAAAGCAGATTTATCTGAAGCTTCAAACGCCTCAGACACAGTGGTCTCAATTCAGCGGGCCATCCAGCGAGTGAAGGTGAGCAGCTCAAGCTACAAGCTCCTGGCAAATAAATACATATCCCTCCTGACGAAGATGAAAACAGATGAGGGCATTGAAGGAGTGCGCATGCAAGAGCACTTCCTCCAACTGCTCGATGATAATGTGCAGGCAGTGATACAAGATGCAATGGACCGTGTGGATGGCTTAAGAGAGACAGGATCTCAGCACTCCGTCTCATCCAGGTCCACCACAAAATCTAAAGCCTCAGCACACTCAAAGACATCATCTACTAGTATGGCAGCAGCTGAGGCACGCGCAGCAGCAGAAGCAGCAAACGCCCGTATTGCCTACATGGCTGAAGAGGAAGCCATGCTAATTGAAAAGGCTCGCATACAAGAAGAAGAGAGTACATTAGCAGCTACTGCCGCACGGAAGAAAGCAGAGCTTGAAGAGCAAGAGAGTACATTAGTGGCCACTGCCGCACGGAAGAAAGCAGAGCTTGAAGAGCAAGAGCGTATATTAGTGGCTACTGCCACACGGAAGAAAATTAAGCTGGATGCTAAGTTAAGCACCCTACAACTCAAAAAGGAAGCAGCTGCTGCAAGGGCCCAGGAAGAGGTGCTCGAAGCAGCAGCCAACCTGGATAAGGAAGAGAATTGGAGTGAGTTTGGCACGCAGATACCTGTCAAGGACCGTGATCAACTCACCAGAAAAAATATTTTGGACTGGTCTGAACAATGCATCAATGCTCCTCCACCAAACCATACTGAACAAATGGTGGACGTTCAGGCTTCGCCATCTCCACACCGAATGAACATGAATGCTGACTACGGGAATGGTGGAAATGCATATCCTGCCCTGAGAGTTAGTCGCCGACTCAGCGTCGCGCATATGGGGTCAGACGTGGATGCACCAAGTCAGACCCACATTCCAGACAGTCACATAAGGGGATCCAACCAACGTGATCGAAACCCTTTGGGCCCACAGTCCAACGCCATCGCAAATGACGGCATGCTAGGCAATACAGCCAATAATGCCGCCTCACAAGTGCCAGTATGGACACACCCTGGATCAGCAGGACTAGGAGACTTTGCTAGGTACCTGGCTCACCGCGAACTAATCAACACAGGACTCGTTAAGTTTGATGACCACTCTGAGAACTATCGAGCCTGGAGATCTACCTTCAGGAATGCAATCCGAAATGCAGACATCTCTGCAAGTGAAGAACTCGACCTGTTGGGGAAATGGTAGAGTACGCAAAGAGGATCCGGTCAGCAAACATTGACGACCCCGCCTCAAGCCTGCATGCGGTGTGGGAGAGGCTCGAGGAGTGTTATGGTAGCCCAGAAACCATTGAGAAGGCTCTCTTCAAGAAGTTGCAGAACTTTCCAAAAATCTCTGGTCGAGACAATAAAAGGTTACGGGAGCTTGGATATCTTTTGATGGAGCTTGAATCAGCCCAGGCTGATCCCTACTTACCAGGTCTCATTTTCTTGAATACCTACCATGGCGTGAACCCCATCGTAGAGAAATTGCCATTTGACGTGCAGGAAAAATGGAGAACAGCGGGTTCAAGATACACGTCAAAGCATCAGGTTGCATTCCCCCCATTCTCTTTTTTCTCAAAGTTTATCCGCAACCTGGCTAAGACTAGAAATGACCCGAGTTTTATGTTTGGCACCACGGGGATTTCCAGTCCAGATCTCCCAAAAATGGAAAGGACAACGGCGAAACGAGGAACAGCGAGAGTGCCAATTTCCGTACACAAGACTGAGGTCTCTTCTGCGACATTCGCAAACTCCGTCCAGGCAACCACCACAAAGAAAAAGATAGAGGATCCAGAGAAGCAATGCCCATTGCATGATAAACCTCACTCCCTCCAGAAATGCCGTGAGTTCAGGAGGAAGCCATTGGAAGAGCGGAAGAACATGCTGAAAGAATTTGGAGTGTGCTTCAAATGCTGTGCTTCTACTAACCACCTTGCAAGGAATTGCAAGGCAGATATCAAGTGCGAGGAATGTGGCAGCGACAAACACGCAACTGCTCTGCACACATTTTACTCGAAACCCAGTAGCACTAAGGCTTCCGATCCCGAAGCAGAGCACGGCGGGGAGCAAGGCGAGACCGCTGCACTCACTTCGTCAATCACAACCAAATGCACAGAAGTCTGTGGAGAAGGCTTCAAAGGAAGATCTTGCTCAAAGATATGCCTCGTCCGAGTCTATCCCAAAGGACATCCTGAAAGGGCAGTAAGAATGTACACCATAATGGACGACCAGAGCAACAGGTCTTTGGCAAGGTCAGAGTTCTTTGATCAGCTAAGTGTAGGTGGGAATTCCTTTCCATACACGCTCAGAACATGCTCAGGACTGATGGAGACAGCGGGAAGAAGAGCGAGCGGCCTCATGGTGGAAACCATAGATAGCACCATGAAGCTAGCCCTTCCTACGGTGACAGAGTGCAACGAGATACCGGACGACAGGAGTGAGATTCCCACGCCCGAAGTTGCACGTCACCACCCACACCTGAAACCCATAGCAGAGTTCATCCCGCCATTGGATCACGCGGCACAGATTTTACTTCTGCTCGGCAGGGACATGCTGAGAGTCCACAAGGTTCGCGACCAACGCAATGGACCTCACAACGCTCCCTACGCCCAGAGACTCGATCTAGGATGGGTCATCGTGGGTGACGTTTGTCTCGATGGGACCCACAAACCAGACCACATTAGCACATTCAGAACGAGTGTGCTCATGAATGGACGCACGTCGCTCTTCAAACCGTGCCCCAACCACTTCACGCTGAAAGAGAAACTCGGCGAGAGAAGTCAAGGCTGTACCATGCAGGCCGACGAAGGAACCTCTATGCTGAAAGATGATGTTGGACATACGGTGTTCGTGACAACGAAGGACGATGACAAACCTGCTCCATCGCTAGAGGATAAAGAATTCTTGAAAATAATGGACAGAGAGTTCTTTCAAGATGAGTCAAACAGTTGGGTTGCCCCTCTGCCATTTCGTAATCCCAGATGCCGGCTACCCAACAATAGAGAGCAAGCCCTCTCACAGCTCAACTCATTGCGCCGCACCTTGGACAAGAAACCAGAGATGAAGAAACATTTTGTGTCCTTCATGAAAAACATATTTGACAGTGGTCACGCTGAAGCAGCCCCTCCTCTAGAAGAAGGACAGGAATGCTGGTACTTACCAATCTTTGGCGTGTATCACCCAAAGAAGCCGGATCAGATCAGAGTGGTGTTCGATTCCAGTGCTCAATTTAATGGCATTTCCTTGAACAACGTAATGCTCACTGGACCTGACTTGAACAACAGTCTCTTTGGGTTACTCATCCGTTTCAGAAAGGAGTCAATCGCCGTAACCGCCGACATTCAACAAATGTTCCACTGTTTCATTGTCCGAGAAGACGACAGAAATTACCTCAGGTTTCTGTGGTACCGCAATAACAACGTCGATGATCGAATTGTTGAATACAGAATGAAGGTGCATGTCTTCGGCAACAGCCCATCCCCAGCGGTAGCCACCTATGGACTGAGTAGGACCGCGCAGGCAGATGAAGGGGAATATGGGAAAGACGCCAAGCGATTTGTAGAGCGAGATTTCTACGTTGACGATGCACTTAAATCAATGCCCACGGCCTCAGAAGCCATCGATCTGCTCCAAAGGACGCAAGGAATGTTAGCAACTGCTAACCTGAGACTTCACAAAATAGCGTCCAGCAGCGCAGAGGTGATAAAAGCGTTTCCTTCCGACGATCGTTCAAAAGACTTGAAAGACTTGGACCTTAACGTCGACACACCACCAATCCAACGCAGCCTTGGACTGAGTTGGGACCTGAAAGCGGATACGTTCACGTTCCGAGTATCAATTGGAGAGAAACCTTACACGCGACGAGGCATCTTGTCAATGGTAAACAGCCTGTACGATCCATTGGGATTTGTAGCGCCGGTTACCATTCAAGGCCGTTGGATACTCAGAGACCTTTGTGCTGATACACAAGACTGGGATAGCCCGTTGCCAGAGGAACGGCGACAAGAATGGGAAACTTGGAGAAATTCCTTACAGGCACTTGAGCAGCTGCAGATTCCTCGTTCCTACACGCCCACATCCCTTTCCGTAACCCAACGGAAGGAGTTACATGTGTTTGCAGATGCTTCTATGATGGCCGTAGCAGCCGTAGCTTACCTAAAAACCACAAGCGCAGAAGGGATCCAGCATGTTGGGTTCATATTGGGCAAAGCCAAATTGGCCCCACAACCGGACCATACCATCCCCAAGGCTTGAGCTGTGTGGAGCGGTTCTTGCTACAGAGGTGGCAGAACTGATCTTAGACGAATTTGACGTCAAACTGGACGCGGTCAAGTTCTACACGGACAGTAAGGTCGTACTAGGCTACATAAACAACCAAACCAGAAGGTTCTACACCTACATCAGCAACTGGGTGGAGCGCATCAGGAGATCGACGCAGCCGGAGCAATGGAATTACGTTCCAACTGACCAGAATCCAGCAGATCTCGCAACTAGGTCCGTCCCTGCATCTCTGCTGAATCAAACCATCTGGCTGACGGGTCCAGCGTTCCTGTTACGACGTGACGTTGGCCCATGTACTACCAAGGAGACCTTTGGACTCTTAGAGCCCGAGTCCGACAAGGAGATTCGTCCTCTAGTGACAACTTCCGTAACAAATACGAGGCCTAGTTAGTAACGAAGCCTGTGACTTTCCTTATTGTGGATGTTACTTGTGATTTAGGTAGGTCGAGTCAGACTTGTGCCTATGTTGCGATCCTGAGAGTGATGACGAAGTATCTCATCCACAATTTAGTGTTAAGTGTAATGCTGTACATTTGGGGTGCAGTGGGATGAATACACTATGTGCCTGTATGCAACGCACCAGCTTGTGCCTTTGTCTAGTTGTTCAGGGGTAATGTGGGGGCCTGGTCCTTCCAGGATCTATTGTTATCTGAGACAATGTTCTGATGCTGTGGTGTTCATTGTGTGGGTGTTTCCGAATTATAACAGATGCTGTATCTGTGTTTTCTCACCAGTTTTACCTGTTACAATCAATAAATTACGATCGGAGTTGGACGGTCATCCTGGCTCCTAGGGTTTATTGAACACATGGTTATCTACTCGACTAGCGGTGCAACGCAGCGCACAGCGAGGCCGAGATAGTGACTTTACCGAAAGAACCAAGAAGATAAGTGATTGCGAACATACATTTTCTGAAATGTTTATTTAGAACAAAAACGAATCGACCTCTGTATAATTATACACCAAGGCTGTAATAATAATATATATTGGGGGAGACACATCCCCCCAATATTCAAATATGCTCAAAATGTCCCCCCCCCAATATATTTCTATAAAAAAGAATAAAAACAACAATTTGCTAAACCTTGGCCCCAATATCTGGACTTGTCTTCATATAAATCAATGCATAGATTTCTGTTTATATCATTGTGGTTATGGTTGTACTTTATGAATCCCTAATCTCTGCCAATACATACAATCAAAAGAATGGTAAAAAAGTTAAAACAGAGCAATGTAATACAATACACTCTTAGACATTATTGTAAAAAATAAATAAAAAGTCCATCCCATGCGTTCGGGATTTTAAAAATATTTTAGGCAAGAAATTAGTTTTCAAATGTAGATATTTTTCTGGGTTGGGACCCCCAGACACCCTGGAAGATTTGGTCCCCCCCAATGTTGACTCCATGGCTACGGCTTTGGTATACAAGTGCAGTTTTTTGTAGGTATACACTGCGCTTATAAATAGGGGGAGAATCCATCGTGCAGTGGTTAGCTCACAGCCATACGAGCCTTGTCACCTGAGTTGGATTCCCGGCCATAGCTGACGTGAGTGGCGAGTGGTTTCTGAAACATTGCTAGGCCGCCCTCCTTCACAAACCCAGCAGAGTGGGGAAGTATGGTCAAACAACCCCCACAATTTACACAGTGTTGGGAGGCCTTAATCCACAGCAGTGAATTGACAAAGGGCTGTAAGTTATTATTCATGTCATACCGTGCTTGTAAAGATGTATGCTATTACATAAACTATTACAATATATGATATATATGCATATTGTATAAGCGTAAGCAAGTTGCAGTCCTGTATAGTCTGTTTGCGAGCGTCTATTAATGAGCATGGCAGATGAGAGGACTGTAACCAGCACCATACCCGTTCGCCTTTATCTCCCCAGCGCTGACATTGTATGTACTTGTTTAAGGCTGAGCTGACCTAGGGGAGTGCAAGGTCTGACACCGCTTGCCGTCGATGCCATCTGTGGCTCGGACTCGAACTCCATTTACGAGGTTTGCGGCTCACCACTGCGTTACGAAAAGCCACGCACAGACGCACACGCGCGCACGTCCATATGTCAAGCCATCTGCAGTCTCAATAAATTATCACGTCAGAATGTAAAAAAAGGAAATTCTCTCCCTGCTCAAACAAGCGATCTCCATTTGTAACCCAGACCGCGTGGCGAAAATAAATTCCACATTCTCATGGCAGGGGAAAGACGATGCTGTAGGACAACAATGCTTAACTCAATTATCATGGAGCACTGTGTGAATCATCATGCCCTGTGAGAATCGAGTTGCCTCGTGCTCCTCTCTGCAAATGGCACTTTGTATCTGTTGTGCATCATGGATAAACATTGGTGGTGAAAGCCTTAATGAGCTAACACAAGCCCAGAGTCCGTAAACACCGGGGACATTCTTGAACCCAGACCTTCGTGATCAATTCTTGGTCAGCTGATGTATGAATATGTCGTCTGCCTGACGCTATGCTAAGGTATGAGGTCAAACAATTGAGTGTTTTTGTTATAGTCTGCATTTGCAAATCCGTTATCAAAATGAGGAAAGTGATTTCCTTCTTCAGACTACACTGGCATTTACTTCGTGTCGTCATTTCATTCCCCTCCCCCACCCCACGCTACTTCAAATGACATTCACATTTACTGCCAACACTAAACACATTCCTCCTGGGGAGGGAGCTGGTAGGAACGTTGGGTTGCTCGGTCAATGGCCAGGGTCAACGGTGGCGTGGTGTATTCCGCAAATATGGCCGACTGTGAGGGCGGGCACAAGCCGGCATGAGTAGGTTAAACGTTGAGTTTTATAAGGGCACCACGGGGTGACCAGCCCGTCCCCACCCAGCCCCACCCCTCCTACCCCCCACCCAGCCCCACCCTCCCCACCCAGCCCCTCCCCCTCCCTCCCCTCACCATCCTCCCATTTTCCACCCAGCACGACCCCTCCCATTTTTGGATGCACGACGGACGGACGGACACAATAATCCCCTGTGGGCTGGTGGAACCAGGTGGTTCCTACCAGTAACACACGCTATCCAGCCGGGTAGCGATGTGGTGTTAACCCTCGACTAACGGAGAGAAAGGTTGTGGCGGGCTTCAATTCCCCAGATCAGATGTCCACTCAGGTCCGAACACTAGTCCAGGGTCAATTCAGCCAATCACGTGGAACAAACGATTATCTCTGTCACCAACTTGCACTGGCGAGCATGGTGAAGTATGGTGAAGTATGGTGGAACAAACCTCACGACACGTGGAGGCGTTCGTAGGGGAGGTCCTCATCCAGCAGCGGCCTAACAAAATGGCTGCGAGTCCACGTGTTGTGCCTGTATATCAGCGGCGGTTGTTTTATCGAGGGCGTGGTTTCTGTCATGGAAATGTGAAGTTCCCACCACTGGCTCAGGTCCACTCACCACAGGGGTGAGCGTCACCCCAATTGCTTGTTGGAACAATTTGACTCTTTGCAACACACAAGTTGCAAGGGCCAAACCACCGCAATTTCTTTGTTCCATTCACCTTCAGGAAATGTATTTCTCCGAATCCTTGAGCACATTTTTTTCAAAAACAGTTTTTGTAAAGTCAGTGGGCAACATGTCTGAACCTTGACTGAATCCCAAACTATCGATTATCCTGTGCATTGCTTGAAAGCGTGGGAGTGGGGGGGGATATCTCGGAAATTTGCTGAAACGGTACGCTGCCCCTGTCCGGAAACTTCGATCCACCAAATCCGGGCACTTTGAGTGTACCAAGGCCGAATCTGGGTTCGACAGGTGATGATAGAGCGATTCAGTAGCCAGGCGGCTCTCGTTTGTGGAACGTCTTTTCTGTTCGGGATGCAAAAAGGTGTCAGTGTAATGCATTTGTCGTTTCACGTAGGGACACCCGCCTCTGTGCTCGGAGCTGAACCTCAGTTGAACACGTAGGCTTTTGCGACCAATATCATCCATAATAGTTTTGGGTTAGATCGCGTAAATATATAAATGTGTCGTTAAACCCGCCACCAAATATTAAATACTCCCAAATGCAACTGTCAGCAGTGGCAAAAAATGCGTGCCAACAAGGACACTTAATTAATTTTGATAATGTTGAAGTTCTGTGCAAAACTAGTTACTACTGGCCAAGACTAATTAGAGAATATATCGAAATTTAAAGAAAATATAAATAATTTTAACCGCTGTATGGAAGCGAATCATCAATTTTTTTAAAATGCATGCCTACACAGGCCACCATACCTCAATAGAGATTACCGTTGGTACGGCTATTTTAGTGCACACAATGGACAGGAAGGACAAGATCAATTGGCTCGCATAATGCGCATGCATAATGTACGTTGACTCATGAATCACCCCCCTACCTTGCGCAAGAAGAGCGCACAAGTGTGGTCACCACATCTACGTCTCTATATAAGGAACGAAACAGGTGGACTTCTCCACAAATCTGGCTGTCGCCTGATGAAGCTAGTTGTAATTACTGGCGAAACGTCGTACTCAGATTGTAAATGTTGTGGCTTGGCTCTCCAACACATCGGTGTGCTGTACTAGTGATGAATTGGCATGCACTGTTTATGTGACAACCCTTACTAGGTGGCTGTGTCTGGTGGTGGCGGGTTTAATGACACATTTATATATTAACGCGATCTAATCCAAAAAACCTCTATTATGGAGCTGAACCTGTTTTGTAGGTTACCGACCTATCTGTAAATACTTTTTAGATGTTGTTATTCTTCTCCTGGATGTGTTGCGTGTGTTTTAGCCTGGTGCTCCATTTTCCTCCCAACAATGAAAGCACTGCCCACATGTGTCAATGTCAAAGGAGAAAGTGACAAAACATTTACAGCAGAGTCCTGAGACTCAGTAAAGTTGTTTCTGGATAAATTAATTAAAAAAATGACTATTTCATTTGGTCATTCTCCGACAAGTCTATGTGCCGATTCACTTGTATGCTATTAAACACAAGTGGTGTTCAGATGCGACTGGCTGGCTTGGCGAGAAATTGCCGCAATCATTTCCAGTGTTTGCGATTACAAATTAAATCATGGGCCTCATTTATATGCAGGTGGAATTAGGAGAACGTCCAAGGCAGCTATATAATCCCTTTATGTTCACCGGTGCACCCATTCACGCGCATGACGCCCACTTCAAACACTCACTCATCAACACCGTGATTGTGATGCTGGCACTAAAACTCCATGGGCCCCCGCCCCCACACCCCTAACTTTGCCAACCCCTCTCACCTCATTTGGCCTCTACATTCACGGGCCCACACCTCACCGTCTCCTTCTCACTCCCACTTATCTGCCCTGTTCAAGAGTTCTTTGCCAAGACCGTTGTGTTAAGATGCAATGCAATCACACGCTCTCTGCAGGTCATCCACGCCAATGGCTGCGTTTTGAATCCAGCCCTGTGAAGCCTGTGAATGCAATGCGGAGAGCGATCGTGCAGCGGTCAGCGCACTTCGCTACGAGCCCGGTAACCCGGGTTAGATTCCCGCTCAAGGCCAACTCTGCCTAAAATGAGTACCCAGTGCAGTGTGTAAACATCGCCAGTGGGGAGACAACGGCAGCCGGTAGTGGTGCTGGCCACCCAACCCCATCGTGTGCCGTTGCGGCCTTCACATAGGTGCTGCTCGCTAACAGCACTTGTCCCAACAATCTGTTGCAGGCTATACGGGAGTCTTTTTTAATGCAGGTAAACCGTGTGTGTGTGTCTGAGGCCCTCTAATGATGGTGATGGGAGCGCATTGTGCTGCGTCTGCCAATCACCTCAGCCACTTGACCCCTGGTAGCCGGCTCCGTGTTATAACCACGTGACCACAAAGAACACCGGGCCTGGTGTAAGCGCTATGGTGAACGGCGGTTTCCTTGAGAAATTGTGACTCAGGAAGGCTTTGCTGGATTAATGACATGATTAATATACACACCTTGCCATTTGAATGCAAAATTTGTGGTTAAAATGTTTTGTTAGAAAAATATATAATAAGCCACGCTCACACGGCAGGTCATTATAGTCATTAGTGTCGTTGTGGAAAATATAATGAACAAGACAGATCAGAAGACGATGTCTCCAAAGACCTGACTCTCCGCATGAAAATAACTAAAGTGTGTGTTTAAAAAAAATATACATTACATTGGCCTCCACAACCTTCTGGGAATGCATCATTTCAGCCACATTGACTGAACACGAGAATACTCTGGACGAGTTTAAACCGACAGCGTCGCATCAGCAGTCAGGCTTGCCCGAATACATGCTGGACAACAACCAGATCTGAAAGGCGAGGGACTTCTCTTCAAGAAATCTGTCCCAGTTCGACGCAAAACTACATAATGCATAACACAAAACAAGTATTTAGCATTGCTGTGTGGCGTTTGCATGCGTTGAATCGATGCAGCTGAGAATATGCACTCCCAGAAGGCCGCGGGGCCTATGGGTTATGTATTCGTAGAGACACAGATGTGTGAATTGAATGAGGCGTATGGTCTGTTGATCGATTTTGACTCAGTCAGGCTTTACTCGATATATAAATATGTACCCCTTTCATTTACGTGTATTTATTTCGTGAATGCTTTTACACGTGACTTTCACAGAGCACCACAATACATGTAATTATGGTAATTTAATTGCTGGTACGTTGAGAGTTCAAACCCAGATTGGGGGTGGATTCAGCCCATCATCCTTACAGGGTGGATAGAACGCATACCACTTTGTTTGAAGTCAGCAGTGGTTGTCCCGCGGAATGATTCACCCTCCACCACAGAGCAATGTGGAATGTTCAGCACTCGCCAAAGGTTAACGACGCCTGTCTGTGAACCCATCTCGAATTTAATTACGCTGCTACGGTGGAATGAGGGACATGGCACCGAGGCAACAGCACCGAGACCGCGTCTCATTTACGAAAGGCAGCAGACCGCCTTCGCTGCAGAGATGCCTCCAGAAAAACAACATCGCCAGCCCTCGCCGCTCGAACGATTTGTTACGTTGGAGATGACATTTAACTGGGGGAAAAGCAAAACCCCATATAAAGTGTGCAACACGCGTACCTGAACAAATGCGCACGCCCACGTGCGTAGGCACGCGCGCGGATGCACGCGCGCACGTAAACCACACACATTCACATCCAGTATCAATTGCTAATTCGAATCTGTAAATGGCAAGAGGAATCCATTAAGGCAGAAAAAATACAGGGCGGGCCGGAAAAACAAATACAATAATGAACGTTAATTCTAGATTTGAAGCTTTGGTAACTGCAAGGATTCATACTCTTAGGTTTTTTTCGGTAAAGTCATGTAGGTAAAATAAAAATAATAAAATAAAATAATTATAAATGAAAATAACTCTATTAAATCACGACGTTTCGGAGGCAACACAAGTCTCCGTCTTCAGGTGGGACCGTCACAGCTAAATTATTCGAGTAAGCTTGATTCTGCTTGATACAGTAAATTTAGCTGTGACGGTCCCACCTGAAGACGGAGACTTGTGTTGCCTCCGAAACGTCGTGATTTAATTGAGCTATTTTCATTTATTATTATTTATTTTAATTATTATTTTCCTACGTGACTTTACCGGAAAAACCTAAGAGTACAATAATGAACGTGCAGGGGGGGTGTGCAATGCGTGTACGAGAAGCCCTCACTCGGCCACAGCATCGGTACCCATGCAACGTGTGTTATCAAAGCCTGGCAACTGCACACAGCTCGATCCTAAACGGCGACAGCTGATCGCAGCGAACATGTAGGCAAGAGACACGTGGAGCTGTACTCTTAAGAGAGAACGTTCAGTTTCACCAAATTTTGCGTTCCCGCAATTGACAATTTATGGGCACTTTTAGATGAACGAAATCAAATTTTCCGCATTCACGAAATTTCGCTTTGGCAGCGGCCACGAGATCATCAAACGAGAAGCCGCCCGGGAGGCTACGTCATCCATCCACAGCAGCGTCACGATCGTCTATGCTCTATGGTTCTTTCGGTAAAGTCACGTAGATAGAAAAAATAATGACAATAAAATAATAACAATAAAATAATAACAATAATAAAATAATAGCAATAAAATAATAACAATAAAATAGCAACAATAAAATAATAGCAATAAAATAATAGCAATAAAATAGCAACAATAAAATAACAACAATAAAATAACAACAATAAAATAATAAAAATAAAATAATAACAATAAAATAAAAACAATAAATAATAACAATAAAATAATAACAATAAAATAATAACAATGAAATAACAACAATGAAATAACAACAATAAAATAACAACAATAAAATAATAACAATAGAATAATAACAATGAAATAACAACAATAAAAAAATAACAATAAAAAAATTACAATAAAATGATAACAATAAAATAATAACAATAAAATAACAACAATAAAATAATAGCAATAAAATAATAACAATAAAATAATAACATTAAAATAATGAAATGTTTTTAAATAAAAATAAGGTGAATAAAAATAAATAATAAATATATCACGACCTCACGATGCCCCGAAAGTGCAACAGCAGTGCCTCCGCGTCACCTTTCCGCTTGTTCCGACATGCAGAGCTTTTGGCGAGTTCCATGAAAATGGTAATAATTTATTTTATTTTATTATTTATTCAGTTGCTTTAATATTTATGTTCTTTATTATTATATTGTGATAAGTGATTTAGGTGTATATTTTTACTATTAAATTAATCGTAAATGCCATTCCGATTTGCGAAATGTCGTATTTACTCGTGCCTTTTGAAGAACGCATCGCTTTCGTAGATCGCAGTGATGCCTGCACTTTTACAAACTGTTAGCAAGCTGGAAAGAGGGCACTTGCAGGAATGAAATGAGGCTCAAAGTGAGGCTTCCCTGTGCGATGGATCTATCTGTGGCCGCGACGACTGTCATCGTCGTAACCCGGCAGCTCAGGCTTTGGCGGAGGCTCCGCTGCTGGGCGGTCGGTACATCAGAGGCGCGCGTGACGCTCGCGGCCGTCAAGTTAAACGGCGCGATGACAAACGGAAAATTGTCTCTCAGTATATCAACCACAGCAAGGTGACAATGAAAACAAACGAAATAAAGACAATCCCTCGATTTGACGAAAGGAATGCGTATTTCAAAAAGCACGCCGTAAAACGAAATTCCGTGAATCGGAATGGCTTTTTCCCCCTAATTTAAGACGAAACATTAGGGATGTGTTGCAGACAGTCATTCCAACTCGACTCCGATCCTAGAAATATACACCACCTAAATCACTTTTCACAATACAAAAATAACATCACGGAACGTAAATATCAAAACGATTGAATAATAGTGACTTTAAAACAAATATAATTAACCCTATTCTTGGTTCTTTCGGTAAAGTCACGTAGAAGGGAAACAATACAATTATAAAAATATAAAACAATCAAATTCTCACGACGTTTCGACTCCAACACAGGCAATCATCATCAGGTGTGAATTCCACAGCAATAAATTTTCACACCTGATGACGATTGCTTGTGTTGCAGTCGAAACGTCGTGAGAATTTTATTGTTTTATATTTATATTATTTGATTGTTTCCCTTCTACGTGACTTTACCGAAAGAACCAAGAATATGAATCCCTGCAGGCACGAAAGCTTTAAATAAAAAAATATAATTAACCCTTTCAGGGAACCCACCAAACATATATGCTGCGTATTGGAATGACTGGAAGGTGGGTGCTGTGGGGGCGTTACTGGGTGCACTGCAGGGACGATAACCCTGATGCTGTTGCTGACGGATGACGCAGCCTCCAGGGCGCGTCTCGTGTGATCATCTCATAGCGCGTGCCGTGTGAGATTTCACGAACGTGGAAATTTTATCTACCTCAATCGAAATGTGTCCGTAACTTGTCAATTGCGTTAAGGCGAATTTATCTGAACCGAACGTTAATGAATCGAGGGATACGTGTACATCAAGTGGTATTTTCATGATGAAGATGATGATGATTTTAAATGTATTGTAATTCATCCGCCTATCGATAGGTATCGCAAGTGAACATTCACATTCAACCAATCATTCTATTGAACGAGCTTTGTCGGCTGTCCAGCACAGGTCACACGCACTCCATAAAAAAATGAACCGAGTTTTGGCAAATAGCTCATCCTTGCACAATGCTTGTGTTTTTTGAGTTATGAAGCCCGAAATGACGAACATCTTTGAAGACATCACAACAACAGTGAGATTTACGGGCAGGTCTTTGTACAAAAGATGGTCAGGTGTAACTGTAGTGCGAGTGCCCAACTCAAGTGGAAGTTTCTGAGTTCAAATCCTGATTGGTGATGAGTGGGGGGGGGGGTCACTTAATCCGATTGTCCCTCCAGGTCACTTTTATTGGCCATTAATCGTGGCCAACCGCTTGTGACAACTCCTCAACGCCTGTTGCAATCACCTGGCTCAGCCACTACAATGTAAAATTACTACATCAACATCAGTCAGATGAAGATGAAGAAGAAATGGCGAACGTATGGAAAGGGTGGCCACCTGCCATAGGAACGTGAAATATCCATCGTGAGCTCAAGTCCAGCAACAGACCACGAGCCCCATGAATCGGGGAGATGACACTTTGAGTCCGAGTTACGTGAACAAACGAGCACAGTTTCCACGACGACACAGCCCGAGACTGAGTTTTGCGACGAGCGTGTTGGCCAGTGGACATATCTGCCGGTAAATATGTCAAGGGAAAACAGTCGACTCCGGCTTCGCTTTGAAGAACAAGAAGGAGAGCGCATGAGTGCTCAATGTCCTCATAAAGTTTGGCGGAGCAAATGAGTGTTTATAGAGCGGGGAGTAAATCGCGTTTGGATACCAGTCTGGCCGTGGGGTGGAACGGGGGGGGGGTACAGAGAGCTTCTCCACTGAACGCACTCTGATCGAGGAGTTCCTTTCCAGCGCCGGTTATTAGCTCGCTCATCAATACCGATGATTGCAAAATTGCCCAGCCAATTAAGAGGAAGCCAATTTATTTACCTGTGTCGCCCTGCACTTTGCAACTTCATTTCCCTCGAGAGCGAATTCCCCGTTTGCTGGCTAAGCAATGAGATTGGTAATCGTTTGCGTTTGCTTGTGGTGGCGCACACCCCACGATCCAGCACAGTGGAGGAGTTGGCGAGACAGTCAACCAATCATTCTATTGGTATGCAGGAGGTCGTGGGTTCGATCCCGACCCGAACGGCTGTATACTTGGAGTTTGCACGTTCTCCCCGTGGTCGTGTGGCCTTTTCTCCGGGTCCTCCGGTTTTTCCCTCCACATTTAGAATCAACGTGCATTTAGAGCATTTGGCTGCTGTACATTTCCACGTGATAAGCCACTTCGTTGAGCTATCATTTGTTGCCAGGTCGCTTCTGGAAAGAGCTACGTAGCTCACTGGGTCTTAGCTGGTAAAATAGAAACAGTTTCGTTTAAGTTTCGTTTAATCGGTAAAGTCACGTAGATAAAAAATGTAAATTAATAAAATATAAAAAAAAAAATCACGACGTTTCGGAGGCAACACAAGCTTCCGTCTTCAGGTGGAACCGTCACAGCCACGACAGCTGTATCAAGTAAATGAGAGATTACAAGAGCTACCACTCCGTATATATAATGGTTGAAGAGAGGAAAGGCCAAGTACGGCACACTTTTTATTAATATGAATCCTTGCAGTCACGAAAGCTTCAAATCTAGAATTTCGTTTAATCGCATAGGGGTTGGTGGATCACGTGAAGCTCACCACGTGCTGTACTACTCCCAAAATGCAATTTACAAAACCCGAGGTGGAGCCGATTTGTCTGCATGACCTGGAGCCACCCCAAGTCCCTGGTGGTCACCCAGGCCTGAGGTTCATCTCCCTTCCACCTCCGCCGATCCCAACACTCGCCGTGAACACGCGTCACCCCGCAAGCGAATAAAAAATAGTTCCCCAGCTGATTCCGCATTCCTCCCTCCTTGCCTGCAGTGAAAGCCTCTACCCAGAAGCGACCTTTTAAGGAGGCCCGTGCTTGCGTGTGCGTGCGCCCCTGTTTTTTTTCCCCCTCCGTGTGCGCTTTCTCGAATTAGCTTTGAGCAGCGCGCGTTTGGCGTTGTTCACACGCAAGGATCCTCCTGCGATCAGGGGGGAGGAGGGTGTTGCGTCTCCCGGCCGCCCAAGACCGCTGCCCATCGCTCCATGCAATTCTGCCTCCGGGTCCTTGGGTTGTCACCTGTTCTGGATTTCCCAGTGCAACTCCCTTGGTGTGTGGATAACGGTTACTTGGACGGATGTCAGAAGCAGCGCTGCGATTTCACCTTCCGCGAGATGTTTTCCTCCAATATGGGGCGACAAGCACTGCTCAGCGAGGGCTTCTGAACGGATGATCTGTCTTGCGGTATGATGTTACGATCATCAATGAAATTGAACTGACAGAGAAACTCGAGAACAGAGGAACTCCGACTCGGCTTTTACCATTTACATAACGCAGCATCACCAGAAATGAGGGTGATTTGAACCTCGATTTGCCACCTGTCCTGGTTTTCCCAGGACATTGTCTCCTTGAGACGGCGTTTCCCGTGGTCACGTGATTTTTTTTTCTCTGGGTGCTCCGGTTTTCCCCTCCACATTTAGAATCAACATGCATTTCGAGTACTTGGCTGCTATACATTTCCACACGATAAGCCACTTTGTTGAGCTATCATCATCTGTGGCCAGATCGTTCGAAAAAGAGCTAAATAGCTCAGTCGGCCTAACTGGGCAAAATAAAAAAAGTTTAGCTTAGACTCACAATCGGAAGATGGCAAGTTCAAATCCTGATTCGTGGGGTGCGCTCCCTCCCCCCAGTGCGCTACCTTGTGTATGGCTAGAAAAGCCACTGGAATATATCTCAGGAGCAAGTCTGTAGTTTCACCGACTGTTTGCCAGCGTGGGCTTCGAAACACCGCTCAGCCAGAGTTATGAGTGGCCACTCCGCTTTCCATCGAGAGGGCTGGCCCTACGCATTTAGAATGTGCAATTTCAACAAACCGGGTCAAGGTCACCAATGTACGACGAGCAACTCGCCTATTTGCTTCGTTTGAACAGAAGACTCTTTGAGCCCAAATCCACCAAGCCAATCGTGGCTGCCGTTCTGCCACCCTTTGGTGAAATGACGGACATCATCACATCAGCTTCTTGGCCCTGTTTTTACAATTCTATAAACTATTTAAACTATAAATTATGTTCTTGGTTCTTTCGGTAAAGTCACGTAGAAAAAAAAAAATTCTATTTTTATTATTTTATTGTTTCCCTTCTATGTGACTTTACCGAAAGAACCAAGAAGATGAATCCCTGCAGTTACGAAAGCTTTAAATCGAAATATAAATTATGTTTTATTTAACCAGGTAAGGCCCACTGAGCTCTTTTTAAGAAGCGACCTGGACACAAATAATAGCTCAAAGAAGTGGCTTACCACGTGGAAATTAATTGCAGCCAAATACTCTAACACATGGTTCTAAATGTAGAGGGAAAAACCACGGGACCACGCGACCTCGGGGAGAACATGCAAACTTCAAATATCGAGGCATCAGGTTTGGGACTGAACCAACCAAATTCCTGTATACCAGGCAAGGTAGTTAGCATTGAACCACTGTGGTACCCCTAACAACACAGCCACTTCACCACGACTCGTCGTGCATACCCAGAGTGGGCGGAGTCTTTGGTGCGAATAGGGCGGAGCCAACAATGCGAAAAGGTTTCCGGCCAATCGCAGGAACTCTATCTTTCTCTCAACCGTCGTGCAGAATTGCCACGACCTCTAGACACTCTTTCAATCAAGATGCATGTATGCTGAACTTCTTTTGCACCATACGTAGCAAACCGTGCTAATCGTAGGTGCGGGGGAAGGACAACAAACTAAACACAAAAAGCAGTCCTCAAGAAATGAGTTTCAATCTAAATGTTCTGTCCGTCTCACGGGATTTTTTACCCAAGTTGTATTTTTTAAAGAAAAAACAAAAGCATTAATTTAAATTACGCTCGGTATGGTTTGCCTTTTTTTTGTCACACTAATCTCCTTCATCCTGCAGCGAAGTTCGCGATGGCAGTAACTTGGATCCGAGACCCCAACATTTCCACGGTGCCAACTTAGCGCTCCGGTTCGGTGTTCATCGAGCGGCACTGCACATTTTAAACCAATCACTCACAACATCACGCCGATAATGGTCTCGTGTGTATTTCTCCACTCCAGCAAACTATTGTTGTCTTGGGAAACAAGACAACAAACATATAGTATACACACACCGTTATTTATTTCACGAGTGTACCCATTTAAACAAAAAACACACACATACGTGCCACTTTCTGACACATTGAACCTGATACTCAAGTCCAATAAAAGCAAGGCTCAGGAAATGTTTTCAAACTGACGGAATGCCTGGCTGTCAGGGTGGGTGGCGACTTATTATTCAGATATGTTCGAGCAAATGCGTGTCAGATTTTATTTTTAGCGGAAAAAGTAATTTCTTTAAGAGCAGAAAAATGATGAATCTGGAAGAGGCCGTATCTGCCAGTGAATGTGACACGCCAGGTCTGCGAGGCATCGCGGGAAAGGAATCACGCCAATTGGGCAGTCACAGACATTTGTCCAAATACATAGTTGGGCTCGTGCATTATTTGTGATGAGCGCAAAATAAATAAATCATCACTTTCCAGGAAAAAAAACTATAATTACCTGAATTTTTCGATTTAAAGCTTTCGCGACTGTAGGGATTCACCTTCTTGGTTCTTTCGGTAAAGTCACATAGAAGGGAGATAATAAAATAATAAAAATAAAACATTATAAAATAATACAATTCTCACGACGTTTCGGCCATGACGTAAGCAGCCGTACTAAGGTGAAGAACAGGTCTTCTTCACCTGAAAGACAGTGTCTTTCCGACAGACCTGTTCTTCACCTGAGGACGGCTGCTTGCGTTGTGGCCGAAACGTCGTGAGAATTGTATTATTTTGTTATGTTTTATTTTTATAATTACCTGTTCAGCTGAAGTTCAGTCTAGCCATGATTCTTCATGTGTTGTAACAATGCTGCCCTTGCCACGTTAGTGAAGTGTCATGCACATCATTTTCTCTGTTCACTCAGTCCAGACAGAAATATAGAGAGCATGGGGCCAAGAATGTGCATAGAGGCCCACCCAGAGCGTAGCGTGAAAAGTCCTATTTATTTTAACACGTTTTTACCAGGAACACATTCCTAGACAAATTAACATCTCGTTCCGAGGAAATGTTGAGGTGTTGATAAAAGCAATGGGCCATCATTGCTGCTGCTGCTGGTGGTGGAAGCTGTGTTGGTGGAAGTTGTGTTGGTGGCGGCAGTTGTGTTGGTGGTGGTAGTTGTTGTTGTTGGTGGTGGTGGTGGAGCAGTTGTTTGCGGTTGTGATTTTTTGATGCTCAGAAAATTCCCAAAGCGGGTTCAGGGTGAAGCGTTTGAGTGACGTGACGCCGTCTGAGTTTGTGCTCCGGCAAAGAAAGAAGTCTCCACCAATCTTGATTTGAAGCTTTCGTGACTGCAGGAATCCATACTCTTTGGTTCTTTCGGTAAAGTCACGTAGGTATAGAATAAAATAAATCACGACGTTTCAGGCGCAACACACGCGTCCACCATCAGGTGGGATGATGGACGCTTGTGTTGCGTGATTTATTTTATTTTATACCGACGTGACTTTACCGAAAGAACCAAACAGTAAGTCTCCACCACGCATATTTTATCGGTGTCTTCCGAGCCGGGTACGGACAAAGATCAAGCATGACAGTGATTCCCTGCAGACACAAGCTCTTTTCCAGGATGACCTTGAACCATGCGTGAAAAGTTCAAATTCAGATGGCAAGGTCAACGATATAATAATACAAATTTAAAGAGCTCCGTGAGTTTCAGGGCTCATTTTACAAAAATGTAATGTTTGGATGATCCCTTGAGATGTTTAGCCAATCCCTGTATACGTATTTGAAAGTATTATTACATTTTCTGCAGTGTTTTTAAATATTGCATTGCTATGCTTATTGTGAATTAAACCATTAAAAAAGCCCATCTTGTAAGCATTTCGAATCTACTTACATTGTGTGTAATATGCAAAGATGTTTGCCAACACTGATTTAGAATTACATTTATAATCGGGCTGAGCGCAACAAAGTGTATTCCCAATTACATTGTGCCACGGAGAATTATCGATGTTGGGTCACATAAACAGGTAGTGCCTTGACACCAGAGAACCAGAATAATTCATTAAAGTGGCATGGAGCAGTGGCCCCAGTGGCATTACACTCAGCAGCCAAGGTGCGAGGCCAGACCCATGGCTAACAACAGCGGTGACTCTCTGAACTACTCTTTGTTTTTTTGGGTAAAGTTACGTAGGGGAAAAATAAATAAATAAACATTTTAATTAAATCACGACGTATCGGAGGCAGCACAAGCTTCCGTCTTCAGGTGGAACCGTCACAGTAATTTTGCTAATTTAGTTGTTTTTTTCATTTAATTTTTTACATACGTGACTTTACCGAAAAAAACAAAGAGTATGAATCCTTGCAGTCACGAAAACTTCAAATCTAGAACTGTCTGAACTAGTTCTGGCCTCCCTCTTTACCAACCCACATTGACCAGTGAGGAAGTGGGGACAGATAGCCTATGTGGCTGACAAGGCATTGTGGCAGGCCTTCATCCAGCAGTGGATACACAGTGGGCTCCTAATTATATACAGCATCTGCACCGATTGCCAATTTCTTGAATCGATGGACCGAGTTTAAGGCAAGCCAAACATCTCACAACATAAAACACACTTTGACGTTATTAAAAATAAAAATACCGATTTCAGCATCATATTGACATCTTGGTTTCATATGAAATGCGATAGGCGGCATTCTACACGTCGTTAAGCATTCACACCTCAACATATACGCAACAAAATTAAAGCTCGCCGTATACACAATGCTAATCAATCCAAATGGGAAATCACGATGATACAAAAAAATAGAAAAAAATAACTTTTCTCATTCGGAGATGAAAGTAAAAAAGACGATTGCTTGCCAACTCACCTGCACAGTTCTGCCTGTGCACCCCGAGGAATCTGAATGTTTATTTTATTTACCAGATTAAAGCATTCCATTGCGATCCATCAGGAAATCATTAAACACGAATATATGTATCCTATTATATGCTTCTCTCTGCCGGAGCGTTAGCAATGTCCCACTAGTGTTATGCCTTGCGGACACACACTGCCCCTCAACAACAACAACCGCTATTCGCCAATAAGCAGCGGTGACGTCACCACAATGCTTGTGCCAGGCTATGTGCACGTTAAGGCCACGTGAAGCATCAAACGCCCGCTAGCAGGAGGCCACGGGACAGACCCAGGTACCATTGGTCGACTGACTTGAGATGACTGGTCGATGCACCACCTGTGCCCCCTACTGTGCCAACTTGCTGTGCTTTAGCCACCCGGCTCTCCGCTCGTTGTTGTGAGCGTCGCTACTCTGCCCTCCGTTGTTGCTGGAGGGCGACTGCCTCCAACTGCCAAGTAGCAGAGTCCTTCACGAGCCTCCTCCACTGAGGCCGATCTTGACACCGCTGGTACCAGTCATCGGCAAGTCCACTCCCATACCTGTCAACCCCTTATCAGTGCCCTACCTTATTACAGACCAATTCAGACCTTATTGGTCACCCCGTACCCTTATAAATCTCAACGTTCATCCTACAAAGTCCCACCACAAGGGAGACACACAAATACTTATTTTTTTGCCCGTATTGAAACGGTTGTACGCTGTATGGACCTGAAAACTCAATTTCCCTGTGCAAGAATACGGGGTAAACCGTATGGGTTGACAGGTATGCACTCAGCTCCACATACTCTTGTACCACATCACTCCATCTCTTCTCGAGCCCGTGCCGCACCCGTTTAGCCCCCTCTATCCAGCTGTTTAGGCATGCGGTGACTGGGCATGCGGGCTACATAACCCAGCCAACGCAGTCTTGCCTGCCGTAGGAGCTCGCCGATGGAACTTTGTCCAGATCTTTCAAGGATTTGTGAGCTCCTCACAAAAAAGACACGCACTGACACACACACTGACACACACACGGACATGCACCACAAAGACAAAGATCCCCCATGTAGCCTTAACAGACTGTAGGGGCAAGTGCTGTTAGCGAGCACCTATTAAGGCCGGAACGGTACACGAGGGGGTGGGTGGCCAGCACCACGCTCGACGCCTTTGTCTCCCAAGTGGCAATGATTACACACCGCACCAGGTACTCATTGAGGCTGAGTCGACCTAGGGGAGGCCCGAGACCGGTTCAGATAATCGTCACTGGTGTTGGCCGTGAGCAGGAATCGAACCCGTGTCGCCGGGTTCATAGCGCAGCGCGCTAACCGCTACACTACCGCTCCCACACACACACTGACACGCGCTGACACACACTGACACACACCACACACACTGACACGCAATGACACAAATACAAATATAAAGGGCCAGTGCCGTCAGCGAGCACTTAATAAGGCAGAGATGACATGTGAAGGAGCGGTCTGGCCAACACCTTGCCCAGCCACCTTTGTTTCTCCAATGTTTCCCCAGTGATGATATTTTCACAACATTTAAGGCTGAGTCTACTTGTCGGATGCCCAGCACGGGATCAGGTACTGTCGCGACTAATGTCATCTGTAGCTGGGGGGGGGGGGGGGGGAAAGAGATCCCTCTGTAGTCTGTAGCCTTCATACTGTTGGGGAGTGTGCTGTCAGTGAGTACATGTACATGGCTGCATGACACACAAGGGGTCGAATGGACAGCACCAGGCTCAGCTAAGGCTGTCTCCCCAGTGCTGATGTGACAGCAACGTACCATGTCCTTCATTGTAGGGCGAGTCAACTATTGGGAGATGCCCAAGCTTCTAAAATCATGTTTTTACTCGTGCTGTGGATGCTGCAGATTATTCATGCATACTCTTACACACACGTGAGACTTGTACACGCTCATAATGTGACCTTAGAAAAAACACAATACGGGAGTTGACCCAGATTTGTGGGCCCCCTCGTGAATGCCACTCCAGAGAGCCTGAGTTTACTTGGCTGAACTTGAAATGAGACTGACTGCCCCCCACTTCCCTCCCCCCTCTTTCCCTCTTCCTTCCCCAAAGAAAATAGATCTGACGCACCACGTACCACGTAACGCGACAGTCCTACACGTCCGTGTTGGTTGTCTGTCCGAGCCGCCTATCCCGCTATGCATCACTCTCCTGTAGCGGAAGTTGTACACCCCCCCCCCCCGTGATGGGATCAATAAAAATAATTTACAAAAGAAAAAAAACACAATATGCCGTACATTTGATGGATTAATGCAGTCATTGGCAACATAAATGTAGATGGTGCCCACATACAGTTGTGTGATGTTGTGTCTGTTGTATCTAACTCCCCCACACGAATATTGTTCATGTTACACACACACACAATTACAGAGAGTCAACTAGAACAAGCACTTTTTGCTCACTCACCCTGTGGCATTCATATCTCAGCGGGGATTTCACACTGAGAAACACAGCACGGAGTCGGGTTGTGATGTTTATAAACAATGACAAGGAAGGGTTTCCCCACCCGATAGCTGCCATAGACTCAGGTGGAACATTCTGTGAGCGGGCACCTATTAATGAAGGCACTGTGTAAGCGTGGGCGGCGTGGCCAGCACTCCACCCCAGTCGCCGTTGGCTCTTCAACTCAGGTATTTATTTTCGTCTTCAGTCGACCCAAGGGAGGAGGCCCAGGAACGGTTTGGATAATCGCCACTGCTGTCAATCATTGCTCTGCATCTAACTGGGGTTGCCAGGTTGAGCTACCGCTCCCCACAAACACAAGTGCACACATGCACACACACGGACACACACTGAATTACACACTCATGCAAAGGCACACACACAAAGACATGCGGACACACGCACTCAAGGTCGAGGTCGGCAACAGAGTCTACAAAGTCAAGGGGTCAGTCAGCAATGGGTGCGCGAGTGGGAGAGCGGTGCAATCCTGGATGTGCTGGCACGTCTCCGGATACCACGAGCACGTGTGTATACAAAGATGCCCCGTATAGCCTTGGACAGACTGTCGGAAGCAAGTGCTGTTAGCTAACAATAATAAAAGCCAGCACGGCACACTGGGCGGAGGTCAGTGGCGTCACTCGGGGGTTGCGGGGGGTCCGGACCGCACCGGGTGACACCGTCAGAAGGGGTGACACCAAAATGACTGTCTGTACAATTTTTGTGCAGTGTTTCAGCAGACATTTATTATTTTTTTTTATAAAAAATATCCCTGTAGTTAGTTATAAAACAAAATATTTTTTTTTCGTAAGCCCAGAAATACGCGGTGCGCACAGTTAACCGAGGGCAACTGAGGGCAAACAGGCGCGCGTGAGGTTTGCGCGGACAAATCGCCAGTTGTAAGGGGCGAAGCAGGTGCAATCGGGGTCGACCGGTTGTGCACGTTGAGACCGGAGGTGTTGCCAGGGAGACGGGAGATGAGGGTTGATTGATGGGCCGACAGGCGCCAGCCTGGCGAGAGCTTAAAGAGACGCACGAGGTCTCGGATAATTAGCAGAGGCATATAAGGGCGTGTACGTGAGTGGAGCGGGGAGTTGTTGCCGGGGACCAAGTGTGAAGACATCTCGCCGCTGCCGCTCCAGCCAAACGGGACCTCAACCCTCACGCTGTCACCGGGCGGGTGTTGGCTGATCCCCCGCCCAGGGCAGACGGGTGAGCGGGTCTGAGGGAATGTAGGTGAGGGCAGCGGTGGAGATGTAGAGTCGCTGTGTGTGAAGACGCTGTGTGTGTGACGCTGTGTGTGGAGACGCTGCGTAGGGAGACGCTGTGTGGGGAGACGCTGTGTGGGGAGACGCTGTGAGCGTAGACGCTGTGTGTGGAGACACTGTGTGTGGAGACGCTGTGTGTGGAGTCGCTGTGTGTGGAGTCGCTGTGTGCGGAGACGCTGTGTGTGGAGACGCTGTGTGTGGAGTCGCTGTGTGTGGAGTCGCTGTGTGTGGAGACGCTGTGTGGGGAGACGCTGTGTGTGGAGTCGCTGTGTGTGGAGTCGCTGTGTGTGGAGTCGCTGTGTGTGGAGACGCTGTGTGTGGAGACGCTGTGTGTGGAGACGCTGAGTGCGGAGACGCTGTGTGTGGAGTCGCTGTGTGTGGAGACGCTGTGTGTGGAGTCGCTGTGTGTGGAGACGCTGTGTGTGGAGACGCTGTGTGTGGAAACGCTGAGTGCGGAGTCGCTGTGTGTGGAGTCGCTGTGTGTGGAGGCGCTGTGTGTGGAGTCGCTGTGTGTGGAAACTCTGTGTGTGGAGACGCTATGTGTGGAGTCGCTGTGTGTGGAGTCGCTGTGTGTGGAGACGCTGTGTGTGAAGACGCTGTGTGCGGAGACGCTGTGTGGGGAGACGCTGTGTGGGGAGACGCTGTGTGTGGAGACGCTGTGTGTGAAGACGCTGTGTGTGGAGACGCTGTGTGTGAAGATGCTGTGTGTGGAGTCGCTGTGTGTGGAGACGCTGTGTGTGAGACGCTGAGTGCGGAGACGCTGTGTGTGACGCTGTGTGTGAGACGCTGTGTGTGGAGACGCTGTGTGTGACGCTGTGTGCGGAGACTCTGTGTGTGGAGACGCTGTGTGTGAAGACGCTGTGTGTGGAGTCGCTGTGTGTGAAGACGCTGTGTGTGAGACGCTGAGTGCGGAGACGCTGTGTGTGACGCTGTGTGTGGAGACGCTGTGTGTAAGACGCTGTGTGTGAGACGCTGTGTGTGAGACGCTGTGTGTGACGCTGTGTGTGGAGATGCTGTGTGGGGAGACGCTGTGTGGGGAGACGCTGTGTGTGGTGACGCTGTGTGTGAGACGCTGTGTGTGGAGACGCTGTGTGTGAGACGCTGTGTGTGGAGTCGCTGTGTGTGGAGTCGCTGTGTGTGGAGACGCTGTGTGTGAAGATGCTGTGTGCGGAGACGCTGTGTGGGGAGACGCTGTGTGGGGAGACGCTGTGTGTGGAGACGCTGTGTGTGAAGACGCTGTGTGTGAGACGCTGAGTGTGGAGACGCTGTGTGTGACGCTGTGTGTGAGACGCTGTGTGTGGAGACGCTGTGTGTGACGCTGTGTGCGGAGACTCTGTGTGTGGAGACGCTGTGTGTGAAGACGCTGTGTGTGGAGTCGCTGTGTGTGAAGACGCTGTGTGTGAGACGCTGAGTGCGGAGACGCTGTGTGTGACGCTGTGTGTGAGACGCTGTGTGTGGAGACGCTGTGTGTGAGACGCTGTGTGTGAGACGCTGTGTGTGAGACGCTGTGTGTGAGACGCTGTGTGTGACGCTGTGTGTGAGACACTGTGTGTGGAGACGCTGTGTGCGGAGACTCTGTGTGTGGAGACGCTGTGTGTGAGACGCTGTGTGTGTGACGCTGTGTGGGGAGACGCTGTGTGTGTGACGCTGTGTGTGAGACGCTGTGTGGGGAGACGCTGTGTGTGAGACGCTGTGTGTGAGACGCTGTGTGTGTGACGCTATGTGTGGAGACGCTGTGTGTGTGACGCTGTGTGTGAGACGCTGTGTGGGGAGACGCTGTGTGTGAGACGCTGAGTGAGGAGACGCTGTGTGTGAGACGCTGTGTGTGGAGACGCTGTGTGAGACGCTGTGTGTGAGACGCTGTGTGCGGAGATTCTGTGTGTGGAGACGCTGTGTGAGACGCTGTGTGTGAGACGCTGTGTGCGGAGACTCTGTGTGTGGAGACGCTGTGTGTGACTTGTTACCACGTGTTGGTGTGAGTAATTTTTGAAGACACTGCACATGTACTGTATCAATATACCTACAAGGCTAAAACTCTATGCTAAATTACTTTTTGAACCTTCTAATGCGCTCCGGTCAAAGCTGTTATTATTACCCAACTACAGTGACGCTTCGAATCACGTGGTTTCGTCTGCACGCGCTGCAAGCACGCGCTGTTGTTTCCGTTGCCGCTGGTGTTTTTATAGTCGCTGATTTTTTCAAATTTTCTGGTGTTTAAGCTACAATATTGTGGTAATTAGTATTTGTGAACCTATATCATTAACTTTTTTTGAGAATTAAGTAGTAATTAAAGGAAAAGAAGGAGAAAAATAAAAAAAGCCTTCCGCTCAGTTACTAATAATGTTGTGACTAATAATGTTGTAATTCAATGTAGAAAGATTTTACGAAAAAATGTGTTGTTAGTATTCATATAATCATAGAAATATTACATTTAAGCAATTTACAACTATATTTATCACATTATTCTATGATTAAAATGTATAATAAACTTATATGTACAACAATTATTGATATATATATCTATTTGATAACTAAATATAGATATTGACAGTTTACAACATGAAGTGGGGGCAAATGCTATGTTTCTTGATACATGTTTAGAAATATTACGTCAATCTTAAATTCAGATTTTTATGTCTTTTTAAATTTTCTTTAAAAAACATCACTGTCTTGCAAATATATATCTGATTTTAATCAAATTTTCAGGTTTTAAGTTTGAATTATGGTCTAAAAAATAGTGACACATTAAAATTTACATTTGATAGAACATAACCAATAGATTTACCGTTTCTTATTTTTTTCAAATATTGCTAATTTGTCTTTTTTTTAATTGTGCAGGGGCATTCTATCATGCCACATGGAGTGCATACATCAAAAGGCCAAGTGGTTGCCAGCAAAGGATAGCAAAAGAGGCAAAAATTTAATCACTCAAAACACTCGCTGGATCCATGCTTCAATATGTCAAAAGACCGGATGATGGCCAGAGTTCATCAAAAGACACTGCTCGTCAGTCTCCAATTGCTCAAGCCGATTCTTCTAATGCGAGCATGCATTCTGCAGAAGAGAAAGGAGTGGAAATGGAAGAATGTAGCAGAACAGGGTGCTGAAAGTGACTAGCCATGATACTGTAAATGAGATGAGTAACGTTAAGGAGAAAGATTTGCAAATTTCACGTGATGTTTCTTTCTGGAAGATACCAGTTCCAGATAATAATTTTCGGGTTGAAATCATCAGAAGGCAGAAGTGCATCTTTCCAGTACAAAGACGGGCCTTGCAGTGTTGTGGCAAGGCAAGATGCAAAAGCAAAGGGAGGTGTGCGCCAGCTTTCAAAAGAGTGGTTTCACAAGGTTTTACGCCAAATTGGCGAGAAAATTCTGCGGTCGTGGATGGTTTACTCACTCGTCAGCGAGAATTGATACTGTTTTTGCTGCCGACTGTTTGCCGTTAGTGCTACAGACACGACATCCAAATTGTGTGACTGGGTTTCAGAAGTAGTGGAAACTTAGCCCGAAGTTGCATAACCATACGTTGCCTTGAAAAGTGGAAAACATTGGCAGCAGGACTGAGGCTGCACAAAACCAATGACGCCGAAACTATTGCTTTGATGGAAATGGAGAAGAAAAAGTGTAGGGACATCTTGCACAGATTGCTTGATATCACATTGTTTTTTGCCAAGCAGAATCTGGCATTCTGTGGCTACAAGGAAGATTCATCTTCATTGAATAAAGGGAACTTTTACATCATTGGACATTCTTTGCAAGTACCAAAATATAATGATAGGGGTTTTCCCCTTTTTTCTGGCAACAA
This sequence comes from Lampetra planeri, assembly GCF_965212315.1. Taxonomy (NCBI): domain Eukaryota; kingdom Metazoa; phylum Chordata; class Hyperoartia; order Petromyzontiformes; family Petromyzontidae; genus Lampetra; species Lampetra planeri. Next base: position 21,774,447 of record NC_136110.1, read on the forward strand.
AACTGAAACCTTTTTACAAGGATTCATGTCTGCATTAACCACAACACCTGCAGTCAAATGCAAACAAAAACACACTATGATAATATATGCATTGTCCTTGAAACTGATTGGTCCACACCAAGGGACGGCTTTCTTGAGATGGTTGAGATGCTTTCAAAATATGATCCAGTGCTGAAAGAGCACCTAAAGAGATTAAAGTGTAGCACATTTAAAGTTAAAGGATCCGTCTCTTATCTTGCACTAAAACTCAGAATGAGTTTATAAGTGCCCTGTCAAATCATGTGAAGGAGAAGCTTGTCATGGACATAAAGTCTGTAAAGTACTTTGGGATCATGTCCGACAGCACACCTGACATACAGTATCACATACTGACCAGATGTCCGAAGTGATCAGAAATGTAAAAATCAACAATAGGAAACTTGAAGTGAAAGAAGTAATCTTGATTTGAAGCTTTCGTGACTGCAGGAATTCATACTTTTTGGTTATTTTTTTCTCACCCTGTTCCCTTTTTGAATTTGACCCCCACCCTCTCGCCCATTACTGCAGCCCCTCCCCCTCCTCTCCCCCTCCCCTCCCCTCACCCCTCGGATTAGCCGAGGTATGCCGAGCTCTGCGATCTTACATTGACTTGCAAATTCCATCTCTAGCCCCGCCAACTTACCCTTAGGTTGTACCCATCTCATACCTTTATAACCTCTGTCTGCAGTAGCTCTCTCGCTACATTTCTTCCTGCCTCAGCAGTCCGCCTGCTGTATTTTTTTACCTGAAGACGATTGCTCGTGTTGTGATCAAAACGTCGTGATCTATTATTTATTAAATCCTTTATATTAAGTGCACTTGCTTGCTTGCGCGCTTACGACCGTGCAAATCTTTCGGTCGTTTTTTTACCCATTTCCCGTGATCAAATGGAGCTGACATTTTGCACACAGACTCGTTGTGCGTGACAATTAATTTTCGTGAAATTTTTTTCCAAAAATTTTACACTTTTTAGGAAAAAAAAATTACATGTAATTACCAATTGCTTAATGGTGGCAAGCAATCATCTGACCCATAGGTGGCAGCCATCTCAAGCCAGAGGACGTGAGGACTCTAGCCGCCACGCATATAAAGGATTTATAGTGAAAAACTTTGTTTTTAAATCCTTTATTTTTCTATCTACGTGACTTTATTGAATGAACCAAAGAGTGTGAAAGAAGTATTTCTAGCATTTTCCCCTTTAAAGAGGGAAAAAGATGCTCACCTCAGTTCTGACATTCTTAAAAAAATGGAAAGTAATGGACTGGGCATAATGATATTCCGCGCTCAAAGTTACGATAATGCTGCCACTATGGCTGGAATACATGGAGGTGTACAAGCCATTATTAAGGTAAAGAACAAGGAAGCTATTTTAATGGATGTGTGGATCATTCGCTGAACTTGTGCAGTCAGCACTCTTTTGCTGAAAATGCATCGTGTGACGTTTTTGGAATTCTTGAGACAATGTTTTCTTTCTTTGTTGCTTCCACCCATCGATGGGATGTGTTAATTGACCACACTGGAGTGTCAGGCAAATGGCTATCAACAACACGCTGGAGTGCTCATCATGCTGCAGTTAAGCCAGTTAAAGAAAAACTTGATAAGTTTGTGGTGACGATTGAAGTTTTTTGTGATCCACATGAAAATTTGGACACAAGAGGAGCAGCAAAAGATATTTTGCCTGCTGTCTGTAATTTCACTTTTCTGTGCTACCTGTACTTCCGGTGTGATGCACTTCAGGAAGTTGATCTTACACAGCAGTACCTGCAGACTGAGGGCTTAACTCTCGACAAGGTGGTGACAAAGCTCGAGGTGCTAAGACTTTTTCTGCACGAGGAGCGCAGTCACATAGTGGAGCATGCAATTTAAGACGCAAGCGATGCTGGACTCACTCTGCAAGAAGAAAATAAGAGGGCGAAGCTTGGGTGCATTGATCGCTTTCATTCTGAACTCCAGATCAGATCAAGAGCCATCAAGGAACTAGCAGCCATATTTGAGGCTGTTCAAGCGAAGAGTCTCATATCTGCCATTGAAGAAGAGTTAAAGGTGTCCATTCCAAAATTTACTACTTGCTATGATGAGGTATCCGAGAGTGAGTTTTAAATAGAAACGCCAAGGCTGAGAAGGCACATGAAAGCAGCAGCGATTGATCTGGAAGAAGCCAAAGATTGGGCAACATTAGACGTTTTGACATTCATAGCTAAATGGGACTTTGTAGAATCTCTCCCAACTCATTCACTAAGTCTAGCATTATTTGTGACGATCTGTGTGTCTGTGGCTTCATGGGAGAGGAGCTTTTCAAAGCTGAAACTTATGAAGAACAATTTGCGATCTACCATGGGACAGTCAAGGCTTTCCGATCTTGCGATATTATCAATTGAAAGTGAGTTTAACACGTAGGCTTTCGCGATTATGAATTGAAAGTGAGTCGGTGAAAGGCTAACTCACTTTCGATGAAGTGATTCACAAGTTCGCAGCTTTGAAGGCCAGGAAAGGAAAGTTCTGATTTAGTCGAAATGTTCACTAAGTGCTGAAATGCTTGTGTATTTGTTCCTGTTTATTTTTTTTAATTATTTCATTTCTGAGTATATTTCCATATGCCTTTGTCTATAACTTCTACATTATTTGGGCCTTTATTGATTATGCAAACATAATATATTAATATATCTCATGTAACGGTAAAGTTTAATGTTAAAATGAACATAATTTGTATGTCGTTCTGAAACATTTTTACTTCGAATTCTATCGTTTATTGTTTTCTTCCAGAATTTTCACTTTAACCACATGAAACTATGTAAATGTAAATACTTTTAGGCTGTGCGTATGATATTGTAATTTAAAGGTGTCATTTTAATTTCGCTAGTTGTTTACATCACGACTATTGCCATTCCATTGAGTGATATACGAAAATCACGATTTACGAGTAACATTAGTACAAAACACATGACTAAGGATTCTGTATGGTCTGGTATGGGAGGAGGTCCATGGGGATTGACACCGTGAGTTACCGCACTGGGTGACACCAACCCTAGTGACTCCACTGGCGGGGATGGGTGTCAGACACCATGCCCGGACAGCTTTATCTCCCCGGCGATGATGTACACATGCCGCAGCACCAGGTACTCATTTACGCCTGGGTTTGACCTCGGGGAAGCACAGGACAGCTGGACAGGTTCAAATATCCTCCACTGCTATCGGTCGTGAACGGTAATCGAACTCGGGTTGCTGGGGGTTTGTACCACAGTGCGCTCACCAATGGTGCCACCCGTTCCTCGTCACACGCAAACACGCACGCGCTTAAATTACACGCGAAAATATTTGCACAGCGATTTGTGGTGAAATCTGTAGTGGCCCATGTGGCGTGGACGCTCCACCACAGGGCACTCGGGTGCATTGTAAATTCCAAGAAAAGTGCCATCATTCAGCAGCGGAAAGCCTTGGCTGAGCTTCACAGGGATGGGAATTCTGAATAATTCTTCATAGGGGAGAGGGCAGAGAGACGCACACTTCTTCTGACACATTTCCCTCGAAGCCTGAGGCTCCCTGCTGCTCAGTTCATCTCACCTCCTCTCGTGGTAAGGTGCCCCATGGCAAAAAGTTTGCAAAGCCATCTGCCAGCACGTGTCCCTGTTAGTCACAGTTATTTTTTTTTATTGAACCGAAGCAGGTTGGCGGAGTTCATTGGGATAATACAAGTCTGCTTTGTTGCATTTGACACAAAGACAAAGATCCCCCTTACAGCCTTAACAAATTGTCGGGGCAAGTGCTGTTAGCGAGCACCTATGAAGGCCGACACGGCACACGAAGGGGTGTGCGGCCAGAACCACGCCCGGCCGCCTTTGTCTCCCCAATGTGCGATGTTTACACACCACAATAGGTACTCATTTGAGGCTGAGTGGACCTAGAGGAGGCCCGGGACCGGTTCAGATAATCGTCACTCGTGTTGGCCTTGAGCGGGAATCGAACTCGGGTCGTTGGATTCGTAGCGCAGCGCAATAACCGCCGCGCGACACATATGGAGCACACACACACACACGCACGCACGCCGTATGGGTTGCGAGTTCAAATCCTGTGGTTGGAGGTCAACTGAGTCCAACACCAATATCATTCCTGGGGTCAGTAACACATGCACGACTTTGCGTGGTGAGCCAACAAACAGTGGCTGTGCTATGGGGATTCTGTACCCGTTCCTGCCAATAACAATTGGAAAATTCCACCAACTGCACGCGCATATGCAGTGACGCCCAACACCCGTTCTTGCTCCACTACGAAGCCTTTATCTTTGGACACAACAATATTTATAGGCCCAGGCTTCGGTTATCGATGCTTGAACTTTGTCTTCTCTGTTCAACACGTAGCAGGCTGTCGCGACTAATATCATCCGTAAGAGTTTTTTTTTTAAATATATAAATGTGTCGTTAAAACCCGCCACCACCCGACACGGCCAACTAGTAAAGGTTGTCTGTAAACAGAACGTGGCCAATTCGTCACTAGTACAGCAACACCGTCTCTCTTCCCCTTGTGCTCTCCCTCACCCCCCCCCCCTTTTATATCCCTCGATCCCCCCTTTCTCGAAGGTTCTGCTCACCCCCCCCCCCATTTACCTCAGCCAATCCTCGTCCTCCTTCTCGAACGGGTTTCAACCGTTACCCCCCCCAGTCAACCCTCTCTCTTCCAATCGGTGAAATTCTCTGACCGTAACCAATCCTCTTCGAGGCCTCCCTGCACCAATCAGAGGCCCCGGACACACTTCCTTACTGTCCGACAGTACACGTACCCCGCGCGAGTCAAGGTGGTCTATTGTTTCAGTCTTTACATCTACAACACAAGACACTGCGAGAACCTAACACCCCCCTTTCCCCACTGCCGCAGCACACACAGTCAATTCTCTATCAGATACGGAGGTTCCGTTCTTATCTTCAAATTGCCAAAATATCATCATCCCTCAATCACCTCAAGTGTGGACCACGGGGCCAGCTTAATGAGCCAGACTACCCAGTAATCTCCATGAAGCCTAACTCCCACACACACATTCGCACACATGCCCACACAAAATCAAGGACTTATTTTTAAAAACCCTGAGTTTAACATGCTTAATTGTAATTAGTATGCTTTGTTTAACTGATTGAACAATATATTGTAATTAGTATGCTTTGTTTAACTGATTGAACAATATATGTGTATATACATTGGGTTTTTTTGGTTCAGTTTTCATAAAAGCCCTCGGGGTTCCATCCTCATATGCACATCTATTTTTAAATAAAATTTATATTAACTTCACTTGCTTGCTTGCATATTCAAGCAAAACAGAAATGAATAATAAAATGAAACCGATGCCACACATATAAAGGATTTATAGTGAAAAACTTTGTTTTTACGGGTTAATTTTTTTTACCTTTTATCTGCACTGTTTACCTTTCACTCGTATTTTTTTCGCGTGAATAAACAACAATACAACGCTCAAGATATCCAATGGAAATGAGTAATCACGCTGCAATACTCGCTTGAGCATTGGAGGCATTGAGGTGGCTTGTTCGCTCTGGGTTCGGAGCACCATGCCAACAACCCTTGAGGCCCTGGGTTCGAATCCGGGTTCAGACACCTCAATAAATCTAGGTTCGCAAGTTCAGCGTGTTAATTATCTCAGCCTAGTCCATGAACCACATACATGCTATTTGATATATTTTTAAAAATAGTTTTGCTGACTAGCTGCTGCTTGGGCAGGCAAGTGACATCGTCACCACAAAAAATTCCGCAGCACTAAGCCGGGTCCGTTGGTGCTAACATCACACCTCACAACCACGACCACCCACCCTTCACCAAACAAATCATTACATTTGTTTTTTTGCTTAATTTGGCTACATTGCAACTGAGAATTAAAGATGTCCATTTGACACGCATGTGACGAAAATGAGGCCACTTTGAAAGGGACCTCAGAAGCAGTAATATCACTTTCCATGGACGGTTCTTACCATAGGTGGTGACGTGGCCTAGCGTTAGTGCGTTCGCCGCTTGCTTGCGGTTCGAATCCAGTGGCCATCGCGGTTATTACTGCGGGTGTAATAACCGCAATTATGTTGCTCACCGTCGAATTAACAATGGATTTTAAATTCCCTGTGGTGTCATTCGCAGGATCCAATTTTTTTGCCAAATTCGAAAATGACGCCGCACATAACTCAACTGAGATTATACACAGCAGCAATCATCGCCTCCTACTGGTAGATTAATGCCCCAGCTCACTCTTGCAAATGAGACTCATCCTGGTGTCTTTGAGTTCTCACCTAGTTAAACTAAATCAGTGTTCTCTTCACGTGAAAATTGATAGCAGCGAAATATTCTAAACGCATGCTTCTATATGTGGAGAGAAAATCCGGAGGAACCGGAGAAAAATCCACGCGACCGCAGGGAGAACATCCACACTCCAAATATACAGCAGCAGCAGGCGTCAGGTTCGGGATCGAACCCACGACCTCCTGTGTACCAGGGCGAGGTTGTTAACATCTAGACGCCACAACGCATTTGCACGTAGCGAGACATTCTTCATCTTCCTGTGATATGTCCCAGTCTGTTTGCGCCTCAGGGAGGTGGCAGCCCTATTTGAACATCCGAACCTCAAGTTGGATGGCAGCGACGATGCGCTAGCCGGCTCCGGCACACTCCCGGCGTCGCCGCCGAGACGTTTCGGAGGCCGGAGGGCGCGGCTTTCCGCCACGTTGTTTTCCGCAATTGACGGAACCGCGGAGCAAATCGCGGCTTTAATTAAACGCCGTTCAAAAGGTGTGCTCACTCACAAATGGCAATCTTCGGGCTGATTCCGAGGTCACCTTCCACGGCTTAAGGGTGCTTGTCGAGCCATAATGGCACTTGCAGAAAGCCCACACACACCCCCGGGGGGAAGCGTGGCTTTGAAATGTCTACATGGCCCCACTGATTGTATCGAACGGCGCTCGTGGTCGAGGAGGGAGAAATCTCTTCCCGTTGCGGCCCTCTCGCTCGAGGTGTTTTCATCCGCGTTCGCCGCAGCGTCACTTTTTTTTTTTAAACGAAGGCGCAAAATTATTCCGAAAAGCTTCAGCCCAACCCACACTTATGGATGATGGTGACCCCCCCCCCCCACTACACTGCTTTCTCTCGTGGTCCTGTGATCCACCTCTCGCCTACGTATGCTTGCGCACGGTCCGGTTTCATGGCTCCGTCTCCACCGGGGGTGGAGAGGCACGTCCTGAAGCTAAATACGGATGATGATCCAACACCATACTCTTAGGTTTTTTCGGTAAAGTCACGGAGGTAAAAAATTTAAATCAATAAAAGTAAAATAAAACAAATTAAAAAATTCACGACGTTTCGGAAGCAACACAAGCCTCCGTCTTCAGGTGGAACAGTCACAGCCACGACAGTTGTATCAAGTAAATGAAAGATCACAAGAAATTTACTTGATACAACTGTCGTGGCTGTGACTGTTCCATCTGAAGACGGAGGCTTGTGTTGCTTCCGAAACGTCGTGAATTTTTTAATTTGTTTTATTTTACTTTTATTAATTTACATTTTTTACCTACGTGACTTTACCGAAAAAAACCTAAGAATATGAATCCTTGCAGTCACGAAAGCTTCAAATCTAGATCCAACACCAGTTTCCTGTTTGGTATCTCTTACAGGAACGTCACCGTCTCTCTCTCGTAACGATCGGTGGGACTCAAAAACCTCAGTTACGCATGCACGTTGCCGAATCAAGTTTGATGCTTCTAGATTGAAACGCAAAATGCATACCGTAAATATATCAACGAAACTTTTTTTTATTTTACCAGGTAAGGCCCACTGAGCTATATAGCTCTTTTTTTAGAAGCGACCTGGCCACAAATGATAGCTCAACGGAGTGGCTTGTCACGTGCAAATGTATGGCAGCCAAATACTCTAAATGCATGTTTCTACATGTGGAGGGGAAAACTGGAGGACCTGGAGAAAAATCCACGTGAACTTGGGGAGAGAGACACGCAAACTCCAAATATACAGCAGGCGCCAGGGTCGAGATCGAACCCACAATCACCTGCATACCAGGCGAGGTGGATTGCGAGTGGAGTGCATCAAGATGATGCGGCCTATCATCCGTCCATCCAGGGGCAATAAAACCAGTACCACTTTGCAGGAGGGCAACAGCGGTTATCCTGCAGGTAGCCTGACATCTGGCATGGGAATGCCGAATCCTTACCACTGGCTCCCGGGCGCCACGATGATTTCCTGAGCTAGAAGCCACTGCGATGTCGACTGCGTCATCAAGTACGCCACGTGCAATTTCCAAATCGTCATTTTGCACGAGGCATCTGTGCGTACGAAGAGCATTGGTTAAGCACGCACCTCAGAATGTCGCACACATTCGTCAATAGCACTGTGTGTGGCACCTTAACAAGGAAAAGCATACGTAAAACAGACGAAGTTTCGGGCAGTGGGCCCTTCACGGCACGCAAATACGCTACGGCCAACCGACGAGCCTTCGTTTGAAAACTACGCCGGGAAGCATCGAGCACAGGGGCCGTCGCGAATTTGCACGCGAGGCTCTACCCTGCGCACGCCTCACTGTTTTGTACGTCCACGCTGACGACGCGTGTCGCATCCTCGCCGGTGCATTCCCTTCGCGTTCTCGCGTTTTGCTAATCCTGAGCAAAACTGCCCACGTCAGCGGGCTGCAACCAAATCTCGGCGTGCGTCCCCAATGACGTACGCAGTTACACGCTGATGGATTGCGACCAAAGGAAACACGCTACGGGGACCCGTGGGGTTCATTCATTGAGGCTGCCTTATTAGAGCGTAATTTTTTGTCCGAGGCACATCGGCTGCGCGTTCAACTATTGTTTGAATTAATCAACTCCGGGCGCTAATGGTCGGCGCTTTGTCCGCGTCGCGGGTGTCACTGGGTCCGCGGTGCTCCGATCGGCGCGTCCAATTGATCCAGAGTAAATATCGCGCACTTGAGCCGATCGCCAGAGATTGTTGCCATTCATCAAGGGGTCGAGGCGGAGTAATTGGGCGCACACGATGAGAGGGGAAGCGGTCGGACGCAGCCCGCCTGCTCGCTCACTCGCCCCGCCGGGGGTGAACGCTCGCCTGCGCGCTCACTCACTCATTCACCCCGTGCACTCGCTTGCTCACTCACTTGCTCACTCACTCACCAAGTGCGTGCGTGCGCTCGCTTGCACGCTCGCATGACTCACGTTCCCAATTTGGGAGAAAAAAAATACAATGAAACCGTTTGTTTATCGAGAGCACGGTTTGTCAACGGTAAAAGACGAAGGGAAAGGTGTTCGTTCTGAATATTAATTTAATCGGGATGCTCACGAATTTAATATTTTCATGTAAAATAATTAGTTTCATTATTTCAACAAGTCTGCGTTGTATTTAAAATTTTCTTACTTCTTTTCAATCAGAGTTTGCACATCGTGCACAAAGGAACGGCGGCACGGAGTGGAACGAGGCTTTCAATATTTGTTCGTGCCGCGTATTTCCAGCCGAGGTCCGTTTCACCAAAAATTATTTCAGGGAAATAGATTTTGAGGGTTCAGGCAAACCCCAGAAAACCAGCACCGTCAACGGTGCCGTACAACAAGAACACACAACACGGGCTCACCTTCCAGACAACGATATCGTTTCCAGATCAAACCCGTTGTAAGACTTTCGAGGAGAATGCCACCTTCAAAACTCTACACCACGATGCGGGGCAGCGATTGCGCAGTGGGTCGCGCACTTCGCTGTGAACGCGGTGACCTGAGTTTGATGCCTGGCCAGAGATACACTCAGCGGTGAGCGGTGTTTGAACTGGTCCTGTACCTTCTATCTCTTGCATTTCACAATCTGCACTGACCCCATTGGGGCTGAGTGGTGACACAACGTCCATGATCATTGACAAGGTATTTGGGATGTCTTCATCTAGACAGAGATTTACAAGTTGTTATTTTTTTGTTAATTACAGCGCCCTTGTTAAGGCTTTCCATGTTGTTAATTGGTTCTTTACCCTTCTATCTGGCAACAAAACTGACACCTTTTACAAGGAGGTGTCAGTTTTGTTGCCAGATAGAAGGGTAAAGAACCAATTATCATATTTTTTACTGGCAAATGAGGTTCCCATAGTGCTTTCCATGTTACGAAGCAATAGAAGCAGCTGCGGTTCGTCCACTTGAGGCATTGGGGCACCGCCCAACTAATCAGCCGGAGACGATAAATTATATTTCTGATAAAAAAAAAAAACGTTTCTACAAATTGTTTTGTTGTGTTAATATATATATAAAAATTTTTTCAAATATAATGATTCTTTCAACGTGAATTGCCCAATGAAGATAACATTTGAAGTTGTTCTTATCGGAAACCGCTGCAACAACACAATCTGATTTGTGCCTCAGGGAGGTCTCGGGGTGGCTGTGAAGGTGTCTGAGTGAGAGATGTCCCCCTTCATTCATTGCGATTAGCAGCTTCACATTGTAGCCACGCCGTTTGAGACCCATTCAAGGTGGTGAAAAGGGCACCCGTGGCTGTGATGAGAGACGGTGTCACGAAGCGAGGTGGCAGCGTGCAAATGTAGCTGCTCACGGGTTTTGTCAGTGTCAAAGGGGTTGTGTAGTGTGGACTTGAGGGTCATGGGGACAGCATTTGAGTGCTCTGTTTTGTTTCGTATTGTTTTATAAATGCCTACCGTTGGTAGATACGACAGTTACATCACTTTCACGGGAAGTCCAATAACATGGCGAGGTTGTCCTTAATGAGAACACCGTCTTTTCAGAGGTCACTCACAACAGCCTCACCTGGTGGAAATGTCACGAGCCGCTACTGAATAGCCGTTACTACTATTGTTATTATGATCATCATAATCATCATCACAGTATTAACCTTTCACGTAAATACTCTGATGGAAGTCATTTAGTTCAACTTCGTTTAAAAAAAAATCTGACCTTTGACTTTGTAGCATTAAACTTCAAAATTCTAAACAGAGAAACCGTTCTTAAGCAGCTTCCAGATTAACCTCAACATGCCCCTATGGCATGCAAGAGTGATTGGTGTTCACATTTCAAGCCTCCAACACATTGACCATTCTTGACTATCGTTAATACTATTGTTAAAAGCTGCAATAATTTTCCCAAACATGTTATTGAAGTTTTTTTTTCTTCCTTCGGGAGGCTCATGACTCCAGGTTGATGAGGGTACAAACTCCACCCCACGTTTTTTGCAAACTGTAACTGGAAGACACTGGCAGTGGCTTAATCAAAATCATCATCAGCTCTTTCTCAAATATATATATTCATATAGACCCACACAGAGACCCATAGGTTCACATAGAGACATATAGACCCACACAGAGACCCATAGGTTCACATAGAGACATATAGACCCACACAGAGACCCATAGGTTCACATAGAGACATATAGACCCACACAGAGACCCATAGGTTCACATAGAGACATATAGACCCACACAGAGACCCATAGGTTCACATAGAGACATATAGACCCACACAGAGACCCATAGGTTCACATAGAGACATATAGACCCACACAGAGACCCATAGGTTCACATAGAGACATATAGACCCACACAGAGACCTATATACTCACAGAGGCAGCCGGAAGCACAAAGCCCGGTAGACGAACTGGATTTCTGGCAGTGGCTTTATCACCATTGTCATTTTTCGATTGAAAGCTTTCGTGACAGCAGGACGGCTGCTTGCGTTGTGGCCGAAACGTCGTGAGAATTATTTTATTATATTGTAATTGTATTATTTTATTATTTCCCTTCTACGTGACTTTACCGAAAGAACCAAGAAGACCATTGTCATTATCAGCTGTTTCTTACATATAAACTTACAGACTCACATAGAGACCCCGCTGAGAAATTGGCGATACGCTGGCAGTGGCTTCGTCATTGAGGCTGTCTCCAGCGGCTTCCCAGGCAGCTGCTCTGGTGGAGCCCAGCAATGGTGCAGCAGCAGCAGCATCATCACCAACACCACCACGCTGTCATCGCCACATTGCCTTCGCCGTTCTAATTATTATCAATGTATGTACACCTTGATGTGAAGCTTTCGTGACTGCAGGAATCGATACTCTTTGGTTCATTCGGTAAAATCAACGTAGTTACAAATTAATAAAAATAAAATAAAACAAATCACGACGTTTCGACCGCTTGTGTTACGATCGAAACGTCGCGATTTATTTTTGTTTAATTTATTTCTAACTACGTTGACTTTACCGAAAGAACCAAAGTGAATGCATTTATACCTTACGCATTCAAACGACGCGCGTCGCACGTGGCCATCGACGGACAGAATTAACGCAAGGAAATCGTCAAGATGGGAAGCCTTCATTGCGAGTGTGGGGGGTGAGGTGGGGGGGAAATGCGCCGCGCACGGGAACCCACGTGACCCCGTGGAGCCCACTCTCATCGGTGTCGACAAACCGCTGTCCTGTCGCGCCCAGCGTAAATTAGCGTCCCGCGGCGCGGCGAGTGCCACACCGGGGGAACTGGCCGGCGCCCTCGCCTGCGGGTAGAAGTCCGCGTCGTGGAGTGATCGACGTGGAGTGATCAGCGTGGAGTGATCAGCGTGGAGTGATCGACGTGGAGTGATCGACGTGGAGTGATCGACGTCATGTGACGCTCTCGGGCACGCGCTCGTTTGTATTTTCACCGAGTCGGTGCCGATGCCCAGAGGAGGACCTCACCGTGGCCTCGTCGCGCTTTGCAACTGCCCAGCGCATGCCCCCTCCCCTCTCCTCCCAGCTCCCCTCCCCTCACCTCCCCTCCTCTCCCCTCCCCTCCCAGCTCCCCTCCCCTCCCCTCCCCTCCTCTCCTCTCCCCTCACCTCCCCTCCTCTCCTCTCCTCTCCCCTCCCCTCCTCTCCCCTCCCCTCCCCTCCCAGCTCCCCTCACCTCCCCTCCCCTCCCAGCTCCCCTCCCCTCCTCTCCCCTCCCCTCCCCTCTGCTCCCTCCCCTACTCTCCTCTCCCCTCACCTCCCCTCCTCTCCCCTCCCCTCCTCTCCCCTCTCCTCCCAGCTCCCCTCCCCTCACCTCCCCTCCCCTCCCAGCTCCCCTCCTCTCCCCTCCCCTCCCCTCCTCTCCCCTCCCCTCCTCTCCTCTCCCCTCCCCTCCTCTCCCCTCCCCTCCTCTCCTCTCCCCTCACCTCCCCTCCTCTCCTCTCCCCTCCCCTCCTCTCCCCTCCCAGCTCCCCTCCCCTCCCCTGACCTCCCCTCCCAGCTCATCCACACCTGGGAACGCTTCAGGGTCCACGCGCCAACATTGCCCCGTGGACGGCGGAACCCACAGGAAACCACTGCGGCTCAGGCCGGCCTCGACTTGCTCAGCAACGGGGCGATTTTAATAGTCGCTGGGCATCGCGGCCCATGTCTTCCAGCACCCGATGGGGGTGTGGTCTTGAGACGCGAGATATCAACTACCTCGCCTGGTATGCAGGACGTCGTGAGTTTGATCCCGACCCTGACGCCTGCTCTATATTTGGAGTTTCCATGTTTCTCTCCCCGTGGTCGCGTGGATTTTTCTCCGGTTCCACTGGTTTCCCCCTCCACATTTAGACTCAACGTGCGTTTAAGAGTAGTTGGCTGCTATACATTTCCACGTGATAAGCCGCTTCGCTGAGTTATCGTTTGTGGTCAAGTTGCTTCTGAAAAAAATATATATAGCTCAGTGAGCCTTGCCTGGTAAAATGAAAAAAAAAATCATAGTTTAGTGTTGGAAGGTGGCAGTACGGCAAGTACGTTCCGTTGTGGTTTTTTACGCGTTATCTCTGAATTTCTTTTTTCCCCGGGTGCTTTTATACATATAACAATACAACACCCTCCTGAAAAAAAGTATCGAGACTCGGCGAGGCTTTCCTGGCGAAATAAAGAGCATTGCTATTGTTACATCTGCAGGGTTCCTACGGATACGTTGATGTTCTCACAAAGCCAAGCCAACCAGCAAGGAACTGTCAAAACATCCCATCGAGAAACCCTCCTGAAAAAGGAGTATTGTGACTCAATGAGGATGTTCTAGCTAAGTAATACAACTAATTATATACTCATTAACGCGATTAAATTTTAGCTCACGGTAAGCCCCGCCGGTTATTTTTAAATCCTTTATATTAAGTTCACTTGCTTGCTTGCTTACGACCGTGCAAATATTTCGGTAGTTTTTTAACCCACTTCCCGTGATCCAATCGAGCTGACATTTTGCACACAGACTCGTTGTGCGTGACAATGTATTTTCGTGAAAAATTTTTTTCCAAAATTTTACACTTTTTAGGATTTTTTTTTTATATTTAATTACCAATTGCTTAATGGTGGCAGGCATTCATCTGACCCATAGGTGGCAGCCATCTCAAGCCAGAGGACGAGAGGACTCTAGCCGCCACGCATATAAAGGATTTATAGTGAAAAACTTTGTTTTTACGGGTTTAATTTTTTACGGTGCTCCCCGCAGTAAATACATCTCGAGCGGCACGAGGTCGGGCTTGAGCTCGTGAAGCCAACGGGAGGATTTTTGGTGGAGCAAGCATTCGTTAGTCTGTCCAGCTGCAGTATGTAAAGTATCTGCGTATAAAGTTTGGAAAACTCTTAGGGATCGATTACATAGGGAACGTCACAACTGTGGCTGAGGGCATAAACCAAATCCACGTGGTTTGCACTCACACTGGGTCGTTACAGATCGTTAAAGGTTTTGGGCGGCCGAATTAGGTTTTTTTTTACTCAATAAAAGGACATTATTTTTTTAGTGCTTCGTCAAGCCAGGATGGGATAAAGGTTTCTCACGCCATGCCGGTCATAGGGGATCGTTTGGCCATAAGATCACCACTTTGGTGGGTGCTGCAGGAGCCAGATCCGAGGTTCAGACATCACTCACGACTGATTTTAGCCGTGGTTGGGAATATAACTCAGGCCTCCATCCGGTTGATATCATCTCTATTGGCCGCTCTGAGAAAGGCATGGATATTCCACATTCCTGTGACGGACGGCCCGAGGAGATCCAATGTTGATGGTAATGGAAACATTTTGCACAGGAAAGCCACAATTGCGTCTCAAGGCTCATTTTTAGGACGATCCTGATTGGGATATTTGCTCGGTTTCTAGTTTTTTGCCAGTGGAAGAAAACTCGAGTGACTGGAAAAAACTCACACGTCCAAAAGGGATATCACTCAAAGATTGATATCACTACTTAATGAGAGCGTATGGCTCGTGCACTGCGCTACAAACCCGGCGACCCGAGTTTGATTCCCATTCGCAGTGATTGACAGTGATGGATATCCGAATCGGTGGCGAGCTGTTAATTACCTTGCCTGGTATACAGGAGATCGTGGGTTTTATCCCGACCCTGATTACTGTACATTTGGAGTTTGCAAGTTGTCTCAGTGGATGTATGGATCTTTCTGCGGGTCCTCCAGTTTTCCTTTCCACATTTAGAAACATGCGCTTAGAGTATTTGGCTACTATAACTATCCATATGAAAAGCAACTTTGTTGAGCTGTTATATATAGCCAGGTTGCTTCCGAGAAAATAGCTTTATAGCTCAGTCGGCCTTACCTGGTAAAAATAAAAAATAAATTAAGTTGAGTTCAGTTTTTTATTTTAAAAGAGTGCCTCACGTGGCGTGTAAAGATCAGCACGTGGGGCTCCCCCCCAGGTGCTCGATCACAGCACTGGCCACAACTCAGACATCAGCGTTTCCTGCCTTGAGTGCGGTCGCTAACGAGCTTGCGCGAGCCGCCACAAGTCCATAAAACTGTCTCAGCTCGCCTCGCATGGCAGCGGCGTGAACTTGCTCTGTCATTCTGAAGAAAGAAAAAAAAATCCAACAACCGCTCCACTCCCAGATAGGAAAAAATCGGCCTAATCGTTCCATTATGTGCACGTGGGGCGGGCCTTTTGAGCGGAGCGCGAAACGATCAATCCACAGCGCGGGGCTGCTGCACCTCGCGCACGCCCCGAGTCTTGAGACGTGAAACCCGATGCCCTCTTCTAGCGGGCTGCACATTCGTCAGTGCCGGCGCGTGGAAGCACGTGAGCCCGCCGGGCCGGCAGCGATGCTCTTCTTCCTACTCACAGTTCTGTTTGCGATCGCGCCCGCATTTGCGCACACGTGTGCATGCGTGCGCATGTGGGAAGCAGTGGCGCGGTCTTCGGCGCCGCGCTACGAACCCGGCGACCCGAGTTCGATTCCCGATCACGACTAAGAACAGTGACAGCGAATATTTGAACCCGTCATGGGCATCCCTCAAGGTCGACTCGGTCTGAACGCATTCCCAGCCACTGCAAGCCCAAGCAGCGTCTGTATGGCCAGATATAGGGGGATAAACAGGGCGGCAGGGGCTGGAGCAGAGGTGTGCTGATGTGGTACATGAGAATGTGGAGCTGAGTGGACAGCGGTGTCAATGTCAGCCTCAATGGAGGAGGCTTTGTGAAGGTTTCTACTGGGCAGTTAGAGGCAGTCGCCTTCCAACAGCAGCGGAGGGCAGAGCAGTGGCACTCACAACAACGAGCAGAGCGCCGGGCAGAAAAAAACAAACAGCGAACTGGCGCAGTGGTGGGCACAAGTGGTGCATCTGCCAGTCATCTCAGTGAGTCAACCCATGGCACCTGGGTCTGTTCCGTGACCTCCTGCCAGCGGGCCTTCAACATTTCACGCGGCTTCAAATGGCAAATAGCCTGGCACAAGCGCCGTGGTGACATCACCGGCGCTGAGTGGCGAACGGCGGCTGTTGTTGTTGTTGTGTGCTAATGTCAATCTGCTGAGAATGTCTGTACAATGCCCAAGGCACTCGATAACACTGATTGCGAGTGACACTTATGACAGGGAACACCAAGAGTGATTAATTCTGAATTCTGTCATGTCATGGAAAATTTGCGAAGTTGATTACCCAGACAGGTAGTGCCTGACACCAGAGTTTTTCGTGGAATGAAAACGGCGTGGAACAGTGGCAAAGGTGGTTCGTGCACTCCGCTAACAAACCCGGCGGGCTGAGTTCGATTTCCTGCTCCGGCTAACATCATTGGCGAATATTTGAACCGGTCCCGGGCCTCCTCTGGTTCGATTCATACTAAAGTGAGCTTCTGATGCCGGTGTGAACATCAGCACTCGGTGAGACAAAGACGGTCTGGTGTAGTGTTTATATTTCCCACACACCCCGTGTGTGCCCGGCCTTGATGGTGCTCGCTAAAACCACTTGCCCAAGCAGTCTGTTAAAGACTATCCTGGAAACCTTTGTCTTTGTGAGTGTGGAGTGGTTGTCCAATGGTGTTTTCACCTCACTATGAGCCAAGTAACCAAGTACCATCCCCAGCAATTCAGATCAGTGGGATGTGGAACCTGAACCTGTTCTGGGCCTCCTGTAGGTTGGTTCAGCCTTAAATGAGTACTTGGTGCAGGGAATAAACATCATCACTGTTGTTTCAGCCACACCATTCTCTCCTTGTCGGCCTTACTAAACGCTTTGCACTTTCCCCTACATGCCAGAAGGGTAAACTGTGGCATTTTGTTTGTGTGCGCGTGCGTGTGCATTGTTTGCGCGCGTGTGTGCCAGTCGCGTCTCGTGACAGCAACAAGGGTAAAGAGGGGCAGACAAGAATTCCCGAGCGAGTGTGAGTCAGTAGAGTCCTGCGCGCTGGAGAACGGTTACACACAGAGCACAACCGCCGGGATTTACAAGTCTTGGCTCCAGCACTGATTTTCCGAGAGCTCAAAGTGAAGGAAGTTAATTTGCGAGAATTCGAGAGCCACCATGGGTAATTTCGGCCAGTGTTATGTCTTGTGTATCAAAAGCCACCGGGAGTGCTTTGCGCGCCCATGCGAGAGTTGACGCGAGTGGGCACCGAGCCACTTCGTAAATGATGGGCCCTCCGCGCGCGCTCCGTTGCCGTTTGATGTGCATCGCCGCGACTTTTTATTTGTTCGCGGCCGTTTGTTTTATAGAATGCGAGCGCTTACAGTGGCCGCGGCAACGGCGACCCAACGTTTTTTTCTTTCTTTTTTTGAGACGTAGAGAAAATAAATCCACCTCGGCAAAATCGCATGGATGTCAAAGCACCTGCGTTGCTCAAGGATATAGCAGGAAATATATAATAATGAGAAGAATACAAATAAGAATAATAATGAACGTAATTACACTTACAAGTCAAACACGTACATCATATAATTGGGTAACGAACGGGTGGAGGTGGTGACGCAGTGGTTATCACACCACGTGATGAACTCGGTGATCCAAGTTCGAGTCCCAGGCCAGGGGGACATCTGCCAGGAATCAAACGCACGACCTCACCGTTAACCAGCTCCGTGCTTCTGACCCCCCCCCCCCGAACCCGAACCACCCGGATACCTCATACCCGCACGTTGTTTTTTTTAAAACGTTATTTCAAGCCAAATATTTCACTTGCGCATGCGTGCAGAGTCCAAAACCGAGACAAAACGACCGAAACTCGTCAACCCTTGGCAATCGGCGGCATTGCTGGCGAAATGACGCAAGATGCCAAGTAAGATGGTCACCGAGCATCAGACGAGAGGTAGCATTTCACCAAAGAGAGAGGCGTGCCCCAAACGTCGCCGTCGACCCTTGCAACGCAGTGCGGCCGTGGCGTTGGTCACGTGGCCGCAGGGGCCCCAGGTGCCCCAGGTTACGACGAAGAGGATAGGCTGCCAAGGGGGCCCCACACGCCGATTCCTCGTATCAGGGGCCCATGCCAAGCACACTACTCTGCCACCTGAAACAGGCCCCCCTTTTTTGGCACAGTGATTCCCGCGTATGAATAACTTGTATAAAGACAACGGATGTGCGTTTTATCAACACGGCAAGGATCTTGCGTTGGGCTTAAACAAGTCCTCCTCACGTAGCAAATGGTATTCGTCGCACAACGCAGCGAGATTGATGACGCCGCACGTTCCCTCGCACAAGCAGTATACATATTAGCTGTGCTTTTATTCATTTTATTTTCCATTTTTACCTCTCACTGGATTTGATGAAAAGCATGCTCAGACTTCCACTGGTAGCTCAATGCACTTGATCTGGCGCACGGGAAGTTTTAAAACAAGTGACCAGTGGTGACCCACCTGACCTTCAACTCAAGCCAACGGTGTTGGCACACAACTCGTGGCACCAGTGGTGACTCACAACTCGTGGCACCAGTGGTGACCCACAACTCGTGGCACCAGCGGTGACCCACAACTCGTGGCACCAGTGGTGACTCACAACTCGTGGCACCAGTTGTGACTCACAACTCGTGGCACGAGTGGTGACTCACAACTCGTGGCACCAGTGGTGACTCACAACTCGTGGCACTAGTGGTAACTCACAACTCGTGGCACCAGCGGTGACTCACAACTCGTGGCACCAGCGGTGACTCACAACTCGTGGCACCAGCGGTGACTCACAACTCGTGGCACCAGTGGTGACTCACAACTCGTGGCACCAGCGGTGACTCACAACTCGTGGCACCAGTGGTGACTCACAACTCGTGGCACTAGTGGTGACTCACAACTCGTGGCACCAGCGGTGACTCACAACTCGTGGCACCAGCGGTGACTCACAACTCGTGGCACCAGCGGTGACTCACAACTCGTGGCACCAGTGGTGACTCACAACTCGTGGCACCAGTGGTGACTCACAACTCGTGGCACCAGCGGTGACTCACAACTCGTGGCACCAGTGGTGACTCACAACTCGTGGCACTAGTGGTGACTCACAACTCGTGGCACCAGTGGTGACTCACAACTCGTGGCACCAGTGGTGACTCACAACTCGTGGCACCAGTGGTGACTCACAACTCGTGGCACTAGTGGTGACTCACAACTCGTGGCACCAGTGGTGACTCACAACTCGTGGCACCAGTGGTGACTCACAACTCGTGGCACCAGTGGTGACTCACAACTCGTGGCACCAGCGGTGACTCACAACTCGTGGCACCAGTGGTGACTCACAACTCGTGGCACCAGCGGTGACTCACAACTCGTGGCACCAGTGGTGACTCACAACTCGTGGCACTAGTGGTGACTCACAACTCGTGGCACCAGCGGTGACTCACAACTCGTGGCACCAGCGGTGACTCACAACTCGTGGCACCAGCGGTGACTCACAACTCGTGGCACCAGCGGTGACTCACAACTCGTGGCACCAGCGGTGATTCACAACTCGTGGCACCAGCGGTGACTCACAACTCGTGGCACCAGCGGTGACTCACAACTCGTGGCACCAGCGGTGATTCACAACTCGTGGCACCAGCGGTGACTCACAACTCGTGGCATCAGTGGTGACTCACAACTCGTGGCACCAGCGGTGACTCACAACTCGTGGCACCAGCGGTGACTCACAACTCGTGGCACCAGCGGTGACTCACAACTCGTGGCACCAGCGGTGACTCACAACTCGTGGCACCAGCGGTGACTCACAACTCGTGGCACCAGCGGTGACTCACAACTCGTGGCACCAGCGGTGACTCACAACTCGTGGCACCAGCGGTGACTCACAACTCGTGGCACCAGCGGTGACTCACAACTCGTGGCACCAGCGGTGATTCACAACTCGTGGCACCAGCGGTGATTCACAACTCGTGGCACCAGCGGTGACTCACAACTCGTGGCATCAGTGGTGACTCACAACTCGTGGCACCAGCGGTGACTCACAACTCGTGGCACCAGCGGTGACTCACAACTCGTGGCACCAGCGGTGACTCACAACTCGTGGCACCAGCGGTGACTCACAACTGGTGGCACCAGCGGTGACTCACAACTCGTGGCACCAGCGGTGACTCACAACTCGTGGCACCAGCGGTGACTCACAACTCGTGGCACCAGCGGTGACTCACAACTCGTGGCACCAGCGGTGACTCACAACTCGTGGCACCAGCGGTGACTCACAACTCGTGGCACCAGCGGTGACTCACAACTCGTGGCACCAGCGGTGACTCACAACTCGTGGCACCAGCGGTGACTCACAACTCGTGGCATCAGTGGTGACTCACAACTCGTGGCACCAGCGGTGACTCACAACTCGTGGCACCAGCGGTGACTCACAACTCGTGGCACCAGCGGTGACTCACAACTCGTGGCACCAGCGGTGACTCACAACTCGTGGCACCAGCGGTGACTCACAACTCGTGGCATCAGTGGTGACTCACAACTCGTGCAGATGTAAAGCGTGCAGGTCGCAAATCACAGAACTTTAAACTTCTAACGGAGCAGTGTCTCTCCATTAATGTCCCGTATTGGAGTGTTTTTTCTTCTTCTTTTTCCCGAATTAGATTTTTCTTGGCAGGAAGGAGAAAAGGGGAAAACAGTACGCGATAAAAATGAAACCGTGCCAGCTTCATAATTCATGGTATGTAAAAGATTTAAAAGAAAGCAGAGCCGTCTGTGTTTGTACGATGTGCGTTACGTCCAACAGATGAGTCATTTCTCAAGAAGGAGGCTTTGCTCTGTAATGTTCATTTCTTTTAAAGCTGTGTTTTGTAAAAGACTATAAAAACTAACAAAACTTGAAAGGGGGAAGGGGTATTAATTAATCGGTTGTTGGCATCGATTGTTAAGCTCACGAAACACACAGAGAATTACATGTTTAACGATCTCCATTATTATGACTTGTTCACATGGCTGCTACATTTACAACAATAATCAAATTGGACTGAGTTCTTGAACGGAATAATGACCCTGGGTCTCAAGAATGCGTTAGTGAGGGGGGAAAGGATTGCTATGTTCATCAATAAATGTGTTTTTTTTTTATTCATGTATCTTGTGAATGAAATGCAATGGGATAGGTTTTTTTAATTTATGCAATGTGGGCACCGCTGTGGCGAGAAGTCAACTGCCTCGCTTGGTATACAGGAGGTCATGGGTTCGATTCCATGTCTCTCTCCCCGTGGTCGCTTGGATATTTCTCCGGTTTTTACCTCCACATTTAGTTTCATCATCACGCGTTTAGAGTATTTGCCTGCTATACATTTCAACGTGATGAGCCACTTTGTTGAGCTATTATTTGTGGCCAGATCGCTCCGGAAAAAGTGCTATATAGTTCAGTTGGCCTTACCTGGTAAAATAAAAATAGTTTCGTTTTAAGTTCAGTTCAGAAGGATAGTACTGCAAGCAGCTCACTAACCTATCTATGCATGGGGATATTTAGTTGCTATTTCAGTTTTATAGAGGACCCACCTAAAAAAAAGAGTCTTGGGGCTCTGTGAGGCTTTCTTGGGGAAATAAATAACTCATTGTTTGTATTCACCTATGTATTATGACTCTATAGACGCAATAGAGAAATACAACGGGCAGAGGATACTGAACAATTGCCACAAATTCCACCTATTGCAACACAATCGCGCGTTCCACATCTGATTGCAATCTACGCACGTGTAACGTTAACCCCGCGTGTAATTTTCGTCCAGCTCAGCCGCATGTGTTGTGACTAAAACCCTCATTAGGTTTCGGACTTTATTCAACGCGACGGCTTGCTAACAACGACTGCGCAATGTGGTTATTTCTGTTTGCACTTGATATGCAATTGTATACGTTGGGAGATAATTGCATCGTGTTATTACATTGTGGACTTGTCATCAGCAGTGTTCTCGCTATACAGCGTTGCGTTTACTATACATCGGATACATCAAAGTTAAATTCCTGCATCAATTATACCAGGACTCGGGCAAACAGAAAAACGAGAAGCGCCATTTCTTTTTTCAAATTGGGTAACAAAACCCCTCAATATTTTAAGAGCCGCATTGCCATGAGAATACGAGACGGCGGTGGTCCTTCATAAACAACGTCATGAAACAGTTCCTTATGCGGCTCTGGCAGCAACAGGTAAAGGTGCAGCCCTGCAATTGCTTGCCAATGACACCTGCTGATGGAAGGACCTCCACTCGAAGGATATCTAGATGGTATTTGGCTTACTCGTTCAAGCTTGCATTGATGTATGTTGAAGTCAGAGGTTGTCCTATGGATAGATTCACCACCCCCCCCCCCCCCGTATCGGAAAATGGAATTTCCACCAGTGGCTCAGGGCTGTAAAGAGGAGATGAACATCGCCTCGATGCTCCACTGGAAGCCACGTTGACTTCATTGTGACGTCACGTGTCATGCAAAGCATGATGTGAGGACCGATCCTATGGCCAAATTCCTGCTTTTTAGAATCTACAAATCACCTTTGCACGTACGTATGTTGGATTTATTTCGCAGCGTATGCAGCTAACCGTGCCTAATCGGAGGTGCGGGAAAACATGTTGGAAGCGATGGGAAGTCACCACGCTTTCTCCTCCAGCGAAGATCCTCGGAACGTGTCGAGTAAACAATGATCTCATGGGGCGGTGGTGCAGCGGTTAGCAACCCGCACTACGGACCTGGTGGCTACGAGTTTGATTCCCCGGCTAAAGGTAACGTCGGTGGGCAGCAAGGTCTGAACCGGTCAAGTAACGTCGTAACTGAAACGGACTGAGGTGACCAACGTTCAGCAGCTGATGAACACATATCTGCGAGTTATTACAATTATTGTTGTTTTATATACATATGTGTGTATACAGTACATGTGTGTGTGTGTGTGTGATGGATGAGCACATATGTATGGATGCATGCATTATGTATGTGTATTGCAGGATGATGTATGTGCTGTATGAATATAAGTGCTGTATGCATATAAATACATACACGTATCTATATTCATAACTAACACTGACATTTGTCGAGAAAGAACCTCAGTGGTCTGGATTGATAGGCCCGTGCGGTCGCTGCATTCGTTATCGAGATGATATTGACGGAGGAGTTCAGGAGTTCAAACCCCACCGTAATTTTGTACCGTAGAAGCATTGCCTAGACGGGCAGCGGAGGTGAGGGTTGGTGGACCGCGAAAAATGTTGTGAAACATTTTTGCGCGGACTCATCCTCATTCGCTCCATCTGCACGGGATAGAGCGTTGCCCCCTTGCACGCGCGTGTTTTAGCGCGCTAACGTTTCCTCACGCATGCGTAATAACACGCGTTAATCCGCTGAAAACGACTTCATATATAGCGGACAGCAGAGCTTGGCACTGGCAAAATCTCCACCGGGATTTTTGCACGCAGCGTTGGTGCACGGTGCTTTTTCTGCAAGACTTGTTTTTTCCTGGGTTTTTCTGTTTGCGCATAGTCACTTTAACATGTTTTCTTGTTCATGTTTTAGATGTTTGTTTTGTTGCGGTTGCACCCTATTCAGGAGCCGAATGGCTCACAGGGCTATACCAAATAAACTGAAAACTGAAACTGAAATGTTTGTGATTCCTCATTGCGCCTCGAGTCATTCTCCCTCTACGAGTGTGAGCAAATGTTCTCCGGCGGTGGTGTTTTACAAGTCGACACATTAGCATGATTATGATTATTATTCAGACAAGCAGTCCTCTGCGACAGTGATGTTACAAAGTCCAGTCGTGTCGTCGTCGTGTGACTGTGCAACTATACGAAGAGGCCTGGCGTCCATGCTAATTCCCACTTTACAGCCCTCTTGCCAGTCGACAAAACGTCCACATTCTCATGGCAAGGCCCAGTGAGAATCAAAAGCAAGACCATAGCTCATGGACAGGCAATCGCAGACGAATAAGATATATTAAACAGCCTGAAAGACAGGTAACCCGACAGACAGACAGACAGACTGGCAGCGTGGAAGGTAAACAGACAGACTTACACACAGATTGGCAGGTAAACACAGACACGAGACAGACTGGCGGACTGACTTCTGATGCGGTCTTCCTACCCAGTGTGTTCACCCATTGCGGAAACCGCTCCAGACAGCTGCGCGAGCCGTGGCAGGCTCGGCGCTACGGGGCAGGCGCATGGCGAGCACGGGCGTGTTCCGGAACGACGCCCGCTCTCGTCCCGCCGTGGCAACACATAGCAACACATCGCCATGGCAACACATGGCAACACATCGCAACACATTGCCATGGCAACACATCGCCGTGGCAACACATGGCAACACATCGCCATGGCAACACATGGCAATACATCGCCATGGCAACACATGGCATCACATCGCCATGGCAACACATGGCAACACATCGCCGTGGCAACACATGGCAACACATCGCCATGGCAACACATGGTGACACATTGCCATGGTAACACATTGCAACACATCGCCATGGCAACACATCGCCATGGTAACACATGGCAACACATCGCCATGGTAACAGATGGCGACACATCGCCATGGCAACACATGGCAACACATCGCCATGGCAACACATCGCACGAACCCCGGGCAATCTCCACGTTCAGCGAAACGACTGCCAGGTCCCGCCATGGGCTTGGCAAACGACACCCCTCGCGGGTCGCGCTGCGACGAGGCTGTTTGGAGCCGCTGTGTCGAGAGTGGGGCCGCGTGGGGTTGACGGAGCGTGCGAGCGGAGAGAGAGGAGGGGGGGGGAAACTTTGAGATCCGCGAAGGTTTTGCGGTGTTTCGCCACGGCCCGCAAAAGTGGCGGGTGCGTTCGTCAAAGGTCGTTGTTGTATTTCCAGCGGGAATTCAACAGGCAACAGCAGCTGGAGAAGCGACGCGCGCACACGGCGGTCCGTGCAATACGGGATTTTAAGACGTTCTCCTGTGGTGATCTAGGGGTGAAGGGGTAGGGGAGAAGGAACGGAGGAGGGTATACAAAGAGAAGCGAGGCGGGAAGGGCACGGCTAGGGTACATACAGAACCGGCCCTAGACCTTTGGGGGCCCTGAGCAAAATTTGGTTGGAGGCCCCTTTGATGTATGATTTTTTTCACCCACTCGCTAGCAGTGACTCTAGGGGGCCCTCTGCTGGCCACGGGGCCCTTTGCAATTGCAAGGGTCGCTTAGTGGCTGGGCCGGCTCTGGGTACATAGACAGGAGAGAGTCATACTCTTAGTTTTTTTTGTAAAGTCACGTAGGTAAAAAATGAAATTAAAATGAATAAAAATAAAATAATAA
This sequence comes from Lampetra planeri, assembly GCF_965212315.1. NCBI lineage: Eukaryota > Metazoa > Chordata > Hyperoartia > Petromyzontiformes > Petromyzontidae > Lampetra > Lampetra planeri. The sequence goes on from NC_136110.1 coordinate 21,800,380, forward strand.
AAAATCACGACGTTTCGGAGGCAACACAAGTCTCCGTCATCAGGTGGGACCGTCACAGACAGATTTGCTGTATCAAGTGAGGCAGGGATTCTAAGATGCAAGCTCTTAAATACCAGTTAAGGGGGAGGAGAGGGGGGGGCTTATCAGAATGTGGTAGCCAATGAATGGAACGTATCTGGAGGGGGGGGCGGGGCTAAAAGAGAGCACGAGGTGCACGTGTACGTGAGAGTCACGTGGGGAATGAAGCAATGGAGGGGTGCGTTGTCGTGGAGCCCACACCAAGCGCACGTGTGCGATTCATATTTAAACGAGACCTTGGGAATGAGTTGCAATCAGTGCTCAACCGTGGCTTAATCAACGTTCATATTAGCAGTTAGCAAATCATCAACGGACGCGTGGATCTAAAGGACGGATGCATCCAGCTCATCAGGTTGAGACTATTCCGAGCATTTGTTCAAGTCTTGCGCTCGACACTCACAAACATACGATTCCAATCAACAGCAGACCAATTCATTTCCCTCCCATAGGTGCCATGCTTCATCCAACAGAAAGCAAGTAAGCAAAGTCCACTACCAGTTACTCGTAAAACATTACAAATAAAAACAAGGGCGACTCTCCATATCACGACCCAGTAAGAGAACGCCTCCTCCAATTTAGTGCGACCCAGCACAGCAAGTAGGCAAACCCAGCAAGCGGGCAAACCCAGCAAGCGGGCAAACCCAGCAAGCGGGCAAACCCAGCAAGCGGGCAAACCCAGCAAGCGGGCAAACCCAGCAAGCTGGCAAACCCAGCAAGCGGGCAAACCCAGCAAGCGGGCAAACCCAGCAAGCGGGCAAACCCAGCAAGCGGGCAAACCCAGCAAGCGGGCAAACCCAGCAAGTTGGCAAACCCAGCAAGCGGGCAAACCCAGCAAGCGGGCAAACCCAGCAAGCTGGCAAACCCAGCAAGCGGGCAAACCCAGCAAGCGGGCAAACCCAGCAAGCGGGCAAACCCAGCAAGCGGGCAAACCCAGCAAGCGGGCAAACCCAGCAAGCGGGCAAACCCAGCAAGCGGGCAAACCCAGCAAGTTGGCAAACCCAGCAAGCGGGCAAACCCAGCAAGCGGGCAAACCCAGCAAGTTGGCAAACCCAGCAAGCGGGCAAACCCAGCAAGCGGGCAAACCCAGCAAGCGGGCAAACCCAGCAAGCGGGCAAACCGAGGGCTCAGTCGGTCATCACGAGTCGACGCGACTCGTGATAACAACTCGTCGCGTCATGGACCCTCTAAGCCGCTTTGCACGTTGACGCATTCGCCACGTGCCACAACGCAGGCAGACGGCTCGTAAAAGAAGACCGATTCGACCCATCTACCTGCAAGGCAAGGTGGCTAGATGTTATTTCCCTCGCCGGGTATGCAGGAGGTCGTGGGTTCGATCCCGACCCTGATGAGATGTTAACTACCTCGCCTGGTGTGCAGGAGGTCGTGGGTTCGATCCCGACCCTGATGAGATGTTAACTACCTCGCTTGGTATACAGGAGGTCGTGAGTTCGACCCCAACCCTGATGAGATGTTAACTACCTCGCCTGGTATACAGGAGGTCGGGGGTTCGATCCCGACCCTGATGAGATGTTAACTACCTCGTCTGGTATGCATGAGGTTGTGGGTTCGATCCCGACATTGACGCCTGCTGCTGTATATTTGGTGTTTGCGTGCCTCTCTTCCTGTGGTCGCGTGGATTTTTCTCCGGGTTTTCCCTCCACATTTTGAATCAACATGAGTTTTAGAGCATTTGGCTGCTATAAATTTCCACGCGATAAGCAACTTCATTAAGCCTGTGGCCAGGTTTCTTATGAAAAAAAAGCCGTATAGCTCAGTGGGCCTTACCTCGTAAAAAAAAAACTGTAGAAAAAATAGCCCAGGATGCTCGCGATTAAGTCCAATACTCTCCTCCCTTCCTCTAATGCCCGGGTGGGTGACGATGAAATTACCGGTGGGGGTAACATCAGCTGGCGGGCGGCCCAGGCAGTTGCGTGCGACCCTTTGCGCTGACATAAATCACCCGCACACAGATCGGACAGCAGCCGCTTGCTCACGCAACAAACTTCTCGGCTCACTCCGCCAAGATCGTGGGGGGTTTTGTGCCTGTGAGTGTGTGTGTGAGAACCGCGCCGCAGAGTTTTGGGCAACGTCACAGAAAGTAAAAAAAAAGTAACAAAAAAGTAACAAAAAAGTTAAAAAAAAAGTTTCAAAAAGTTTAAGTTCCTCCCCGGTCGACACGAAGGCAGGACAGAAAGGGATCCGGAATCACGTTGTTGGAAATCCCACAACTCATTTTGGGTGGGTACCAACACACATCTCCACGGGGAGGGACATACAACTATACTCTTTGGTTCTTTCGGTAAAGTCACTTAGGTAGAAAATAATAGATCACGACGTTTCGATCGTAACACAAGCGACCATAATCAGGTGAGACAATCGCAGTGATCACAGGCATTGTCTCACCTGATGGTGGCTTGTGTTGCGATCGAAATGTCGTGATCTATTATTTTCTACCTCCGTGACTTTACCGAAAGAACTAAAGAGTATGGAATCCTGCAGTCACGAAAGCTTCAAATCCAGATTGGACATACAACTGTCAGGTTCACGCAAAGCGGACCTCGCAAGCTCGATTCAACAACCCCCCCTGGGAGCTAGGTTTTCAGCTCGCAAACTCCGTGATTGTGACTCATGTAAAGTGGACTTGTGCCCGTACGAATGGAACGTGTGATTTAATAATGGGCAACTCCTTAGATATAACAGAACATTTCCAGTTGCCCATACTTGTGCGAGCATTAAGCACTCAGCATAGAGGTTATAAAATATGAACCGCATGCCAGGTTTGCCTTGCAAAAGATTTGCTGTCATAATCGGGTCTCAACTGTTAAATAATACAGACCGATTTATAATTTGTGAGCTCACATATACAATGAGTTCAACATACATCCATGCATGCATACATACGTACAAATATGAAGATCCACCATTTTGGCCTGATGATACTTTTGGGGCAAGTGCTCTTAGCGAACACCTATGAAGGCTAGCACGGCACGCAAGGAGGTGGTGTGACTAGCACCGGATCCAGCAGCCACATATTTTGTAGAGTAGTGTGCTAGTCATGCATCCAAGACAAAGATCCCCCGTATAGCCTTAACAGACTGTTGGGGCAAGTGCTGTTAGCGAGTACCTGTGAAGTCCGGCACGGCACACGAGGGAGTGGGTGGCCAGCACCACGCCCGACCGCTTTTGTCTCCCCAGTGGTAATTTTTACACACCACATCAGGTACTCATTTGAGGCTGAGTCTACCTAGGGGAGGCCCAGGACCGGTTCAGATAATCGCCGCTGGTGTTGGCCGTGAGCGGGAATCGAGCCCGTGTCGCCAGGTTCGTAGTGCAGTGCGCTCACAGCTACATTACTGCACCACATGCCCACACACACATGCCCCTGAGACTATACAGCTATTAATATCAAACTGAATAAGGGAAGCATTCCTCTAATATATGTCCTGATAACTATTGACAATGGAAACACGTTAAATTACTGCCATAATACACTGGAAAGACGTGCTCTTGTACGTAAAAAACATCAATATTTCCCAACTCCTCATCCGACGCGTTCAATAAGGCCAAGCGCGTAAAAAGCGATTGCCAAGTTTGGTACAGACAGTTGAACATATTTTCAGTTTTTCCCAAGTTAAATAATCAATCATACGCACAAGTGATCCGCCCCCCCCCCCCCCCCCCAAAAAAACAAAACCAGGACCGTTTGTAATCGTTCTAATAAACTGTATTGAAACGTTGGCTTGCCGGAGCGACGGATCGCGTTTGGCCCTGCTTATCCGCTTGACAGAAAATTGAGTCCAGCGTCGCGCGCCCACGTGATCGTTCCCGATGCACTGTGTGTGTGCGCGCGCGCGCAAGCACAGCAAATAACAACCGACGCTTCACTCTTCGTGGACGCGTCCCCGTTTTTTTTTTGTTATGGACGGGGGGGGGGGGAGAAATACCGGAGACGCACCATCTGCCCTCACAGGCCCCACTTGCCATCATTTTTTTGGAGCGGGACCACGCTCTCGACGGGCGATGCAGATGCAGCACTTGGCAATTCTTTTTCGCCAAACCACGCGGCACAGACGAGCGGGCAGCAGCGTTCGTCAGTCAACATCCTCCATTTAACCAGTCGATGAAATTCACTCGTTGAGACGCACAAAGCATTTGCCCCTTGTGTTGCAAGCTGCGACCCGGGCAAGGCGTTTATTTTAAATTTGGCTGTGCTCAGAGTGGTTAGTTTTTTTTACTCACTATCCGAAGGTCACAAGTTTAAACCCATCATCCCTCCTGGGCCGATAAAATTAGGACGACGCTTTGTGGAAAGACCACAGGTGGTTGTCGATGGAGAGACTGGCCCCCTTACCGTGGAACTGTGGAATGTTCACACTAACATGAGGCTTGGTCCGGAAATCTGGACATCAATGAGGAATATGGAACAAAACCTGCAAAGTGCCTTCGGAAGCGTGGGTGAGTGCAACGAAGCGTCACGTCTCTTGTCGAGGCTGCTGCAGGAGCTGTGGCTGATATCTGATGTTCCTGGGAGCCAATGACTATCAAGACAACTGCTCACGTTGCTCCTGTTTTTTGGGGCGTTGTATACCGATGCCACGATCCATCGCCCCCAGACAGGCCTCCTGCATAGGCATGGGTCCGCACCATGGAGCGCGCTGATCAGCGAGTTCCAGCTAGAGCTTGCGCGCACATCAACCCCCTCCGCCCCCCCCCCCCCGAGTTCACTTACACACACTCTCTAAAATAATTAACGTGCAGCCACTGAAGCAGACGTATACGCTCGGCAGTTCGGTAGTGCTAATAGATTTTTGGGTGACACTGAGCACGCGAAGGAGGGACAGCAAGACGCGAGCGGGCTTGGGCAGCACGTGTCACTGTTATGGATCGATGGCCGATGGGGGGGGGGGGGGCGAGTGGCAGCCAAGGAGAAAGTCCACGGCAGAGGTGGAGCAACGAAATCAGGTCGCGTGCAGGTGGATGTGTTGCATCACAGGGACCGCGAGGGGTAACAGCAGCTAGGGGAGGCCCTTATCTTGCGGTGGATTGATCGTGGCTGATGATGACGACGATGGTGGTGGTGGTGGTGGTGGCGATGATGATGGCTGGAACTCATGGGCAGGAATGATCACCGCCGGATTGCGCATTTGTGGGGGTGAGGCCCTTCCACGCCGAGCTGGCGCGTTTCGCAATTGATAAATGAGACCACCCCCCCCCCCCACCCTGTCATGAGGACATTTAACCTGCGGTGGTTCGTGCTAACGACGTGCAAAGAAATATTATGCAAAATTAAATTGTAAACCCAATACGACCCGTGTGCAGAAATGTATTTCTCCTAGACTACCCGTTCATTATTTCTGCAGAAAAAAACGTTTTTCTTTCATTAGTTTAACCAAACACGAAATGGAGCCTTTTAAAGTCATGCTCCTGATGAACCCTGCTCATCTTTGCATAAATTTCCCCGTAATTAATATTTCAGCGTCGGATTTTTTTCCCCACGCGATAAAAAAAAGCAGCACCGCATTCATTAAACATCGGCCCAAATTGCTGGGCAAGGTTACTGCATTAACCGCATTCATCACCGTGATTGGTGGCTTCGAGCCATAGCGCCTTCAAAGGGAAAATAAATAAATACATAAATAAACTAATAAACCCTCACCGCGTGTCCCCCACAACAAATGGCCCAGTCATACTTCACCAATTAACGCACTGTCAAAGTGCGCCGGTGCACAGGTGAGCAAGGGCTGATGTTTTTCTTCATTGGATGTCTGCGGAGATGAGGATTCCATGTTCCTATGGCAGGGAGGGACCCTTCCACCCCCTCAATCACCACCAGTACCACCGTTAACTGCCCACAAATTGCTCCAGCATTACTAGGTGGGTGCTCCATTGATGATGATAATGATGGTGGTGCTGGCTGTGAAAGTGTCGGTGGTCGTGCATGATCGGTGATTGTTTTATAATCAGCTTTAATAATCACGGCTATTGAGCATAGGCGCAAATACCACTCGGCAATCGACTCCAGAGCAAGGCCGACGGTATGTCGGATAAGAACAAACACGTGTCTTGAAATAAGCAAGGTTAATAGGAACCTGGGATAACATACGATGGGGGGGATGGGGGGGGGAAGAATGAGAAACGAGAGATACCGGACCCTGCCAATGTGGTGGTTGAACACCACATTGGCAGTGGTAAGGAGACATGAAGATCACTAGGATGATGATGATGATGATGATAACGCCGAAGAGAATGATGATGATGATCATCATCATACTGATGGCAGTGATCGTGATGGTGGTGTTCATGGAACGCCGGCCAGGGATTGCACGTGTGCTCTCATGAGCGGGGTGCTGGGGTTGCTTTTCATTCAATCCGATTCTTATGCACGACGGCAGTAGCAATAACTTCAGGAGCTAAATGCCAATATGTATGTCTACTAGCCACGCCGAGAAGGCTTCAGAGGAGAGAGTTTGTGTAGTTTGCTGTTCTTCCTCCTCCTCTGCCGAAGGAGCTCGGACAATAGTGGGTTTATTAGCTCGGTTGGCTGCGTATTGTGCGAAAAAAGTGCAACATACATACGTAGATGGTCCATAAGTTTTGGGTTGCACGTGCACAATCACAATACTGTGGCTTGCCTTCAATGTTCCATTCATGAATAATATGTATACATTGGCCTGTTTATGTTCTGATGCAGTTGATGGTAACACCGGCGTCTTTGATGAATTTCATAGCCGGGGAGATGCGATGATATTCGGGTCTCGAATGAAGTGTTTATTCGAGATGTCCGCATTGTTCCGCTCGGTTCGGCAGCAGCGTTCTGCTCGATGTGGATGAGATTCTAGGATGGTGACAGCAGCAGCAGTGATCCCAGTTGGGGGTTGGGACTTGAGTATCACCTACTCTGGCTATCCAGTTTTTGTTAAACCTTTACCACATTAATAAATACCATAGGTGAGACGCAATGTGAAAATGGGGGGGTGGGGGGGACGATATTGTCGAAAGATCGCCATGGAACGCGTGGCTGTTAGATAACAATTTGCAGCTTTGTTTACCTTCCTCGGCGCGACACGAATCCTCGCTTTATTCATACCCGCTCGCGTCTGTGCATCGACTGCCAATTACGCGCAAGACTTCTTCACCGGCGGCAAATAAACAGCGCGGGGAGATGCGCGGCACGGGCCTCGTTATTCCCCACACCTGCAGGGCGAGTCACACGCATGAGAGCTCCGACTGGTGATTAAGATAGAGTGAAACTCGTTCTCTTCATGAATAGTCCATGGGCAAGGGCAGAAATTGGTAACTCCCTAAGGTGGTAAAAAAAAAAATGTTGAAGTTATAATTTATTTATATGGCCAATAATTTATTTTTTTGTCAATTATTTGATAACCCATTCATTCTAAACGGTTATAACAAATTAAATGCCATTGGGTCACGTAGATAAATTGGAACCGTTAAAGTTGTGCCACCTCGGAGCTAAATATTTAATAACTCAAATCTCAGGTGATATATCTGCTACGGGCTCACGCACTGAAAGTCATTCTTTGCTTGCAGAGGTTTGTTCCAATTTCACACTGGCCAGTTGTGCGTAAATTCATCAACTAATCCCAACTCCGAAGCTCACGATGCATGGCGTGTGAATGAACAAATGAATAAATGTTTGTCGATTCGTCGGGCGCAGTGTTCATGGGCTCAAGTCTGTCCTCTGCTAGCCAAAAAGGGTAAACTTCAATTTACTCCCAATGTGAAAAAAAAAACATTCAATCAATTATTTAACGAAATTGAGACCCTGCAGCACAGCGATTCATCGATTTGCCAGTGGTATTGTGGTGAGCGGTGAATTGGGTGGAGGGAAGCGAGTCGTGAACCTCTAATGGACAGATAAACCGACTGGAAATCTGTGTAAAACACCTTTATAGCTCATCGGATTCCTCCGGTATGAATAAAGATTATGATAACCTAAAACAGGTTAGGCTGTACCCACATTTTGACCCTATCGCAGTGAACAGAGTGACGTACTTTGTGTTTGTATCGTCTCAAGGTTGTTTCGTAGAACCTGACTGGTATTCGAACTTGGTCCCTCCAGATTTGGAGGCCAGATTAGAAACCTCTCCATCACAGTGAACCCGTGTTGGCTTTGTACCCAGAGTGATGTGGATGACGTCACCAGGCGTTTTTTCCGGTCATGGGCACCTTAATGGGGCGATTAATTGATTTAATTAATTTTATTAGTCATCAAAGAGGCAAAGACAAAGATAAAGACAAAGATCCCCCGTATAGCCTTGCCAGACTGTAGGGGCAAGTGCTGTTAACGAGCACCTATGAAGGCCGAAACGATACACGAGGGGGGTGGGTGGCCAGCACCACGCCCGACCGCCTTTGTCTCCCCAGTGGCGATGTTTACACACCCGCACCAGGTACTCATTTGAGGCTGAGTCAACCTAGGGGAGGCCCAGGACCGCTTCAGATAATTGTCACTGGGTATTGGCCGTGAGCGGGAATCTAACCCGGGTCGCCGGGTTCATAGCGCAGCGCAGCGCTAACCACTGCACCACCGCTCCCAATGACGCACGCACATAATGTCAGAAAGCTTCAATGTTCCCTTCCCCGACTCAGATCCTCACTGAACAACTCCGCAGTTTGTTTGTTTATGGCGGAGGTGGAATTTGTTTGTGTGTGTTTAGTTTGTTGTCCTTCCCCGCACCTCCGATGGGCACGGTTGGCGACGTACAGTGCGAAAGAAGTTCAACATACGTACACGTGCAAAACACCGCAGCGTCAAAATAATGACTGCACACAATTAAAGAGACGTTGTCAATTCGAGATTTCCCCATCAGGAGTATGCCGTAAGATAGAGTAATGATGTGGGCGGTTTATGGTGGACAGCAGCGTGGACGGGAGTCTGTGACCTTTTCTCTATTAGGAAAGGATTTGGACGCAGTAATGACTCATATTTCTTCAAGTGTCTTTATAAAATACATTTTTTAATCACCTGCGCAAGTGAAGACCTCCGTGACCATAGCCCCCGGCTATAAAAAGCTGTCCCACTTAGGTACCACGTGACAAGTACATATGCCATGATTATGCGAATTAAATAAAATGAAAAAACGAATTTGTGTAAAACACTCTGTCTAAAATAAATAATTATTTATCATTAAATTGCCTTTTTTGTGTATTTTCTTCTGCACACAGCCGGTGGGTGGTGGTGTCTCTGGACGTGGCCTCTCATCCAGCATGGGAGGCAGCAGTGACGACTGGTGGATCACACAATTGTTGGGTGCCACGGTGGCGAGATGTTAACTCCCTCGCCTGGTATGCAGGAGGTCATGGGTTCGATCCCGACCCCGACGCCTGCTTGACATTTGAAGTTTGCATGTTCTGCCCGTGGCCACGTGGACTTTCCTCCGGGTCCTCCGGTTTTTCCCTCCACATTTAGAATCCGGTTTTTCCCTCCACATTTAGAATCAACATGTGTTGAGAGTATTTGGCTGCTAAACATTTCCGCATAAGCCACTTCGTTGAGCTATCATTTGTGGCCTTAACTCGGTAAAAAGAAATTGCTAAATAGTTTCAGCATAAAACTCCGTTCCCGTGGGCGTTGAGGAGGACCCATACCATAGCTTGCCAGGAAAAGACGGCACAGTAAAGTGCAGACTACTATCATCTATCTCTTCTGTACGGGATAGAGAGTTGCCCCCTTGCATGCGTGGATTTTCTCGAGTTGCCCTGGTTTCCTCCCTCATGAATTGGTCGAAAAATCTTCATATATAGAGGACTGCAGAGTTTGGGCAATTATTGGCGCTGGCTCACCACTGAGCTGCCATTCATCTCGTCTGCAATTCCTCAGCGATATCATGTCATGGATGAACGACGTGATATTAAACTAAACATTATTATTATATAACTTTGTCCTTTCATAAGAGGCTGTATTATAGAATGATTATAATTAGCAATTGCATTTCTTTTGCAATTATTTTCACACTGATTAATAATAATTCACGATATCATCATCCTCACCACACAAAATTATGATAATCCGAAAATGTTACGAAAGAGGTACCATAATTGTTTGACGATATGTTACAGCTTAATTATTCAGTGCATTTCACTTTGTCCTTGCACCCGCAGAGGACAAATACATTCATGTAACATCCCGCTGCTCTTCCAATGTGCAGTTGCGCAAGGGCAGCAACATCTTTACCTTTCGATTTAAAGCTTTCGTGACTGCAGGGATTCATCTTCTTGGTTCTTTCGGTAAAGTCACGTAGAAGGGAAATAATAAAATAATAAAAATACAACATAATAAAATACAATTATCACGACGTTTCGGCCACAACGTGACTTTACCGAAAGAACCAAGAAGATCTTTACCCCAGGACACGCTGGCGGGGACTACGTCGCTCAGCTGGCCTAGGAACGCCTGGGGAATTCCCCAGGAAGAGATAGGAGTCTGTCGTCGCCAGGAAAAGGGAGGTTTGGACCGCCACTACTCAACGCGCTGCCGCCGCGAACATCGCCGGGTCAAGCGGACTCAGAAAACGAACGAACGACGAACGTATTGCATCCACCGTATGAAAACTGTATGTAAAAGCACGCATTGACCACGCGTGCCAGGGCGATGCCCACCACAAATCACTGCGTAATTCGTACAGAAATCGCACTGACGCAGCATGCAGAATCATCGCAAAATGTCCCACTATTGTGCGACAGCGCCCTCCTCGTGCGACGTAACGTGCCCTTGTAACTCACTTATTTACGACTGCTTTTTGTGTTTAGTTTGGTCTCCTCCCCCCACTACTCAGATTAGCACGGTCGGCAACGTACGGTGCGAAAGAAGTTGAACGTAAATGCATGCGTGACAACGGGCGCTCCTTTGACACGCCGCCTAAACAGTGGAGTGTGCTCCGATTGCGCCCACTAATTTGATTCAGTTCATCATTAGACCTCCTTTGATGTAGATGCTTACCCCGAGCCCTCATTACTTTGATAGTGGCGTTGTCTTTGAGCTGTACGCCTTTTGGCGTCCTCTGGTCGAGCACCAATTGAGACGAGGCTCGAATGAAAGCCGTCCCTGGTGTTGGACCAATCAGTTTCAAGGACAATGCATATATATCATCATCGTGTGTTTTTTGTTTGCATTTTGACCACAAGTATTGTGGTTAATGCACACATGAATCCTCGTAATAAGGTTTCAGTTTTTTTGCCAGAAAAAAGGGGGAAACCCTATTATTTGATTCTGTTTGTTTAACAAGCATGTGCGCACACGCGCTCCGCTTGCTCCTGTACTATGCACGCTGCGACGATGCGATGAGACGGGATGGGCGGTTTGGAGCCGCGTTTCGCATAGACACGGCTGTCCCCTCTTGCGGCACGCGCATTGAGTAAACTGTGGTCTCGTCACATTCACGAATACTCTCCCCTGAGTTGTTTTATTAATTGTAATTGTCAGAGTTGTTAAAATCCCTTGTCTGTATATGAATGGATGCACAGCATGATCTGTTTTAACGTATGTATATCTGTATGTATGTCTGTATATGCATATTTGTATGAAAGTATATCTGTATGTGTGATATATTATGTATGTGTACGGATGTGTATGTATTGTGGGGAGCGGTGGTGTAGCGGTTAGCGCGCTACGAACCCAGCGACCCGAGTTCGATTCCCGCTCACGGCCAACACCAGTGGCGATTATCTGAAACGGTCCTGCCACCCCCTCCTAGGTGGACTCAGCCTCAAATGTGCTGTGTAAAAACATCGCCACTGGGCAGACAAAGGCGGTCGGGCGTAGTGCTGGCCACCCACCCCCTCGTGTGCCATGCTGCTCCCTCATTAGCTGTTCACGAACAGCACTTGCCTCCACATCATTCTGCACGAAAGCATTATTCGCACGTGTGCACGACCCTACCTGTGCATGGTGCCAACGCACGTTTAGCTCGACGCGTGCCTGTACATTCGTATGCACATCGATATGCGACGTAACGCGCGCGCGACAACGATTTAGATTGGCGTTGTCGAACCGCTGCAGTCGGTTGCCGTTGGCATCGGTCTGTGTTCGTCTCACGAGTGTCATCTCCCTCCCCCCCTCTCTTTCGTAAGAGACGGCCAAAACAATCGGCTCCTCGGAGATGACACGGCCATGGGGTGGGGGTGGGGGGGGTCACAGTGCAGGCGCGTTTACTGGCAAGCCGACACGAGCCAGAGGAAGGCGAACCCATGCACCTCACTCAACATGGGCTGACGTCAGATTGTTCAAATGCAGGTCATGGCCACACGGTTGAATGAGGGCACGGCCGTCAATTGCAATGAGCGTGAAACCCTGGAGTGGTTGTTACCGTGCCGGCTGAAATGCCACATCACCTGCCGGGCAAAATCACCGAGGAATACAAACATCGGTGAATCTGCTTTGTCCACCACGCGTGACAAAATGCGCGTTGGATTGTGCAGCGATTCAATAGGAAATATAAACTATCATGTAATTGTAGCCATTCCCAATCGCTGGATGAAGGCCGTCCCAGGTCATCGCGCTGCTCAGTGGCGAGTTGGTGAAGGAGGAGGGCGGGGCGGGGGGGAGCAAAACCGGTTCAGTTATCGTTCGGCGCCACAGATGTGAGCCGTGGCCGGGAGCCGAACTCGGGTCACGGGGTCTGTAGCACGAAGCGCAGTGCGCGAATAACCACACTGTGCCACCGCTCGACAACATCGCGTAGGAATATCGATCATCAGCCACGAGGCACATCCGTAAGCGACAGCACAGCAAGCGCATTGCCGGGTTTGTAGCGCACCACGCTGGAAGCTATACTCACGCTCCCCACGTATATTACACACACACATTTTTATTATATATGAGGGTTCTCGACTTCAGTTACCTCCCATGTGCAAACATACTCGACATGAGACTCAGTCAGCCTCTCTTGAGCACATTAAGTAGCTTATACTTCATTCACCAGCAACGGAACGTGTCGAGACGGCTACACCGAGGAGACGGAGCGATTACACCACCCTGTGTGCTCCCAGTGAGCGTGGAATGCTAAGCCAACGTCACTCCCAACGGTGCATCTTTATTGGAAAGGCACTTGGTGGATTGTTCCATTGCAGAACCGCACCTCGTGATGGTGATGGATTGGGGAGGCTTTCATCGAGCAGTGCCTGATGATGATGATTTTAATTAAGAGTGATGGGCTCTATTTAACAAGCTACTGTTCCCGTGTGGACCAATGCTCAGTACACTCAGAGTGAAAGGTTCAATTCCCATGCATGCCAAGTATTTTCAGCAAGACAACATTAACGAAGCATGCCGTGCGCTGTCAATGAGACGTTACAAACTCTGGCTCAATGCGTGTATCGTGAGGATCTCCAAAATGCGCCAATTGTTGTAGGCTTTAACGTGAAAGTTCTGCGATTCAACGAAAATACTCGCAGACCACAGAATTTCTGCTTCCGAGTTGAGGTTTTGCTGCGTCCTTCGAGCAAATCGCGCGCCTCAAAGCGGGACACACACGCGGTCGGGGTGGGACGCGTCCTTCCAGTGGCTCAAGCGCAGAGACGAACGGCCGTGGTCCAAAGTGGACCACGCGCACCACAACAGAGAAACCACACCCCCAGCCCGGCGCAGCTTCCCATGGGCAATGCTGCAAAGGGCACGGCAACATTAGAACACAGAAGACAAAGCGTTGCCCAATAGACCTTTGGAAGGACGCGTTATCGCAGCAGAGACGGCTTCTAAAAATTACCCGGTGCTCGATGCAATCACCCCTTCACCACCGATGGGATGTGTACACCTAAAATGTCCCGTATTGCCTGAACAGACTGTTGGGGCAAGTGCTGTTAGCATGGCACACGAAAGGGTGGGTGGCCAGCACCATGCCCGGCTGCCTTTGTCTTGCTATTTACGATGTTGACACACCGCACCAGGCACTCATTTGAGGCGGAGACGACCTAGGGAAGGCCCGGGACCAGTTCAGATGATCGTCACCGGTATTGGCCGTGAGCGGGAATCGAACTCGGGTCGCCGGGTTGTTTGTGCGTTGAACGTCTTTCGCATCATACGTAGCCAACCGTGATAATCGGGAGGTGCGGGTTCGTGGCGCAGCGCGCTAACCACTACGCTGCCGCTCCCCACAATGTGTGCGCCTGCACACTAACGCACGCACGCACACATTAACGCACTAACGCACACTAACGCACTAACGCACGCACGCACTAACGCACTGACGCACGCACTAACGCACGAACTAACACACGCACACACTAACGCACTAACGCACACACTAACGCACGCACTAACGCACGCACTAACACACGCACGCACTAACGCACGCACTAACACACGCACGCACTAACGCACGCACTAACGCACACACTAACGCACTAACGCTCACACTAACGCACTAACGCACGCACTAACGCTCTAACGCACTAACGCACTGGGGCTGTCGAGGCTCGTGTGTCGCCGTGTGGCGAAGCGGCTCTCGGGCGCTCGCTCCCTGAAGCCCCGCGCCGTCTGTCCGCGCGAACATCCGCTGTGATCGCGCCGCGTCCACATCTCGCCGAGGCTTTGACATCACAGCGTCAACGTTAATTCGCGGCGGAAAGACAGAGGGGGAGAGAGAAGGAGAGAGAGAGAACATAGACATGGAGTAGGGAGAGAGGGGGTAGAAAGAGATGGGGGGCGGGGGGGTAGAGAGAGGGGATAGAGAGAGGGGGTAGAAAGAGGGGGGGGGGGTAGAGGGGGTAGAGAGAGGGGGTAGAGAGAGAGAGAGTGAAGGGGTAAGAAAGAGGAGAGCAGAGCGGGAAATATTTTGTGAAATCTTTCATTTATAAAGGGGGGGGGGGGCACGTAAAGCAAAGCATTGAAAAAAAACCCCGAAATGATGAACGTAGCAAAGTGCCGACTACACCGAGCATCTTCTTGTTTCCTCTGATCGTAAAAAAATTAGAGGAAGAGAGACAGCGGCAGGGCGGAATCGCCTTGGACGCATCCTCCTCCACGCCGATCTGCGCGCCGATGTGTGGCGACGTCTCCGAAGGGACGTCGCTCTCCATCCAACCCCCCTCGCTCCACTCCGCCTGCCGCCGCGCGGATTAACGACCGCTCGCGTCGCGTTATTGTCTAATTAAGTCAATCCCGCCGTGGTCTCGGCACCGTGCCAAGCACGAGCGGGCGACGCTGCGTTAAAGCCGGAGGGAGGCAGGGATGGGAAGGCGATGGGGAGCGCGTTCGGTAAGGGCAGCGATGGCGCAGTTTGTGAGCGGCACTTTCAAGTTCAAGTTCATTTATTTGGTGTAGCCCTGTGAGCCATTCGACTCTTGAATCGGGTGCAACCGCAACAAACAAAAAACAAAAACATGAACAAAAAAACATCTTCAAGTGAATATGTGACTAAGTGCAAACAGAAAATCCAAGAAAAGACAGCAAAATACCGTATACCAACGCTGTGTGCAAAAATCCCAGTGGGATGCAAGTCAAACAACAACAACAACAACCACAAGGCAACTTAGATTAAGGCCATCAGTCTTACTCCGTACTACAACAAACAAACATGACCAAACCAAAAAACTTTTCGAAATCACCAAAATAAAGCCATGAAAGCAATGAAACAGTGATCACAGGAACTGTGACGGAATTTTCACAATAAACTTGAACCCTACTGTGTGAACCTGGTCACGCGCGTTCGAAGGCCACGGCTCACGTCACCAGCATGGTGAAGTATGTCTCAAACGGCTCTCGTGACGGACACGGCCGTCATGCAACAACGCATTGACGACGAGTGGCCCGTGAACGTGTCGTCACTACTCTGTGGTTCTTTCGGTAAAGTCACGTAGGTAGAAAAGGAATAGATCACGACGTTTCGATCGCAACGCAAGCAATCGTCATCAGGTGGGACAACCACGGCAAGAAAAAAACTGCTGAAGTAGGCGAGAGGTCTGCCGTGGCACGAGGTTATATAGTAGGCCTCGGCAGTAGGAGGGGAGAGGGAAGTGCTGCAGAACGAGAGAGTGAGCGAGAGCGAGAGAGCGAGCGAGAGAGCGAGCGAGAGAGTGAGCGAGAGAGCGAGCGAGAGAGCGAGCGAGAGAGTGAGCGAGAGGTGGGGGTTTTACATTAAGCTAAGTTAAAAAATAAGAGAGAGAAGTGGGGGGGGGGGGCGAGCAGAAAGTGGACCCCGCAGCAGCGCCCGGGTCACTGGAGTAAAGTGGGCCACCGCAGCAGCGCTGGAGAGGTCGGCTGCAGGGGGGGTGGTGGTGGTGGAGGCATCGAGTAAAAATGTGCCGTCGCCAGGTTTCGGTGGTCGTTGCGAGGACACTTCTGCGCGATCGAGGCTGTTGCACGATGGCCAATTGTTGGAGGCTGAAAAAAACCTCGACACGTGAGGCATTTGGCGACGGCGAAGTAACCGCACTCGGCAGATATCAATTTGCCGAGCGGATAATGACTCGCAAGGGCCTCGTTACGTAAAAGGAAATAAATCCGTGTTTTTTTTTATTTTAAATTTCATCAGAGACGTAAGTATTACATATGTACGTTCATTCGAAAGTAACTTTGCAAACGCACAGCCCTTAAGGCAATCCACTGCTGGATTAGGGCCTCCCCACGCCGTGCACGTTGTGAGGATTATTTGATCTTACATCACCTCGCATTGCCCCGTAGAGCCCTATGGCAACCTGTATGTGTACGGCGGTCACCCATTCGAGCACTATCCAGGCCCAAACCCGCTTGGCTTCTGCGATCTGACGACACCAAGGCACATTCCGAGTTATTTGGCCGTAAGCTATGCCGCACATGGAGAAACGCACGGACGAACACATGCATAAAAAACATCGGCAGAAAGAAACGAGCATACATTAAGACGGGCTAGTGTAGTGACAACGTATACACAAGTATTTTAACACAGGCATACATGACCTGCAATATATAAATAAACACTTAATAAATCAACCAGAGTGCTGGCGATGGCAGCCGTTAAATTAAACACACGTTTGTCAGACAACCACATCCGGGCTGATGCATCTTTGCTGTGCAAAAGCGTGCCTCGAGCATGCCCTCCACCCGTTCACCAAATTAAAAATGCGGAGCTAAACGTTGGGCCCAGGCTGGGCCCCCGATTACCCAGCAGCTCGTCGCGGTGGCGAATAGTTTGAGGTGGGACGGCAGCGAGATCGGAAATGTCTCGAGTGTGCCCGACCCGGTCCGCCACGCTGCGTCGCCATCATCATCATCAATCAATCATCATCTGTGCCGGGATTGCAAATGGACCCACGTTTGGGTGGTCACAAGACTCAGAGAAACAATGACATCGAGGTGCTGATAGACACCATGTCCGCCCGGTGTTCACCGAGCTGCATTGGCTTCCAGTTGCTGAACGAATACATTCAATGGTCGCACTCATCACGCACAAAGTGCTTACTACAAATGAACCACACACGTTGCCGATCTCGTCAAGGAGCATAACCCATCATCACGTGAACTCTGGTCCTCCTCGCAGCAGCGGCTTTTGGCTAACCATCGCATAAAGGCGGTCACCGCATCGTGCGTGTTCAAATGCGCTTCTGCGGCCGTCTGGAACGCTCTTCCTTCTGATATTGGGAAGCCATTTGGAGCGATGAACTTTAAAATCATCGAGATTTAAAACTCATTTCTTAGAACTACTTTTTTGTGCTTTATGTTGTTGTCCTCCCCCCACACCTCCAATTAGCACGGTTGGATACGTACGTTGCGATTTAAGTTCAACGTACGTACATACATCCATAGAGCTCAACACTAGTTCTGATGTATCCTCTTCCGGCGTCGTTCACCGGCACGAACGTTCGGCTCTGTCGACCGGAGGACGTCCACATACTCAACAATTTTGCCGACTTTTCAACATTCCCCCACCTCCGGTTTTGCTGAAAAAGCGAATCAATTGGTATGTTTGCTCATGACGTGACAACTCAATTTGATTCGCTCGGCTGCTGGAGGGTTGTCGTTAAACATTACCACTCCAACAACAATAATTACGAATCACGATATTCGTCGTGAAAGCCGACATATAAAATGTGTTACCACTATTCAGTTTGTACTGCAACTCCAATAGCCCAATTAGATATGATAGAGTATTAAAAAAACTACCTTAAAATATGTAACGTTTATGCGAATGAAGTACACTTCATTTTAGAGGAATTTGTTCACTCACAGCAGCACTGCCTTGTGTGTTGCTGGAAGTGGAGAAGGCTCGCGAAGGATGATATTATTGGGCAGCTGGAGGCAGTCGCCCTCCAAACCACAACATAAGGCAATGGAGCGACGCTCACAACAATGAGTGGAGCACCGGGCAGATAAAATTCAGCGACTTGGCACTGCAAGAGGCACACAGCTGGTGCGTCTGCCAGTCGTCATCTCAGTCGGTCACCCCATGGGCTCCTGGGTCTGTCCTGTGACCTCCTGCCAGCAGCCAGCCTTCGACACTTCACGTGGCAGCCTCAAACTGCAGCTGGCCTGGCACAGGTACCGTGCTTACATCACCGACACTTCGTGGCGAATGGCAACTCTTGCTGTTGCCGTGTTGGAAGCCTCGAAAAGAATGCATCTCCGCTGCAGGGCCGGAGTACATTTTTTAAATCGGGTTTGGCCAGAGATATGATTCTCGTGTGGAAGGGTGGCAGAGTGAGCTCACTCAATAATAAAAGCCGTGTCCGTACCACGCATTCTACCTCCGTTGCACAAAAAAACGTCATGAGAAATTAATGCATCGTGTGTTTTTTGCACTTGTGTACACAAAGACGCCGCTGGCTTTTTCACACACGTTCCTGTAATGTTTTAGATAAACAGCAAGGAATATCAATATGTAGGAAAGTGAATTCTTAATTGAGGGCGTAAATAAATATGCGACGAACGCGTAGGCAACACGCTAAACAGCGTAATGAATAAATAAGCCGTGAATGATCATTCGCAATAATTGGTTATTTAAAATGAGATGTTTTCTAAACAAACAAAAAATGACCAAACCCCCCCCCCCCCACCAAAAGAAATATATAAAATGCAGCCAATTAATTCGTTATCCTGCACGCGGCTCCGTCGTAATGAAACCGCCACGCTCCCCGCTCTGGCCACGCAGTTCATCAGTAAAAGCCCCAATTAATCCCACCCCCGCATTAATGAAAGGCTAAATAAATAACCAGCGCGCGCGCGCGCGCACATCCGCATTGCGCGCGCGCGCGAGATGATTTATTCACGATCGTCGTTCTGCAGCCGCAAGAGAATGTCCGTTGGGGGTTCGATCGTCGCCCCGGGGGACGGGGGGGGCTCAGCGTCACTCGGCACCCCCCCCTCCCTCCCTCACTCCCTCCACCATTCCCCGTTCCACTCGGATTCCGTGCCCACCGAGCAGTGTGGCGCAAGACTTATTTTTAAATCCTTTATATTAAGTTCACTTGCTTGCTTGCTTGCGCGCTTACGACCGTGCAAATCTTTCGGTCGTTTTTTAACCCACTTCCCGTGATCCAATCGAGCTGATATTTTGCACACAGACTCGTTGTGCGTGACAATTTATTTTCGTGAAATTGTTTTTTCCAAAATGTTACACTTTTAGGAAAAAATTAATTATATTTAATTACCAATTGCTTAATGGTGGCAGGCAATCATCTGACCCATAGGTGGCAGCCATCTCAAGTCAGAGGACGAGAGGACTCTAGCCGCCACGCATATAAAGGATTTATAGTGAAACACTTTGTTTTTACGGGTTAATTTTTTTTCGATCGCGACGCAAGCAATCGTCTTCACCTGAAGACGCAACACGAGTAATCGTCTTCACCTCTTATATGTTACGTATATCGTTTATTGTAAAATTTGAATCACAGTTCCTGTGATCACTGTTACATTGTTTTTATAGCTTTGTTTCTTGTGATTTTTTTAAAACGTTTTGGTTTAGCCATGTTTGTTTGTTGGAGTACAGAGTTAGCCTGATAACTTTAATCTAAATTGTCTTATGGTTGTTATTCTTTGACTTGCATCCCACTGGGATTTTTTGCACACAGCGTTGATATACGGTGTCTTTTCTGGAAGACTTTGCTGTTTTTTCCTGGATTTTTCTGTTGCGTGCAGTCACTTTAAGATGTATCTTCATGATTTTTCGTTGCGGTTGCACCCGAGTCAAGAGCCGCATGGCTCACAGGGTTATACCTCATAAATACAACTGTTAACTGACACCTGAAGACGATTGCTTGTGTAGCGATCGAAACCTCGTGATATTTTATTATTTTTCTATCTACGTGTCTTTACCGAAAGACCCATAGAATATGTATTCCTGCAGTCACGAAAGCTTTAAGTCAACACTTGTTTTCTCCTCTTCCCGGCAGATTTGAAGGCGAAGGGATCCTAATTATCCGCAATGCCCCCACCCCCTCCCGCTCCCACCCCCCTCCCGCTCCCACCCCCCTCCCGCCCCCACCCCCTCCCGCCCCCACCCCCCTCCCGCTCCCACCCCCCTCCCGCCCCCACCCCCTCCCGCCCCCTCCCGCTCCCGCTCCCACCCCCCTCCCGCTCCCACCCCCCTCCCGCCCCCACCCCCCTCCAGCCCCCACCTCCCTCCCGCTCCCACCCCCCTCCCGCCCCCACCCCCTTCCCGCCCCCACCCCCCTCCCGCTCCCACCCCCCTCCCGCCCCCACCCCCCTCCCGCCGCCACCCCCCTCCCGCCCCCTCCTGCTCCCACGGCCACCGCTTGCGGTTTGCGTGCGCACTTCCTCGGTGCCCACTGCCTCGAGCACGCGGACGAAGGGCCATGAGTGTCCGCACGGAAGGACGGACGGGCGGGTTGGAGGGGGAGGGCGGCACGGGGTACGGGGGCGCACGACAAGGAGGCTGTGCGGTAGGGGATGAGTCAGGCGGCCAAATGGCAGTGACAAGAAGAAATCGGAAGAAAGTTTATCGCCACATTCGTTAGCGCTCGCTCGGGGCTGAACTCCAGAAGAGATTGAGATGGAAGGTGATCTCTCGATTAGGGAGTGGAGGGGGTTATGGATTGGGGAGACTCCGGAAAATATTCCGTGAGAAATTAAACCCCCGGTCGTTAAAAAACCACAGCCTCATCACGCGAAAATGATGCATGGTTATCGTTAGCTACATCGGTTTGGACGACGAGCCTAATTGGTAGAGCAAAGCACTAATTAACGCTTACCAGTGGTTAATATGCTCTGAAAACATATCTGGGTGAAGATGGTCTCAAGTGTTGCAACTAAAATAGTTTCAGGACAATTTAATGACAATTTTTTAAAGGTTTTTTGGATTTGTGATATGACTCCAGAACGCGATGACCTGCTCTTGTGAATGACGCCACAGGATGGTCCCCGATGTTCACGTTGCCGCACACCGTGTGCCTTAACAACTCCCTCAAGAAAATTATGCCACGAGAATTCAAACCCTCGACGTAGTGCCGACCACTCGGCAAGGAAAATTCCATGCAATGCAGTAAATGTCCCAATGTTAAGCAAAGAAGAACACACGTCAAAAAAGTGACCTTTTTCTGATCAAAAGAGTTAAAGTTTATTTAGTTCTAGATTTGAAGCTTTCGTGACTGCAAGGATTCATACTCTTTGTTTTTTCGGTAAAGTCACGTAGGTAAAAAATTGAAATTAAACTTAATAAAAATAAAATAATAAAAAATCACGACGTTTCGGAGGCAACACAAGTCTCCGTCATCAGGTGGGACCGTCACAGCCAGGTTTGCTGCATCAAGTCACTCCGAAACGTCGTGATTTTGCATTATTTTATTTTTATTAATTTTAATTACATTTTTTTACCTACGTGACTTTACCGAAAAAACTAAGATTATTAATTTAGTTCAACCAGGCGAGAACGCACACAAATAACACCAGGACAGTTTGATTTGCACGGGCATCAGTCTGCGAGTAGAGAGTGATGTAATAATCGAATTTGGAAAATTTGGACGTGGACTCTGGCACTCATCATCATCATCATCACCGGCGACGGCGGCGGCGGGGCCTCTGCGCGGCACTGGAGGCGGCCTGAGGGCCGAGCTCGGGTTGACGTGGACACGCGGCCACTTTCTGAGGCTGACGTCAAACTCCACCACGGTCTCGGACTGCACTCAGCGTGGCGGTGACTCAGACTCAGGATAATTGCTCCTGCTAGGGGCAAGCGATGGATGATGGTGGTGGTGATGATAATGACACATTAGTCTACTCTCGCGAATGACATCACGGGAGCTTTAACATCCACTGCGATTGAAGCAGATGACGGCATGTAGTATTTTTTTTTATTAATATGACCACAGAATAGGGCACCGCGGTGGCAAGATGTTAACTACCTCGCCTGATATACATGAGATCGTGGGTTCGATCCCGACACTGACGCCTGCATATTTAGAGTGTGCATGTTCTCCCCGTGGTCGCGTAGATTTTTCTCCAGATCCTCCGGTTTTTCACTCCGCATTTAAAATCAACACGCGTTCAGAGTATTGGCTGCTATCAATTTCCACGTGGCGATAAGCCACTTCGTTGAGCTATCGTTTGTGATAGCCAGATCGCTTCTGAAAAAGAGCTACGTAGTTCAGTGGGCCCTACCTGGAAAAATAAAAATAGTTCCTAGTTTTTGGCTTTAAAGCCTCTGCAACGGACGTCAGATGCACTGCCTGCAAGGCCACGACGTGTGTCCGTCATCGTGTAACCCACACGTTATGCCAATTCTTCTCAACGACAAATTTCTCACGTAAAAGCCATTCGTAAAAAATTGCAATCTTCACGCACTGCATTGGCAGTGGTGGACAAGGGCATAGGTGAAACACTTCAGCGCCGTTATCGTTAAAGGCGCCTTGATAAACCGGTCATTTACAAAAACATTCGGCTACTTGCCATATTTTTCTGTAATAATGGTGTTGATGATTATGACAGGGAGGTGATTTCAGTGAAGTGTGCTCATTGCATGTGCAAAGCATGCAGAGATTAATCGACAAAGTGCGTTCCACTTTATGGGAAACCCACAGTGGTTGTCCTCCACCATTAAAATGTGGAATTGCCACCGTTAATTCAGGACGGGCAATAAGAGATGAACGCTGCTCCACGCTTACCGGGAAAGAAAGAACGCAACTGCGCGACAATTGCTCCTTCAGATCTTCTTAAACATTTCATTCGTGTAGACGTGACTTCAAAAAATTCGAGCGGTAAATTGTAAATCCCAATATCCTTCCTTCCTTCCGCCTGTCTTGCCCTGGGCTCGGACAAAACAAAAAGAGACAAGCCTCAGTCCCGTGTCACTCCCACCGTGCCTCGGGCATCACATCCTCAAGAAAATCACGTTTCCTCCACCAGCTTCGTCTGTGTGACTCATCATCGTCATCGTTTGTTGACCTTCTCCCGCACCTCCGATTAGCACGGTTCGCTATGTACGGTCGAAAAGAAGATCAACATACATCGAGACAGAGAGTGCGTCTCCATTGGCGATGAGTCATATGATTGCGCTCCTGTGTCGGGGCATTGTTATTCGGATTCGTGACTCACAATGGATTAGTGAGGCCTTCATCCGGGAGTGAGCTCACAGGCTGCTTTACTTTTTTGAATATTCGCGTGGGCCAACCAGTTCCATCGCTGTTGAAATTAAACCGGATTCAATGATCGATTACATGACTTTTAAAATGGATAATCGATTCTGTAAACGATTAACAACCCCCGTTATTTTCCTTCCAAATTATATTTCGAATGTCGTCACGCCATTATGTGATTACGCAAAGCAATCTGCATTCAGAACTCCGCAGCGAGCAGTTCATCACCCTGTGTCAGAGAAAACGAGCTTGGAAGAAAACACTACAGAACTACCCGTGAAGCCACTTGACGAGGCCTCTATATCCACACTAGGGGGCCGCTTGTACATGCCTGCAAAGGGTGTTCATCACATGACCAAAGTGACACTTTTTGTCACTCGCATCATTGTTTATTTCACGCATCATCATATTCATCACGCACTGCAATCCAACTCATCTCATCTCGTCACACTATTCTGCTGTACAAATAGCTCATTCTTTGTTCAGCGCCTTGGTCAAGGTGTTGTATATAACACATTCCTGCGGAGGGAGCTGGTAGGAACGTTGGATTGCTCGGTCAATGGCCAGGGTCAACGGCGGCGTGGTGTATTCCGCAAATATGCCCGACTGTGAGGGCGGGCACAAGCCGGCGTGAGTAGGTTAAACGTTGAGTTTTATAAGGGCACCACGGGGTGACCAGCCCCTCCCCACCCAGCCCCACCCCTCCCACCCCCCACCCAGCCCCACCCTCCCCACCCAGCCCCTTCCTTCACGACGGACGGACGGACACAATAATCCCCTGTGGGCTGGTGGAACCAGTGGGTTTTTACCAGTAGTAAACCAAGATCAGATGAGATGTGCTAATCCGACTGGATTTTTAAATCTCTACGACGGAATATGCCAAATGAAACGAGTCTTTTGAGACTGCGCTGAGACCACCAACTCACTCACCTTTAGACCTTAGTTTAACCATGGGTGGCTGAATACTGGACTCGAACCCACGCTCTCAGCAATGCTGGCTCAGTTACAGCCTGTCCTCCTAAAACGCAGTAGTTGCGTTCTTGAAGAACACCGCGCGTTAAAATAAATCATCACGAGCTTGTTTGCCCGCCCAAGGACGGGTGTTTCTAGCAGTAAATCTGAAATATTCAAGAGACAAAATTGTTCAGCTCATGAGTATTCATGAGGGAGAGATTGCCCGATGTGGAGTGACGTCACCCGCTAATGGTTATTGTGGAGGGGTGCGGCATGTGGGGTGACGTCACCCGCTCATGATTATTAATGAGGGTGGGGGGTTGCCCCATGTGGAGTGACGTCACCCCCTCATGGTTATTGTGGAGGGGTGCGGCATGTGGAGTGACGTCACCCGCTCATGATTATTAATGAGGCGAGGGATGCGGCATGTGGAGTGCATGACCTTCTTGTGCGTTAGTGTAAATTTCCACGCGGGCATGAATATTAATGAGGGGGGGGGCCTCATGTAGAGTGACGTCACGCGGGGGAGGTGAGCCTCATGTGGAGTGACGTCACGCGCGGGACGGACAGACATTTCTGGGTGATTATAGCAGGTAATGGGGTAAAGCACAGTCCGCGATAACACGTGAGACGCTGGCTGAACAAAGACTGAGGCGCGTGCAAAGCATCCAGCAGCATCCCCGCCTTCTGCGATGCTACGCCGAGGCAGCCGCGCAACCACTCATTCCTACTCACACGACGCAGTTCTGTCCACTTGATCACGTTATATACAATTCGCATCCGCTTTGTGAAAAAAATGTGTTCCCCAATACATCCGTCGCGTTGTATACGATTGGCGTTATGAAAACAACACGCAGCGTTACCGCAGAAAATACTCTACTCTAAATCTTGTTCCACCCGGCTGACCATTAAACGGTTGCGGATTTTACCGTCCAAGTATTGCATTGGGCAACGAACAGCTTCTGTCGTTTCACGTAGCCGCTGTAAGCTTTCACAAGCAAGGTAATATCACCGAATATAATGCATTGCTAATTGTCTGGCACATTGACAGACAGCTGGTCTGTCACTTTGTTAGCCATTCTGTTTACTCGCCTGCATGTCTGAGCAGAGGCAAGAGTTCAAGCTACTGTTATATAACGACACTCCCATGAGAAATAATGTTACAACGACCATAAATTACTGTCGAGCAACTCCACCAAAGGCACAGAATGTTCAGGCTTTATACAAGTGCAGCCACATGGCACTGTCGAGACTTCTTTCCATAGCTTAGCGCTACACTTGCTACATATATCACAACCACAACTACCATCATCATTAATATCACCACAAGCACCAACACCACCATTATCATCATCAACTACCTCGCCTGGTATACAGGAGGTCGTAGGTTCGATCCCGACCCTGATGCCTGTATATTTGGCGTTTGCATGTTCTTCCTGTGGTCGCGTGGATTCTTCTCCAGGACCTCTGGTTTTCCCCTCCACATTTAGAATCAACATCACGCGTTTAGAGTGTTTGGCTGCTATATATATTTTTACGTGATAAGCCATTTCATTGGGCTATCATTTGTGGCCAGATCGCTTCTGAACAAGTAAACCCGTAAAAACAAAGTTTTTCACTATAAATCCTTTATATGCTTGGCGGCTAGAGTCTTCTCGTCCTCTGGCTTGAGATGGCTGCCACCTATGGGTCAGATGATTGTCTGCCAGTATTAAGCAATTGGTAATTAAATATTTAATTTGTTTTCCCTAAACAGTGTAACATTTTGGGAATTTTTTTTCAGAAACATTAATTGTCTCGCACAACGAGTCTGTGTGGAAAATGTCAGCTAGATTGGATCACGGGAAGTGGGTTAAAAAACGACCGAAAGATTTGCACGGTCGTAAGCAAGCAAGCAAGCACGCAAGCAAGCAAGCACGCAAACAAGCGAACTTAATACAAGTGTAACCCGTAAAAACAAAGTTTTTCACTATAAATCCTTTACATGCGTGGCGGCTAGAGTCCTCTCGTCCTCTGGCTTGAAAAGGCTGCCACCTATGGGTCAGATGATTGCATTGCACCATTAAGCAATTGGTAATTAAATATAATATTTTTGTCCTAAAAAGTGTACAATTTTGGGAAAAATTTTTCACGAACATTAATTGTCACGCACAACGAGTCTGTGTGGAAAATGTCAGCTCGATTGGATCATGGGAAGTGGGTTAAAAAACGACCGAAAGATTTAGACGGTCGTAAGCAAGCAAGCAAGCACGCAAGCAAGCAAGCACGCAAACAAGCGAACTTAATACAAGTGTAACCCGTAAAAACAAAGTTTTTCACTATAAATCCTTTACATGCGTGGCGGCTAGAGTCCTCTCGTCCTCTGGCTTGAAACGGCTGCCACCTATGGGTCAGATGATTGCATTGCACCATTAAGCAATTGGTAATTAAATATAATATTTTTGTCCTAAAAAGTGTACAATTTTGGGAAAATTTTTTCACGAACATTAATTGTCACGCACAACGAGTCTGTGTGGAAAATGTCAGCTCGATTGGATCATGGGAAGTGGGTTAAAAAACGACCGAAAGATTTAGACGGTCGTAAGCAAGCAAGCAAGCACGCAAGCACGCAAGCAAGCAAGCGAACTTAATATAAAGGATTTAATAAAGGATTTAAAAAAGAGCGATATAGCTCAGTGGGCCTTACCCGGTAAAGTAAAAATAGGTAGCTGAATAGGATAATCATCATCATATAATCAGCAATTAAATAATCAGGACCATGACTATCACCACAATAATTTCCTTCACCGTAACCATTATCATCATAATCGTCTTTAACAACACCAAATCCGTCATCAGCATTAATTATCTGGGATGTGTAAAACTTAGCGCTCCTTGTCGAGGCTCCAGTACTTGGAGAATGCCCTACTCGTGAGCTTTTTTCATGTACCAGACCCTGGCATAGCAATGTGGAATTTCCACCGTTGCCTTTAGACTGCCGAGCGAGATTGATGTCACCTTCGCTCACGCACGCATGGAGGTGGTGGCTTTATTCAAAGATTGAAAGTGATCAATGTTGAGAAGCCAACTGGGTTACTTAGACCAATGATGCCATGAAAATAACACCCAAAGCCAATATTTCACTGTCGGCAGGTTGTTCAGTCACGATAGGAAAACAGGGAAATTCTGTGGAGTTTAAAATACCTTCATCGTATTCATCCCAGGTTGCTGAAGACTGCCACAATATGAAAGGCAAACAATAGCTAACATTTTACGTTGTTGTATTGCACATTAATATTGCCATATAGGGCATGAGTTGGAATCAAATATGCTGACAACATTGTACATGCAGAAATGTTAAATTGAGTCCGAATTGTACAGATAATCACACGATCCAAACCAAAAGACAAAGATTCCCCGTATAGCCTTAACAGACTGTTGGGATAAGTGCTGTAAGCGAGCACGGAACACCACACGAGGGGGTGGGTGGCCAGCACCACGCTCAGCCGCCTTTGTCTCCCGAGTGGCGATGTTTACACACCGCAGCAGGTACTCATTTCAGGCTCAGTCGACCTAGGGGAGGCCCAGGACCCATTAGCGGGAATCCCACTTGGGTCGCCAGGTTTGGAGAGCGTTGCGCGAACCGCCACACTACCGCTCCCCATAAAGATCCCCTGTTCAGTCACACACACACACAAATATCCCCCATGTAGCCTTTAACAGACCTGTGGGGAAAGTGCTGTTAACGAGCACTTATAAAGGCCGACCACAGCACAGGAGTGGACTGGTGTGGCCAGAAGCTTGTGCTCCGACCTTTGCCTCCTCAGCGTCGATGTTTCTACGCGGAATCAGGGCACGCATTCAAGGTCGAGTCGACCGAGTGGAGGCCCCAGGTGGCCAGCTAAGATAATTATCACCGCTACGAGGCATGGCCAGGGAGTCGAATCGAGGTCACCAGGTTCACAGCGCAGTGTACTAAAAACTAGTTCTAGATTTGAAGCTTTCGTGACTTGCAATGATTCATACTCTTAGTTTTTTCGGTAAGGTCACGTGGGTAAAAAATGAAATTAAAATTAATAAAAAATAAAATAATACAAATCACAACGTTTCGGAGGCAACACAAGTCTCCGTCATCAGGAAAAAACTAAGAGTACGAAAAACTACATTGCGTGCGTGTGTGTGCGTACGATATCGTACACGACGGCCCGAGACGCAGGCATTCATCGAGCCTTTCCTCCCCTCTTGTCATCGGCAGCGCCCTGACGCTCCTTAAGAGCGATCGAATTGATGAGGCGTGAGACGGAGGGTTGTTAAACAATTTTGTTCACAAATCCTGTTCGCTGCGGCGAACTTTTCAGCCAGGGCGCCCCGCGGCGCACGCGCCAAATCAGAGCGACGTCGCCGATCTTCGACGGGAGCTGTCCAGTCCGGTCATTCATCACCGCGGGAAAATCCTCAATGAGGCTCGATAATCGTCCTTGGGAAGGTCCTTGCCTTCGATCTTCTCCTCCTCATTCTTTCGTACGGCTGACGTAGACGCAGAGCAACAAACGGCAGCTTCACATTCAGGTGGACAACCTTGTCAGAAGCAGCGGAGTGTATCGTCGCGATGTCTCTACTTCGTGTTTGTGGGGATTGCGTCGTTACACGCTGTGCGGTCTGTTCTGGATGACCACAGTCGCACACGGGAAAGTTTAAAATGTTACAATTTCTGCATCAGGTATCCGCATGTACCGCCGTGGGTTATGCAGTCGATTCAGTTTCGGGTGGATCATGAGCTTCGTGTAAATTCAAACCCAGGGACCTTCTGCGTTGGGTCTGGCTTCCAATAATGACCCCGCGCACCTCCGATTAGCACGGTTTGGCCACGTACGATGCGAAAGAAGTTCAACAAAACATACGTAAGTGGTGAAAATAATGCGCTACGTAGTTGCGGAATTTTAAAACAGATATACTTTGAGAATTTAGGTTTAAAAAGGCTAAGGGGTCAGAGTGCTATGCGAGCGAGTGAATGCCCGCGGGATTTGCGCAAGGAATTGTGGGCGTTTTCCCCCCCACAGCAGCGTGGATGTCGATGTGCGTTGATTAACGGGCGCTTTTGCAATCGGCGGGTAGCGTGTGGTGGGATTAAAGCGTGAGCGTTCCCACCTCTCTTCTGAGACGCTTGGGTCAGTGTGGAAAAGTAGGCCAATGAGCCAAAAAGGAGGGGCCCTCCGCAAAAAACTCTGTCCACTGAAGGCGCTTCTGCCGACACCTTTCGTCTTTGCGAACGCCAAAAAAGATTGGCGGAGACAAACTCCTTCTCTCATGGGGGTGGCAGGAAAATGAAAAAAAATCACATTCAAGGAGCCATACAACACAACCACAAAAAAAACTTAAGCGGAAAATAAAAAAAGAAATTCCCCGCACTCCCGAGTTTTCAGAGTGTGCCATGTTTGTTTTCAAAGAAAAAATTGGCTGCAAGGAATTAAGGACATGTAGAAACGCACAAACAAACACACAAACAAGACTTCTTGAAAGCACACAAACAGAGGAGGCACACTCACAGGCTCGCCACACGCAACGCTCAGCAACACGACAACAACCCCGAGCATGCACACGTGCTGGTGCTAAAGGTGCCGACAAGTCACCACGGTTCACCACGAGAGAGTGCCAGAGCCCGGATTGGTTGAGCTGGAGTTCAATCTAGATCCGAAGCTTTCGTGACTGCAGGAATTATTATTTGGTTATTTCGGTAAAGTCACGTAGAAAGAAATAAAATTAAATAATAATAAAAGAATACGACGTTTCGATTGCAACACAAGCAACCATCATCAGGTGCAAATGAATGAGAAAACAAACATAGTAAACTTGGAAATATAATGCAAAACAACACAGAGTGTCGGCCCAACACAACAGTCAACACCACACCTGGTTGATTTCGTTCCTCCAAAGATTGCTAAATTAGAGAGACAAAACATAGACACACAGACGGACACACAAGCAGAGAGAGACTCACACAGAGACACACAGAGAGAGAGACACACACATAGGCACACAGAAAGACAACGTCTCTGTGTCGAGGCATTAAATAGAAAGAGGGGGGGGGTCAGAGGGGGAGTTGTGTGGAATTCCTGCCCATAGCGGCCGGAGGAGAGAATGGACCCATAAACAAGCACGGAACAAGCACGGTAGAAATCAAATTCAGTAAAATTAAGAAATATAATGCAATACAACACAGAGTGTCGGCTAACACAACAGTCAACACCCCACCTGGTTGATTTCGTTCCTCCAAAGATTGCTAAAATAGAGAGAGAACTGGGATGGAGTCTGTTATTCGGACTTGGTTTGCATTCGGCCATCGAGAAAGTTCTCGTTTCCCCAACATACTGTTAACTTCCATTAATTTATGCTCCTTTTTATCGGCGTTTAAACTTGCCAATGAAAAACTTTGTTTCACTGCATGTGTCCAGAGGCAATCATTGTTGGGTGTTTAGTATCAAAAAATATCTACAGCAATCATCCATGTTGCCCGAATACATTAATCACCGTGCTATCCTTACTGCGACCCTGTCAGTGCCCATCACGTCAATTAGTAACAAAGGCCACGAGGAGCCTGACACAGCTAATGAAGCATTTCATCTTAGCAAATGTTAATCTGACGAATGCCAAAATCTCCATTTCAGTTACAACGAGTCAAATGCGACCTCTTACAAGCGTGATAGTAGCATGGAAAGACTTGGCACCGGCCACAGGAATGTGGAATTCCCACCAGTGCCTCAAAGCCACCACAACAGCGCTCTGCCGACTCAAGTGCCGATCCCCCTACTGCGATCCCGCTGCTCGTGTCACCATTCGAGAATTCCACCCAGATCGGGAAGAACCCGGCGAGCGAACAGAGTGGAACAAGGCGGACGTCCGGGTCAAACACCTCCTCATTCGAGACCCAAACATCATTGCACCTTCTTGGTTCTTTCGGTAAAGTCACGTAGAAGGGAAATAATAAAATATTAAAAATAAAACATAATAAGAATTATTTTATTTTGTTTTATTTTTATTATTTTATTATTTCCCTTCTACGTGACTTTACCGAAAGAACCAAGAAGATGAATCCCTGCAGTCACGAAAGCTTTAAATCGAAATCATTGCACCTCCTGAGTCCTCCTCTAAGATACTGGCACAACCATCGACCTCATCGGAACACCAATATGACGACGCACACATCACCTTCATATGTGGAAAAAATTAATGACGAGCCACAGGAGTGTGAATGTGGCCATGCAGCCCAAACTACGAACCGGTAGAGTGAATCACTGTCGTCTGTGCTCCGGCGAGCAGAACTGCACAATTGGCATTCGGCTGAACAGATTGTTGCCATGTGCAAGAACAACATCTTGAGCAGAGATCAATTTTGCATTTATTTGTCTTTGTTCACTTATTTAACGAAGTACTTTTATTGTTAAAGTAAATGTCAAGTTTAGTCAAAGTTTCAAATTGTTATTTATACATCACTATTGTTTAATAGATGCTAACAAAAATATAGAAAAAGCGGTTTCCCTTTCAGCAAGCATAAGTCAGCAATAATCTTCTATCCCCGAGTCAACAGTGTAAATTCCACATTCCGATGGCAGGGATCAGTCTAGCCATCTAACACTCACTCTTAACTTTCCACAAAAGTGGTACTCACGATATCAAGCCTGGAGCGTTGATGGGCTGAGTTGACCCCAACCAGAATTTTAACCCACGACCTTCCGATTGCAAGTCGCAAATCATAACCACAGCAGCGCCACACGGATCGACACCTCTGAGGATGATTACAGCATCATGTTCAAGCGTGACTTATCTTCCTGGCAAGTATCACGAATAAGCTACTTGACGAACTACAAAGACAGGCCAGGGCCATGCATGCACAGGCCAGCCTTGGAGAAGATGCATTGCCCTGCCCTTCTGAAAAAACCCCAAATCACTTTCCTTAGCTGCGCTTACCACGAGGCATTTCGGTTGAGGAATTGCCCAATAAATGTTGCTGCCAGCTTTTAACCGATGGTTACTCTTTGTTCATGTAAACACGGGGGAGAGATAAAATTTAACTTTCAAATCTGCCGCTCACGCTGCGCACAGACTTACTGACGGGTATTTTCCGATTATTCAGTTCAGCCCCATCCATTAGAGGTGGGAGAATGCACCGGCCCCCCAATACCCCCACCCACAGCAACAGCGATCCAATGAATCACCATGATTCATGGTAGCAATATTATTCAGGATTCAATTCCTTTTTTTTTTGTGTAATTTGGTGAATGTAGCGGCCACTAGTGGCTGCAGGGGTCACGCAAACCTATTGCATTCCAACGTGGGGTCATCGGTCATTGTGTGTCCACTGGAGGATGAAGGTCTCCCCCACGCCGTCGCCAACCCCCAAGAGTCTTGCGATGCCACCATCCATCTCACTCCTGCCCAACAAGCCGATCTCATCGCTCCGTCTACGCTGTGGTCGTCCTTGCCGGTGCTTTCTCTCCTTCGGCTGCCACTCTGTCACCGGTCTCATCGGCCAGCCGAAATCTCGTGCGCTGCCCAAGCCGCTCGCTTTCCTCGACGACAAAATCAATTGTCGCATTTTCCACATGACGTGACAACTCGATTTGTTTGGCTGTGTTGGGCGGTGGAGGGCACAGAACGTCATACCTCTGAAAAGGGATGCCGAGAGGCGACTCCTATTCATAAATAAATATACACTCATCGAGTCTTAACGGCTCCTGGTGAGTTCGAATAGCACGCTCGACTCTCATTGATGAGGAGCTATCACGTTGGGGGGCGGGGGCTGATGTAGGGCACGGCCAATCGGCTTTGAAGGTGGAGAGCCACTCAAATGGGATTGGTCGTCAGTGGAAAACAAAATGGAAACGAGAGGTCGATTGGGAAACGATTAGGGGAGAAATTAACGGAATTGGTAGAGGGTCATGGAAAGTTCCAGAAGGGATAGAGAAGAGAATAAGAGGAGGGATAGAAGGAGGTTCGGGGTTCCTGAATGGAGTGATTCAGAATCTTCATTTTTACTGGAGGAATCCGATGAGCTCTAAAGCTCTTTTTCACAGATGTCCTGTAGGAGTTCAAAATTACTCTTTGGTTCTTTCGGTAAAGTCACGTAAAAGAAAATAAATTAAATAATAGAATACGACGTTTCGATTGCAACAAGCAACCATCATCAGGTAGAACTAAATTTGAGAGAGAGAAAAACACAGACACGGAGACACACAGACAGACACGCAAGGATAGAGAGACAACACAGAGACACACAGAGAGATACACACAACATAGACACACAGACAGACACACAAGCAGAGAGAGACAACACAGAGACACAGAGAGAGACACACAACATAGACACACACAGAGACACACAACATAGACACACAGAGAGAGAGACAACACAGAGAGACACACAGAGACACACAACATAGACAAACAGCGAGAGACACACAACATAGACACACAGAGACAACACAGACAGATGCACAAGCAGAGAGACACACAACATAGACACACAGAGACAACACAGAGACACACAGAGAGAGACACACAACATAGACACACAGAGACCCAATTCCTCTGTGTCGAGGCCTTTAATAGAGAGGGGACAGAGAGAGAGGTGGGTCTGCTGGGGCAGCTGCTGGAGCAGAGAAATTAGCATGTACATTTTAGAGAGAGAGATAGTTTGAGAAAACTAAATTTAGAAACTCTTTTGGAAATGTAATGTAATTCAACACAGAGAGTCGGCTAACACACAGTTAACGCATAGCCTGGTTGATTACGATCTCCAAAGATTGCTAAAATTAGAAGTTAAGTGTGAAATTTTACAAACAGAGACACACAGAGAGATGTGTGGACTGCAAAATATAGGAAAAGTTAGCAAATCACTTTAAACAATACAAACTAAACTAAAGAATATATATATATATATTTTTATCTTACCAGGCAAAGCCCACTGAGCTATTAGCTTATTTTTCGAGAAGCGACCTGGCCACACATAATAGCTTGAAGAAGAGGCGTCTCATGTGGACATTTATAGCAGCAAAATAATTTAAATAATCTAAACGCATGCGTAACGTGCTGTGCGGAAGATGTCATGAAGAAGTCCGAGACTCATCCGGCTGGAAGTTCCTTTACACCTACATGATCCACCTCACAACAAACGAATTATTAATCACTCCATCCTCGACTTGTTGACCTATAGGCCTGACACTTTTTTTAACCCAAGGCACCTGCGACATTTCCTCTGGGGTACATGCACTCCACCCTGTGCTTGAATTGTGTTTATCCAACAGTTGCTTCACAAACATTCTACAATTAGCCCTCTAGGATTGTCTAAAAATGCCAATAATTACTTTTTAAACCCCCCTACTAAGAAAGAAACATCTCCAGGAAGTGACCGAAAGAATCTCACACAACAGGGCAGAAAAATTGGACTCGGAATACGAAACGAGCAAAAACTAAATTTCGGGCACCAATACAAAACGAAAACACATCGATTCTCACACTCAATTTGAAGCGCACGTTGCGAGCTCAGTTATCAGTATTAATAAGGATAAATCGATGGATCGTTTTACCTCTGCCGGACAATCGGCGCCGACGCGTATGCATGGGCCTGCAAGGTAGACGGGGGACAGGGTTGAGCCTGGATCGTGCTTGCATAGAAGGGGTGCGTGCACTGTTGCTGTCCACACAGTGCAGTAAGTGTGGTGAAGTATGGTCAAATAGCCCATCTATGAGTCACATGACTCATAGATGGATTGACAAGATGGCTGTGCATGTAGATGGCGATAACGACAAAGACTCCCCTTTGTAGCCTTCACAGACTGTTGGGGCGAGGGCTGTTAGCGAGTACCAGTGGAGTCCGGTACACAAGGGGATGGGGGATGGCTAACACCACGCCCGACCACCTTTGTCTCCCCAGTAGCAACATCCACACGTCACACCAGCTACTCAAGCTCGGGGAAGCCCAGGACCGATGCAGATAAACGTCACTGGCGTTGGCCGTGAGCGGGAATTCGAACTCTGGTGGGGCCGGGGTTCGTAGGGCAGTGCACTAACCACTACACAAAGATAAAAAGATCCCCCGTATAGCCTTAACAGACTGCAGGGGCAAGTGCTGTTAGCGAGCACCTATGAAGGCCGGAACGGTACACGAACGAGGGGGTGGGTGGCCAGCACCACGCCCGACCGCCTTTGTTTCCCCAGTGGCGATGTTTACACACCGCACCAGGTACTCATTTTAAGGCTGAGTCGACTTAACCACTACACTGCCACTTGTGCACATGCACGCACACGACAGCTTGCAGAGCAATCGAGAATAATAATTATAACAAGCGCCACATTGACACAATGGTTCTACGTGTACACAGTGGAATTGTACGGCTTTAGCCGTTGCTGTTAAATGCTAGATGTTTATAAACGTCCTTTGATATTTGTGCTGGGATTAGTCCAACAACCGCAATTGTGTGGCTTTTGCTGTCCGTTTTAAAACAACAAAATAGGCCCCCCTGTGATGAACGAGAGACATCTGTCATCCTGGGCAGTGGCGCCCGTAACTGGTGAAAAATCAGCCCACAAACATGGACTTTGGCCAAACTCAACAACAAAAAAACCCCCAATTAAAAGAATGTAACGTGCGTGTATATGTGTACAAGTTTATCAAACATTGTACTGCGGCATAGGACATTCTGTTCAACCTTGTGGACAAAAAGTCAAACAACTTTACGGAACAGAATAGCCGGCGCGAGTGGTGCTGTGCTGAACCACCCAAGGCCGACCCACAATCGGAAGGCTGTGAAAGTTTAAAACCTTGGCCAGGGGTTGATCCGGAACGTCATCCCTCTGGAGTCAACAAAATAAACGCCACTATAGTGGAGAGTCAACAGTGGCCATCCTCTGGCCTTCCACACATAAGGATTCAATAATCCGTTAATATACTGTAATTCCCTGACAAGCTCTTAGCCAATGGTGGCGAGATGTTAATTACCTCGCCTGGTATACAGGAGGTCATGGGTTCGATCGTACATTTAGAGTTTGCATGTTCTCTCCGTGGTCGTGTGGATTTTTCTCTGGGTCCTTCGGTTTTTCCCTCCACATTTAGAAACAAGCATTTAGAGGATTTGGCTGCTGTACATTTCCACATGATGAGCCATTTTGATAAGCTATCATTTGTGGCCAGGTTGCTTCTGAGAAAGAGCTATATAGCTCTGTGGATCTTACCTGGTAAAATAAAAAAACAATTGTTTACTTCTAAGCCAACAGAACGTGGCATTCCCAGTCGCCAATGCAGTTTGTAAGCTTAGCTTAGTTTGGAAGCTTAGCTTCCAAACTGCGACATCGGGAGTCGACTTTGGGGTCACGAGAAAATAGAGAAACCGTCTGGCGGAGCTGCGCCGCTCTTTGCACAGTGAACAGTGGCCGTCTGATGGATATACCGTTCATTGGCATAGCCGTGTGGAATCTGCACCCCTAGTGCAGGGCCTTGGAAAGTTAACGACGGTGCTCTTCTAGGCAGGACTGCCCACCCTCGACAACGTGGGATTTCCACCGCCGTTTCAAGACTTCAGAACCGCCGCTTGAAACGAGAGCCAGCTCAACACCCCCCCCCCCCCCCCCCGATTTTCTCGTTTGGGCAGCATGTAGAGAGTCCCCTGCATCTCGGATGGAGCGACGCAGCGCAACGGTGGCGAGGTGGCAGCGAAGCGTCCGCGGGGGCCTGCGCGTGATGCTGTGCACGCGCGTGATGCTGTGCACGCGCGTGCAGAATTGCAAGCAAACAGATCATGGCGCAAACACCAACAGCGGGCACGCGAGCCCACGTGCGAAAACAAACACATGTGCGTGTTGCCGCATGACTACGCAGCACACACCACGACATGCCCCAGCCGGCGAGGCCGATTTAGCCTGGGGCATGTTGTGGTGTGTGCCAGTCGGCTGGCTAAACACATAGGGAGTTCATACTCTTTGGTTCTTTCGGTAAAGTCGCGTAGGTAGAAAAATTTAATTAAACAAAAATTAATATATCACGACGTTTCGATCGCAACACAAGCGGTCGTCCTCAGGCGTAAAAAATAATCCAGCATTTCCACTGTGACTTTACCGAAAGAACCAAAGAGTATGGAGTCCTGCAGTCACGAAAGATTCAAATCAACATAGGGAGTTGAAATTCCAGGTTTTTGTTAGTTGCGTAATAATAACAATGATGCTGATGATGATGATACGCCGCTCGAGATGACAAATCCAAAGGTGGTTCTCCCCCTCTCCGGGCAACGAGATATATTTTAATTCGTCCAGTCAAATGTGCCAGGTTTCTTTTTGCGCACCTCGGAGATGGCAGCATGATTCACGTATCCACCGCGTAGTGACTTTCGGAAATGTAAAGGGGGAAAAAATATGGCCCGAGCAGATTAATAGCTGATGAGTTAATCAATTATGCAAAATTACAATTGGTTAATTGGCCACCAAAACACAGGGAAATATCCGCAGTGCGTGACATCATCGATCCCCATTTCACCACCAAAATGTTTTTACGCAAAACGACACGAAAATTTGTCGGGATATTTTTACTTTGATAAATTATGTCAACAATCGACAAATTAACGGATGATTCAACGCCCTGCGAGTCGGAGCTCTCTCCAAAATGAGCCAGGCGCACGCACGGACGCGCCCATTGTGTGCGGGGGAGTAACGCTCAACTTCACTCATCGATGCAGAATTCATTCCTCATCAATTCACCAACAGGAGCGGTCGCAGTTTGATGGACGCGCGCACGCACGCACACATCGACAGGTGTGCACAGGAGAAGCGGGCTGTGGTCCCAAAGGAAGGCTGCCCTCCCCTTCAGGGTCTCTGTGATTCTCGTAACCTTTGCTCCACGCCACTACTCGGCATGACAATTTACGATCATCCACGAGGAAGATGAATGGAATGTGTTTGTTTTAACGATGGTTTATCCTCGCTTTCATCTACATTCTTATACATATGCAGCGAGCGACTTACGAGACACGACGTGTAGAGAGCACCTTGTTTATTTCTTACGTTACAGGCACAATCACTGAGCAACGTAAACATATACTGGGCTACGCATAGCTGATCCACTCATACAGCCCCCATTGCCGGCGTCTAACTATATCGCTGGCTGACTAATACAGAGATGACGACGATGGGAGCTGTACAGCGGATCGGCCATGCGGCCTGACGATGAAGAAGAGATGACGGTGAAGACGGTGACGGCAGCCAGGACCCAGACCCCACGACAGCCCCAAACCTTCAGTCACTTCCTGGTTTGGCCAGGCCCCGCCTCCGGTCACGCCCCCCTTCTAGAACCTTCGAGCAGGCTCCCGGAGCTTCCCGACGGACCCGGCCTTTTACCTTTAATCCAGTTACGCTCCTCTTCCAGTTGGTGATTTTATAGCCCATACCCGTGATTACCCCTCCTGGCCGACAGATGGCACCCTGTCATTACACATATACAAAACCAGTGTACATACATACATATTCTTTGGTTCTTTAGGTAAAGTCACGTATTTTGGAAAAACAAAGTAAAGTGAATACAAATATCACGACGTTTCGGTCGCAACACAAGCGGTCGTCATCAGGAAAAGGGGTTATAGCCTCTAAAGGCAAACTGTTTATAAAGGTTTGGAGATGGGCGTAGCCCAAGTGTAATAAAAGACTTGACCACGATCTCTGGCTCAGTGTCCTTTATTTGGTCCGTACTGCATTCCCACACGGCTGTCTCTCTTATTCTCTCAGTGCTGGTTCCGATGTCACTCCAGTCACCATCAGCAGCCCCGCTGCTGTTCTTTGTCGCTCTTGCAGCCCCACAGCAGCTCCGCTGCTGTTACTCACTCTCAGCCCCCTTGGCTGTAATCGCTGCTGCTCTTCTCGCTCTTGCTTACTCCGCAGCGCTCTGACAGACTCGTGCTGTCTCTCTCTTCGTCGCTCCTGCGACTCTCTGCAGCCACCCCGCTGCCTCTAACACACAGCCTTCCTGGCTGTACTCTGGGGTCGGCTCCCGCTCGCCGGCGGTGCCCCCCTCCTCTCTTTCGCCCTCGTGGCCTCACCCTTTTCCATTCACAACCCGACTGACTTCTCTTTCCGGTTTACCCACTTAAGGACCCCAACCTTTCACCCACGTCACCTGGCTCCGCCTCCTTGTGACGTCACATCCGGAAGGTCGCTTTCGCCCGCATTACACCACCCTCCCCCATAGAAAAAACCCAGCCGACCTCGGCTGAACAATACCAAAGCGTAATGCGGTGAACCGACCTTCCCCCTTAAAGGACACTAAGCATGTAATATAACAACAAGAACAACAACAGCACAAAGCACAACAACGCACATCCGCATGTCGTACACGACAGCCACCCGGCCCCAGGGTAGTGGAGATGATGTAATTCCGGGCCGCTTAAGAAAACCCCAATAATTACCCAAATAACCGCGATGGACGCCCCAGTATTTACATTTTAACAACAATATTATTTACACGTGAAAACAACAACAACAAAAAAATTTCTGCTCTTACCCACCAGCAGTCCTCCCTTGAGGACCAGCACAGACCTCAGACGTACACAGCATGTACCCACAGTCACTCTCAACAAACCAACAACCCCTAATCGCACACCCTCGCGTGGAGAGAGCCACGCTCCCCAGCGGTAACGTTTAATTCGCCGTAACCCTCACCGTGGTCGTCAACCCACGGCAACATCCATTTACCATACTCTCAGCTAGTGCCATTTCGGGGATGAGCAGCACTCGGCCATGCTCCTCCCTTACTATCCCATCAGCGATGGACACACACCAGCCTTGCCAAAAATAATGACGTTGCAACGTCAACAAAGTCTTCTGCACCCCTAAATGCAATAGTGTGTCACAATGGAGAGTTCTCATCAACTCGAATTGCAAGGACGTTGGTAGCACCACACGCCAGCTTTCCTGGAACCCTTCTCGCCACATGAGCAGACCATCTCGGAGAGCGGTTCGCGGCCCCACAGCCGTACTCGGACTCCCATTGTCCCTCATAGACCGCTTCCGCATGGACAACAACAACTCATCCATCATTTGTTCCCGAATCCAGACAGACCGCGGCAGATTCAAAACCCCGTCAGTCGGTCCCGGTTCCATCGGAGTATCCGACTTCTCGACGGCCAACGTAAGCGGCTGAGGGGGGTTTAGAATCGGCGAACACCTATGCGTCCCCGACGCACATTTACAAGGGGCGCGCCCTGGTAATCTGGAAAGTGCGTCAGCGTTCGCATGGCGCACTCCCTTCCGATGTTGAATTTGGAAGGAAAATGCCTGTAGCGTGTCCAACCAACGTGCCCACTGTCCCGATGGCTGGTCCATTTTAAGTGCATATTGCAAGGCCGCATGATCCGTACGCACAATAAAAGAACGACCGTAAAGGTACGGTCGAAATTGCCGTAGGAAAAACCAACCGCCAAAAGTTCTCTACGAGTGACACAGTAGCGTGTTTCCGCAGGCGACAAGACTCGGCTACCATACGCCACGACGCGCTCTACGCCCCCTTTAGACTGTGATAATACCGCCCCATTACCTGTGTCACTCGCGTCCGTATCAAGAATGAAAGGGCGATCAAAATCGGGATAATCCAATGTCGGAGCCGTAGCCAATAGATCACGCAGACTCCGAAAGGCCGCCTCTTCCGGCTGTCCCCAAACAAATTTCCGTCCTTTACTCGTAAGGAGATGCAAGGGCCTCGCAATCGTCGCAAAACCCGGCACAAATCTTCGGTAATACGAGGCAAATCCCAAAAACCGCCGAACATCCCCCACGGTGGCCGGAGTCGGCCCATCCCGGACGCACGCCGTCTTTTCCGGATCCGTGGACACCCCCTCAGCACTCACAATGTGCCCCAGATAACGGACGGACCGTTGCAGTAGGTGGCATTTCTTTGGTTTAAATTTTAAATTCGCAGAGCGCATCCTCGTGAACACTGTCTCCAGCCGTGTTAAATGTTCCTCAAATGTGCGGCTGAAGACAATGATATCGTCCAAATATGTAAGACACGTCTGCCACTGCAACCCCGTCAAACGAGCTCCATCAATCTTTGAAATGCGCTTCATAGCCAAGGGAAGATCAATCCCTCGGCAAGGCCAGATATCAACGACCCCCCCCACGGGGTAATGTTTACTTATAGAGACAATAACGCCCTAACCCAAAACCCGTGAGCCCCCGGCACACCAGGTTCAGTCTGCCACCGCACAACTGAACCATGACTCCCCGAGCCATATGAGCACACGGCCCATTAGTTTAAGACATACCACGGAGGTTTCGCCTCCGGGCTGTCAGGTCAGCCATCAGCCATAGGCCGACGTGACCACCACTCGTGCATCACCCAATCAACAATGGCAGGCATAACAGATGGAATATTTGCCCCACCGAGGTTTTTCCCGCGCGCTCAAAATGGCGGCCCCCTTCGCCCAGCGCGTTCGCGCAATATCTCGCGCGCACTCAAAATGGCGGCCCTTTCCGCAAAGCGCATCGACGCCATACCCCGCGTGTGCGCAAAATGGCGGCCCAACGTGCGAACACGTGGCCAGTTTTCTCCATTCGTGCACCCCAGCTTCCCTTTGCTGGGGGTCACAAATTGCTTCCCCCGTCTTATTGTAACAATCCCAACACGATAGACGCACAGCCCCAGCTTGCTGCGCGCAGCAGTCATATCGGGGAATTTTTAACCAATATTTTACCAACCACATTGGTTACACAACCCAACTCGCAAAGCAACTCGTGGCTGCATGCGACCAACCAAATACGCGACGCAACTTGGCGCCAATTTACGGTCCCATTAGCATTAACCTTTGAGACACCCACAACGGCGTCATCACGCACCCTCAAAGCGCGCTCTCTCTCTCACAAAGCGGCGTTACCCATAATATACACAAAATCGCGTGTACATAACATCCATACGACCAAATAATAGGGTCCCCCTCGAATTTGTTACCAATTTCCAAACAGGTACGCACAATTAATAACATCCCAACCCCAATAGTCAATCAATGCATCGCACCCCATAACCGTACAGAACGGTGTAACAGCATACAGTCAGCATATCGCGATCACACGCGCACATTTAAGCACAATAGCAAGCCGATCTGCAGGTAACCAACACACCATTAATCCAGTCGTAACATTGCAGCAACAACACAAATATTCTCTCTCTTGCAACAACCACATCGCACATAGCACCTCGCAGCACAATACACCAAAAAAAATATATATATTTTCCAATTAAGCCCATCGCACAAGGTAACCCACGAGATGATACAGCGCAAGATACCCGACGCTCCCGCGCCATCAATATAACAACTCCACACCGCAGCGCACACACACAATTTAACACTCAGCAAGCACAGCATACTCTCCGTCCATTCTCAACACACGTACACACTTTAATTGACACCGAGCAACAAGCAGATAGCGCGTTCATCGTTATTACACACACATACCCACAGTCCGAACCGCGCTCCGCACAATTGAGTAATGAGAGAAACAAAATCGCCCCCACCCGGCCCTCGAAAGATGGGTGAGGTGTGTGTAAAGGCCGGGTGCGTATCGTTACGACCCGCCCGGGGCTGCAGCAAGAAGAGGACGGCAGGGCGGCAACTTGAGTCGTCTCGCAGAACTCGTTCGGCGACTTGACTGCTCCGTTGTCACGCACCCGAGCCAGGACGGGAGAGCTCCCGCCCCAGCAGCTGTAGCGTCGTCGTCCTCTCCTCGCAGCTCCCCCTCGCAAAACAGCAGCTCACAGCAGGCTGCTCTCCCCGCGGCACCTCCAGATGGCAGCGCAAGGCTGCCTCTCCGCCGCGATGAAGACAAGATGGCGGCTTCCCGCCGTTTCTCCCCTGCCACGCCCAAGATGGCGTCTTCGTGCCGCGTGGCAGATGGCGCTGACAGCGCAGGCAAGGCGTCGGTCTGCAGACCACCATCGGCTCTCCCCACTGCCGTCGTCGGCGTGGTGAGCTCACACGGTTTCGCCAGCACGATTTTCCAGGTCTCCAGCTGCGCCATCTGTCTCAATCGTAAGTCGGATGATGTAGCAGATGATGGCACAGGAATATTCTTTCTTCCGAGCCGTCTTGACAAGCCGTTTCACTTCTGACACCAGTGTAATAAAAGACTTGACCACGATCTCTGGCTCAGTGTCCTTTATTTGGTCCGTACTGCATTCCCACACGGCTGTCTCTCTTATTCTCTCAGTGCTGGTTCCGATGTCACTCCAGTCACCATCAGCAGCCCCGCTGCTGTTCTTTGTCGCTCTTGCAGCCCCACAGCAGCTCCGCTGCTGTTACTCACTCTCAGCCCCCTTGGCTGTAATCGCTGCTGCTCTTCTCGCTCTTGCTTACTCCGCAGCGCTCTGACAGACTCGTGCTGTCTCTCTCTCTTCGTCGCTTCTGCGACTCTCTGCAGCCACCCCGCTGCCTCTAACACACAGCCTTCCTGGCTGTACTCTGGGGTCGGCTCCCGCTCGCCGGCGGTGCCCCCCTCCTCTCTTTCGCCCTCGTGGCCTCACCCTTTTCCATTCACAACCCGACTGACTTCTCTTTCCGGTTTACCCACTTAAGGACCCCAACCTTTCACCCACGTCACCTGGCTCCGCCTCCTTGTGACGTCACATCCGGAAGGTCGCTTTCGCCCGCATTACACAAGTGTTGCAGCAGCACCAGGAGCATGGGCGGGACAGCAATGCCAATGCAGCAGCAATGCCAATGCAGCAGCAATTCCAATGCAGCAACAATGCCAATGCAGCAGCAATGCCAATGCAGCAACAAT
The DNA here is from genome assembly GCF_965212315.1 of Lampetra planeri. Taxonomy (NCBI): domain Eukaryota; kingdom Metazoa; phylum Chordata; class Hyperoartia; order Petromyzontiformes; family Petromyzontidae; genus Lampetra; species Lampetra planeri. Next base: position 21,844,717 of record NC_136110.1, read on the forward strand.
GCTAATGCAGCAGCAATGCCAATGCAGCAGCAATGCCAATGCAGCAGCAATTCCAATGCAGCAGCAATGCCAATGCAGCAGCAATGCCAATGCAGCAGCAATGCCAATGCAGCAGCAATTCCAATGCACCAACAATGCCAATGCAGCAACAATGCCAATGCAGCAACAATGCCAATGCAACAGCAATGCCAATGCACCAACAATGCCAATACAGCAGAAATTCCAATGCACCAACAATGCCAATGCAACAGCAATGCTAATGCAGCAAAGGGCCGCCAGGAAATCACTGCACCCCGCTCCACACACCACACTCCACACTGTTGACGGTGGAGGTTGATTGACAAGAAAACACAAGTCAAGTCATGACCCAACGTGGTTGATGACATCTTTCCAATGATTGCGGAGTCTATAACCATCCTCTCGGTTGAAATTGTGTCTGTCTGTATGGATGGCTTCATGAACGCATCTTTGTTGATAGCCAGTAGACTTACATACAGGCAATGAAGTATGAGAACTCGCTATTAATTGAAATATGCATCTGTCTGCCTAATTCTAGATTTGAAGCTTTCGTGACTGCAGGCATTCATACTCTTAGTGGTTGTGAAGGTCCCACCTGATGACGGAGACTTGTGTTGCCTCCGAAACGTCGTGATTTTATTGTTTTATTTTTATTAATTTTAATTTCATTTTTTTACCTACGTGACTTTACCGAAAGAACTAAGAATATATCTGTCTGCCTGCCCACTGTCTGTGTACCTGCCTGCTCATCTGCCTACATGTCTGCTTCTCTGTCCATCTACCTGCGTTTCTCACTGCATATTTACCTGTATACATGTATCTGTGTATATTGAACTTATTTCGCACCGTACGAAGCTAACCGTGCCAATCCGAGGCACACGTATGTCAATGTCAGCCTGCCTGCCTGCCTGCATCTGCCTCTTAACCTGCATGCCTGCCTGTGTGGTTCTCTGTACCTCTGCCGACCTTTCTGGCTCTCTGCCTACCTGTCTGTCTGCCAGTATCTAGGCCCGCGAGTCCGTCTGCCTTCCCGCCTGCAAGGTATGCGCACGGTGAAAAATGCAAAATACAGTTATAATGACTCCCGGTGCGGCGAAATCATTAACATTGGTCAACGTTTACACGCGTAAAACCAGACACGCGTGCGGGAACACGTTCATCTTAGACGAACGCAGCTGCAGGGCGCTGTTGAGAATGGTCTGTGCAGACTTTGTTTTTGTAGCCTGGCGCTGCGCTCTGCTCAACAATAAAACACGAGGCAGACAGACAGACCCTGTTGGCCTCTCTTTCAGACTCTTCCGCATCACCGATTGGTGCAGTCAGCCCATGGAGAGTGTAACATTTTTAATTGACAACATAAATGTGTCCTCATAGCTATTATCGTAATTACCATCCTCTTCATCATCAAGAGAATCATCTCAACTACAATCATCATCACTACTGCAACCACAGCAAGAAAAACTGAAGTAAGTAGATGTTTTTTTCTTGTTGCGGTTGTCCCACCTGATGACGATGGCTTGTGTTGCGATCGAAACGTCGAGATTTATTATTTTTCGACCTACGTGAGTTTACCGATTCATCCAAAGGGTATGGATTCCTGCAGTCACGAAAGCTTCAAAGCAAGGTTAAGCCGAATTGACGGTTCCCACTCAGTGGGGAAGCGGGCCCAATCTCCCCCTTTCTATAAACTCAGGAGCACTACGTCGCATTTTGTGCTCCATATCGGGGCTCCCATTCCAATATAATATAATTTGAAACAAAAAGTTGGATCATTATAAGTTGGTGGGTTTACAATTACCCTTTTTTTAACTCCTTCGCGTTTGGTCGTATAAATGAACCGAGGATGCGGCGACTGTGCTGCAGGACAAAATAAGTTACACGTCACACGCGGGCAATTGAATTGCCCGCAGATTTCATCGACGTGGCAGCGTGACAGCGTGATGCACCGTGATGGTGTGATGTAACGTGACGCTGTGATGCGATAGCGTCACGTGATGAGACGGTATGATGCAGATTGATGCACAGTGACGGCGTGACGCTCCTGCGATCTCAATCCCGGCACCGGGCAACGAGGCTGCACCCCGAGGTCATCATTAAGAGAACCAAATCACGCTTCGGAATTTTTCACTCTCCGCCAAAACAGACCACACTGGCCAAGCGAATGGGGGTGTAATGCAGCGTTATAATAATATGAACTTAATACAGAGAGCTCAACGCAACGTTTAACGGCAATCGTAACAATAATCTCAGATTTACCCGCGAAGGCGTCGCGAGATTTTCGAGACTTGTTTTCAGGGCAGCCTTGCAATTGGAACGTTTCAGCCGAATCCTCTAAAGGAGCGGAGCCACGTGGATTTTCACGGTTGTGCTTTAATGTTCTCTCTCGGCTTGTACGGGGCCGTGTTCGAACGTGCGTGACGACCGGCGTTTCGTCGAACAACCCAAAAGATACATCAGCACTCCGTTACGAGCGATCATTGGCAGTGTCGGATTAAGCTAATGCAGGGCCTGTAGCATATGTTATAAAGGAGCCCTAAGTAAAAAAAAGTAAATATAAAAAATCAGATTTTTTAACTTGTAATTGTATTTTATTAATTGCTATACAGCCCAGATAATACGACAAATCGCTAACCTTAAACACCCAGTCGTTCATAAAAATTTAAGGCAGTATAGTACTATAGTAATAGAGCAAGTGCAGAATCACTGAACCGGAATTGATAGCTTGAAAGCATTCAGTGCGGGGCCCGGAGCATATTCTACTTTTGCTACAAGGATAATCCAGCACCGATCGTTGGCTTCACGTCGGAGGGACATCAACGCTCCGAAACTCCGCACGCAGAGCGGCACTGCCACTTTGAAAGATCTGCATTGCGGGAGGCACGCCACCTTCATCAGTGGGCGGGAAACCCGAGCGGACGTATAGAACAAGGCGATTGGAGCCTTTAACATTGAAGTCTATGGGAGCCTTTAACATTGAAGTCTATGGGAGCCTTCACCATTAATGTATATGGGAGCTGTTAACGTTGAAGTCTATGGGAGCCTTTAACGTTGAAGTCTATGGAAGCCTTTAACATTGAAGTCTATGGGAGCCTTTAAAAAGTAAGTCTACGGGAGTCTTTAACGTTGAAGTCTATGGGAGTCTTTAACATTGATGTCTATGGGAGTCTTTAACATTGAAGTCTATGGAAGCGTTTAACGTTGAAGTCTATGGGAGCCTTTAACGTTGAAGTCTATGGGAGCTTTTAACACGAAACAAATGAGACTAGCCAAACTCAGCCACACGTGACTTATTGTAGGTGTTCAAGGACGGTGGTGGATTTCGAACCATATTTGGGCATTCGTTAGCAACATAAAGCCTTATGTTCAATGCAACCGCTAGTGAGCGGGGTGGTGGTGGTGGGGGGCGTGCCAAGTTTCCGTGAAAGCGATGGGGCTCCTGCGAGACGCAGCGGCAATCTCGCTGCCGCTCTCCATCTCGCTCCCCGATGGGGGGGAGGGAGGCGGCTGACCCTCCGCGAATTACGTCCCCGTCGATACGAACGCACCTCGCCACAATAGCGGTGCCCCCCCCCCCACCGCTCCCATCCACTATCCCTGCAGAACACACGGAGATTTTACTCGGGCACAATTCCGCTGATACAAAAATGTAAAAAGCTTTCTTGCAACCGCTCCATGGAATGTTTGGAAGCGACCGACTCTCGTGGGAGTCCTGATTATTTCACGGTGTCGGCCTGAGCAGAAATAGCGACGAGGCCACGGTCGACTCCATCGGCGTTGGAAATTCCACATTCGCATGGCCGAGACTCGTCTCCCCATAGGATCACCACTGTTAACCGTTCACACCCAATGAGCTATGGGTGCACATTTCACATTCCTATGCGATGGACCAAGTATATTCATGGGACAGCGACTGCTAAATTTCCACAGCGTGGTGCAGCTTCCGTGGTGTGATGTTATCTTCCTTGTCTGGTATGCAGGAGGTCGGGGGTTCGATCCCCGGCTCCTTCGGGGTTTTCCTCCACATTTAGAAACATGCAATGAGATTATTTAGATTATCTTGGTGCTATAAATGTCCACGTGTTGGGCCACTTTGTTGAGCAATCGTTCGTGGCCAGGTCACTTCTGAATAATAAGTTACGACCGAAGTGGGCTGTGCATGGTAGGATGGGGATGGTTTAGTTTTATTTGAATTTGTGCGAGTGATTTGTTTATCTTACTTGGACTTTGCACGACTATCATGTGCTTGTATTGTTTGTTGTTGTAACATTCTTACCCGCCCTGACTGGACATCTGTGAAAAAGAGCTTTATAGCTCGTCGGATTCCTCCAGTATGAATAAATATTATGATTCTGACTCGTGCCCTGCAATGAAATTGCCCCGGAAGCACCAAGATTTCGCACGCGGAGCAAGGATGGAGTCTGGTTAGCACTTGCATCGGAGAGTCTTGGAAATATCGGATGACCAAGTCAAGTTAGAGTCACGATATTAAACAAAGAGGCAAAGCAAGGAACGGGTTTGGAGTGACTGAACTTGAATTATAATCTTTATTTACCCTGGAGAAATCTGATGAGCGAACGAAGCTCTTTTTTTCAACGGTTATATTTAACTTCGCTTGTGTTTGTCGTGGTCAAATCTTGTCATCAAAATTCCGTCCCCTTCCCGTTGTCCAATCAATTCAAAAAATTGCACAAGTACTCAGATCCGGTGACAATGCATGTCTGTATGAAAATCGGCATCGATTCATCAATTAATTGCCTCCTTTCAAGCAATTACAATTTTTGTATGGACGGCTTATTAATTATATATTTTTGTGCAGCTCAAACACGCCGCGGTCCCTAAACTGTGGAATCGGCTCGCACACAACGCAGGCGCCGCGTGTCTCAGGCGCCATTCACGTACTTCTCGACCGTGAGTTAAACGAAGTTGTTAATAAAACCGTTGTTTTAAAAAACTATTTTTTTAAGGAGTTTATTTTTCACAGATGTCCAGTAGGATCCCGAAATACGGAAAAAGAAAATAGAACAAAAGACGAAAAGTGCTCGAAGAAGCGCGGAGCGGTGCACGCTTGGGACGTCACCGAGAGAGAGAGATGGGAGGAGAGAGACACTTGGATCAGAGAACAAAACTCAAAAATAAGTTCAACATACACATGTACATGCAGGACTGCGACTTAAGGCAATGGCTTGGGATGGTTTTCATCCAGCAGTGGGTAGATCATGGTTGGTGCTGATGATGATGAGTTACAAAAACATGCCGGAAGGAGTGGCCAATTGGATGTCTCGTCAGATTCTGTTTGGCAAACCAAATGTTTGAACTGTATATATTTTGCTTGCCCAGGAACGCTTTACCTGGTATCCCGCTGATCAATAAAATTCGTGTTTTTCTCGGAGGAAGTCTCATTAAAATAAATAAATCACCGAGCCACTTTGGAGAGACGCATGCAACAGGCTGACTCACATTCACAAATCGCTCAAAAACCAAATCTGCGAGCAAAATCTACAATTCTAGATTTGAAGCTTTCGTGACTGCAAGGATTCATATTCTTAGGTTTTTTCGGTAAAGTCACGTAGGTAAAAATAAATAATTAAAATAATAATAGAAATAAAATAATAAATCACGACGTTTCGGAGGCAACACAAGTCTCTGTCATCAGGTGGGACCGTCACAGCTAAATTTACTGTATCAAGTGAGGCAAAATTCCAAGAGACAAGCTTAAGGGGGGAGGGAAGGGGGAGCGGCTTATCTGAATGTCGTAGCCAGTGAATGGAATGTGTTGGGGGGGGTGGGCGGGGCTGAAAGAGAACAATAGGTGTACAAGTTGTCGTTTTACCCAGTGTTGGTTGACAATCCAAATACTGCTAAACGCTACAACCTACTTCGTATGCTGCCCACCACCACTCCCTGCACAGACCCCGCTGCGTTAGCCTCACGGCCACGTGACCTCGTGACCTCGTCGTCATGCAGGCGACGGTCTCTCTTTGACTCACCGACTCGGCCCCCGCAGCGCCCGAACTGCAAGCGAGAGCGCCTTTTACGCGTGGCAGGCGAGTCTCGAACGGCGGCTGCTTATTTCGAGGGAGTGGAAAAACATTCCTCCACGCGTTCAAGGCAAACGGAACGAGAGCCGACACCCTTCACCGGCGACGATCACGAGCGCGCAGGACGCGGGATGGATGATCTTTTTTTTTTGGGGGGGGGGGGGGTCCGGCAGTCATCATCGCCAACAATTTGGCGACGGTGACCCTCGGTACGACACGAGAGCGCGTAGACGAAGAGGACTGACTGCACCCCTTAGACGTGTGGTTTGTAGGGATTTTTTTCGTCTAAGCCTGTAATGGGCCGACGGTGTCAAAGTTGCTTGTCGGCCACTAAAATATTGAAGTCCATCCTCATTAGTGGAGCTTGCCACGTAAGCCCACCAATTGAAATGAAGAAGGCTTAAATTTTCACCGAGGTTTGATTACATCACAGACGTGCGCATCGGGTGTGGCCCCGTGCAGTGACTACCGCTCGCGTTTGCTGATCCATCCATCACGGCGTTGACTCAAAAACAGGCATGGGCTTGCTTGTGTAATAAAGGTCGTTGAAGCGACTTCTGGAATCCGGTCTTTATTTGTCTTTCATTACAACACTCCTTCACGCTGCTGACAGACAGCGTGAGAGGGATAGAAAGAGAGAGACGCGCGCAGCTACGTGGCAGCCTGGACCCCCGTTCTCGCGTGGCCTCTTCCCTTCGTTCATTCCAGTTCTGACCCCGTGTTGTTCGTCTCCACCCCTATTTAATACCCGGGTCACGTGGTACGTTTCCACCAATCCTGGTTAGCCTCTATGGAATCTTCCAGACTCCACCGTAGGCTCCCTGGACCACGCCCCTTACTCGTCTCCCCATTGGCTGTGGCTAAAGCCAGCAGAACCAATCCTCTACTTACAGCTGTCACCTTTCCATTACGTCAGGGCCACGCCCCTAGGCTTCCCCCCATTGGCTATGGACCAGGACCGGCAGAACCAATCATCGCGACGAGTTGTGATCCGTCAACGACCCGGATATATCCTCACATTACACTTGTATCATGCCCTCTGAAGAAATGGGAGCACCTGATGACTTTTGTTGTTGTTCTTGCACGCGAAGAACCCGGAGCTGACGCGCTGTGATTGAACAGCCCCTCGGTTTGAACGTCCACAGCGCTGCGAACGCTCTTTTTCTACCTACATGACTTTACCAAAAGAACCAAAGAGTATATAGAGAGTTGCGTGCGATGAGTGTGGGAGGGGGTTACTATGGTCATACCGCCATCACGTTTCACAGAACTACGTCCAACATCCTTTTGCAGTTCGTGGACTCTCTTCTACCCGCACCGAATGCTTACCCATTGAGAAGGAAGGATGAAGGCTGTCACACGGCTCTGTTTGGCTATGCGGACTGACGTCCACTCAAAATTAACATTGACATCGATATGCATGCATTTCATTACTCGTTTTTTTATCGCGCATCTGGTGCTCTTAACTGTACGAGGGTCACGTGTAAAAGCACTCGCAAAGAAAACAAATCTACAGAACACGGCAGTTAAAGAGATATTTGTCTAAGTTCTCAGACTGACATGGCAGTTTGCGCAGTCGGTGTTGAAGGGCCCAAGTCGATCGACGGCATGGAATTGAGAACACGGTGTGGAGTCACGAGGGCTGAACCATTAATCGATTTCAAATCGAAATCGCAATTTGGGAACAATGCGATTTAGAAATCGCAAAGGCTGCGATTTTTTTGCGATTTGAAAAGTCCTATTACTTTCTGATTGAAATTGTTTTAATTTTGTATTATTAGAACTTTATCTATTTAACTTAACAATTGTTCTATGTTTGATTGTTCTGTTTCAATTAAATTTTTTAATAAATACATGTCGGAAGCAATTCATCTCTTTAAAGTTTTCATCCTTGCATTGGAATATATAGAGCAGTTAATATTGTGATGGTATCATGTAGTAATGCTCCATCGCACGTTTTAAGTCTATTGCACAATGAATATTGCACTGAAGCTGGACCTAAAAATGATTGATCGCAAATCAAATCGCAAAATCTGTCAGAAAAATCGCAATTAGATATTTTCCCAAAATCGTTCAGCCCCAGTAGTCACAGCCAGCGGCCGAATCCCGGATTAAGAACCCAGGACCTCAGCGTGTCGGCACGGTGCTCGCAACGCTGAGACACCCGGCCACCTATCCCAGACATATTCTTGTCTCCGTGCTTGGAACGTAACGACAGTTATTTCGCCTACAACGCGGTAGTTGTGTTCTTAAAGAACACCGCGTGATGGACAAATTGCGTTGTAATAAATTATATACAATATAGGGGGGGGTAAAGCACAGTCCGCAATAACACGTGAGATGCGTACGCAGGCCGAACAAAGACTGAGGCACGCGGGTAGCGTCTAGAAGCATCCAGCAGCATCCCGCATTGTGTGATGCTAGACGGAGGCAGCCGTACAACCGCTTATTCCTACTCGCGTTGTATCGAGATCACATCTGCGTGATAAAAAAAGATGTGTTCCCTAATACATTCATCGCGTTATATCCAATTCGCATTATGAAAAGACGAATTATAGGAGAACAGACTGGACCTTGCTTTTCAAAAGCCAAGTCAAAGCATTTCAATGCTCCCAATCAAACAAGCATTGGGGTGGCACACATCTTAAACACATGGCCCTGATCCAGCAATAGCACATTCCTCATTTAAATGGTAGGAGCAAATGTATCCATGAGCTGGTACGTAGTTCATCAACTCGGGCAGCAACGTAGCTTTCGAGTGTGTAGGCGGTGCAACTGCACTGGGGCTTGTGGGTGGGCGATAGGACTTTTGAGGTTGATGGGCCTCAGTTGACACCCAGCCAGGATTTGAACTACAAACATTCGTGTATTCCCAGACACAGTGCCACCGGGCTGGGGACAACGTGTTTGCATGCTCATTAAAGTGTGTTGCTTTGACTTGCTTGCCAATTAATTTCCCCCCACATTTAAGTTGAGCCTCATTTGTTTAGTTTTTTTCCACAAGTCTCTCTGGCAATATATAATAATGATAAAATATTGATGCATCCAGGAGAGTCACACTGAGGCATAGGCCTCTTTTTCAGGAAGTCGCGCAGGAAGTGAGATAGATTGTGGCAACGCGGCAACGTGGAGATGATCCAGTGGGAAGGATTTCATTCGGCAGTGAATAGTTCCTGGCGACTGATGAAGATTTCTCGCTTTCACAGTATGGTACAATGTCCATGCAACACAATGTATAATATAACTACGAACTATTATTATTATTATTATTTTTATTTTACCAGGTAAAGCACAGTGAGATGTTTAGCACTTTTTCAGAAGTGACCTGGCCACAAGTGATAGCTCAACAAAGTGGTTTATTGTGTGAAGATTTATATCAGCCAAATACTCTAAACATGTTCTTCTAAATGTGTGTGGGGGGAGGGGGGGACTGAAGGATCCGGAGAAAAAGCCACGCGACTACGGGATCGAACCCACGACCTCCTGTATACCAGACGAGGTAGTTAACATCTTGCCACCACGGCACCCCAATATGACGACAAGACGATTTAAAAAGCCTCATCGGTACATAGCAAAGTATCGGGCATTGGCCTTCATAGATTGAAACCCCATTTATTTGAAACTACTTTTTGTGTTTCGTGTTTGTTGTCCTTCCGCGCACCTCTGATTAGCACGGTTGGCTACGTACGGTGCGAACATTTTTCAACAAACAAACATGACTTTTGTGGACTGACTCACCCCCACCATAGGAACATGGAATTTCCACCCCTGGCTCAGGGCTGCGCATAGAAGACAAACTTCTCCCCGTGTCCACCCGAGGACAAACCGCTCCGACTCTGCAGACGCATTCGGGGCCTTCGTTTGTAACATTCGCTGCACATTTGGCCGAGCGGATTACGAGTCACGGTGGGAAACTCGGTAAAAGGTTAAAAAGGGGCAGCAATGAATGATTCCCCCAATCGCATCACTGCACACAAACCTGCCTCTGTGCCCACTGCGGGCTTCCAAATTCCACATTGCTGCGCTTGGGCAGAGGATGATGGTTAATAGTTAACGCGCTGTCTTCTGCGGCGGCTCGCAGTCCCATACTGAACCCTGGGTGTTAGATTTTGAAATGTGATCTCATTTCAGGAAGAAGAAAAAATCTTCCCTCCACGGAACAACATTGTCATGTCCTGTCGTTGCTGGCGGCGGAGATTTAATCTGCTTTCCCGCTGAGCAGCGGCCACGGCCAAATGACCCAGAATGAGCCCGATCTCGGAGCGGCTCACAAGCTAAGCAGGGCTGAGCTGGGATAGTGTTTCCGGCGACTGTGGTCACCACCCAGAACAGAAGCGTGGCAAGTCTCACGACTCAATGTCCGAATCACAGGAGGAGGAGGTGGTGGTGGTGGTGTCATTGCAGCGACGATGCACCAACTCCGCGACTCCTGCCATAATCGCCGGTCTCAACCGATCCCAAATGTACAACGACAGTCGTTGCTCTGTTTCAGCGTCGGCCACACGAATAAGAAGTGCTCAGATAGGCTGCAAGCGTGCGTATGCTGTGAGCGGGGCAGATGACAGCACGACAGCATTAATTGCCGCACTGTAGTATTCTTCAACGTTCTAGATTTGAAGCTTTCGTGACTGCAAGGATTCATATTCTTCAACGTGTATGCACCTCCACCGCCTGCCTTCGCCAATCTGCACTGACCAGCGTGGTGAAGTATGGTCTAATGAGCGCCGCACGGCATGGGGAGGCCCTCATCCAGCAGGAGCATTGGTACTGCAACGGGCTGTAGATTACACTGGTCAACAACAAAAAAAAAAATTCTGGCCTGGACTTTTGCAGCTGTTTTAGACTAATTTCAGGGTGCTGATTCCAAATCTGATCTCAGATTTGCTCTATCACATCTCATTTTTATGCAATCGGCATACCCCATTTTCATTGATTTTACCCGAAATTAACTCTGTCACTTATGATTGCAAGTTGTTGCGAGTCAGTAACTGCTTTAGTGTTAAAATGTGGTGCTGTATTTTTTGGATAGTGTGTTTATAATATCATTTTATGTAGATATCCACATTTATTTAATATTTTTCTTCTGCAGTTTTTATTGAAAATGCAATATTTGATATCTCAAAAACCGGATGTGATAGACAAAAACTGATGCCAGATTTGGAATCAGCACCCCAAAATTACCTTACAACTGTTGGAATACCTTATGCCAGAAAAGGTGTGTTGACCAGCGTTATAGATTGTCGTCATCCGTGCGTCATATTGAATACATTCACTCTGCGTTGAACATGTTTCGACTGGTCGATATAGACGCTCCACACAGCGTGGTACATACACCGCAGCGATATGTAATGCACACACACACACGACAACACATTGTGCAATACTGTGCACTGGAAACACGAGGGACACATCCTCATGTTTCACAAGTAAATGCTGCCCTTGCACTGGTCCCAATCACGTATGATTACTTCATTATACAATTATACATTTTTGGAGAATATATTTGCACTGCATGCTGAAGACATTTAAAACTCTGCATTGAATGAGTGTGTTCAGGATTCCTCCTCCGACTTCGACACCACGCACGTCGGGCCATGAGACCATTGCCCCATCCTGAGTGGAATTTGCTGCTCTCCGTGTGCCGTACAAACCCAGACCTGGCACTCACAGATGTTCCGTTTTGTACAGCTCTTTAAAGGACTGCCTATGTGGGAAGCAGCTTGAACTTGATGCAGCAGTGCAGGATGCTATTCGCAACTGGTTATGCTGGCGCTGATGGATCAGACGGCTGCGATAGAATAACAGGGTCTTGGTTTTTGCATTGTGTTAAGTGCGTAGGAAAGGATGGAGGCTAATGTTGAATAACAACAACAAAAAACAGACAGAGCTTCGTGAAATTCCCGTGAATGACAACATTTTTTTTCTACCGTGTCAATAAATAATATATTGCTGAACAAAAAAGGAAATACGAGGCATTCCTTTCGGGGGCATTTGTGCCACGCTTGTACACGCAACCGCATTTACGCGTCGGTGATCTCCGCCGCTGAGTTTAAGCTGCTGTGACGAATAGACTCGTGGCCCAAGCTGTGACATCTAATGAAGGGAGAAATATCTACACAAAAAAAAGCAAGTGTCATCCAATGCATCTGGTGGCAGTTTGCTGCGAAGGATGCTGCACAGCTACACTTGCCCGGGAAGAGCGGAGCGATGCCCCGCTAGACGCCCCGGAATAAGAATAACAATTATTACATTCAGACGCTGTCTCCCCGACAGACCTGGTCTTCACCTGAGGACGGCTGCTTGCGTTGTGGCCGAAACGTCGTGAGAATTATTTTATTATGTTTTATTTTTATTATTTTATTACTTCCCTTCTACGTGACTTTACCGAAAGAACCAAGAAGAAGAAGATATTATCAACAGGCCTACAAAAAGACTCGCCGACAACACAAGTCCTCTTCACTTGAGCACTTGTGGAAAATTCCACCGTTATATGACGAAAAAAGAAAACCAACAACGCAAAGGGCCAAAACGGCAGTTTCAAATCATGCTCCGCTCACGCTACGTGAAATTCATATCCAGCGCAACTCCTCTGGTCCCTGCCAACATGGGCGCATTCACTCCCGGCAGATCCCTTGGGCCGCCAATTCGTCCACACGTTTCACTCTTCGTTGTCTGTTCGCCACACCTCTGAATAGCGCGGTTGGCTACGTACGGCGCAAAAGAAGTTCAATATATATATATATACATATATCCACGTGGACAAATGTTTATCACCACGGAAAGCAGGATATCTCACCACGTAATGTGGGTTACTCGTCTTATCTGCAACGGAGCACGGCTGATCGGATGAATAACGTGTTTCCCACCGCAGCCCTGCTGGGCAAATTCATGTTGAGCGAATGCCATGAAAACGTGCAGATAACAGGATACACGGCGTGTGTATATAGGAGCAATGGACGCACAGATTATAGGAAGGCCCAGGTCTGTATAACTCTGGCTGTTGATACCCGTGTCATCAAAGGCATCGGCTAGCAACTGTTTCTGTGACGTGATACGTTGAATTTATTTTTCAAATGTTTGCTGACGCCATTTTTTTTCTTTTACAAAAATATGCAGTGCAATATATACATGATCTTAGATTCAAATGTTTTCAAATCACCACCGTTTAACGCTTCTGGACAAATTCCCACCAACACAAAGTGGCCACCGGCAATGAACTCGAACAAAATCGAGTAGCAGACGCGGACTCGCAACATGACTCAAACAGCGCTCCCTTTGTATGCATTCCAAACTCTCAATACTTGACTTGTAGATCACACTGATGGCTCCAAACACACACACACGCACGCACGTGTTTGGAGAGACATGTGTTGTGAATTGAGCATTCTAAATAAACTCTGCTGACGATGCTGCTACTGGTGACTACAATTCCCGCCGCTGTTGACGATGATGCTCCTGCTGTTTATGATGGCAATGCTGAAGTTTGTGGTGGTAGTGGTGATGCTGTTTTGCGATGGCATTGCTGCTGTTTTGCGACAATGCTGCTCAAGATCAGTTTAACACGAAGGTTTTCGCGACCAATATTATTCATAATCAACGTTTTTTGGGTTAGATGGCGTTATTTATAAATGTCTCGTAACCCTCCACCACCCGACACGGCCAATCAGCAAAAAAGTGTCACGTTAACAAAAGACTAAATAGTTCACTACTTTAGCCCACCGGTGTGTTGAAGCGTGAAACCACAACATTCAACATTTTTGAGTACGACGTTTCGCTGGTAATTGCATCCAGCATCATCGGTACTCAAAAATTGTAAATGTCGTGGTTTCACGCTTCAACACACCGGTGGGCTAAAGTAGTGAACTATTTGTCTTTTTGTCAACGTGACACTTATTTGCTGATTGGCTGCTCAAGATGACGATGACGACGCTGCTGCTCGTGTAGCTGTTGCATCATCGCCGTAATGATGATGTTGGAGCTGCTAATCATACTCATAATGATGCTGCTCTCTCTCTCATTATAAATCACAAAGCGGCCACTGCTGCCACTTGACGATAATGGTGATTGCGATTTCACCGTATTCCTCATCTACGCAACCCATCGCAGCTTGTAAAACACCGCCGACTTCGTGTTCGCGTGTTTGCGATCGCCTATTACGCTCGCAGCGAGAGTGAGGATGGGTTTAACGCGGTTGCGACCACACCTTGATGGGCCTTCGTAACAGTCCATACGAGTGGATTCCCGTCTCCCGGGTTTAACCACGGATGCCTTGCCCCGATTGTATGATTATAATGATCGTAACGGCGTTGCCGGCTGCTGTTGCTGATATCTCTGATTAAGCGTCCGATGGAAGCTCCCGGCATGTGCAGCGAAACGTCGGACCTCGTTCCGGAGGAACCACGCAGCGGGAACACACAGAGAGGGCGTTTCTGTGTCTCAACAGCTCGTTCAAACGCGGCATTGGAGGCGGCAAAGGGGATGTGAAAGGCGAATTTGGATTCCGAAAGGGTTGATGATCCCACGTGCTTCTGATAAACAACTCTGAACACAGCCAAGCACCTATGCGGCTTATCTTCTCACACCGACAAATCGTCACCATTATCATCACCATCACCACCACCACCACAACACAATCACGTGGGTCGTTGTGGAAATGTAATATTAGACCTGCACTCGCCTCCATCGCTCTGCTGTCGCGAGACGCACCGTTCGCTGTCACAAGCCTCATCAGGCACACGGCCCTCTGGGAATGTCGACTTTCGGCAGTATTGGTTCGATGCAACGACCACAACAACAGAAACAAACTGCACCTCCGATTAGCACGGCTCGGCGACGTACGTTGCAGAGGAAGTTCAGCATGCACACAAAATTGGACCGGTTTCGACACACAAGTGTCTCATCAGCAGTGCCGGTGAACTTCCAGATGTAACAGGAACAAAGCACCCTCTCGTCACGTGTATCGGAGTTCGTTCGACTCAAATTTTATAATAATAATAATAATACATCGCACAACGTAGGAATTATCGCCTTTTTGGATAATATAGGCAACAGACTGAAAAACACAAGCAGATCAACCCGAACATTGTAGTGGCCACTCATCAGCTGACAGTGGGATTCAACACACATCATCTAATGGAGGCCATCATGACCACGCACCGCTCTGTCGGTTAATGCCGTGGCCGGCAAGCAACGTATAAAAACAATGAGCCTTTAAAAAATAAAATCTAATTCGGTAACAAAAAAAAACCTCCTCCCCCTCGATATTTCAAGAAGCGCACTGCGCGGTGGTTGAATACGAGACGGCGACGGTCCTTGATCAATAACGTCACGAAAGCAGCTCCTGTAAGTGATCCTGATGATGGCGGTACCCCGGGGGGACCCAAATAATACAAACTGGCCGAGGCAATTAAATATTTAATTTCTGGGACGCAATTTTTTTCCCAGGGGTGTTACTTCACTCCGCGATTGGGGTTACCAATCGATCCGAAATCGGTGGTGCTACTCCGCGATGTCGAAACGCAGCGACGACGATTGCGCTGAACCCCTGAACGCTCGCGTATCACCACAGTGGTGCATCGCGTACAGCTCGTCGAGATGAGTCGATTGCCGCATCGCCGACTATCAACAAACTAAAAACGACTGCATCGCGGACATGATGCGAGAGCCGGGGTCCCATGGCACCCCGGGGACGTCGTTCCGTAGATGCAAGCGAATGTGTCTGTGCGTGGCCTCGGAGCGCCGAGCTGAACCTTGCCGAGAGCCTGGGTTCGAATCCGGGGTCGAAGCCGCCGCCAGCTACGATGAAACTGCTTCTTCGTCTTGTGAAGCGAGTTGATGGTTCTTCATCATTAGTCAACCAATAGACAAAGAACCTCCCGTTTAGCCTGCAGCAGACTTTTGGGACAAAATGCTGTTAGCGAGCATCTAAAAAGGCCGGCACGGCACGGTACGAGGTGGGTGGCCAACGCAACGCCCGGCCGCCTTTGTCTCTCCAACGCTGATGTTTTAACTCACCGAACCAGGTACTCATTTAAGGCTGAGTCAGCCCATGGGAAAACCCCATGAACGGTTCAAATACATATCTGAACGCTAGTATTGGTCACCTGGTTTGTAGCGCAGTGAGCGCAAAAAAACAACAGAGACAAAGATCGCCCGTATAGCCTGAACAGACAGTTGGGGCAAGTGCTGTTAGCGAGTAGTGCCTATGAAGGCCGGTATGGCACACAAGGGGGTGGGTGGCCAACACCACGCCCGGCCGCCTTTGTCTCCCTCGTGGCTTTCCCGCACCTCCGATTAGCAAGGTTGGCTACGTACGGTGCTAAAGAAGTTCAACATAGGTCCGTGGCGATTTTAACACATCGCACCAGGTTCTCATTTGGGGCTGAGTCGACCTAGGCGGAGGCCCAAGACCGGTTCAGATAATCGTCATTGATGCTGACCGTGAGCGGGCATCGAACCCGGGTCCCCTGGTTCGTAGCGCAGCGCGCTAACCGCTGCACCACCGCTCCCAGCCAAATTATCTCGCACAACGCAACATATGTGCACATGAGCTCAATTTGCCCGAATAACAATCAATTGTGATTGTTTTACATCGTGTTGAATGCAGCGGCCTCGAGTGACTGGAAGGGTGCTAGGCGAACTACGGAACATGTCAAGGCGCAGCCCTGCAATTGCTCAGCTGCCCGCCCCTGCTGATAGAAGAGGCCGTCGGACTGCGAGAAGGGCTGCGTGCAGAACGAGAGAGAGCGAGAGAGTGAGCGAGAAAGTGACTGAGAGAGTGAGCGAGAGAGTGAGCGAGAGAGTGACCGAGAGAGTGAGCGAGAGGTGGGGGTTTACATAAAGCAAAGTTTAAAAATGTAAAAAAAATTTTTTTACGAAATGATGAACGAAGCAAAGTGCCGACTACACCGAGTATCTTCTTGTTTCCACTGATCGTAAAAAAAAAGAAAGGCCTCCCCGTCCAAGATTCTCTCAGACCCATAACGTTCTCGAGAGCGTCTCCATTGGTCTCCTGTTAGACGACGTCTGCACGGCACACGCGGACGTCTTGTTCGAGGTGCAAATGCCCACACTTTACCCCACCACACGCCACCTGCCGATCGACTCACTCATTGGGTGCTGTGCATTGCACGCAATCGTGCTGGAGGTTGGACACTGGCGTCGGGATGGAAGCAAACGTGTCCCGTGGTTTAAATAAAATTAGTTTGACGGCTCATTGCCCGAGAGCTGCCTTGTTGCGTTCAGGCTGTTGTCCTTTCCCGCACCTCCGATGAGCACGGTGGGCTACACGTCGGCGTGCGAAAGAAGTTGAACATACTCTTAGATTTTTCGGTAAAGTCACGTAGGAAAAAAAAGAAATTATATAAATAATAATATAAATAAAGGAATTATTATTTTATGATAATATTATATTATTATTTTATTTATATTACTATTTATATTATTTATTATTATTTATTATTTACCTACGTGACTTTACCGAAAAACCTAAGAGTATGAATCCTTGCAGTCACGAAAGCTTCAAATCTAGAAGTTGAACATAGCTGCACATACAGCTGCCGTTCCGGGAGATCGAACCGGCGCGGCAGGTCCAGCGCGGCCCACTGATTTCACTTCTGGTCACGGCTTCGCCACACAGCGAGTCGAATCCAGCAGGGTTCTTACAACTCGCGATGATACGATGCGATGCCACGCATCATGGAGACAAATAATTGTCGTCACGATTGCAGACGCTGAATAATCTTGTGTTCAGAGTGCCAGATAAATTAAGTTTCGACTCCTTGTTGTTGGTTGTTTGACTTGCATCCCACTGGGATTTTTGCACACAGCGTTGGTGTACGGTGTGTTTTCTGGAAGATTTTGCTGTCTTTTCTTGGATTTTCTGTTTGCACTCAGTCACATATTCACTTTAAGATGTTTTTTGTTCATGTTTTTGTTTTTTGTTTGTCGCGGTTGCACCCGATTCAAGAGCCGAATGGCTCACAGGGCTATACCTAATAAATGAACTTTAACTTGAACTATCACCGCTCATTTAAACTTGGAAACCCGTGGCTTTAATTATTTATCATACCAACGTCTGTGTGCGACTCCGTCATCATTCTTAATAATTGGCCAGGATTCAGGAGGGATGTCATGAGCCAATGTTGGTTAATCAGTGACGAATAGATATTTACGGTAGGCGATTCATAATTAAAGAAGATAACGAGGAAGTAATTGGTTCATGTAGCTGAGGTTACGGTGTAAATCTTTAATCACGGCTCAGTTGGAATCGGTGGGCGGGAATTCCCTACACCCTGTCTGGGAGGCTCTTACACTGGCGTGTGGTTCAAGGAGTTTGCGGATTTTGTCGCCCACGATACGCAGGCGTGGCAGCGCCGTGAAACACGGTGGAGTCTTCTTCTTCTTGGTTCTTTCGGTAAAGTCACGTAGAATGGAAATAATAAAATAAGAAAAATAAAACATAGTAAAATAATTCTAGATTTGAAGCTTTCGTGACTGCAAGGATTCATATTCTTAGGTTTTTTCGGTAAAGTCACGTAGATAAAACATCAAAATTAATAAAAAATAAAATAAAAATCACGACGTTTCGGAGGCAACACAAGTCTCCGTCATCAGGTGGGATGTAAAGATGTAATCCCTTTAAAGCAAGTTGCTTTTAAGGGATTACATCTTGAATCATTGCCTCACTTGATGCAGCTAATCTGGCTGTGACGGTCCCACCTGATGACGGAGACTTGTGTTGCCTCCGAAACGTCGTGATTTTTATTTTATTTATTTTATTTTTTATTAATTTTGATGTTTTACCTACGTGACTTTACCGAAAAAACCTAAGAATATAGTAAAATAATTCTCACGACGTTTCGGCCACAACGCAAGCAGCCGTCCTCAGGTGAAGAACAGGTCTGTCGATAAGACAGCGTCTGAATGACACCTCCTGGGCTTGGAGCGTCTGTTTAAGCTGGGAGTCTAACAGCGCGATGGGAAGGTGCTGCTTAAGATAATGGGGACGAGTGCTTGAACGTGTAATGCGATATACTACATGAGTATTAATGATGATAAATGACAATACAACTGTGAAAGTGATTAGGATAATGACACGCGCATCTTTGTCAATAAAAACACCGAGGCAGCGACGATAATGACGACGATGGCAAGTGAATGAGTGTCAAGCAGGCAATACTTTACAATTGGAACGATGATCATGATGAAGAGTGCAAGAGACAATATTGCACCATACAGATGATGATGATGATGATGGTGGTGGTTATAATGATGCCATCAGGAGAGACATCACGAGAGAGTGATGATGAAGGTGATGGACGTACCGGGTGGCCCAGATGTTTTGTGACCCCCCCCCCCCCCAATTCAAATTGACTTATATTCTATCTTTGCATGTTCGTGTCTGCTTTAAATAAACCTTACTTTTAATAAATATCTATATATATATACCGTACGTAGTCAGTCGCGCTAATCGGAGGTGCGGGGGAAGGACAACAAACTAAACACAAAAAAGCAGTTCTAAAGAAATGAGTGTGTCGATCGAGAGCTCCATGCGTCGTTCCACGTGTCAAGAAAGAGATGCCGATGATGAGCAGGGCATTCACAATACAGTGCTGTAGTAGTGATGAGGATGGCATCAAGCCATCAAAGATCCCCCCCGTATAGCCTTAACAGACTGTAGGGGCAAGTGCTGTTAGCGAGCACCTATGAAGGCTGGAACGGTAACACGAGGGGAGTGGGTGGACAGCACCACGCACGACCGCCTTTGTCTCCCCAGTGGCGATGTTTACACACCGCACCAGGTACTCATGTCAGGCTGAGTCGACCTAGGGGAGGCCCAGGAACGGTTCATATAATCGTCACTGGTGTTGGCCGTGAGCGGGAATCGAACCCGGGTCGCCAGGTTCATAGCGCAGCGCGCTAACCGCTACACCACCGCTCCCCCATCAAGCCATCGCACACACACAATGATGGGAAATGCTAAATGTGCGAATTAATGATCTATGGTGCAGATGCTGCTCCTGCTGCTGTTGCTGACCAACCAATGTGTATTTGTTACACGGAAAGTCCCCTTTAGCCAGTTACCCAGCTCGTTGACAAGGGAGATCCGTGGTGCATCAACACAGAGCAAGAAACCAGTCCAGAGGAGTAGATAACGACGGAACAACACGCATTAGAGGTACAGGCAGACGTCTACAAGATTGAAAAAGGAATACAAATGTACAATATTAACAACATTAACACCAGGAATATTGCACCATGATGATGCAGCTCCTCCTGCTGCCGATGATGCTAAAGGCTGCCGCCGCTGATGGTGACGATTATCAACAGTGCATACACAATACCGTGCTGTCAAGAGTGATACTGCCGCCGATACAGATGATGATTTCGCTTTGTTCACACAGGAAAGCCTCACTGCGTCTCGCGACCGATTTATCAGTCGGGTCCGAGCACGTTTTCACAGTAGGGGATCAACACCGATCGTTGTATTTACTCCAAACGGAATCATTTGCGGATATATTTTCAGAATACTTCGAACGCTGCAGCTGATACAGTCGCTTGCTGCTGCTGCTACTGTTACTGCTGCTGCTGATACTGATGTTGATAGTCATTCTGCTCCTGCTGCTGCTACTGTTACTGCTGCTGATAGTCATTCTGCTCCTGCTGGTGATACTGCTTCTCTCGCTTGCTGATACTGTGGCGCCTGCTGCTGCCTGATACTCCAGACACTGCTCCTGCTGCTGATACTCGTGCTGCTGCTGCTGATGATGATACTCACAATGCTCCTGCTACTGGACACTGCTGCTCCTGCTACTGACACTGCTCCTGCTGCTGATACAGCTGCTCCTGCTGCTGATACTGTGACTCCTGCTACTGACACTGGCTCCTACTGCTGGACACTGCTCCTGCTGCTGATACTGCTCCTGCTGCTGATACTGTGGCTGCTGCTGCTGCTGGACACTGCTGCTCCTGCTACTGACACTGCTGCTGCTGATACTGCTCCTGCTGCTGACACTGGCTTCTGCTACTGATACTGTGGCTCCTGCTGCTGGATACTGCTGCTCCTGCTACTGACACTGCTGCTGTTGCTTGCCGACACTGCTTGGTGGTGCGAGTAACTCCGCGCCGCTCCGCGCGCCGTGCGTCCCGTCCCCACCACCACCCCCCACACACCACCCCACCGCCGGCTCGCCGCTACTCACACGAAGACGTGGTAGACGAACGCGCAGCCACGCGGCCGCTCCAGCACGTTGTAGAGGAGGTTCTGCATGCGGCGGTAGCGCGCGTTCCTGCGGGCGAATCGCCCCAGCGCCCGCGGCTTCCCCAGCAGACTCAGCCGGGGTCCCTGCGCCTCCGTGTGGCCGGGCACCACGAGGGGCAGACCGCCGTCCCGCGCCGGTCTGCGCTCGGCCGAAGGGCGCTTCATCGCCGCGGTCCCCGTAGCCGCCGTGGTTGCGTTCGTCGCGGTGTTGGCGGTGGCTGCGGCGGTGGCTGCGGCGGTGGTGGTGGTGGTTATCATCAGCACCATCGTCGTCGAGCCGTGCACTCGTGCGCCGGGAATTCCTGGCTCAGCGCCGGTGTGGTGGTCGTGGCGGTGTCGGCCACGGCGGCTTGCTTCGTGAGCCGCCCGGCATCGTGTGAGCGGCTCCCGGTCGGCCGGGATGATATGTGCTCAGAGCCGCGGGGATGACGAGCCATTGCACATAGGGAGTCGCAAACATCCGCGGGGCATGTCGCGCGAGAGCGAGCGTGAGACGCGGCGGGCACGCGTGCGTCTCGGCCGTGTGCGTGTCCGTGCAAGTGCGGATGTGTTTATTGTCTCAGTGGGGGTTTTGAAGAATGGTTGTGTGTGTGTGTGTCCTTAACCTCGGAAAACTGGCTCAGCGCTTATCTCAGCTCCCATATACGGGAGTTGACTGTGAACGTGAGTGCGTGCGCGCTTAAGTTTGGTTCATAAACACGTGGCTATCATGCGGCCAAGATGATGATGATAATGTTGATGAGGACGACGCAGGAATTATTTTGATTACACGGATTACGACCATGATGTCGGCATGATATTGATTACAATGCAGTTATTATGAAGCCGAAGAGACGATGATGATGATGATTACGCTCGCACATACGACGGTCATCCCAGTGATGACGACTGATAGGCAGCAGCGTGCCACGCCAAATATGACCGCTCGAGGGAACGGTCCCACGGCTTAGCGCAGCCCATTGCCGAGCGGAGACGATCACGACGGAGGCGTGGAGGCCAAGGCACGCGCGTGACACACACACACAGAGAGAGACGAGCAGCGAACAGCAGGCTCGCGCGGAGCTGCACAGCAACATCAGCGACGCCGGCCACACGTGGCGCACATCGGCCGCCGCCTCCTTGTCTCTGGGCACAAACGCAATCCACCTCCTCCTCCTCCACAGGGCACGATCGGTGCAGTGTCCGTCAAGAGACATGGACGGACATGCGGATTGCAGATGCCCCGTATAGCCTTGACAGCCTGTTGGGCTTACTCTTTGGTTCTTTCGGTAAAGTCACGTATAAAGATAAAATAATATTATTATTTTGTATTAATTATTATTTTATCTTTATACGTGACTTTACCGAAAGAACCAAAGAGTAATCCCTGCAGTCACGAAAGCTCAAAATTAAGATTGAGCCTGTTGGGCTGCCATCGAGTAGCACTTATGAAGGCCGGAACGACACACGATTTGGGTTGGGGGTGGCCCGACACCACGCCCGGCCACCTTTGTCTCCCCAGCGCCGATGTTTTAACACGCCGAAGGAGGTACTCATTTAAGGCTGAGTCAACATAGGGGAGACCCGTTTCCGGTTAAAATATCCGCTGGTGGTATTGGTCGTGAGTGGGAATCGAACTCTGGTCGCCGGGTTCGTAAGGCAGTGCGCGATCTCTTCCCATGAGCACAAAGAGTGTTGTTAGCGAGCACTCATGAAGGCCGTAACAGGCACGGTATGAGGTGGGTGGCCAACACTATGCCCGGCCGCCTTTGTCTCCCCAATGCTGATGTTGTAACAAACTGAACTAGGTACTCATTTAAGGCTGAGTCGGCCCAAGGGAGATGCATGACCGATTCAAATACATTTCCGCTACGAGATTCGTGAGTGGCAATCAAAACTCTTGTCGCCGAGTTCGTAGCGGAGTGAGCACGTGCACACAATCGCACCCAAGGTCCCCCGTGTCGCCTTCTATACGGGCTGTATGGAGCAGTACCACGCCCGGCCGCCTTTGTCTCCCCAAGCGCTTACGTTTTACTCTCCGCCCGCAAGTGCTCACTGCAAGGTCCCGGATGGTTGCGAATACCACTTTGCTAGTACTGACACAAGCACGCTTCTGATATGAGCACAATTCGAATACAAGTTCACGTCTGATATAAGCACACCCAGGATCACGTGACATAAGTATAATTCGAATACAACTACACGTCTGATGTAAGCACAGCCGGCACTAAAATTTGGGTACATCATGACAGTCAAGTTTACGTCTGATATAAGCACACTCAGGATCACGTGACATAAGTATAATTCGTATACAACTACACGTCTGATATAAGCACACCCGGCATTAAAATTGGGTACATCATCACAGTCAAACCGGCAAGCACTCGCGTGGTGGGGTGCAGTGTGGGTCCATCCCACCTCTATGATCAGCAAGGAAGAGGAGGAGGCTAAATATCCTCCTCTAGACTGCAGCGGTCCACAACCTTGTTGGCACCAGGGACCGGTTTCGTGGAAGACAATTTTTTCACGGAGCGGGAGAAGTGGGGGGGGGGGGGTCATCATTGGGTCTTTCCCCCTTTTCAAAGAAGCTCTCCAGCGACATTTGTTTCGTACTCATGTTGGCTAGGGGTTAGCGCTTGTGGGCGAACCAAAACTGTGGCTGGGACAAGTGCGCAGTGCGTGAAATATGCGCGGACGGAAGTGGTCAATAATAAAGTCATGGGCGGGTCACGCGCGGACTCACCGCACTCACCTCCTGCTGCTGTGCGGCCCTGGGCTAGAGCCCTTCCGAGAGCATTGGCGAGAACAACCAAGCAATGAAGCAATTGGATTGTTGCGCCGTTCTTTACCCGTTCACGGAGAAGCGTGGGCGAACGCACCACGCGGTGACTTGCGCCGCCGTGCGGTTTGTACGTTCATACGAGAGCGTTGATTACCAAACGATGGCCGATTCCTGACTCGAGGTGATCGATCTTCAAAACGGTAATCGGTTGACTAGTTGTCGCTTAACAACCCTAATGATAGGATTTAAACCGTGAATGATGTTACCGAGTGGCCGAGAATCGATCTCAAACGATGCTTTGGATAGGATCGTAGCACAGTGCGCCAACTTGAACAACCGCTCCCCACATACATCCAACAAAGGCAAAGCTCCCCCGTGTAGCCTTAACAGACTGTCGGGGCAAGTGCTGTTATATCGAGCACCTATGAAGGCCGGAACGGAGCACGAGGGGGGTTGGGTGGCCAGCACCACGCCAGGCCGCCTTTGTCTCCACACCAGGTGCTCATTTGAGGCTGGGTCGACCTAGGTTTGAGGCCCAGGACCGGTTCAAAAAATCGTCAATGTTGTTGGCCGTGAGCGGGAATCGAACTCGGGTCGCCAAGTTCTCGTAGCGCAAGGCGCTAACCGCTACACTACGGTTCCCGCGCAGACTCATGTACACATACATCCGTATATACACACACACGTACACACACGCACACGCACGCACACGAACACGCACACAGACACACACGCACACGGACACGCACACAGACACGCACGCACACGGACACACACGAACACACACGCACACGAACACACACGCACACGGACACGCACACGGACACGCACGCACACGCACGCACACGGACACACACGCACACGGACACACACGCACACGGACACGCACGCACACGAACACACACGCACGCACGCGGACACGCACACGGACACGCACATGGACACGCACGCACACGGACACACACGAACACACACGCACACGAACACACACGCACACGCACGCACACGGATACACACGCACATGGACACGCACGCACACGAACACACACGGACACGGACGCACACGGACACACACGGACACGAACACACACGAACACACACGCAAGACGAACACACACGAACACACACGCACGCAATGGCATCGTGAAGGACCCCGGCGGATTCTGTGAAAGCGCAGAGGAAACTTTGAGCGTATTTTTAGTTTCCAGTGCCAACACAGAAAGTGCTGCTATTTAAAATAACAAAGTCATATTCAAAGAGCGCTCTCACTCTCTCTCTGTCTCTCTCGAAAGACAGAGTGAGAGGGCGCTCTCACTCTATTTTTGTTTACGATCAGTGCATGGAAACAAGAAGATGCTCGGTGCAGTCGGCACTTTGCTTCGTTCATCATTTCCTAATATTTTTTATTATAATTTTTTAAATAATAACGTTGCTTTATGTAAACCCCCACCTCTCGCTCACTCTCTCGCTCACTCTCTCGCTCTCTCTCGTTCTGCACGCAGCCCTTCTCGCAGTCCGACGACCTCCGACGGGTAGCTCATATCTGCATGCAGAGCTCCCCGTCATCTGCCACCGAGCACACGGACTCCTCCATCGCCCACTGCTCCTTGAAGGCCGGCACGGCGTGGGTCTCTCACTCTCTCTCTCGACGGTTGTAGACGTGACAAGATGATTGCCACGTGGGAGAGTCCTCAATGTTCACAATTTCCCCGAGTGTAAATACAAGTGAAATTTTACACACGATTAGAGAGGAAACAGGCAGGCGTTTGCAATCAATTCACCACGTCCGGCCGTGATGTGGGCTCTTGGGCGCGACAAAGCTGTCACAGCATGCGTTTGGTGTCCTTTTCCCCGCACATCCGATGAGTACGGCTGCCTACGTCCGGTGCGAAAGATGTTCAACATAAATCTTGACTTAAAGCTCTCGTAGCTGCAGGAATTCATATTCTTTGGGTCGATCGGTAAAGTCACGTCGATAGGTTCAAAGGAAATAACAAAAAATGACTACAGAGAAAAAATAACAACGACAAAATAACAACTACAGAGTAGTGACAAGATGATTGCAACTACAGAGTAGTTGTTATTTTTTGTTATTTTCTTTGGATCTATCTACGTGATTCTAGATTTGAAGTTGTCGTGACTGCAAGGATCCATACTCTTTGGTTTTTTCGGTAAAGTCACGTAGGTGAAACAAACCCCTAAATTAAATCACGACGTTTCAGAAGCAACACAAGCATCCGTCATCAGGTGTGACTGCTCCAGCGAAATTACTGCAGCGTATGAGTAATTTGTGTTGCTTCCGAAACGTCGTGATTTAATTTAGTTTCACCTACGTGACTTTACCGAAAAAAACAAAGACTATCTACGTGACTGTAGTAGTTGTTATTTTTGGTTATTTTCTTTGCACCGATCTACGTGACTTTACCGAAAGACCCCAAGAATATGTTCAACATCCGTAAGAGGCAGCAACATGCAGGAGGAACAGATGCAGACGTCCTGCGACATTGCCAACCTTGATCGGCCTGCACCGGCAATCAGTGGCAGATCCGAACATCGGTAATTTATAGTTATGTATCAGAGAAAATACACTGAATGTTGTAATTACAGTACGATTGTTGTAGGGCTCTATTTAACAAAAAGCTTTAAATGTTGGGCCCGTCACCCCCTTCCGCCTCTGGCAGCGATGGGCAGGTTGACCACGAATGCGTCTGGAATTCTAAAGTGCAGCTCATCTGAATGGGGGCTGTGTTGTGGTAGATGTGGAGCCGCGTAGCTCACCAACGCCCCAGGGCCATCATTACACATGCGGGGGATTCAGCGAGCTCCAAGTATAGTGCCAAGACCATAGGGGGTTGCTACGGTGGATTGTGTGGCCCTACAGCAGTGCTCTTCACTCATCTTCACTGTAGACCAGGTGAGTCTATGGGCCCCAGGTGAGTCAGTAGACCAGGTGAGTCTATGGGGACCAGGTGAGTCTGTAGACCAGTGCTCTTCACTCATCTTCACTGTAGACCAGGTGAGTCTATGGGCCCCAGGTGAGTCTGTAGATCAGTGCTCTTCACTCATCTTCACTGCAGACCAGGTGAGTCTATGGGCCCCAGGTGAGTCTGTAGACCAGGTGAGTCCATGGGCTCCAGGTGAGTCTGTAGACCAGTGTTCTCCACTCATCTTCCCTGTAGACCAGGTGAGTCTATGGACCCCAGGTGAGTCTGTAAATCAGTGTTCTTCACTGTAGACCAGGTGAGTCTATGGGCCCCAGGTGAGTCTGTGGACCAGTGTCCTTCACTCATCTTCACTGTAGACCAGGTGAGTCTATGGGCCCCAGGTGAGTCTGTAGACCAGTGCTCTTCACTCATCTTCACTGTAGACCAGGTGGGTCTATGGACCCCAGGTGACATCATCAGTGTGAGGGTCATCACACATTTGAAATCATGGGGGGGGGGGGGGGGGGGGGGGGGTGACAGCAGCACGATGATGGGGCAGTGTTTTCACGCGTTGTGTATTCTTGGGGGCCCCACGTCAGGGACTGAACTAAAGGCCACTAAAGGCCATAAAGGGGCTGCCAGTGACCCGCGGGCCTTGCAATGAAGAGCGCCGCCCTGCAAGAACCATCCGCTCAGAGTGAGTCCAAGCTCAGTTGAGCACTGCGCTGCTTGGTGCTCATCTCCCGGAGTGCTCCCAAGTCGCCCGTGTAAATGATCATCATGAACTCAACTATCCGTGTCTCTACTGAAATAATGAAGTCATTCTTACACGATCCCAGCAGTCACACACGCCCCTCCTGCTCGGGTAGCCCATCATTTCCGCAGCTATAAAGCAAACCTCTGGGCCGGTTTCGACGCGCAGTGTCTCACCAGCAGAGCGAGGCTTGCTTGGAACAATCAATGCCGGTGAACTGCCGATCTTATTGGCAAGGGGACGCTCTTTACCATATTGAGTCCTAGTTCGGTCCAGAATGTTGCTCGTCTTGAAGCAATGCTGCTGAAACGATGCACTCGTAGAAGGCCGTGCGGCTGACGGGTAGTACAAGTTGGTTAAGAAGGGCTATTATTTTGTACGTGAAGGACACAGTCTGTTTTGTTTCACAGTATTCTCCCGCAAGGACGCTCACGATTTACATGAGTCATGTAAATTACACATTATACTGGAGACTTAAAACACGCGGCACTCCAGCGTTCGTGCAACAACAACAACAACCCCGACACGCACACACGTGACGTGCAAAACCAAAGCGACAGACATTCCGCAGCATTCATCGAAATACTGGGATCTCCTAAATTAAGGATTACGTTAACCCGGTTTAAATGAAACGTGGCTGTGAAATATGGAGGGAATATTGATTGGATGTAATGGGAAAAAATTGGCGTGAATTCACAACGAGTTACGCCTTTATTCGCAGTATTTCCTTGCCGAGGAGAGACGCTCTCTACCTTTGCTTTGTTATGCAATGTAGCAATGCACGGCACGGTAATACTAGATCTAATGCATCTTAAAAAAAAATCTAATATGCATATTTGAACCAGTTTAAACCGCTCTTTATCAAACCGGTTAACCGGAACTAAACCTATCAATCGGTTAAATTGGTAAAGGTTCAGTTCCCGTTAACTGGTTTGATAATGACCGGTTTTAAACGGGTTCAAATATGCATATTAGACAATCGGTTCCTGAATCGGTTCAATTGATATAGGTTCAGTTCCGATTAACCGCATCGATAAAGACCGCAATCGGTTCAATTGGTTAACCACAAACCATAGCTGAAAATCAATGGGGTTGACTCCTTATTAAGACAACGTTCTGCCCTCCTCCTCCGGAATTGAGAGACGTTCTCCTTCATGTCCCTGGTTTTTATCGCACCTTGGAGGTGGCAAGCCCAAACTTCCAGGCCGGTTAACACGTCTGGCATCGGTCAATCACCCGTGCTCTTGAGTTAAGCCTCTCCCCCCCCCCGACCCACCCACATGGGGCGATGGATCTAAATAAGTGCACTCCTGTCGATGTATTGAAACATGGGGTCGATTTTGATTTTGCCGATGTAAAGCTCGAGAAACAGTCGCAGCACGAGGATGCGGCAATCCCACCGAGAATACACGCACAGCGCGCACACACGCAAACGTAGAAGCCCTTTGACAGAGGATAAGCTTGCTTTCTGAAATTTGGTGTGCGTGTGGACCTGATCTGGAAGAGCTGTAAAAAGTAGTTTTATCGCTTTTTACATCCCATTCTTGCGTACGATGGCAGCAATGCGTTCACGAGCTAAATGCCAATGTCGAGGTCTGCTGAACACAGCGAGAGGGCTTTATGGAGAGAGTTCGTTGGCGTGGTTTTGCTACTCCTAAAGGTTAAGAGACAATGGATTCGATTCGCCCATCGCTCTCCAACAGGGGGAAACGGCAACTCCCGTAAAAATGATCCAAAATTAGCAACAACAAAATATACAATTTATATTAATTTCCATAGTTTTCACTACGAGGAACTCAAGCTCCGAGAAAACGGACCACGTAGGTAAAATTTCGATTTAAAGTTTTCGTGACTGCAGGGATTCATCTTCTTGGTTCTTTCGGTAAAGTCACGTAGAAGGGAAATTAAAAAATAATAAAAATAAAACATAATAAAATACAATTCTCACGACGTTTCGGCCACAAAGCCGTCCCTCAGGTGAAGAACCCAGCTTAAATATACGCGACCAAGCTTGGTGGTGTTCATTCAGACGCTGTCTTTCCGACAGTCCTGTTCTTCACCTGAGGACGGCTGCTTGCGTTGTGGCCGAAACGTCGTGAGAATTGTATTTTATTATGTTTTATTTTTATTATTTCCCTTCTACGTGACTTTACCGAAAGAACCAAGAAGACACGTAAGTAAAGTTTTTTTGTTTTACCAATAATTGTATCGACAAAGACGGCGCCAACAGATGCTCGACGCTTGTGGCCACCGTGCAGCGTCAAGACGCGCGACTCCATTGGGTCTGCGCGGCATTAAGGGCTCACGTTCGTTTCGCTCATCACTTCCGAGGACAGACCGCGCCGCCCTGAGAGCGTTGCCGCATCTGTCGGATTGACACGTGCCTTGTGCATCACGGCCTGGGCAGAGACTACATAATGCACGGGCATAATGACTTTAAAGCCCTCGCCAAACCTCCTACGCATTTCACAAGTAGTACTAATCACATATCTGCATTTCCCATAAATATGCTAAATTCCTCTTGATATGCAAATTATGTTTGTCAAGGCGCTCTCCCCCCCTCCAACCCAGCTTAAAAAAGACGCTCCAAGCCTGGGGTTGTCATTCAGACTCTGTCTTCTCGACAGACCTGTTCTTCACCTGAGGACGGCTGCTTGCGTTGTGGCCGAAACGTCGTGAGAATTATTTTATTATGTTAAATTTTTATTATTTTATTATTTCCATTCTACGTGACTTTACCGACAGAACCAAGAAGATGACGGCAACGTCTCAAGTCAATGGCATTTTTCTCCACCCGGCTGACTAGGCCATTGACTCACTGTCACCACGCGAGCGTTCGGCGAGGCAGTTAAAAGTTGTCGCTTGCACGGAAGACCTGGGACAAATTCGGAGGTTACACACACGGGCACACACGGGGGCGCGGGGGGTGGGACAACGTGTCCAACAAAAATGTGGGCGGAATTTGGAATGGAGGACAATAAACCACAAAACGCTACTTACAAAAACAGCATCCACGCCGGCGGCTACGTGGAGAAGACTCTACAACCATCCACATAATAATAATCAGTGTGCCGGTGATGACAACGAAAATCCGTACCTTTGCTCTAGAAATCTGGTCACTTGAATTCGATTTCCACGCCGTGGCTAACATCAGTGGGGGCCCAGCGAAACCTGAGCCGTTGCTGAGGGGACCCTGGTTCAACAACCCGCACTGACCAGCGTGGTGAAGTATGGTCATACAACCCTCTACGATCCACACGGCGTGGGATGACCTTCATCCAGCAGTGGATGACAAAGGGTCGTAAACGATGTATCATGGCGGCTGATTAATTACTGTTAAGGCATGGCAATCGTTTAGATTTGGCTTCAGTGGCAATTTAGTTTTAATGAGAAATTGAACGATCTGGAACCTTAATTGAAATGTCATAAATCTTGACTTCAAGCTTTCGTGACTGTAGGAATTCATATTATTTGGGTCTTTCGGTAAAGTCACGTCGATAGGTTCAAAGAAAATAACAAAAAAACTGTTATTTTATTTGAACCTTTCTGCGTGACTTTACCGACATACCCAAAGAATTATACAGAATACGTGCAGAGACTACTGACGAATATTTTTAGAAGACGACACTTGCAAATGCCAACTGACCAGTTGTCATTGTCAAATGTAAGTAAATGTCGCTGTAATTGCTTGGGAGCAATGCGAGACCTCAGTAGTTGGGAGAACAGCAAGGGATTCGGTCCACATGATGGGTTTGGTCCACTCGACTGATTCTGCCAGTGGATTGAATCCATCAGCGTGGAGCTTTATTGAGTGATACCACTCCCCCCACCACCCCCCCCCCCCCCCCATGGGATTTATCCTGTTAACTCGTTTCCAGATTCACACGAAGCCATTCACGGAAATGACAAAACATTCCCAATACACGATCCTCCTGTAAGGTATTTTACTCGTCGAGACTTTCCTACATAAATCATCGTCATCAATACGCCAGAAACCACACACTGCAAGCAGTTGAAGCGGAGCGTATTTAAAAATGCCAATCAACGCATTCCTTCTACAAGGCCATCTCATGGCCACGGTGGCGAGATGTTAACTGCCTCGCCTGGTATACAGGAGGGTCATGCGTTCGATTCCGACCCTGACAATACTGTAGGAAATTTGGAGTTTGCATGTTCTCCCCGTGGATTTTTTTTTATCTGGGTCCTCCAATGACAAGCCACTTCGTTGAACCGTCCTTTGCGGCCAGGTCGCTTCTGAAAAAGAGCGATATCGCTCCGATTGGCACGGTCGGCTCCGTGCAGTGCGAAAGAAGTGCACCATATTCTAGATTTGAAGCTTTCGTTACTGCAAGGATTCATACTCAGTTCTTTGGGTAAAGTCACGTAGGTAAAAAAATGAAATTAAAATTAATACAAATAAAATAATAAAATCACGACGTTTCGGAGGCAACACAAGTCTCCGTCATCAGGTGGGACCGTCACAGCCAAATTTGCTGCATCAAGTTGTAAGTACAGCAAGGGATGCAGCAAATCTGGCTGTGACGGTCCCACCTGATGACGGAGACTTGTGTTGCCTCCGAAACGTCGTGATTTTATTATTTTATTTTTATTAATTTCATTTTTTTACCTACGTGACTTTACCGAAAGAACTGAGTAAGTGCAACATACATACAAACAGTGCGTCTTACCTGGTAGAATTAAACTAGTTCATAGTTTTAGTTTGGAATCACACGGCGAGACAACAGCGCCCCCAGCTGTACACATTGGAGTGTGGCTACCACACAGTCGCAGATGCAAAGCAAGACCACGGCCATTGCTCGATCACTTTTATTGTGAAAATTCCATCACAGTTCCTATGATCGCTTTTTCATTGCTTTCATAGCTTTATGTTGGTGATTTCGAAAAGTGTATTGGTTTAGCCATGTTTGTTTGTTGTAGTACAGAGTTAAACTGATGGCCTTAATCTAAGTTGTCTTGTGGTTGTTGTTTGACTTGCATCCCACTGCGATTTTTGCACACAGCGTTGGTGTACGGTGTTTTTTCTGCAATATTTTGCTGTCTTTTCTTGGATTTTCTGTTTGCACTTAGTCACATATTCACTTTAAGATGTTTTTTGTTCATGTTTTTTGCTTTTTGTTTGTTGCGGTTGCACCCGATTCAAGAGCCGAATGGCTCACAGGGCTATACCTAATAAATGAACTTGAAATGAACTTGAACTCAGTCCTAACCACGCTGGAACTGGCACAATAATAACCACTGCCCAGTGGAAGTTTTACCTCGTCACAAGACTATTTTTTTTTTTATCAAACAGCGTCCCGCGTGAAACATTTAGCCAATTCCTCTTCAATGATTTTTTTTTCATAGGACAGAATATTAGTCGAAGCTCCAGATTGGGTGACCAGCCTACATTCTGCACTGCCACCTAATGATTACCTAACAGCAGGGGAAGCAGCCCCTGTCCGGGCACCAACATTTAATACGTTAGATATCGGTAGATTACTGAGCCCATGGGGTTCCTCCCTACAACAAGGCGACACAAATGGTGATTATATGCGGATAACAGAATCTGTAAATAAACAGGAGCACGGGCGACTCGGCACTGAGTCAGTGGCCGGTCGTTGCATCGACTGAATATAACTGCAGTTACACAACGCTTCTACTCTGGTACGAAGTGGGGCGCGAACGGACATTGACCGAATCTGTAACTCAATTTATTTTTTTGTGAAATCTTGACTTAAAGCTTTCGTGACTGCAGGAGTAGTACGGAGTTAGACTGATGGCCTTAATCTAAGTTGTCTTGTGGTTGTTTGACTTGCATCCCACTGGGATATTTGTGTAATAAACGACTGGACCACGATGTCTGGCTCAGTGTCCTTTATTATTCGGTTCGTGCTGTACACCCACACGGCTGTCTTTACTCTGTAGCTTCTCCACGGTGCTGACTCCAATGTCGGCCCGATCCACAACAGCAGCTCCGCTGCTGTTTCTCTCACACAGCCCCCCTTGGCTGTACTCGCTGCTGCTCTTCTCCCTCCGCAGCTCTCACAGCTTCTTGCTCTCTCTCTCTCTCTCCGCAGCTCCTCCTGGCAGCCACACCGCTGCCTCTAACAAGCAGCCCTCTCTCTCTCTCTGCAGCTCCTCCTGGCAGCCCCACCGCTGCCTCTAACACGCAGCCCTCCTGGCTGTCTCCTCCCCAGCTGCACACCACTCCGCAGCTTCCTCTTATCTTCGGGGTTGGCTCCCGATGGCCGTCGGCGCCCCCCCCTCTCCACACTTGCCTGCGTGGCCTCACTCTTTTCCGCTCACACCCCGACTGACTTCTCCTTCCGGTTTACGCGCTTAAGGACCCCCTACCTTTCACCCACGTCACCTGGCTCCGCCTCCTCGTGACGTCACATCCGGAAGGTCGCTTTCGCCCGCATTACACCACCCTCCCCCATAGAAAAAAACCCAGCCGACCTCGGCTGAACAACACCAAAGCGTAATGCGGTGAACCGACCTTCCCCCTTAAAGGACACTAAGCATGCAATATAACAACAAGAACAACACACAAGTAACATCGACGAACGTACGGAAGCATGCGATAAATACGACGGCAAGAACAAGAACAATAACAACATACAATCAACGAAACGTAAGCGATTTGGAACGAGTGCGGGTCGCCGGCCCGTCCCGGACGGTCGGCGGCCCGCTTGTAGAACGGGGACGCGATGGAACACGAGAAATGACAGGGGGTAATTCCCCTGCTGCGATTGGAAGTCCACCGACATCTCGTGTCCCTGACGAATCAGTCTTGGTCATATTCCGCGAATGCGCCTGCAGCGGGGTCGGAAGGGTCGCCGGGCTAGAAGGTCCCGCAGCCTTGGCAGGCGCCCTCCGAACAGGCCCACTCCTCCCCCGCGGTGTCACGGTCGGCCTGTCTGGAACAGGTACGACAGGCGCTCCAGCAAGATCAATGGACGCAGGCGGGGAAGAGTCAGAGTCAGCAGCAACAGACCCCGGCAAGGCAACATTGGGAGATGACGCATCACGTAGGGGAGCAACATATGGTTTCAACCGCGACGTATGAACAAACCAACGGCGAGAACCAAACAGAACGCGCGCCGACTGTGGATTGGGAAC
Organism: Lampetra planeri; assembly: GCF_965212315.1. Taxonomy (NCBI): domain Eukaryota; kingdom Metazoa; phylum Chordata; class Hyperoartia; order Petromyzontiformes; family Petromyzontidae; genus Lampetra; species Lampetra planeri. The sequence continues at coordinate 21,879,596 of NC_136110.1, forward strand.
CTCAATGAGGCGCACAGGACCATGCCAAGGTTTGTGCAATTTAGGAGAGGTCCCCGGCCGCACCTGCGGGCAATGGAGCCAGGCCAGGTCTCCCACCTTCCAGGGGCACTCTCCCTCAGACCGCCGAGCATACCGCTCGTTCCGGGCCTGGGCTTTGGCCGTAGCCACGCGGGCGTTTTCCCGCGCCTCCGTAACCCGGCGAACCGTGTCCTGAATGTATTCAGGGAGTGGTTTACGAGGTCCCTTCACCCCAGTACCCAATTGCACATCCACCGGAGGCACGTTTTCCCGACCATACATAAGGTAAAACGGCGAATACCCTGTAGCCGCATGGGGCGTCATCCTGTACGCCGAAAGCACTCCGGGGATGTGCAGATCCCAATCTGATTGTTGTTCACTCACGGTATGGCAAAGCATGGCAGACAATGTCCTGTTCAGCCGCTCAACCATACCATCCGTCTGCGGATGGTATGGAGATGTCCGTATCTTCTTAGTCCCAAGGCCTGCGCACACTTCAGCCAATAATTTAGAAGAGAAATTTCGGCCCTGGTCCGTGAGGAGTCTCTCCGGCGCCCCCTTATCCATAATGTACCCAAACAAAAAGGCGTCGGTGATGGCCGCGGCCGACTGATCGGGCAACGGCCAGGCCATCGGCCAACGGGAGAGATACTCAACCCCTACCAGCAAATATTTATTTCCCCTCGCCGATGGTGGGAAGGGTCCCAATATGTCCAGTGCCACCAATTCATTGACTCGAGACACCTGAATCGACTGGAGAGGCGGCACGTAAGGATGTTTAGGCGGCTTACGCCGGGCGCATTCAGGGCACGCGCGCACGTGCCCTACGACATCTGTCGCCATGCCGTGCCAAAAATAATGACGTTGTAACGTCAACAAGGTCTTCTGCACCCCTAAATGTAAGAGAGTGTCACAATGGAGGGTTCTAATCAACTCGAATCGCAAGGACGTTGGTACCACCAGGCGCCAACGTTCCTGGAACCCCTCCCGCCACATAAGCAGACCATCTCGGAGAGCGGTTTGCGGCCCCACAGCCGTACTCGGACTCCCATTGTCCTTAGCAGACCGCTTCCGCAAGGACACCAATGACTCATCCATCATCTGTTCCCGGATCCAGACAGACCGCGGCAGATTCAAAACCCCGTCAGCCGGTCCCGGTTCCATCGGAGTGTCCGACTTCTCGACGGCCAACGTAAGCGGCTGAGGGGGGTTTGGAATCGGCGAACACCTATGCGTCCCCGACTCACATTTACAAGGGGCGCGCCGCGGTAATCTGGAAAGTGCGTCAGCGTTCGCATGGCGCACTCCCTTCCGATGTTGAATTTGGAAGGAAAATTCCTGTAGCGTGTCCAACCAACGTGCCAACTGTCCGGATGGCTGGTCAATTTTAAGGGCATATTGCAAGGCCGCATGATCCGTACGCACAATAAAAGAACGACCGTAGAGGTATGGTCGAAATTGCCGTAGGAAAAAAACAACCGCCAATAGTTCTCTGCGAGTGACACAGTAGCGGGTTTCCGCAGGAGACAAGACTCGGCTACCATACGCCACGACACGCTCTACACCCCCTTTAGACTGTGATAACACCGCCCCAATACCTGTGTCACTCGCGTCCGTATCAAGAATGAATGGGTGATCGAAATCGGGATAATCCAATGTTGGGGCCGTGGCCAATAGATCACGCAGACTCCGAAAGGCCGCCTCCTCCGGCTGTCCCCAAACAAACTTCCGTCCTTTACCCGTAAGGAGATGCAAAGGCCTCGCAATCGTCGCAAACCCCGGCACAAATCTTCGGTAATACGAGGCAAATCCCAAAAACCGCCGAACATCCCCCACGGTGGCCGGAGTCGGCCAATCCCGGACGCACGCCGTCTTTTCCGGATCCGTGGACACTCCCTCAGCGCTCACAATGTGCCCCAAATAGCGGACGGACCGTTGCAGTAGGTGACATTTCTTTGGTTTGAATTTCAACTTGGCAGAACGCATCCTCGTGAACACTGTCTCCAGCCGCGTCAAATGTTCATCAAATGTGCGGCTGAAGACAATGATATCGTCCAAATATATAAGACATGTCTCCCACTGCAACCCCGTCAAAACGAGCTCCATCAATCTTTGAAATGTAGCAGGGGCCGCATTCAATCCCATCGGGAGACAGTTGAATTGAAATAACCCCTGCGGCGTACGGAATGCGGTTTTCTCCCGTGAGGACTCGTCAAGGGGAAGCTGCCAAAATCCCGAAGAGAGGTCCAGTGTGGAAAAGAACTTAGCCCCCGACAATGCGTCGAGGGAGTCATCCATACGCGGCAGGGGGTACGCATCAGCCACCGATATCTTATTCAATTTGCGGAAATCAACACAAAATCGCAATTTGCCATCCTTCTTCTTAACCAAGACGACTGGAGCGCCCCATGGGCTGTTAGATGGCGATATAATGTCCGCAGCCAACATGTCTTCCACTGCCCCCCGTACGTGTTCTCGCTCCGCAGGACTCATCCGATGCGAATTTAATCGAATAGGGGCAGCATCGCCCGTCTCAATGTGATGGTAAAGCAAGGAAGTGCGGCCCAAATCCAAATCATCGGAGCTGAACACATCGGAATATGTCAACAACAATTTACGCAGCGCACCACGTTGCTCCATGGACAGGGAAGAATTTTCGTCACATAAATGAGCAACCCAACGATCATCCGAACTCCTTGGCTCGGAAACCCCAGCAACAACTCCCCGGCTATGTGGACAATCATGGGTCGCAAACGCCGTAGTGGCATGTGCCACAACCGTACCGGCCGGGACACGGACGTTTTCTCCCCCCGCATTAAGCACCTGTAAAAACGGTAATTGATCCGGCCGGACGATGGTCTGTGCCCCCACTAACGCCAACCCGGTTGTTATCGTGGCGGACGGTGACAACAAGACCCCTACTGCTCCTAGCCGATCAGGCAGGGGCTTCCGATACCGCAAAGGTATAAGCATCTGTGTACCAGGTGGGATGTCCACAGATGCGACGGACAGCGCCTGCACTTGTACGGCCGAAGCAGGTCGCCCCCAGGGCGACGGCAGAAACGAGATTTGACGGCCCCCCGGCAGTTCAATACAATTCTCATTGATTTTGATCAAAATGGGCATCTTAGCCAAAAAATCGGTGCCTAACAAACAAGGAACCGCCAAAGATCTCGATATCAACACAACACCCGAGGCCGACACATCCCCAATAGATATCTTAGCATCCACCTGACCCACGATACCCATGCTACCCCCGTTCGCAGCGACGCACGACCCATAAACCGGACGCACAGCCCCCGACGGAATGCCCAACAGATGGAAAATGACATCCGATATAATAGTCGCAGACGCCCCCGAGTCAACCAAAATGCGCACGTCCACACCTTGTATGGACCCCGGTACAGTGGACGAACCCGTAGCGGCCGCGACAACTCTCCGTGCCAATTTGCGCCACTGCGTAACTGAATGAAAAGGCCCCGTCGATGGCCTTTCTTTAACAACAACAATAGGATCGCGCAACACAGGTGGTGGGTGAGGTGGAAAGCCTTGCCGAGTGTCTGGTGCGTGCCGACATGCCTGTTTCGGGGGATCTTTAGCCGACTTGACCGGTGCCGAGGCCTCCTGCTGCGGCGGAGCCGGGAAGCGGGCCCAGCAGTCTCTGGCGTAGTGGCCCCTACGCCCGCAGCGGAAACATTCGGCCTCGTTGCGCCGAAGCGCAGGCCTCGCCTCCTGACGGCCCCGTTCTGGTAGCACCGCGCGCGGTCTCGGCCCGCCGCGTCCCGTCCATGGAGCGGAGGCGGCCGTCAGTTGTTGAGGGCCCCGGTCATCCGGAACATAGACGGCCTGCGCAGGGTTCCACCCCAGCGCCTCCCCTTCTTTGACGGGCCCCCCCGTCCACGCCGTCACTTGTTTCCAGCGACGGAGGTTGAATTGCGCATCGAGACACTTAGCAGCCATCCGGGAAGTTAGCTTCTCATGCCCACACACAGGCATGGGGATCCCTAGATCCCGAGACAGCTCCAACATTTTCCCTAATATGAGAGGCTCAAGCAGGTCCTGTGGCGTCTCAGGATAAGCTGCCATGGCCAGCTCCAGCACCGCACCCCTGAACGCCACGGGCGACTCCTCTGGTGCTCGTTGTCGTTGAGCGAATCGCCGATGCGCATCATCTGGTGGCTCATAAGCATCGGCCATTTCTTGAAAAACACCACATAAAGTTGCCTTCTTATCGGTCGCTATGGAACGGAAGAATCGGACAGATTCGTCGTCCAGGAGAGTCGGCAACACCTCCAAAGCCTCCGCATCGGTCCATCTTGCTGTGCGTACCGCCGCCAAGAAGCGGCAGGCGAACGCGCTCCAGTCCCCACCGACGGAAAATTCTTTAACCGTTGTAAGGTGGCGACTCCGACTCCTCTTCCCGCCGTCTTCCAATGGTGGTGGTTGTGATGGCAAATTCAAAATGGCGTCGGCCCGCGGCGTGGCCAAGATGGCGGTTTGGCGCCACGGAGCGCGCAAAATGGCGGCCTCTTGCCGCGTGGGCAATGGCGGCGGTAGGACAGGCAACGTGGCGGCCCGCGGAGCACCACTTGCATCATCCATCGTCCCTGGCGCGACGAGATGGCATAGATGCGCCAGGACGTCCTTAAGTGCCTCCAGTTGTACCGCCATCGCTTGCCATCGTTGATCCGCGTCTGATGATGTCGACGGACCCGCCACCGCGCCAACATCCTCCACTCCCGTTCCCGTGGTCGCCTCAGCCGGGCTCTCCTCCACCACCCCAACAGGATCCGTGGTTGGGGGGAGTTCGTCGTCGTCGGACGAAGAAGCCGATGCAGGCGCCGGATTAACTTTCTTCCTCACTTGTTTCGACATGCCGTTGCACTTCCGACACCAGTGTAATAAACGACTGGACCACGATGTCTGGCTCAGTGTCCTTTATTATTCGGTTCGTGCTGTACACCCACACGGCTGTCTTTACTCTGTAGCTTCTCCACGGTGCTGACTCCAATGTCGGCCCGATCCACAACAGCAGCTCCGCTGCTGTTTCTCTCACACAGCCCCCCTTGGCTGTACTCGCTGCTGCTCTTCTCCCTCCGCAGCTCTCACAGCTTCTTGCTCTCTCTCTCTCTCTCCGCAGCTCCTCCTGGCAGCCACACCGCTGCCTCTAACAAGCAGCCCTCTCTCTCTCTCTCTCTGCAGCTCCTCCTGGCAGCCCCACCGCTGCCTCTAACACGCAGCCCTCCTGGCTGTCTCCTCCCCAGCTGCACACCACTCCGCAGCTTCCTCTTATCTTCGGGGTTGGCTCCCGATGGCCGTCGGCGCCCCCCCCTCTCCACACTTGCCTGCGTGGCCTCACTCTTTTCCGCTCACACCCCGACTGACTTCTCCTTCCGGTTTACGCGCTTAAGGACCCCCTACCTTTCACCCACGTCACCTGGCTCCGCCTCCTCGTGACGTCACATCCGGAAGGTCGCTTTCGCCCGCATTACATTTGCACACAGCGTTGGTGTACAGTGATTTTTCTGGAATATTTTCCTGTTTTTTCCTGGATTTTCTGTTTGCACATAGTCACTTTAAGATGTTTTATTGTTCATGTTTTTGTCTTTTGTTTGTTGCGGTTGCACCCGATTAAAGAGCCGAATGGCTCACAGGGCTATACCAAATAAATGTAATGAATAAAAAAAACTGAAAAAAAGGAATTCATCCTCTTTGGTTCTTTCGGTAAAGTCACGTTCAGTTTGTTGTCCTTCCACCCCCCCGCGCCTCCGATTAGCACGGTTGGCTACGAACGGTGCGACACAAGTTCAACATACGGCGCCGTACACACAAATCCGATCTGTAATCTACCCAATAACCGCGGGGAACCGTTCGCTGATCGGGCGCCCCCCACCCCCAAACTGCAGTGTGGCTGTCCCCCTGCCTCAGCAGCTGTAACACGGACGGGAGCCGTGGCTAGACACGCGGCCTTCTCGCGAGCCACCAACACAGGGGTCGACAACCTGCGGCTCGTAAAATTTAAAGAAAAACTCAATATCTTCTTGTTGTTTTGGTTGCCTACTCCTGACCATGGAAGTCCAGTTCACTGTGGGAGTCCAGTTTACCATGGACGTCCAGTTGACCATAAAAGTCCAGTTGACCAGTCCAGTTCTACCATGGGCACGGGTCGGCAACCCTGCAGCTTCGGAGCGGCGTGCCTTTATTTATTAAGGACCACCGGTCTCGTATTCACATTGCATTGCGGCTCTTGAAATATTTAGTTTTTTCACACCGAATTTGAAAAAAATAATGTCTCTTCTTGTTCTTACGGTTGTCGATCCCTGCGCCAACCCAACCTGCACAGCCGCGCCGGGTCACAGGCGCGCAACGATACACCACGCCCGGCTCATTCACCCATCACGGCCCACAAGAAAACAGCAACGTGCATCCGTAATCAGCGGCTTCACCCTCTCTCTCTCAATGTCTCTCTGGGTCAAATGTCGCCTGCTTTTACTCCCTCCGATGGCCGCGCTCAGACGGGGGTGAATATAGGGTGACGGTATTATACGTGCTCGTCGCGATGCACGCACTCAGCTGAGCACCGGCACGAGAACAATCGTCGAGTAAACTTTTCTCGAGAGAGAGAATACGAAGATCAGGGAAGGGGATCGCGAAGTGAGTCCCGAGGCAGTGCATGTCGCTCCTAAGAGATTTATTAGCAAATTGATTTGAAATTGAGTAAAAAGCTGAATAAATTGTAACACGTTAAGCTATTTTCATATAAAAAAAATAATTATAGAACAAGGTCCAACTTTTGCAACGCAACAATGGCAGTTTTAAATTAAAGCTGGAAATGTGATGGGAAGCATGCTTTATGTCCTAGGCTAATTAAGTCCAAGTTTGATCACAAATGTAAAATCAGGCCCCGGTCTTAAAAAAAAAACATCACACAAAGATCGCCTAAATATAGACTGTTGGTGCAAGTGCTGATAGCGAGAACCCGTGCAGGCTGGTACGGCACAAAAAGGGGGTGGCCAGCACCATGCCTGGCAAGCCTGTCTCCCGAGTTGGCGATGATTTTTTCACACCACACCAGGTAATTATTTGAGGCCGAGTTGACCTACAGGAGGCCTAGGACCGGTTCAAATAATCGTTACCGTTGTGAGCGTGAGTCGAACTCGGGTGGCTGAATTTGGAGCGCAGTGCACGGACCAACACACCACCGCTCCCCACACGCATACGCCAACACACAGACCGCATCCAAAACAAGGAATTTCTTTACTCAGAAAATATTCCTTCCGTTTTCTAAATATTGTTTCACATGGACACTGGAAGCAGATAATTTCATAATTTTTAGGGCATTAAGAAGCCAGTCTGGGCAACACAGATGATCACTAATTGTGCAGTCTGGACCTCACCTTGGGTGCGAACCCATATCCTCTCGGCTTCAGATCACGTGTGCCCCTTATCCTACATCAAAAGGGCCCTGCGTTTGAACCCAGAAATATACACTCAATTTATTCCCGTTTCCACACTCCACGCAATCAATATTCCGCAAACACGAACCCGAAACACCACGGCGTTTTCTGCCGTAACGGTAAACGTCACGCGAATAAGAAAGCCGGGCACGTGCACCGGCGCGCAACTTCTGTCGAGGTCACTCTCAGTGACGATCACACCCCGCCCGATGACTTTCGGGATTATAAAAAAAAGATTCCTCATCGCGCCCCCCAACCCGACACTCGCGACTCCACTAGAAACCCCGCAATCCCAGAGCCACTCCCGGACCCGCGCACAGCCACAACGCCCAAAGTGTGCCCCATGCAGATGGGACGCACGTGCACACGCTGCCGTGCGTGGCGCGTGCCAAGCGGGGCGTGTTCGGTGACGATGCACAAGCAACGGGCCAGGGTCTTCAGAGCGAGACAGGCAGGCAGGGTTCGCACGTGATCAGGAGTCAATGCTGTTAAGAGTTCCCTGTCCGTGACCTTCGGTCGAATGCCAAATGCCCGACGACAATCGTGTCACCAACATTGTAGTGCGGCGTCAAGAGAACACGGGAATTGTATCGTCTGAATTTGCCCTTGTTAGAGCTCATGAGCAGAAAAAAACGGAGCCCGTTTCTTAACTGCCAAAGTCATGGCGAGAACATGTCAACACTACCCCACCTACATACGGCGATGCACAAATAGCAAACAAATATACAGCGCTGGGTTTTTTTTTACACTTATGCTCCCTACAGTGAGTTATCTTCAATCTGTGCATACAATTTACATCACTCAGCACTGCTCTGCAAGTACCGTGAGCAGGTGAACGTGCGTGGGGAGGGGGGGGCAAGGCCTATTGTTAATTTGCCACGTTTTAGCCGTATTCTTTGCGTCACGTTATACTAGTTTAAAAAAAAAAATCAGTGACCAACAGCTTCCGCAGCGTGGGTACGGCACCGATGGCGTGTTGGGCGAACCGTCTCCCTCGTGGCGTTGGGTGGCCCGAGGTCGAGAGGTCACCATTGGGTCCAAAGCTCATCCCAACCTCCACCACCAGTGACAATAACCGCACTCTCATTCCGACCGCCCGCGCGTTCGCAAAGCCGACAAACAACACGGCCCACCTTCAGTCGACTCCCGTTGTGGTGTGGCGGCACGAACCTGAACGCAATTTCACCAGCAAATACCCAACAGTCCTTTTCCCGAATTTATTGCCAGCGTGTGGCGCAACAACCGGAGCACACGTGGATACGATGGCGGTGACGATGGCGGTGACGATGGCGACGATGACGATGAAGCCGGTGGGCGAGTGTTTTGTCAGGCGGCGAGCTCCGAGGTGGGCGGGTCGAGAGGCTGCCAGTGGCACGCCATGATGGCGTGGTACAGCTCTTCGCTTTGCTCCATCAGCTCCAGGTTGGCTTCGTCGACGTCCAGTTTGGGCTCGGGGTCTGCTCGGTTGCACACATTGAGCCACGGTGGCGTGCAACCGGGAGTCCACAAACAGGGGGGGCAAGGGGGGGGGGGGAGCAAGGTGGGGGAGGGGGGGACGAGGGGGACAGGCCACCGGGAGTGACGGAAGAGACGAGGGCAGGCAGGGAAGGGATTGTGGGAGTCGGGGGCATAGTGCGATGCGGAGTGACGAGATGAAGAACAACGGAGGAGCGGTTGGGGTGGGGAGAGGTTGGAAATGGCAAAGGGAACGGGGGAGGGGAAGGGAATGAACGACCATAGCCTTGTCAAAAGTTTTTTTTTTACGGAGGCGTTAATAAAACAAAAGATGTAAAATGGTGAATCAAGTACTTTTCTTCTCCTGCAAAGAAACACTACCACCAACCAGAATACAAACAGCTCGACAAATTTGATATTAGTTTTGGAAGTACATGATTGTGTAACGACACATTTAATGAAAAAAGTGGAAAATGCACTGCTGCTCTCCACATTGTGTAACTGCACTCTCTGTTCAAGAGCACAGTGTTTTGCCCGTTCCATTATGCCACCATTACTTCTCGGCACTTAATGCATACGCTCAGTATGCACGAATCACTCCACTGCGTCGCAACAGCGTGCGTTATTGTAATGCCCCCCCCCTCCCGTCAGTTAACATTTCAAAATCGTACGACCAAATAATGCAGTGCGCGCAACGTATTCCAGCACCGTCACGCGCATCAAGACGCCCTGCTGATTGTGAACTCGGTCAGAAGAGCACAATTAAAAAAACGCGGATGGGGATTGGCCCATCGTGCTTTTTGAGCGGGTGCCACTTTGTGGAAATTCAACAACGCACGTGGCTATGGACCCACTGGTTTCCACCTCTGTGGCTCAGCGCCAGCAATTGCGATATACTCGTTTGGTAAAGGGGCGACGGTGACCGACGTTCGCGGCACAGCCAAGGAGGCCCACGCTACGTCATGTGCGGGCGGCAACAGCGATCGTGCCTCCCGCCGCTGCAGCGTGTGTTGCGCCAAGCACGTGGGAGCCTGCGCTCCGCGAGGCCGCGAGCTACGCCGCACTGCACGCTTCTCACTTTAGAGAGACGCAAACCCGAAAAGCAAAATCGCTCTCACTTTTGTAGACACAAAGCCGGGCTTGTGTGGCTTGGGCGTTCCGACACACAATAGTCTGAAACCTTTGTTCGTTAAGCGATAATTATTTTAAGCGGCATGCCACTTCAGGGACATTGCTACAGAGCGTTTCGGCCGCACACCTGAAAGTAAATTTTAAGTATTTATTTTGCTCGCTGGCGGAGCCTCAAACCCGTGTCGAAACGCCAGGCCGGGGCACATTCTAGGGCTGCCGCGGTATCGTCATCACAGTACGGTATTAGCTTCACGCTACGACGATTATCGCAATGTCTTTTCCAAAACTTTTAAAGTGTTTTTTTTTTCTTCGTGCTTTACCGTAATTCCAAGGCGTCTTCAAATGCAGTGCATTCAATATAAGTCTATCTAATTGTAACCATCCATAATGCACATGGTGCACATGCTGTCAATTACACAAGACACTAGTTCAAGTCACTATGAAAATCATGAAGTCACATAACCGCAATGCCTTACATTATTCCGGATTTTTTTTAAACCACGATTTGCATGGGTTTAACCTGTGCACTTGGTAATTCATAACAATTTTATAAGAAAATAAAAAATTACAATTAAATCAGCAACGACAGCCATGATATAATGACAGCCCTGATGTGATTCCAGGTTGTACCGCGTGTTGTTCAGAACGATGTCCGACAAGTCTCGAGCGAAACGACGCAAGGTTCATCTCGCCCGCCCCAAACAGACATTCCGTTGCAGAAGCAGCTCCCGGACACGTCGAGCGAAACGTCGGACATTGTGCCAAACAACGCGCAGCACGACCCGAAAACACATCGGACGCCTGTACATCGTTAACGAGTGAAAACCTACGCAGTCGTTACGACGACATACCCCAGCGGTTATCGTGGGGGGCCCCAGATTGATCGTGGCATCGCAGCGCCGCGGCAACCCTAAGTTCGCACGTCCGGGAGCTATTTGTTTTTGAGTTGCGTCATCGTTTAAAGTGCAAGCGACCAGCCTGGCCCCGCGCGGATGAGCAGAGTCGACGGCAGACATAACACAAGCACACCGATTGCCCTAAAGCGACCTGACGTGACGACGGTCGACCACGGGTGTAATGAGCACGAGGACTGCGCAATAAATTCGGACGCCCTTTTTTCATTTTCACTGCTTCAGTGTTTGGAGCTTTATTTGTGTCGGTCTGCACAACGAACAAACAAATGGGGAAATAAAAGTAAAATGTCCCAACCCCCCCACCCCCATCCGCCCCCCACCCCCCCCCCCTCCCGTTGTGCACACCCGCACTGCCGCCACGACACTCACAAAGACCGCGCGGGTACACAAGCACGTTCACGCACGATGTCATGCAATGATTTCTAGGGTTTATTTACAAAGCCATCAAACTAACCTTCCAAGGCATCGTCTCCCAGATCTTCATAACACTGTCAACAACAAAAACCCAAGGCAAGCACAGTGTTATTAATACAGAATGTCGTTATCGTCGTCGTCATTGTCAATCAATACAATGAATATTGATTGTCGAGCTCACGATAACAAGAATCGGATTGGGTGCGTGCGAATGTGCGTTAACGTTTGATTTGGACATGTCGCGTATAAGGAGGTTCTCGCGTGACCGCTCCAGCTAATAGAGGTCACTGCATTCACCAAAACGTGACCAAGACAATCGATTCTTGCATCGTGCCGTGAACCCGAATGAACCGCGGCCATTCACTGATCGACAAGGGGTCAGAATCATGACACCTCTAATCATACTCATCATCAACCATTGGTATGATCTTTATAAGGCATTCAATTAAAACTACCATCAACAGACAATAAAGTATGGATAATCCAAGCTGACAAGCCACTCCATTAAGGGAGCCTCCGCTTAGTTCGAGGCGACTGTACAGAGAAATGCACGCACAGAAACGCGTGAACGCTCAACACAAACGGACCCTTACGTGATGCGCGAGTTAACGGCCACGAAAACTCGGTCTGATGCACATGCACCCATCACGATGAATATTTGTTTAATTCATTTTGGCAACCCAGGTCTCATCTTGGTCTCTTGAGTTCTCACCAACCGCTTAAACAAAATAAACTTGATCGTTAAAACACTATTATGCAGTAGCATGTATGTTTTGAATATATATTTTAAAAAAATCTCATTTGAAAGGTTTTCATTGCCAATCTTGTCGGGCTTTGTGGAAAGTTAGCAAGTGGTTTAGGGCAGGGGTCAGCATCCTGCACCTCCGGAGCCGCATGGAGCTCTTCAAGGACTCTTCCTGACGTTATTTATTAAAGTGACCACCGTCTCGATATTTATTAAGGACATGCCTTGCGGTTCTTGAAATAGTTGTTTTTAAAATACTGGAATTCGAGAAAAAAAGTCTCTTCGTGTTATGTTAGTTGCCGACCACTGGCTTAATGGTTTTGAATTATCCTTGGAATGAAAAGTAACATTTTCCAGGCATAGCAGCGAGTAGCTTATCACCTCTCATGGTACAATAACCATCCACAACACTAAGATGAAAAAGCCCAAGAGTAAGAAGATCGCTTGGTGGTGGTTTAGAGACCCCAGCACTGAACCAGCACCGCCAAGGGCCTCTGGGGGGTTTGACTGTTGGGAAGCCGCCGCTGATTAAGGTGGATTCTCACGCGGAGTGAGCTTACGGTATCAGCACGGTCACCGTAAAACTAAACAACATTTTTTATTTTACCAGGTAAGGCCCACTGTGCTATACATCTCTTTTTCAGAAGTGACCTGGCCAAAAATAATAGCTGAACTAAGTGGCGTATCACGTGTAAATTTACTGCAGTCAAATGCTCTAAACGCATATTTCTAAATGTGGAGGTAAAAAACGGAGGACCCGGAGAAAAATCCATGCGACCACGGGGAGAGACACATGCAAACTCCAAATAATAAGGCATCGGGGTTGCGATCGGACCCACGACCTCCTGCACACCAGGCGAGGTATTTAACATCTCGCCAATGCAGCGCCCACACATTGACCGCACGAATAAAAAAACCTATTCCATTAAATTTCATTTTTCGCTTTATTTTTTTGACGGTCAAGCAACACACATTTGCGTCTGTCGCAGAGTGGGTGGAAAAGTGCAGTGCCCATTTCGTGCAGATAAGAGGTAATTTTAAAAGTTCTCAGAAGTAGTTGTTTGATATCTCCTTCCGCAGGCTGTTCTCCAAAATGCGATCATTCACTGCTGCGTGAGAGTTAGAAATATATTCTTTAGCTCATGACGCGATGCCGATAAAACTGGAGGGGGGCAACCCACAGGAACTATTCTATTAATGCAGAAATTGGTTGAAACAGGTATCAGCATTATTTCACAGTAACTGTTAGCTTCGAGCTCACCTTCCTTGAACGTGCGCTCACACTCAATGATTCACTTAACAGCCTTCCACACCGATAGGAGCTGTTAGTAGCTTTGAGACGTATTATACACGTACAGCCCATTTTGTCAATCCACTGCCGGACGACGAAACTTCTCGGGTTATTTGACTATACTTCACCACGCTGGTCAATGCGGGTAGGTGAAGGTTAGGCATGTATAGTGATCACAAAAGTCCTCCGCCAATGTTACGCTCTATTTAAGACCGGGAGCAGGTAGAGATCCCTTCACAATTCTGGAAAAATCACCTGATGATGCTGGATGCAATCACCAGCGAAACGTCGTACTCAAATTGTAAATGTTGTGGGTTTACTCTCCAACACGCCGGTGTGATGAAGTAGAAACGAATTGGCACGTTCTGTTTACGTGACAAACCTTAGATCATTGGCTGTGTCGGGTGGTGGCGGGTTCAACGACACATTTATATTTACGCAATCTAACACAAAGAAATTGTATGGATAATATTGATCGCGGAAGCCTACGTGTTGACCTCCACTAACACCATAACACACAATCTAAACAAACACACAATGTTAAACTTACACACTTTCAATGTACACAATACTCAAACATTAACACACTATAAACATACACACATGCAGTGTATACATTATACACACAGGGATGAAGTAGAAAGTAATTGGCACATTTTGTTTACACGACAAACCTGCGCCTGATTGGCTGTGACGGGTGGTGGCGAGTTAACGACACACTCATACTCTTTGACACGCTCATACTTACACGATCTAACCTTAAAAAAACTTTCATTATCAATGTGTACGAGTGTTGCGCAGTGGCAGTTGGCATTGCACCGATGACAGCGGCTCATTCAGTAACTTCGTGGACTGCCCAGTGCCGGCACTGTTAGGCACCACACCAGGTACACATGAAGGTTGACCTAGTGAAGGCCGATAGCAAGTTTAGACAACCAGTTGAACGGTGGTGTTGTTATCTGCGGCTGGGAATCGAACCTAGGTTGCGAGGTTCACAGCGGCAGTGTGCCGGCCAGGCAGTGAACGATGCGCTCCACCCCCGGCAAACAGATGAGTTGTCACGATTCTCTATCGCAATCTGTTTCAAGAGTGTATTCGCTTTTTTTACACGTCTCATTTTCATAGTTTGTGTTTTGCCCTCTTTGTTTACGTGCAATAAGCCTAGATGTAACCGAAGCCCATCGACTCGGTGTATTTTGTAGAAATTGTAAAGAATCGGTTCTCACGCTCATGATTGAAGGTATGCATGGTGCGTGTAAGAATACATTTTAAACTAACCTATCCATTGCTATATGCCGCCACTCTCCACATCCACACAAAAAGATTTCGATCACCTGCTGAGGTTGGCACACCGCGTTCTCGCTCCGGCTGTCTCCCCAGTGCTGATGTTTATACGCTGCAGGAAGTCTCATTTAAGGCCGAGTCGACCTATGGGAAGCCCTGGACCGAGTGCAGATCAATTTACACTGATGTTAGCCGTGGCGAGGAATCAAACTCTGGTTGTTGGGTGCATCCTGCAGTGCACTAACTACTGTGCCACATGCACACAAAGATCCCCCATATAGCCTTAACAGACTGTTGGGGCAAGTGCTATTAGCGAGTATCTAAGAAGGCCGGCATTGCAAAAGAGGGGGTTGGGTGGCCAGCACCACACACCGCCACCTTTGTCTCTCTCGTGGCAATGTATACACATCACACCAGGTACACAATTGAGGTTGAGTCGACCTTGGGGATGCCCAAGACCGGTTCAGATAATCGTCGCCGGTCTTTGCCGTGAGCGGGAATCGAACTCGCGTCGCCAGGTTCGTAGTGCAGCGTGCTTCCCGCTACGCTACCGCTACACACGGACGCATATACACACAAGCACATACATACATACACACATGCACACATGCCCACCCATATACACACCTGCATGGAGCTCTGGGTGTAGCCATACTGAGGCATGCTGTAGCTGTAGCTTCCTGTGTACTGGTCGTATCCCCACTGTGTGTAGTAGTTGGGGTAGGGCTGGTAGTACTGCCCGTAGCTGTAGCCTTGGCTCTGCCCGTACTCCTGCCGAGACCTCCCAGCACCGCTGGCACTGAGAGCACATGGGTTCAGGGTGGGCACAAAAAGACACATACACAGACACACTTAAATACACCGGCATACATACGTACATATTTACGTGCTGCGCTACGAACCAGGGCACTCAAGTTCGATTCCCGCTCACGGCCAACACCAGTGACGATGAGCTAAACCGGTCCTGGGCCTCCCCTAGGTCGTCTCAGCCTCAAAAGAGTACCTGGGGAAGTGCATAAACATCGCCACTTGGGAGACAAAGGCGGCCGGGTGTGGTGCTGGCCACCCACCCCTTCATATGCCGTGCCGGCCTTCATAGGTGCTACTCACTAAAATCACTTGTCCCAATGTACATAAAACACACATATTGCAATGTTTACACACCACACCAGGTACTCATTCATGGTGCAGTCGACCTAGGGGAAGCCCAAGACTGGTTCAGATGATCGTCATCGGTGTTGTCCCCGAGCGTGAACCGAACTCGGTTGCCAGGTTTGAAGCGCAGCGTGATAACCGCTGCAGTACCACTCCGCATAAAGTGTATACGCACAAACACACGTGCGTAGACACACACATGAACATACAGTATGTGCACGCATATATGTACACAATCGCAGAGTGGAACGATATCACTGTTAAGTCAGTGCCCTTGGAGACAGGCTTGATAAAGAGAACCGATTTATAGCGCAAACACATGGAACCAACATGCAGACAATGAGTACACAAACTTCACACTTCTGTTTCCCGGATCAGCTGTGAAGATATAAACGGCCACAATAGCAGCGGTCAACATGTACAAGGGTGGACCATTCGACTCAGTGGCGGTGACATGGCCGAGTGGTAAGTGCGTTCGCGGTTCGAATTCCGGTGGCCGCCCTGGTTATCACTGTGGGCATATCAACCTTAAAACTGCTACGCACTGTCTACCCTCACACTGGATGTTAAAGATCCCCTGGTGTCCCCCTCCCCCTGGCTTCCCCCCAGTTTGCTAATTACATTTCCCCTTTGCCCTTTCCCCTCCCCAATATAAATCTTCTCATCCCTGCACGTGGTCCCCAATTGGGTGGGGTAGCGAGTCTAAGATCATCCCTTTCTATTGGTCCTGTCGCGCCGAATTCTAGTTGCTGTTCGAGGAGCTTGTGGTTCCCGTCCGTTTGCGATTGGCGTATTGTACCGGGCTCGCGTCATGTTGCAATAAAAAAAAACTCAAAATAAGAGATCCCCTGATGTAATTTATAAGATTAGGACACTGTGTGCCGGGACCATCGTCCAAATTTGTCAAACGTGAAATATTACCCGCAATTTACTCGATCGGAACCTACATAGCGACCGTTGCTCCCCGACCACCCACTGCGAAAACTTGGCAAGACCCTCGTGAAAAATGAATCATGAAACTGAACAAGCGGTAACCGCAGCCAGGAGAGCACTGCAACGCTCTCAAGGTCTCCCTTTAAAAACGAGGCAAAGGATTTCTCAACAGGCCATTACGCACAGCTCTTTGTCAGAGGGCTCTTAACTGGTTATAAATATACGCCATTCATATACATTCAACTCTTTTTACACGCTTTAATTTTGTTGTTGTCGTTGTTGTATCCTCAAATCTTGTAACTCAATTTTCACCCATTTCCCAATGTGCTATCGACTGCAAACTTGGTATACTTATGTCATACTGATGACAATACTATATTCTATCATAAAAAATAAAAAACATATGTTTTAAAAATTATTTTTACATGTTATGTTTCGTCTTGGCTCTAATTGTCCACGGTAAACTGACGTTGGCTGTAAATTACCATGGTCCCTTACGTTATGGCAAGCTTCGGGGCCACTTCCTGGAGTCGTGGAGTTCTTCCATTACTAGTACGGTATATTTAATTAAAGCGTGTTTTTTTAAAAGTTTTTTTTAAATATTACTTATTATTCTACCAGGTAAGGTCCACTGAGCTATGTAGCTCTTTTTTTTCAGACACGACCTGGCTATCACGAATGATAGCTCAACGAAGTGGCTTATTGTGTGGAAATTTATAGCGGCCAAATATTTTAAACGCATGATGTTGATTCTAAATGTGGAGGGAAAAACCGGAGGACCCGAAGAAAAATCCATGCGAACACGGGGAGAACATGCAAACTCCAAATATACAGGCGTCAGAGTTGGGATCGAACACACGACCTCCTGTATACCAGGCGAGGTAGTTAACATCTCGCCACCGTGGCGCCCGACATGAACATACTCGCATACGTACAAGCATACCAATAGAAATTTAGTTGTGAGCACTTCAGAAGAAGAGGTTGCCCCTAGGCATTGCTCTACTGCAATAGATTGAGCCAACTGGCATTGTACATCTCTGCGGAGTTCATCAACAGCAAGGGGAAATTGCCCACGAACAACAGCCGGCCAACAGAGTGCGGTATCCAGCCATAGAGATATAATGTGTGGTGTGCGGTAGTGAATCATAGCTTGGTTCTTTTAATTACCGGCTAGCTGAAACATTAACTGGCGCGCTGACCGCTTGCTACACATGGCACTTAAACTTGTTCGGCTGCTTTAGGGTGGTGGAGGGCTTTGCGACAAAAAATGTGCCCGATCAATATGTGGCCTAACCCAAAAATGAAATCTGAGTAATATTTGGATAATGCTTATGGAGCGCCCAAGAAGTACTAAATTTTCATTAATGGATGTGAGCAAGCGCCTGCGCTAATAGTCGCACATTCTTGGGATGAGTTCCCGATAAATTTTTATTTTTACAGAAAAACATTCACATTTTTAGGGAGGATTTTCATAGGATTCACATTACATAAAGCATGTGAAAGTGAAGTCGCCCAATGTGACGCGACCCCACTCTTGGTGGAAACTCAAGGGCATGACACAGTGTAAGTGACATCAATTCCTGTGATGTCATATTTTAGGACCAATCTGAAACAACAACAAAAAATCTCTCGGATCGTCCCAAATTTCATCCTGAGGTCCAATAAATATCCAAATTGCTTTGGCTTAATCCGAAAATCTGGAGCACAACCCTATCACATGCATCGTCCGTAGGCAGGATCATGATGAGGATGATGCAGGATCACCTCTTGGGCGTAGCGAGGCTGAGCTTGATTGGTCGGTTGCCAAGCCCCGACGCTCCTTGCATCTCCACCAGCGCCCTTCTCTGCTCCGACTCCTCGCCAAAACGCACAAACCCGTATCCTCTGCCGCACCACGCCGCATCACAGCACACACAACGTTGCACGCTTTGAGGCAAAACCGCATGCATGATCACAATAGAATATATATAACACAGCGATGACGATGATTATGGTGAAGCTACTAACAAGAAGAGTATGCATTTGCTTCAATGAGCTCAAAGGAAGCAGATGTGGCCATGCAATTAAACATCTGTGTATGATAGTCTTTATTGCAGGTGACGGAAACGCCGACCATCAGTCTCAAAGGCTAAAGGCACGCGTTTTCACAGGACGACGTGTTTTCGCTGTAAGACCAGCGCGCGCTGTGCGGCGCTCACCTCGAGATGCCCGACAGGTCGGTGATCACCTTGCCGGACATGCACGACGGATATTTCTGCAGGAAGAAGTTGTACAGGTGGTGGTTCTCCACGTCCGCGGAGAGGTCACCCACGAAGATGGAAAACTCCGGGCTGGGGGTAGGACAGAGGATGGATAAGTAAATAAACAAACGACAGGAAGAGAAAACTAAAAACAAAAATGTACATCTCCTGGACAGCCAGAAGCCCGGTGGGTTTCGAAATAGATCACAAATAGATCTATGTGATCCCAAATGTGCAGCACGACAACCGGGAGATAAACATTTTTCCAACTATGCCAGCCAGCTGACCAACATGAACCACGGCCAAATACCACAAAACAACAGAGCACACCAAACGTGATTCCACGTCCTTCGCATGTGTTCAAAAAGCACGGTGTGTTTCAAGACCCAACGTTTTTATGGAATCTCTCAGAGATGCAGGCGGCCCCAAGAGTCGGTCGCGTAATAAAATAACCACGAATTAAATACCATTGGTACAATTTGATGAATGCGTTGTGAGCGTAAAAATTTGTTTGAATCAGCGGGTCAGATCCATCGCGACACGTGTCGTGATTTACATGTGCGGCGAGAGTGTGTGAATTATCCGCACCTCTGACTCCTCTGTGGCCTTGGGTTGAAGACGACCCTAAACACAAGGAGACTGTTAGCAAATGGAGTCTGCTGGCCATTAAGACAAAACCTGCAATACTCCTCAGGAACAAAGTGATGTTCATTCAACCTTCATTTAAAAACCAGCCAAACAGCCCTGGTGAATCCAGAATAGGGGTCTCTTTTGTAAGGAAAACTAGAGTTTGTTCCCAATCTTCAGTTTAATTGGTCGGCCTCTCTTGATGGGAAAAAAGCAACATGCTGGCTTTGTATTCTTGCAGCTGACGTCAAAACGAAGCAGGTGTCCAAAAGTTTTCCAGTAGTCCCTCGGTTAACGTTTTTTCATCCATTACACGAAAACTACTGTTAACTAAAATAACTGTTAACCAAAGTCACTTAGAAGTTGAAAAATAAGTAATAATCACCGAGTCTGCAAGAGAGCTGTTTCCACTGCCAAAACAGAAAGCAGAATGTAAACAAAGCCAGTCGAGGTCTAAACGCTCATAAATGGTCATCGCTGATTGGCTAAGGCATGCTCAGCCAACTCACGGCCCAAACATCGGCTCGTGTCGTCCCGTGCGGCACAGCCGGGCTTGCCACGACCGTGAGGCTTGGCGTGAATACGGGAGGGGGGGGGGGAGGGGGGGCGTTATCGTGGTACAGCAGGCGCGCTTGCGATCCTTACCGTCCATCGGGTTGCTTGTTGTGTGTTGCGTAGTTGAGTTTAAACCTCCGTTGCTGAAATGCAAAGGAGCAAATGTTACGTGGCGCCACGCATCGTCCTTTGCAACTAGAAACGGCTCTTTGTAACTTTGCGTTTTGGACCACTGCAAACTCTGACCCCACGTCCCGGTATGCAACTTAAGATCTACCTCATTGTCATTTGTTGCCCCATTAAACTTAAAATAAAACATCAAAGTCATATTTTGCCCATCAAGTCAAAGCGTTTCCCTCTATTGGTGGCCCTGAGCTAGAGGTGAAAATTCCACATTATTATGGCTGGGACCAGTCTCTCCCTATGGGACGACCCCCCCCAACGCATCCCACAGAGCGGCACGTGCTGTGTCGAGCGTTGCAGGGAGGAGGCCGCTCTGCATGGAGCCGTTGGGGCGCGTGGAGCCACGTCGTCCGCACTGACCGGGTTGGATCCGGGAAGCGCCTTCCCATTGAGCCTGTGCAGGCACCGCTCCGCGCTCGACTGGTCCGAGAACTCCACAAAGCAGTACCCAGCCGGGCCGCTGTGAACGCAAAACACACGGAGACGCAGATCGCCTGCTTGAGCCTGTGGACCATAAACTAAACGATATTTATTTTAACAGGTAAGACCCACGGAGCTATATAGCTCTTTTTCAGAAGCGACCTGGCACACAAATGATGGCTCAACAAAGTGGCTCATCACGTTGAAATTTATAGCAGCCAAATACTCTAAACGCGTGTTGATTCTAAATCTTCTTGGTTCTTTCGGTAAAGTCGCGTAGAAGGGAAATAATAAAATAATAAAAATAAAACATAATAAAATACTTATTTTCCTTAAAAACCAAGAAGATGAATCCCTGCAGTCACGAAAGCTTTAAATAGAAATTTGATTCTAAATGTGAAGGGAAAAACCGGAGGACCCGGAGAAACAACACATGACCATGGGGATAACATGCAAACTCCAAATATATCGGTATCGGGATCGAACCCACGACCTCCTGAATAGCAGGCGAGGACACCCTGAGGTTACAGCTATCCGATAATCTAAGTAATCAATTACTCTACCCATTTAATCTTAATTATTATTATAACTATGCTTGTTCACCCAAGAAAGTCTCAGTCTCAAGACTTTTTTTCGGAAGGACTCCATTAGGTTTTCACAGTAGTTGCAATGTATGTTGAACTTCTTTTGGCCATATGCCAACAGTGCTAATTGGAGGTGCACAAAAAGCGTTCCAGGTGGTCGTAGAAGCGCATCTGGATGCACGCGATGCATTCATCATCTTTGTTCGATGGCTATGTGTAATCCCGATTGAGTCATGTGCAGGTAAATTTTCAGCAGCATTGGGATGTTTTGTCCAATACCAGTAACAATATATATTTTTAGCTATGGGATGACACTGGATTGCCTGGAGGAAACTCACTAAATGCAGAAAGGCGCACGAGTCGGGAACCAAACTGAGGAACTTCTCACTGAGGCATGAGCGTTACGCCCCGGCCATGACTAATCAGATAATGCAAAAGAGTTGGGTGGTGATGGGCAGGGTTGGTCAGAATCAGAATCTTTATTGACACTGGAGGAATCCGATGAACTATAAAGCTATCTTTCACAGAGCTGGTGATGTCATCATCGGAGCTTTGTGCTAGGTGGGGCTTTAGAAGGGGGGGGGGGGGTTCAGCCTGTGGGCGGCAGGATGCGGGGACGGCGAGCAATTTGGAAAAAATCGATCAACTTCATTAAGAATGGTGCCAGCATTAGCCAAGACACTGCTTTTGAATGACGTTCATCCTTGGTTGGGAACTGAAACAGAGTCTACTGGAAAAGAGTGTAGTTTTCAAAAAGAGCAGACACTGCATAAGTTTAAGATTTGTTTTTTATCAGTTGAGAATTCAAGCGACCAGTATAGTCTCATTTACAAGAGTCACTGGGGGCATTCGTCTACCAGGAGGGGGCAAAAATGGATGCTATGTATAATCCAAAAAGCGTAATTTGCGGGTCATTTTGAAAATGTGGACCCTGCCATCGGCACAGAATGGCCTACTCTTGCGAATGACATTGCGTGATCTTTAACATCCACTGCGAAGCGGATGGTGCACAGCATTATTGCTACAACCGCAGCAATAACCAGGGAGGCCGCCGGACTCGAACCGCACGCCTCTACAAGCGGCGAACGTGCTACCGCTGAACCGAGTCACCTCCCCAGCAGTCCGCGGGCAGGAGGCTCACCCAGTGTGTTTGTTCCTGATGATCTTCACGGTGACCACACTCTCTCCCTGGGAGGCAAACGCGTTCAGCACAAACGTCTCGTCCATGTATGGGTCCAGCTGCGCACACAAACAGGGGCATGCGAAGCGTCGGTCTCGATGGGGGTCACGGGGACAAGGCCAGGAGGTCATCACGGCCAACGCCATTAGCGCCACCGCACTTCGTCGTCGCTTCCTTCCTTTCAGACAGATCGTACGGCCGTTGCGCAATCGACACCCGACTGTCACATGTGCATCGTTCCCACCATGCTTTGGCAAAGAGGGAAAACACTGCAAGGCTGTATGGCCACTGGGCAGCGAACAAATCTATACGGATGTTTGGGCATTACCTCCTGGTACATGTGGATTTAGTTTGTGGATTCCTCGCACGTGCCAAAATATATATTTTTGACAAATAACCAACGAATGTAGTGCAACATGAATTTATGCAGCCAAAATGTTCCTGAAAAAGAGTCCCGAGTCACAGCCGAGGCTATTATTGGTTGTCAAAATACATTAATTATTAATTTAATTTAGTAATAAATACGAGCTTTCTTGAGGTGTGCTTATGTCATGACCCCTTGGTCTCTCTGCTATTAAGTGACGGATGCCTGCTACTCAACAGCACCAAAAAAACACGCTGAAGGTGGCGACTGGAATGTTTGTTAACACTTTTCCATGAAGGTAACTGCTGATGACACAATGGCGCTGTACATTACACAGCTGTGTTTGAGTTCCTCTTTCAAGTCACTGGTTGCAGAGTGCCGCGCGTCCGTATCACAAACACTGGCAGAGATGTACACCTCATGCGTCGATGTCCTTGACCAATGCCCTCTTTGCTGCCATGCTGCTTCTTAAAAGGAAAATTCGACCCAAAATAATTCGTAATAATTATCATGCTTTTCATCGACACTGCCTTGTAACAGACAATTGGATTGCATGCCGATGCAGAGCGGAAAGAGGGCTGGAATAGACTCTTTTGGTCATTATTTTGTTCCATAAAACTGGGAACGTTTAACAAGTGTTGACACATTAACGGTTTTCAATTGACGTGCGAGCAGATTTTTTAAAGGACAGACAAACAAACTCTTGACTTCCTTTGTCTGATACTCAATACCTACTCCATAGAAACTGGGTCATTTTTCAAGTTTCTCAACACTTCCGGGTTTTTTAATGGTCCTTCAGTGTGAAATGCAAACTCAAACTACGTCGGTCATGCTCAATCCCCTCGCTGCTCTGAAGACGGGAGATCGTCTGAAACATTGGCCGATTCTATGTGTTTGTCGCAAGGCAGTATTAATGACGTTTCATGGACTCTATTTACTTATTTATGGAGCCTGCGCACCATCGTCTCTCCGTTCTGCCCGGCACGAGTTTGAATCTTCATGAATGACCCACATTCCGGATATCACTGCAGTGAAAAAAATGTAAGCATACAACTGTCTCGTCACAGCGTCATCACTGCAATGTGCCTCAAATAACTTGAAAGCGCCTTTCTTCTCGTCATTAATGAAGGGGTCGAGCGGCGGCGATATGACGAACCAGACGACCAGAATTTAATTTCTGGGCATGGCTAACATCAGTAGCAAGCGATATCAGAACCAGCCACGCGTTATCCCCCCCCCCCGACCTCTGCCTACTTCAACCCACGACCCCCGTGGTGAAGTAAGGCAAAGAAACCCCCGTCGGTGTTTAGAATGGCTGGAAATTTTGGTTTGATCTCATGAACCGAAGAAACCTGTGATACACAGTCGAGGTACATATGTGCTACTTTGAAGCAGTTTTTTTTTGGTTTGCGGTTTCATTTTAATACTACAGTATGTGGGAAAGGTGGCTGGATTGCTCAAGGGCCTGATCGTTAGTCAGAGCCCGAAGTTGGCACCGCCAAGATCCTGGGTTCAAATTGGGTTTTCAGCTGTGCGTAAATAAACTGGGTTCATTCTAGTGAGCTCCAGCTTCTCCAGCAGTCTCCAAACGCTTCTCAGAATTAGCAGCAAATACCAAGACGTCAGCAATTACCAGCAAAACGCCTGGTTAACCAATAAGGAACCATCCCATGACCGCACCCTGACATTGATCAGCCTCCCATTGTATCTCTTCCAGATGGCCATTCCACTGGTATAGCCACAGAAGGGTTCCACAACTACTTCGTAAAAAGAGATGTTGAATAGTTTAGGCATCAGAAGGCATCCATGTTGCATTCCAAGGTGAACAGGGAATGACTCCAGCTTACCCGGGCCTGCCCACCATAATGAAGGTGCTTAATTATCATGGGCAGATGGTCAGCCACCCCCAAAAGCACAAATCCTGGCCTTTTGAGACATTGACTGGGTCAAGAAAGAAGGGGTGTAATTGTTCATAAATGACAAAGACCCCCCATGTAGACAAGTGACAATCGCACCTATAAATGTCGACATGGCACATGAGGAGGTGGGTGGGCAGCACAACGCCCGACCGTCTTTGTCTCTCCAATACTGATGTTCACACAACACAAGGCACTCTTTTAAGGATGAGTCGACCTAGGAGAAGCCCAGAACCGGTTCGGATAATCACCACCAGTTGTATTGGTCGTGAGCAGGAGAGCAGCTCGGGTCACCGACGTCACAACACAGCACCCTAACCCCTGCTCCAAAGCTCCCCAAATGTGTGTGTATATATACACTTACACAGAAGAAGCAGTGGTATAGTGGTGGGTAAGGGCTCTGCATTATGAACCTGGTAACCTGAGTTTGATACCCAGTCACAGCTAACATCCAGTAGAGGATGATCACTGAACCGGTCCTGAAACCCCAGGCTTGCCCCACCCCCCCCCTTCACAAACCCACACAGACCAACATGGTGTCAATCCACCAGGGGATTTACAAAGTGCTGAAAATTTGTGTAATTATTATGAGACATACACACACATATATACGATCAACTGTCAGTTCGATAAAAAAAACACAGATTTTTGTTTAATCAACTTGCACTCCAAGAAGGCCGTGCAAATGATGGGCTGTAACATTTATTTTTTACGTGCAGCGACAAATATGGGAAGGAGGCTGTTCTCGACGTTCACGTTCCCCACAATGACAAAGGCGGTCACCGCGTCGCGCGCTTTCAGATGCGTTTCTGCGGCCGTCTGTGCAACGCTCTTCCTTCCGGTATTAGGAAGCCACTGGAGCTATGCACTTTTAAATCTAGATTTAAAACTATTTTCTTTAGAACTGCTTTGTCTGTGTAGTTTGTTGTCCTTCCCCCACACCTCAAATTAGCACGGTTGGTTACGTATGGCGTGAAAGAAGTTCAACATACATACATTCATACATACGACAATCAATGATTATTTTGTGTCATTCGCGTTACTGTAAAAAGTAACCCATCGTCACAAAGTTTCCCCAATGTCACTTTAAAGAAGTCAGAGCGCCGATGCCCTGGGGGGCCAAAACCGCCTCTCTCTGTGCCATGGCATGTTGCCATTCGTTACGCTCCATTCACAACCGGGCGCCCCCCCCCTCACCAGAACGGTGAGCAGGGCGGGTGAGAGCAGGGCGTCGTCGCCTTAAATCAGAATGAGCATTCCGACGATGCTCGCCCGCCCACCCATTGTTTGCATGGGGGGCGGGGGAATTGCACGTTCGCTCTGCTCAATAAAATCGGTTCATCGCGGTGTTAAGATCCAGGCGGGGTCTGCCTCGCCACTGCTTTGGCCGAGAAGCCGAGGAGGCGGGGGGGGGCATCGGTTTGGCAGATGCCGCCGAGTCTTGGAACCACTTTTTACGATGAGCTCGTAGGCTAACGGAGGGGGGGTTGGTCAGTCGGTCGTCCCAACTGGGGTAGCAAATGCTATGAGTATCCACCGTTTGCAGAAAGCTCGGCATACATACATTATTTCTTGCTTGCTATTTTACCAGGTAAGGCCCACTGAGCTATTCGACTCTTTTTCAGAGGCGACTTGGCTATCACAAACGATAGCTCAACAAAGTGGCTTATCGCGTGGAAATGTATAGCAGCCAAATACTCTAAATGCATGTTTCTAAACATTGGAGGAAGAAAAACTGGAGGACCCGGAGAAAAATCCACGCGACTACGGGGAGAATATGCAAACTCAAAATATACAAGCATCAGGGTCGGGATCGGACTCGTTACCTCCTGCCTACCAGGCGAGGGAGTTAACAATTCACCATGGTGGCACCATTAACGGCTGTTTCATATACATACTTTATATTTGTTATATTACGTAAATGTTTTCGTAACAGACGTATATTTCCAAAATTAAAATTATTTGTTGAACGTACCCTTTATTACCGACCACTTTACACAGCTACCACCGTGACCTTGCTATTGTACACATCTGCGATCCAGAGATGCAATGCTCCAAGAAAATGATTATTGGCATTATCCACCCAGGGTAATACTAATAAGGCATGTTGGGGCCAAAGGCTCAATAGCTAATCGACTGTGATTTCAGGAATCAGGGATGAAGCCACTGTGCTGTTTAAATGTAATGTTGAAGTTATTTCGCACCGTACGTAGCCAAACGGAGGTGCTGTGAAGGACTGAGAAAATGTGACCTGCAGATATTTCTTAGCTAGATCTGAAGCTGAATTAACAGGGCAGTGCTCATCTGTGACCCCAAGCCAGTGGTAGAACTGGAAAGTCCACATTCCTAAATCCAAAAACAGGTCTCAACAGCTACCTATTATTAGGCCATCTGATTAATCACAACCCACAGATTCGATGATTTTCTTTCTCATGATTCAGTGTCGCAATTCGATCCTGTGTACAACTATGCTCACTTGCATGAGCCTAAATTTAATGCGAGTATCTGGATTGCTAAAAAGTGCACAATCATTCTCAAATCCACAATATCACACGTGCATTGAATGCAAAACTGTAATGAATCGATGCATCACACTTCTTTACTTGTTGAAGCACTTCTTTATTCTAAAGTGAACGGCCTATGCAATTTGGTTCCCAACATAGGAATAGGAATATAACTGAGCAACGCCAAAGTTTATAGAAGCAAGGAAATATAGAATAATGTATTTACATTGTAAGATTTAACTTTACAAGGTCAAAACAAGGGCTCTGTACTTAAGAAGTGAAATGTAGACTTTAAAGATGACTAAAGCTCGATTATAGCATCTTACGCGTAACCTGCAGCCATGCCTTCGCCCACTCTAAATCAGCATTGACACATTGCAGGCGAGGCAAATTACTTGGTTTGGAACGATGGGGGTCACACATTTTATCAGTGCACGTGACGACACTAAAGCAGAACTATAGGCTGGCCCTACCTTAAAGGTGAAACCAAACAACTTCCTGGCTATACATTTTGGGCATCCAAAGTAGAAATTGTTTGCTTTTAGACTCGGATATATTTCTACCCAAATGTTACCTTTTCAATCCTCCTAAAACATCATCAGAGCATACACAAATCACGACCGTCTGGAATACCCTTGCCACTCATCGACACCATGGTCCCCTCCCTTCACTCTCCCCCACTCTTTACTTCTCTATTAAACCAGGACAGAGCATTCTCGCACCTGGAATTAACTCTTATTCTGGCATCTCTTGCTCCCGCATGTTTGCGTCGTATTTTTCGATGTGCGTGCGTTTGTCACTCTTAGACTAACGTGCACGGATTATACTCTTTGGTTTTTTCGGCAAAGTCACGTAGGTAAAAAATAAAATTAATGAAAACAACTAAATTAAATCACGACGTTTCGGAGGCAACACAAGCTTCCGTTTTCAGGTGGAACCGTTACAGCCAAAGTCACTACAGTGTTGAATCCTTGCAGTCACGAAAGCTTCAAATTTAGAATAAGTGAACGGCTTAGTTGCACCTGTACATGACATTTGCTGGCACTTCTTGCTCTCAAATTAGCACTATTTTGTTTTTGATTCACGTGTTTCATTTACGCCCGTTAAAAACCTCGTTAGTTGTGCAATATTCCTCAAGGACCCTGAATACTCGTTCTTTGCAATATTTCTATTGTTGTCTTTGTTTTGTTCTTCTTGTGCTCATGCACCATGGGTCTTCTTCTTAGGTTTTTTCGGTAAAGTCACGTAGAAAGTAAAATAAAATAAAAACAAAAATCACGACGTTTCAGAGGCAACACAAGTCTCCGTCATCAGGTGGGACCGTCACAGCCAGATTAGCTGTATCACCATGGGTCTCCCTGGCAAAGGAGCTGGGAAACTGGCTAAATGGGATCATCCGTGTAAAAACATATATAATAAACTTTAATTTGATCCCATCTGTGAAAGATGTGATTCCTGACATGCAATACCCTGGTGTCTACAAACTAGGTTGTGTCTGCGGTAGCAGTTACATTGGGCAAACGAAACGACATGTCTCGGACCGTGTTCGCGAACACAAGGCAGATTTGAAACACGGCAGAACCAATACCTCTGCCGTGGCTGATCATTGTTTGAACACGGTGGGCTCACACGATAGTCTTTTCCGAGACCAAGGTACTCTACAAACCTTCGGGCTACCATCAAAGATTTGTCATAAAGCCATCCAGATTTATAAACGCAGACTTAACTTCAACCGAGAAGATGGATACAATTTAAGCAATCATTGGAAGGACGTGATCAACCAGGTAAAGTTTTAACTGCTTTGATGTTCCCTTCCTACCTGCCAATATTAGCCGACTCTCAAATTTCCGGGCCCTCGCTGAGCTTACATTTACACTTACAAGCGGATTGTGTTGCGATCGAAGTTTCGTGATCTTTCATTTTTTCTACCTACGTGACTTTACCGAAAGAACCAAAGAGTATGGATTCCTGCAGTCACGAAAGCTTCAAATCAAGAATAAACTTAAACTTCTCATACCACATTCTCTGTATTATTACATGCACTTTTTCCTGCCTGTATTTTAAAGCAATGGTTCTGGGTGCGTCTTATAATCCAGTAGGTTGTGTGCATGTGTGAGACCACAATGGCACAAGTTTTAGGTGTGTGTCTTACTTTTTAGCGTCTTAGAATCCAGAGAATTACCTACGATAATCACCCAGAAATGTCTGTCCGTCCCGCGCATGACGTCACTCACATGAGGCCCCCCCCGCACGTGACGTCACTCCACATGAGGCCCACCCCCCCTCAATAATATTCATGAGTGGGTGGATTTTTACACTAACACAAAGGTCAAGCTGAATCAAATAATTTATTACGCAGTCGCTTCAAATATGACGTTTCTTTACAGAAAGTGACGGTAAAAAATAAATCTACGCAGCACAGCGCTACATCCGTGCGTGACGTCACTGCAAAAGAGCCCCCCTACCCTAATTAATATTCATGCCCACGTGGAAATTTACACTAACGCACAAGAAGGTCGCGCACTCCACATGCCGCACCCCTCCCCAATAACCATTAGTGGGTGACGTCACTCCACATGGGGCAACCCCACCCCCCCTCATTAATAATCATGAGCTGAACAATTTTTCTATTGAAAATTTCATATTTACTGCAATATACACCCATCCTTGGACGGGCAAAAAAGCTAGTATGGTAAATATACACGAATGCTCTCACATGTGATCCATATGGGTCAAACTGCCACAAGATTCTGTTCTTCATGATAATACGTACAGTATACCATTTCTGCAAGCTCAATTCTGGTTAGCATTTCACCAATTCCATCATCCCCTCTTGGGTCAATTTGTACCACTTTGCCACCAGTCAACAGCGCTCATCTTCTGAAGACACCAGCCATCACCATGGGAATGTGGTATTCCCACCACTGGCCCAGGGCCACCAATGGAGACATGCCTACCCAATGATTATTCGAGCAGGACAACATGTTGACTCCGACTATGGCGTCACTATTCACGGGGCAAATGGACATTTGTTCACAGCGGTGAGTGATGAGTGGACTCAGTGTGAGTCCTGGAATGCCCAGAGGCAGTGAGGAGGCAAGGCGTTAGCAGCGGGGGAGAATGCTGGCCGGCTCGAGATCTCGGCAAATAATCAAGCAAACAAATCAAGCTGCACACACTGCCACGGCATAAACAACTCTGCACAGGTGAGGTGTGCATGGACACCCACCAACAGTGGCTATTAATACATCGCACATGCACAGTCCTTTAGTCAATCGGCTAATGGGGTTGAAGGCCTCCCCGCAACATGTTATTTGACCATATTCACCACTCTGGTCAGTGGGGGTTGATCAAGGCAGGGAGCAGACATGGGATCACATAAAGTTCAGTACAATCATGTAATTTGCTGCACTGCTCTCTGCAACGTGGCCCAACAGCAGCCTGTAATACCTATCTTATACGCGATGGTCACCCATCCAAGCAATGTTCAGACTCAACCCTGCATATTCGCTCGTAGGCATGGGAAGACAACACTCAAAAATCACGTGGGAGGTCAACAACCCACTTGAAGTACTACTTCAAACTGGCCTCCCCGTAGCTCTTAAGACCGAGGCCTATTATGCGATCCACCAATCCCACAAGAAAAACTCATCAATCTGAAACATTACGAAAGGAGCGATGTTTCTCTCTGCCTGGTAACCCCTCCTGTGTTCCCCTGAACTTGGAAGCTGCACTGTCAATAAATACTCGGTAACGATGAAGCAGAGCACATGGTAAAAAAAAATATCCCTGCGTATAATTAGACGCAGGCCAGGGCGAGGCAATGCGATGCTGCCTACAGGGTAACTCAAGTTCTCAGAATGCCACCATGCTCCAGCCAACCCAGAAGCATCCATGACCTCAACGGCACAGCTACACAGCTACGCAGCTCTGCACTTCATTAACCAGGGCAGCACACGTGAACTGTGCCTGCAGATGTCATTCAGGAATAACTTTCAAACTCATTCCACACAAAGTGCTTGCCACAAAAATGAGCCACCATACCTTGCCCATCTCGTCAAGGAGAATGAACAATCACGCAAACTTCGGTCATTCCCGCAGCGGCTTTTGACGAGCCATCGGGCAAAAATGGTTGTAGCATCGCGCGCTTTTGCGGCCGTCTGGAACGCTCTTCCTTCCGATATTAGGAAGCCATTGGCGCTATGCACTTTCAAATCTAGATTGAAAATGTATTTCTTTAGAACTTATTTTTGCATTGAGTGTGTTGTGCTTCTCATGCACTAACATAGTACATACATTGCAGACTGTCCAGCGGTATGTCCTCGTTTTAATGGAGGGGACATTGACTTACGTATAGTACAGTTCATGTCCAATGAAGGTTAACTTTGTACGAGCTAGTGTATTCTCTGAATTGTAGGTAGGATGCTCCGGAAAGTAAGACGCACCCAAAACTTGTGCTGGTGTCAATAAAGTCATACAGATCTGGTCTCGCACACATACACACCTATGGGATTATACGATTCACCTCGAACTTTTGCTTTAAAATACAGATTAAGAAAATATTATCATCCGGAGAGCATGATATCGCTTGTGCGTAATATCGCACGAGCGAAAATATGTAAATTCACGACAGCGCCTGTTACGCTCATGATACAAGCATCAACCCGTCACGTGACAAGCGACCGCGTCGACTCTCTATGACGCACGTGAGCGATTCACACAACCGCTGAGGCTCTTACGTTCCACGTGGTCCACGACGACAGAAATATATAACCAATCCAGGACCTCAAAAAATGCATTGAATGATAAGAGTTGCATTACATGTATAGTACCATTGTTGTCCTTCCCCTACACCTCCAATTTGCACGGTTGGCTACGGACGGTGCGAAAGAAGTTCAACATACATACATCGACGTTTTTCAAGATATGCTGCACGTACACAAGACACACAAAAGATAAAGAACCCCTGTTTAAACCTTAAACATTTGGGGCAAGTGCTGTTAGCGAGCACCTATGGTAGATGGAACGTCACTGAGGGGGTGGATGGCCAGCACCACGTCTGACCAGCACCACATCTGGCCACCTTCATCTCCCGAGTGGCAATGTTTACACACTGTACCAGATACACATTTGAGGCCGAGTCGACCTAGGGGAGATCCAGGACCAGTTCAGATATTCGTTACTGATGTTGGCCGTGAACGAGAATCTAACTCGGGTGGGGGCTCGTACAGCAGCATGTTCACCGCTACTTTACCATTCCACCATGATATATTCAATGATATACGTATGTACATGACATCTATACAAAAACACAAACATGTTGAATATACTGGAAACACGTTAACATGCGCATACATACACACAGTACACATTTACATAAAACTCTATCCGATTCCTGGAGAGATTGATTGCATATCAAATACCACTGTGGCTGGCCTTTGTCGACTATGAAAAGGAATTTGACTCGGTGGAAATTAATGCATCCATCGAAACATTCACAAGCAAAGGACTGCATTTTTTCTAAACGAATAATAAAAACCATTCATGTAAATGGAACAGCTGTAATGAAAATGCATGAGCCGGACAAGGTGACAGGCTCCGTGTAAAATAATTCATGGCAACATAAAAATATGCTTTCCTAAAACTGGATTGGAAAAACAAAGGCATAGATATACAGAAGATGCAGAAAATATTAGCAATCTCACATTATAGAAACATGTGTTTAGATTATTTGGCGCCTATAAAAGTCCACGTGATAAGCCACTTTGTTGAGCTATCAACTTGTGGCCAGATCGCTTCTGAAAAATAACTAATAGTTCAATGTGGGATTTATCTGGTAAAATAAAAAGTTTCGTTTTAAGTTAATTTATTTTATGTGATTTGCTAACATTTCCTATACCTGTTTGTTGGAGTAACTTTCTGACCCAACCCTTACTGGACATCTGTGAAAAGGAGCTTCATAACTCATCGGATTTCTCCAAGATAGACTCCGATTCTGAAATGAACTGCTGGAAAAGGTTGGTCTCAAGACAAAATAGGCTTCGGCAAGGTAAGGTAATTTACCCTTTTTACCGGGTAAGGTAAAGGGAACGGTAAAGGTAGCGTGGAAGAATGATGCTACCCGGTAAACACCTTGTTTACCGCAAACACCTTGTTTACCGCAAACACCTTGTTTACCGCAAACACCTTGTTTACCGCAAACACCTTGTTTACCGCAAACACCTTGTTTACCGCTCGCTAAAACCTCCGTGGGCGCAGTCCGTGGCCTCCATTTAAAATTGGAATGATCGAGAGTATTCTATATGAATAAAGCGCTCTTCCTAAAATGTACCTGTTAAACCGTTTTAATGTGTAGTACCCCAGTAATTACCCTGTAATCGGGTAATTTGTATGGGGTAAGGGTAAAACGTAGGGTAAAGGTAGGCTCGTTGCTTTTGACCTTTGACCTTTACCTTGCTAAAGGTAAAAGGTAAGGGTAGTGTGATTGTATTGTGGTAAGGTAAAAGGAAGGGTAAAGGTAGAATCGTTGTTTTTACCTTTGACCTTACCTTGCCGAGGCCTAAGACAAAATACGAGCCGATCAAAAGTCACATACAAGTGTGCCAAACACAGTAGAGCATGCCTGTTGACGGGACACACGTGGAAAACGCGACGAAGCTTGTGTACCCAGGTGCCCTCCGGTTGCCTGGGTGAAAAGTGGGCTTGTGTCCTTTGCATAATCGTGACCAGGTGTCTCAAAAAAACCTCAATAAATGCATCGTCACTGAAGGTGAACCAG
Source organism: Lampetra planeri (assembly GCF_965212315.1). Taxonomy (NCBI): domain Eukaryota; kingdom Metazoa; phylum Chordata; class Hyperoartia; order Petromyzontiformes; family Petromyzontidae; genus Lampetra; species Lampetra planeri. The sequence goes on from NC_136110.1 coordinate 21,913,744, forward strand.
GGTCACCATGGTTACATAAGGGCACGGACAAAGGCATGGGTTGGTGTGACTTTGGGAAACTGAAATGAATCACGGAAAGTGACTCAACCAATTTTCCAAAACAAGAAAGTTTCTAATCTGTGCATATTGCCCTGCTATGACACGGATCAGAAACGTGGGCATTCACGACTCATGAAGAACAGTGGGCCAAGTTCACAGTGAGAAATCGATGGGGGGCACGTAGATTAGAGAACATACTGTAACACAGGTTAAAAAGACATCACTTTTACTGATCGGAAAACTTAGTGAAGAGTTTGGGCTTGACACGTTGCTAGAGTGGGAGGGTGTGGGGGGAGGTGTTACGGTGGCTGAGTGTTCGTGACAAATGGACAGTGCGAAAGCAAAGGAGAAAACAAATGCCAGCCGGCGAAGAGGTCCAGAAATGATACCGACGACAAAGATCTCTCTGCTCGCGTTCAACAACACAGAATATTGGAATCACACGACCGTCAGGGTTTTATGGACCAGTGGCTTTGGGGGGAGGCTTTGATCCAGTGGTGGAGGAAGATCGTAGCCGATTCTGACCGGCATGTTAAAACAAGCATATACATGTATGCATGGCACACGTGTTAGCACTCTTAAATGTATCTATGTACGGGGTCGTTTGTCAAATCACATGCATGTGGAACCGGGGTTGTTTGACGATACTTCACCAGGCCGGTCATCGCGGGATTTGAACACAAATATGCAACATGTACATTACACATGTGAACACGTACATAACACACACCTTTTGCACAATACACACCGCAAATACAGTACTGTATAGCACCCTGTATATGGACAAGATTAATACGTACACAATGTGAACGTTTAAATCTTATAAGACTAATTGTACGGTATATATTAATGCACAATTAACTAACACACTTTTAACACACTCGCAATCTTCACATTACACGTACATGAACCTTTATTCCCCTATTTAAGACTTTAACAGGATTTCTTCACGATTCTGGCTATCCACTGATGAAGCTGGTTGCAATCACCAGCGAAACGTTGTACTCGAATTGTAAATGTTGTGGGTTTACTCTCCAACACGCCGGTGTGGTGAAGTAGAAACGAATTGGCACGTTCTGTTTCCGTGACAAACTTTAGATCATTGGCTGTGTCGGGTGGTGGCGGGTTTAACGACACATTTATATTTACGCAATCGAACCCAAAGAAATTGTATGGATAATATTGATCGCGGAAAAATACGTGTTGGACTCCACTAACACCATAACACACAATCTAAACAAACACACAATGTAAAACTTACACACTTTCAATGTACGCAATACTCAAACATTAACACACTATAAACATACACACATGCAGTGTATACATTATATACACAATAATACACAATGTTTACCTCACACTTTATAATACACACGCAGTATATACACGACACATACATTAACACACAATGTACACCGTACACATACACACATGCAGTATATACATTATACACACAGCAATACACAATGTACACCATACACATACACACATGCAGTATATACACGACACATACATTAACACACAATGTACACCTTAAACATACACACATGCAGTGTATACATTATACACACAGTAACACACAATGTACACCATACACATACACAAATGCAGTATATATATTATAAACACAGCAATACACAATGTACACCATAAACACAACACATGCAGTGTATACATTATACACACATGCAGTGTATACATTATACACACATGCAGTGTATACATTATACACAAAGTAATGCACAATGTTTACCTCACACTTTATAAAACACACGCAGTATATACAAGCCGCATACATTAACACACAATGTACACCATTACCATATGCAGTATATACATTATACACACAATAATACACAATGTACACTATAAACATACACACATGCAGTGTATACATTACACACATGCAGTGTATACATTATACACATTATACACACAGTTATACACAATGTACACCTCACACTTTATAATACACACGCAGTATATAGACGACACATACATTAACGCACAACGCACACCATTAACATAATAGCACACGCGCAGTCTATACAAGCCGCACACATTAACGCACAACGTACACCTTGAACATTATAGCACACGCGGACAGTCCATATACATTACACAAACATTAACACACTGCACACTTCAACATATGTTAACGCGCACGAACACGTCCCCCCCCCCCCAACAACGTACGTCGCCCATCCACAAGCTCGCCATGCTCGCAGCCGACCGGGGGTCCTTGCGTTGTGTGGACCGGGGGTCGGGGAGGGGGAGGGGGAAGACGACGACCACGAACAAGGGGAGACGAGGAAGAGGAGGAGGACGAGGAGGAGGTAGGTGGACGAGAGACGCCGAGAGGCGGGAGACTGAGGAGGAGGGAGGAGGAGGAGGCACCGCCCGGAGACACGCGTCTCGGCGGGGTCCTTCCCTCAGCAGAGGCGCCGCTGTGGCGACGTCATCGGAGAGCGCGGGGCACCCCGCTGCGAGTGCCTGCTGCCACTGCACGCACGTGGGAGGGTGACCACGCGGACTTTCCAAGCTGCTTGCCACCTCACCACCCCAGTCCCTCTCTATTGATGTAGGAGTACAATGTGCTCGAGAGGGATACCTGTGTCACTCTCCACTGCTGGATGAGGGGGGAGTGACTTTGTGTGGTGGGGGAGGGGGTGTCTCCCGGTGGTATTTGTGGCCACCGGAAAACTTTAGCCCATCATCATCACAATCCTTTCCGGGGGTGGATAAATTTGCAATTTGGGAGACATTTGTGTTGAACAGCGGCTGTACTGTGTATTTAAAGACGGTGATAGTTTATTATTTAAGGCGCGTGTTCAAATAGTATTCATCGCCATGAGAATTAGAATTTTTACCTCTTGTTCAGGATGGGAAGGACACTCAACACATGCAGTACTTCGGTGTATCCTATAGTAATGTATGGACAACCAACTGCTGAATCAAGTTATAATGTTAGTAGTACCTTCTGGTTAAAACTTTACCTTATATCACATTTTCTCTGTCGAGGCAGTGTTTGCGTGGACAGCGATACAATTACTTTTGTTAAAATCCGCTTGGCAATAAAAATAAATATTAAAACACTTGAAAATACGAAACAAAAAAACCCATTGCGAGAGGCACCGGCGTGAATGTACAACGGACGCCTCAGGAACGAACCCACGTGGAGCGCAGCTGATTCAGGACCCCACGCGCTCGGGTCACGTGGTGCACAGCCACTTCCGTTTTCTACCCTCAATCCGCCATCGCCATTGGGCCACCACCCGCCACCACGTGGTTATACGCCGACGTCGCCATCTTTGTAAGGGGTTTTACCCGTGACGTCACGCAACCCTCCCCTTACGGTGAACCAATAGGAAGCTTCCCGTACAAAGATGGCCGAACTAGGGCCGAGTCCCATCCCCGACACACCCGCGGGCGCCCTATGCGAGCTGGGAAATCTGAGGAGCTCACCACCACCGCCGCCGCAGCTGCAGAGATGGAGATCGTGGCGGGGTGTTACGAGAAGGTGCTCTTCGGCTACCGAGTGAAGGTTAACGACGATGTAAGTTCATTACGTTTCATTGTTATATATTACAAATGCGTCGGGGGGGGGGGGGGCTGTGTGTGTGTGAACCACGTGTAGCGAGTTACAAAGTTTGTCTCCACGTGGATACCATCCATCATCCCGTGTTACTGTACTCAACCACGCTATGGCGCACTAACGAGTGAATGCATCTGGTCCTCTGCGTGTGCTGTGAAGTAGAGCCATTGCCCGAAACGTCGCTTTTTTATGTGTCCGATAATGGCGTGAGACGTTAACCACCTCGCCCGATATGCAGGCGGTCGTGGGTTGGATCCCGACCCAGAAGCATGGACGTTTGGAGTTGTGCGCGATTCTCTCCACGTGGTCGCGTGGATTTTTGTTTCTCTCCGGCGTCCTCCAATTCCCCCCCCACCACCACCATCACATTTAGAATCAACGGTGCGTTCGGAATATTTGGCTGCTATACATTTCCACACGATAAGCCACTTGGCTGAGCTATCATTTGTGGCCAGGTAACGTCTGAATAACAGCTACGTGTCTCAGAGGGCCTTATCTGCTAAAACAAAAACAGTTTTTTTAATAGTTTAAAGGCCACAGTGTTGAGTTGTTTTTTGGGGGGCCTCTCCACCAAGGCGATGTCACCGCCACAACGACCATCAGCAGCCAATGACTTCTCCACTGCTGGATGAAGACATCGCCACGCGTCTGCCACGCAATTCCTCGTGGTCCGCATCGCTCCGTCTCCAGCTGCGGATCGTCCTCCTGACGCGTCTTTCTTCTTCTTCTTCTCTGGCTTTGCAACAAACACGCGTCTCATTCAGACTTTGTCTTCTCGACAGACCTGCTCATCACCTGAGGACGGCTGCTTGCGTTGTGGCCGAAACGTCGTGAGAATTAATTTATTATGTTTTAATTTTATTATTTTATTATTTCCATTCTACGTGACTTTACAGAAAGAACCAAGAAGATGAATCCCTGCAGTCACGAAAGCTTTACATCTAAATCATCCCCCTTTTCTGTTTGCGAATGGCTTTTTTTCCCCTCCTCGTCGCCTTAAAGACTTATTTGTACAATGTGACAGTGCGTTGAACTTCGTTAGCACCGCACGTAGCCAGGAAATGGAAGATTTAATTTGGGCAACAATTTTGAGGCCTCATGGAAGTTTTCCTTGGGATGTTTGGCCAATCCCCATTATTGTAGCATAAGTTTATTTAACAGACATATAACCCTGTAAACGCTTCTCGTTTAAACTTGAGGTATACATATTTTATATATTAAAAAAATTGTTTCAACTTTAGCCCTACAGCTACCTGTTTCCTAACAGCCCAAAAAGTTCTTGCAAAGGATTTTGATAATCAGTGACACTTTGCCGTTTAAATGACTTGACATGCCATTTTAAAAAAAATCATCAGGTCAGAGGGGGGGGGGTCAACACTGTCATAAGAACGTGAAATTCCCACCACTCTCTCAATGTCTTTACTGGATACTACGACTGCCATCAAACTCCCATTTGAAAGTTTGCTACTCTCAAGATTAACGTTTTGCCACCTGTGTAGGTCTCTAAGAAATAGCGCGTGTGGAGCTGCTGTGTGCATTTCTGCCGTGCGTTCGACAGAAATCGCTTGGATTGTTTTTTTCTCCGGCTTCTCCGGGTTTCCCTCCACATTTGGAATCGTGCATTTCGATTTGTATTTAGATTTTTTTTTTTGCTGCTGTGGATTTCCGCATGGTGGGCCACTTTGTTCGGCTGTCATTTGTGGCCAGGTCGCTTCTGAAAACTAAGCTCATACCTCGGTGGGCTTTACTTGGTAAGATTCAAAATAGTTGAGTTTTATTTGTATGTATTTTTTTAGTGATTTGTTTACCTTTCCTATACTTTTGCACTCCTGTCGTGTTTTTGTATTGTTGTAACATTCTGACCCGTCTCTCCTGGACGTCTGTGAAAACGAGCTTTATAGCTTCTCGGATTCCTTCCGTATAAATAAATATTCTGATTTCCATGGCAGAGGCCATAATGATTACAAGGCAACCAATGGTGGCTTTCCACGACGCGATGCTGCCTGTCACCATATCTTGAAATCGCCCGATTTCTTCGCTTCTCGCAAGCAAAGCAGGCGTCGTGCCCGGTGTAGTGCTTGGGGATTGGCCACCATATAATTGCTTGACAGGCGCTAAAAGCGTATAGCTGCGAATGCTACGATGAGCCAGCAGATGGCAGTACAGCAATTGGTTTGGTACATAGTCTCGAGATTGTAGAGCTTTGAATGTGTGTTTTGTCTGGGTACTGCCGCCTCCACATATCCACAAATAGAATTGGCCACGCAACCAAATGCAGGCTTTCGGCGAGACTTTCCTACAGTAAATGATGTATTAAGCTTGTTTACCAAAGAAAACCCTGGTGGCGAGACGCTAACTCCCAAGCATGGTGTACAGGAAAATCGTGGGTTCGATCTCGACCATTGACGCCCGTATATTTGGAGTCTGCATGTTTTCCCCGTGGTCGCGTGGATTTTTCTACGCATCCGGGGTTTCCCTCCACATATCGAAACACACGTTTCGAGTATTTGGATGCTATAATTTTCCATATGATAAGCCACTTGGTTGAGCTATCATTTGTGGCGAGGTCGCTGCTGAAAGCTATAGCTCAGTGGGCCTTGCCTGGTAAAATAAAAAAATGGTTTAGTTTGAAGCCTGCTGCATGGTTGTTAAACACAGTATTTTCGTTCGTTTCTCAATCCGCTTGTCCTGATGAGGGTCGTGGCGGCAGCATGTTGAGCAAGGCGGTCCAGACCTCCCAGTCTGGAAGATGGAGGAATCGATTGAGTGAAGTAAATTTTTAAAAAGTCACATTTTTTTGTGTGTGGGGTTCCCTTTTTGGACGTTTATCTCCCTGAAGCAAATGCCTTGTTTGCCTGCTGCCTAAATCTGGCCCTGCCACCGACCGAGATTTAAAACTTGGCCCAACTGCATGGTTTGTTCCGCTGGGTTGCAGGGCAGCTGGGAGGCCGTGGCGGACTTCACGCATCAGGCGCATCTGGCGTGCGTGACCGCCGTGGCAGCCAGCGACCGCTTCGTGGCGACGGGCAGCGCCGACGAGGCCGTGCACCTGTACGACCTGCAGAGGAGGGTGGAGCACGGGGCGCTGCTGCAGCACAGCGGTGAGATGATGACGTCAATCAGAATCAGGATATTTACTTATATTGGAGGAAACCATTATACGAGAAATGAATGGGTTTTGTGGAGAGTCCTGGGAAGGTCCACAAAGGATGGGGAAGAAAATAAAGCAGCGAGAGAAGAGAACCGGGTTTGGGGTGCATGTAAGGAGCGATTCGGAATCAGAATGTTTATACTGTAGGAATACGATGAGCGACAACAATTTTTTTCACAGATGTGCATTATGGGTGGGTCAGAACAATGCAAAAAACACAATAGGAGTGCAAAGTATAGGAAAGGTAAATGAATAACTTTAGAAAAATATACAAATACAACTGAAATGTTTGTCTGACCAGAGAAAGCCCACTGAGCTATTATGTAGCTTTTTGCGGAAGTGACCAGGCCACATAAAGCCATCTCAATAAAGTGGCTCATCGTGTGGAAATTTAAAGCAGCAAAATAATCTAAATGCTGTGTTTCCACTCGGAATCTAAATTAAATTCTGGACCGTGCTGGGATCATTCTTCCAGTGGTGTAATTAAAAAGATAGCGATCCAAACTACCTCTGTGGAGCCTTTTGTTTCAGTAATCCTGATATATATAAGTGATTTGTACTTGATATCCTTTTCAAATATGTTCAGGCAATAAATGTACACAGCAAAGGGGGGATGTGCATTGATAAGTAAATGTCTGCATTACGCGGTTGAGCAACGGGGCGTGTAAATGACATGTACAGCTGGTTTAATGAAGGGGATGTAAAACATAGAGCTAAATTGAATGAACGACGGTTATATTCTAACCCAAGGAGAGAACGCATCCACAAGGTCGACCACCACAGCAATGGAGCAATGAGAACAGTTCCGTGTGCAGGAGGGAGATGATGATGGCAGCACTGGACCATCAAGGAGGGCGGCGATGGGTTTGCAAAGGCCTTCATCCAACCGTGGATAGACAGGGGCTTTTGGTGATGTGACATAGACATGAATGAATGACGGTGATGTCGCTTTGCTCGTGCCCCAGGCACCATCACGTGTCTGGAGTTCTACGGGAGCACACACATGCTGAGCGGTGCGCAGGATGGAAGCATCTGCATTTGGGACACCAAGACATGGAAGTGTCTGAAGACCATACGTGCCCACAAGTGAGTGAGTGTGTGTGTGCGATCGGTACCCCGGTCCCACGCTCCACGCAGGATCGCCCTCAATCGTGGAATTTGTTCTTGGCTGTTAATATCCTTGTTGTTTTTGGAAGATCAGGCTGACTGGGAGCCTGAGCACGCTCGCCTGAGAGTTTGGATTTACCAGTTCGAATCCAACCATACAAAGCCTTCTGATATTCATCCATAATAACAATAAATTCATAAGCAACATGAGCTTGTATGCCCGTGACACAGCTGATTAAATAACATCGCCTGTCCTATGGCAAACACTAGCAGCCAGCAAACACGATATAATCGAGTGAGAACGTGAGGTTGCTTAGTTCATTTCCTGAAGAAGCTCTCAAGATGTGGAGCGAAACGTTGGACATCCTGCTGGACAACACGGTACAATGTGAAAGCACATCGGAGAGCTATACAGCACAACCGCAAAAGTCCGCGCAGTAGCAATAAACAGTCATGTAACGATGCACTGGTTTGGCAATTAAAATTGACTATTGTTTTCTTCATTGAACGTGCATTGAAGAGTACGCGTAAAAATCAATCGTTTTAATTTCACAAATGTTGTTTGTCACTGGTTCACGTGAGCAATGCAGGGTTTTAGCGTGAGCAATGCAGGGTTTTAGACCGCGGGAACCATGTTAGGAAAATAAGAATCAGTTCTTAAAATCTTATCACAACTCCAAATTGTTGCTATTGAATCACGTGGGGCAGGATTTGTTACACACCTTAATCATAATTATATGTGCGTCGGTAACGGTTTATAAATGTGATTATTAAAATGTATTCTGTTATGAGGTGTAGTGGTTATAGTATTTTAGTGCATATCTTTCAATTGTTTTGTTGGCACTTCATTTGATGGCTCCATCATACTTTTGTGTTGACTGCCGTGTGTTTTATATACATTTGGTTTTGTTACTAACACGAAGGCACTACGTGTCCCACGTCATCCTTGCAAAAGAGGACATGTGTCAATGGGATGACACCACGTCCTGGAGGCCATTGATTGACCAATGATTTCATCATCAAACAGACGTGCGCCACCTGTTAAATGGCGCGGTCATTAAACATTCAGGAATAGTGCTCGTGCCATTAGGCCATGGCGTATGGGCAGATGTGGATAATTCTGAACGTTCAAACCCATGATCTCAGCAGTCCTTTTTTCATCGCTCTGACTCAGCCATGCCATCATCTCCGTGAGTCATTCAGCCGTTTTTTGTCAATTGGAGCACTTATGACCACCAGCCACACCTTTCCATTTTGGCGTAAATGGCATTAAGACCGTATGGATATGGTTCACAGTTTGACTTGTATAGTCTGTGAAACTACTGGACAGCTGTGAAAAAGAGCTTTATAGCTGATTGGATTCCTCCAATAGAAATACATATTCTGATTCTGATAAAATAAAACACCGAGGGTGGCTACATAAATTCCCGCTTTGTGTCCCTGATGACCCTGGTTCACCAGTTTGCAATCTAGGCCCTCAGTTGTGGATCCATCTTTGTGATAATGTGCCCTAGCTGCTTTGTCATTAGCTGCGCATCGGGCCTTCGCAGGGACGTAAAACCACCTGTTGATTAAAACTATTTTCATTTCACGAGGTAAGGCCCACTGAGCGATATAGCAGCCAAATACTCAAGACACACGTTTCTAAATGTGGAGGGAAAAACCGGAGGACCCGGAGAAAAATGCACGTGACCACCGTGTGAACATGCAAACTCCAAATATACAGGCGTCAGTTGGGATCGCACACATGACCTCCGGTGTACCAGGCAAGATAGTTAACATCTCGCCACCATGGCACCCTATTATGAGAAGTGCCGACCCTTGCATTTTGTCACAGGATCTCTTCGCAGCTTCCCCGCATCTTCGTGTACCTTCCATCTGTGTATCTCCCAGGTCGCCCTTGAAAAAGAGACACGTTTCATTGAGCTCTATACTCATAGAAAAAAACCCGTGATCAATATTAATATTGTAAGTGGTGTTGCGACAAAAAGCGCAGCAATGAGTTCTATTTATTGCTTTCACAGTGTGGAATAGAGTGGCAAGAAAAATCATTGCAGCGGTAATCAGGAAGAAGGGGAGCTTGCGTGTTGGGTGGGACTCATGTGCAGCATGGACTAAGGGGAAAACCTAGAACCGGATGGTGGGACCCAAAGAAACTGGCATTCAGGATCAGGTTTGACTGCGCTACAGCTGAGGTATCTGGCAGGGAGCAATGACAAGGTGTCGTGGCATCGGCAGCATTGGTCCATGATGCTTTGTCAAATTTGATCTTGGGTGGTACATTCCTCGAATCCAGTGGCCATTGGTAGTTAATCGCACATAATTGTGATATTTTCAAATTAGCAGGAGATGGTGGTAGTGCAGCAAATGGGTTCGTCAGACCGATTTGTGAGAGCTCACTGATTGTTATTACCTTGCTTGCGGAGGTTTTCTCGGGGCACTCCAGTTTCCTCCAACAGGAAACTAAAAAGGCTCCTTCAAAGAAATACCGCATAGTCTTCCATCTAAATAAACTTTGCTGAAAGAGTCTTGAAAAATCTCTGCGGTTTTACTGGAAAAAATAGTTTTAAAAAGTAAAGTACATTGTTATTGGTAACCATAATTGATGTAAGTTTACAAAAGACTCGCATCAACCATGAACCCGTGCAGAGCCCCTTTAAACTAAGACCCCTCCCACCTCCCCCGCAGCACTATTGATTGCTCATAAAAATACATTAGTGAGTGTTTGCTTTCACATAATACCGTTCCGTCTGGGTGAGCATAGGCTTCCGGTGCTAAATCTTGGAGCCAAATCCTCACCAGTCTCTGCGCATAGCCACTCGAATCGGGGCAGTGATGCTTTCGAATTGGTGTAGCAGCTTTCACCGTTTGTTACAGAGGTTCCAGCCCGTCAGCCTGTCAGCCACCCTTGTTAATACTCCAGGCGTATTAACCGTGGTACGTTTCATGACAACCTCGCCGCGATGGGTCCTTCGTCACGGCGACAGATGGGATGTGAGAGTTAACGAGGGAAGATTCCAAAGCGAGGGGGCTGATGTCATCATCCTGAGATATTTCACCCCACCTACACCCCACACAAACCCCCCCCCCCCCCCCGTAGCCAAGGAGCCGAGGGTTGAAAACACTTGGCGGGACAGGGTTGACAGACCAGAGAAGTTAAATGGTTTTGTTTCCCATCTCTGAAAGAAAAGGCAGAAGGGAACTAAAGATGATTAAGCATAAGTGTGCACCACCTGCTTGAAAGCGGACGTTAAAATCCGCTGACATTATTCTAAAAGGAGTGGGCCCTGTGTGCCGGCGACGTGGGGATGGAAGGGGATATTTGGGCCGTTCTCAATTGTTTATTTTTTATCTGTTGATCGACTTAATCCACCAAACGTGTCAGCTGTATATACGATGTATGTATGTTGAACTTCTTGTGCACCATACTAGCCAAGCTTGCTAATCGGAGGTGTGGGGGAAGGACAACAAACAACACAAAGAGTAGTTCTAAGGAAATACATTTTCATTCTAGACTCACTGGAGCATAGCTCCGGCGGCTTCCTAATAATACAGCTTCATGTGCTCTCATCATGTATGTTGTTTGCGTGTCGCAGGGGACATGTTTCGGCAATGTCTGTTCATCCGTCAGGGAAACTGGCACTCTCCGTGGGCACGGACAAGACTCTCAGGTTTGCGGCACATACAGCCATTGGTTTAAATCCACATTCTTACGGCAAGACTGTGCGAGTACAAAATGAGAGGTGTAGCCTTACCAGACGGTGTTCATTTCACTGGTCTCACAGAGCAGATGAAGACTGATTAGGTTGATGAAACCATTCATGAGGCTGGTTTGACTCTGCTTGAAATTTAAACCAGTGGTCGTGCAATCATTAGCTCAGTGCTGTATTAACTGAGTTATCTCAGGAGCGAGCTGCAATTAGTCAAATTGCAATCAACCTTTGTTTAAATTAAAACTACAATGGGGGTTTGTTTATATACTTTAAATGTGCGTATTGCTCTTGCGGCAAATTGTGAAACGTGCCAATTTTCATTTGAAATTCACGTTTTATTGAATTTATTCCGTTTTTTTTTTTTGCAGGACGTGGAACCTGGTTGAAGGAAGGTCAGCCTTCATCAAGAACATCAAGCGGAGTAAGGCATAATAAGAGGCTTTACCAAATACAATAATACACCCTCATCAGCTGGCAGTGCTTAAACTTTGCTTGACTCAAGAAACCAGACATTTTTACTTGAGCACTGATGGTTGTGGTCAGAGATATCGACTCGCAATTGGCAGGTCGCAAATCCAATTTTAGGACTTTCCCATAAAAACGTCGCTCATATTTATCTCCTATCTGCAGCTCCGTCTCTCGGCCTCTCTTTGATCCCCTCCCGATTTTGTATCTACGTCTCGGCGAGCCATATATATATCACGTTAGCGAGGGTTCAGCGGGGCCCGAGGCCTCTAGTTGAAGAACCCTTCATTGACACCATTGGAACCTCATTTGCCAGTAAAAAATATGATAATTGTTTTTACCCTTCTATCTGGCAACAAAACTGACACCTTTTTTACAAGGAGTCATGTTTGCATAGACCACAATACCTGCAGTCATAATGCAAACAAAAAACATAACTCTGATAATGTATGCACTGTCCTTGAAGTTGATTGGTCCACACACATGGGTTGATTGGTCCACACACATGGGTTGGATGCCAAAAGGCGTCATCTTGTCCAACTCGTGAGACTAGGCTCTAAGGAAAGCTGTCTCGGGTGTGGACCAATCAACTTCAAGGACAGTGCATACATTATCAGAGTTATGTTTTTTGTTTGGATTATGACTGCAGGTATTGTGGTCTATGCAAACATGACTCCTTGTAAAAAAGGTGTCAGTTTTGTTGCCAGATAGAAGGGTAAAAAAACAATTATCAACCCCTCATTAGGCAAATTTTACCAAAATCGCACTCAGCCAGGTTAGGGAATAATGACGAGTCTCAAATTGAAGCACGTCGTACGTACATATGTATGTTTGTTGAACTTCTTCCGCAGCGTACGCAGCCAACCGTGCTAATCGGGGGTGCATGTGTTTTGTGGTGGCGGCGGTGCACGCAGATGCGGAGCTGGTGCTGTGGTCCCCCAGCGGAGACGTGTACGCCCTGTGCTCGGGCCCGCACCTCGACGTGTACCGGCTGGAGACTGCGACCGTCACGGGCAGCATCGTGATGCCTGCGCGCATCGCCTCCATCCGCTTCGTCACCGTAAGCCGTCCGCCGCCACCACTGCCGGGCGCTTTCCAGCTGTGGCTGAAAGCGCGAACGATGCATTCTTACCCTGTCTGTCTCCGTAACACGAGGTCACGGTAACTCTCGTAAAAATACGATCTATGAATGAGCGAATCTGCGGCGTGAAGTCTTTTCCTAGAGACAACCGGGCAATGACCGAACTCGGGAGACGTATTATCAACTCTAAAAATATTTACGTTTACGCGCCTTCCCTCGCGTTGACGTTACGACCAGATGATGCCAATGTGACACAATCTGGTCGTGCCACTTCAAGTTATTGTCATGATCTCGAGATTAATTGAGGAATTGATCCACTCAATAATATTGTTGGCTGACACGTTGCGGGAGAGTGTAGCCCCACGTAGACCACCTACCTGGTTGAAGTGCCCGGGGTTACATCCCGAGGAAAGTGAAATTGCCATTCATGAACTCCTCCACCTCGATATCCGCTCTCCCATTAGTCCGACGTGTGTTATGCAACGCCATTCTCCAGGTGCTCTTTTGTGAACGTGATGTGTTTTATGCGATAGCGGGCAAACGAATTATGTAATGGCCTTAGCACTCAACAGTGACTGCGAAAATAGATTTTCTTTTAGCATCTTGGCGTCATTAAGTGCAGCATTCTGCGCAGGTTGCTCTTGCAAAGAAATTCATATGGCATATTGTTGCCGTGTGCGTTAGTATGTTGAGTTGTTTCACGCCTGCCAAATTTAATGCCCTGCTCGAGATAAATTTATCGGCGAGCAAGACGTTGGCTAGACACATTGTGGCACAAGCTGGCGACTGCTGACTGCCTGTCTACCTGCAATTTATGTAGCTTAAATGCATAAACCCCCACGGATTAGAGTGTATACACGTGTTAAATACAGTTTTAAGAACAATCAAGTAAGTGGGATGAGGCAGGATGCGCCTCTAGAAGGGATGATGCCCGGTCGTCTAGACCGGCGCTTCTCAATGTTTTTAATTCCACGACACTTGCGTTCAAGCTTGCTCTGTCTCCGCGGGACACCGTCTGCCCAAGCGAGCGACCGAGGGAGTTGAGAGGGCCGGGGGTGGGGGCTGACTGCTGTCTGTCGTATGGATCGGCTGCTGAACGGCAGGGAAGAGTTTGCGTCTGTGCCTCCTTTCGAACAGTGATGTTCGTTTTTTTTCTGTAATTCCGAAAATACCTCGGCACACCTGGACTTGGCCGAGCTGGCACACCGGTTGTGAAGAAACTTGTCCACACTAACGAACGAGTGGCAGCCAAATGAGGGATCGTGCCTGAAAGTGCACGTCCACCATGGAGATAGAGCGACGATAAGTGTTCGCGTGCAGGCACTTGGTGGATTGTCGCACGGCGGGACCGTGACAGATGGCGACAGCTTGGGGGGGGGAGGCCTTCATCCAGCAGTGGATTGATTGTGACAGACGATTTTGATGAAACGCACCAATACTCTTCGGTGAAAGGCTGGCGGTGCCTCGTCATCTTTTCCAGGTTGACCCAAAGCATCAGCCCCCGGGGTGGGTATGTTACAATACTAGCCTGCGTGTGGCTCCTGTTAGTTGAGGGAAAGCCCATTTGGTTAGGGGCCATCCATTTAGTAGGTACGCAGAAATCTGTCAACTTGACTCCTCCCCCCTCCCTGTACGCACCCATACTTTTTACACCCTCCCCCCAAAATGTTATAGAACGGCCCATATTTAATACACGCAGAAATATTAACGTGTTTATGCAAACAGATAGTCCACCGCCGGCTGCATTAAAGACTTGAGTTGCGTACCTTGGCCACTTATTTTGCTGAGCTGCTTGTCTGACAGCTGAAGAAACTGAACTGTGGCTCATTTGAAGGCCAATGTAGACAAATTATTATCGAGGCTTCACCCCCCCCCCCCCCCCCCCGTTTCCTATGCGTACGTACATTGCCAGTAGACCCCCAATACGCAAACGTACGCATTTGGGTTAACCCCCCCTCCATGCGTATGTGCTAAAAAGTCATGTTTGTGTGGCAGGTGTGTGGAGTAGATCTCTGGACACGCTCAGCTGCTGTTATTGTTCTCGAATTGCAAAGTGGCTAATTTCCGTTTATTAACATTATTACTCAGTATTGTACACAAGGACTTTTAAAGAGTGTGATTACCAACTTAAACCCATTCGATGTTGGCGTCCCTTTGTTTATTCACGTGGCAGCCCAAGTGATGTACCGTCATCAGTAAGCAGAACCACGTGTTTGAACTGAGCCATTATCAGTGTGTGGGATTGCCAATATTATTCATACATATTGTTAATCATCTGTAACTGAACAAATTGTATGTCACTTCCGAACTTTTCATTTCAACTTGAAAGCTTTAAGATAGCGCGCTCGGTATGAAGGTATGTTGAGGGGTATGTGGGTGTCGGTGGCATTGTCCATACTGACCTCTTGAGGTTGACATGGTGCATGAGAGTGCTCGGTAATAAACGCACGTGCTCCTATGATTGTGTATTTCTGTCAAGGGCTCTTTAACATGCCTTTGACACTTGATGGCCGAACGGACATAAGATCGTCAAATTGTCGAGGATCAATCCAACCCCAGGTCTTCTCGTCGAGACTCTTTGATGGCTTGCGAAAGCAGGCTGATCACGCCAAGGTCTGGAGATGGGACAGATCCCCCAAACCTGCCGATCTAGGGAGTTGGTCTCCTGAATCTTTTGTGTGGGAAGCACAGAGTCGAGAAGACGTAACCAATCGGCACGCCTCGGGTACACCGGTCTTCCCTGTTCCATGGCAGAAAAGAAAAAGGATGATCTTATTCACGTGCTTTTTGCACGGGACGGCAATCATTATCGATGCTAAAACTAAACTTTTTATTTTACCAGGTAAGGCCCACTGAGCTACGTAGCTCTTTTTGAGAAGCGACCTGGTCCCAAATGATAGCTCAACGAAGTGGCTTATCATGTGGAAATTTTTAGCAGCCAAATACTCTAAATACATGTTCATAAATGTGAAGGGAAACACCGGAGGACCTGGAGAAAATTCACCTGAGCACAGGGAGAACATGCAAACTCCAAATATACAGGCATCAGGGTTGGGATCAAACCCACGACCTCCTGCATACTAGACGAGGTAGTTAACATTTTTCCACAGTGGCGCTCTCCCGGAGCGAGGGGATTGGTTTGCAGCACCGAAACGTGTGGCTTGCATGCGTGTGCGCCGTGTGAACCGGATGCTAATGCCGCGTGGGCCTGCAGGAGGACCTGATAGCGACGGCGGGCGGCGACGAGTTTGTCCGACTGCACAGCGTGGAGGCCCTGAAGGAGGTGTGCACGTTCAAGGCGCACGAGAGCAGGTGAGCGGAGTGGGCACGCTCGCGCGGGCTCGGACGCCGATCTACGTCTACAAGCGCACCTCGTGGAGAAGTGTAGGGTACCGCGTGTCGGCCGCGTCACTCTTCAGTCCACCACGAGCTCAGGGCCACCAGTGGGCGTTCTGTTCTTGCGTAAGATGTTCAACAGATGCGTGCCAGTGTCAAGGTCTGTTAGCCACGAGAGGTTCTTCATGTTTAGTTTTGCTATTCCTCTTCACTTGAAGGAGCACAGACTACGCGTTGGTTTACTATATTGTCCGTGGTTTGGTTTGCATGGCCACAGTTGGGGCTGCGGAGTAACTGTGCCTGCAAAAAAACAAATGAACACCTTTGCGCGCGCCATTTCAAATTACGAGCTGCTCCTCACCCATCGATGGTCAGTGTGACTCGCTGCCCACATGACCGCAAACATGTTAGCAAGTTAACCGATTATTTTTAAAATCAACGAAGAGCTTGTGACACGTTGTACATCTTCACCTGCATTTGACACATGTGAAACGACACGTTTTTATAACCTAGATTCCGTGTGTTTTGCACGTACTGCATTTTTTGTTGTAACTGGGCCACTCCGCTTCCCCCATTATTACCCTGCGGAGTTCACGGTACCGCGCGTATCAGTGACGCAGCGTGCGTTTTATCAACGTCGTCTTTCAGGGTGAAGGCGCTGTACACGGAGAAACACAACGGCCAGCACGTGTTGGCGTCTGCGTCCAGCGATGGCAGCGTGAAGCTGTGGCGAGTGCTGCCCGAGTCGGTGAGTGTCCGTCACCGCTGCCCTCCTCCCGCTCCACATGCACTGCGTTCAGGTCACCTTTGCAAGAGAGGAAATGCTGTTTCATGGATGTCAATGGGTTTCATTCATGCCCTGGTCATGCAGAGATGTTAACTACCTCGCCAGGTATGCAGGAGGTCGTGGGTTCGATCCAAATCCTGACGCCTGTGTATTTAGAGTTTGCATGTTCTCGCCGTGGTCGTGTGGACTTTTCTCCAGGTCCTCCGGTTTTTCCTTCCACATTAAGAAACAGTGTTTGGCTG
This sequence comes from Lampetra planeri, assembly GCF_965212315.1. Taxonomy (NCBI): domain Eukaryota; kingdom Metazoa; phylum Chordata; class Hyperoartia; order Petromyzontiformes; family Petromyzontidae; genus Lampetra; species Lampetra planeri. The sequence continues at coordinate 21,931,263 of NC_136110.1, forward strand.
TTTGAAATTTCCACCAGATAAGCCACTTTGTTGAGCTATTATTTGTGACCAGGCTGCTTCTGAAAAAGAGATGTATTGCTCAGTGGGCCTTAACTGGTAAATAAAAATAGTTTATATTTTAAATACATACAGTTAAACCGTGTCCTCTTACAACAAGTGGGAGCTCGTTGACGTTTGTTGTTATTTAAAGATATACTTGGAAGACAACGGTTACAGATGTGCAGATGTTAAGCCTCAATATAACACGGTTAGATGATGGATGTTAAGCTACGATGCCAGCTCTCACTGTAAGCTACTTTTGCAAGCCGTGTTACGGATTCATTATTGCTCCTCGTCGTCTTTGGGAAGCGTCAACGGAATCGGTGCCTCTGTATTGAGTAATTTTCGAGCTCTCCATCAACGCATCCTCAAATCATAAACATCTGATTTACAAGCAAATGTATATTTTTAGCTATGTTGTGATGAGTACCACATCTCCACCGGAGGCTGTCATTCCAGCAGGAGAATGATAGAGGGCTGCAATTAGTTTTTTTAATTATCAGAGTACTAGGTAAGCACCGCTGAAATCTTGAGTTCGAATCTAGGTTTGCAGCTACCCGCGTTTAAATTGGCCTTAAAGTTCCAGTGAGTTGAAGTCCCATTGTGTTGAATGATCCTAAACTCGATTCAGTTCGAGTTCTGAGAGTGCCAAATGTATGTACAGTATGTTGAACTTCTTCCACGCCGTACATAGCCAACCGTGCTTATCGGAGGTATGTGTGCGCATGCGTGGTTGATGCCCACAGCCTGAGCAGCCCCCCGAGATGCTGCTAGAAGTGAACACGACGGCTCGTCTCACCTGCCTCGCCGTCTGGAAACCGCAGGAAGTGGCGTCGCAGCCCCAGGCCAAGCGCAAGCAGGGACCACGTAAGTGCTGCCGTGCACCAAGCGGCCCTTGTCTATTGAGGCGCGAGCTGGCTCCGCCATCTGCTGCGCATCGGTAATTTGCAATAATAATCTATGAACTGCTTTCGCACCGTACTAAGCCAAACGTGCTAATCGGTGATGCCTATAATGGTAATGCAATTTGTCACGCGCACAATATTTCACGGACCTAAACTACCTTGACTGTTGAGTTGCGGGAGCCGTGCTCGGTATCGCTCGAAAGCCAGGCGAAATAAGGTTGAAAGAGGTGGTGAGCCTCGCGAGTTAGTCTCTTAAAAGTCGGTGTATATTGAACGCTGCTGCAGCGAATGTACATCGGGTACGACGATGGCCAACGTTGCAGACTTGGGGGCCTGCCACGGAGAAATTACGCCTGGCTGTTACAGTTCTGGTCCTTCGTGTGGATAGAAGAGGTTGTGAGTCGTGCTGCTGGATAGTTCTATAGTTGAGCCACAGTGCAGACCAGGATGCAACTTCTTGCAAACCCAGTCCAGCTATTGGCTTTCCAACTGTTAAATAAATAAAACGCTCCCTTCCAAGGACAACCGCGTGTTGGAAAGCATTACACAATCGATGCGTGTGCACGATCTTTCTGCTCTGTGGGCCGCGTGTTGCGTCTTTCAGCAGGTTTTCTCAATGGGTTTGTAGCCGCTGGCGTGGGAAAGCAGCGCTCCATTGTTTGCCACTGTTGGCCATCTCCACTTAGTTGTGCAATATTCCTTCAGGACCTGTACGCATTCTCTGCAATATTGACGTTTTCTTTTAATCTACGTTTTGTCGTTGCTGCTGTGCTCATGCACCACGGAGCTCACTTGTAAAATAGCTGTGAAACTGGTCTAAATGGGATCATCTGATAAACAACTAAACTCAAATGGACCAACAACTTCATATGCTGCGGTGGCGAGGGTCGCCACAGTGGCGAGATGTTAACTACCTCGCCTATACAGGCGGTTGTGGGTTCGATCTCGACCTTTGACGCCTGCTGTATATTTGGTGTTTGCATGAATTTCTGGCCGTGGTAGCGCGGGTCCTCTGGTTTTTCCCTCCAGATTTAGAAATGTGCGTTTAGGAGTATTTGACTGCGATAAATTTTTCCGCGATAAGCTACTTCGTTGGGCTATCATTCGTGCTATGTAGCTCAGTGGGCCTTACCTGGTAAAGTAAAAGGTTTTAAAAATAGTTTATAGTATTAAACATAATCTATGTCTCGAGTATCCTGGCTGGCTCCTGGCTGGGCTCCTCTCCGCCCCAGCAATAGCTCTGTTGTTGTTAGCGGCTGTGGCCGTTGCCACCAAATATAGCTGGGGTAACTTGCTAAATGGGATTCTCCGTGTAACAAACATTGAATTTAATTAGCGCAAGAAGTTTGGAAGATGTGAGAGCGGCACCACAGATGTGGGAGGAACGACTACAGAAGACAGACGCAGTTCATTTTAAATTACTGTTAACTTTTCAATTTGTGCTCCTGTTAATGTCATTCTTTCATCAGAATATTCTTCCTTTATAAAGGTTTTTTGGGTTAGTAAATATAAATGTGTCATTAGCCCGCCACCACCCGACCACAGCCTATTCATGAGGTTTGTCACGTGAACAAAAATTTGCCAACTACTACTCCAGCACACCCGGTGTGTGTTGTAGAGTAAATCCCACAACATGAACAATTTCAGTACAACGCTTCGCTGGTGTCAATACATATTGTCTTGGCATTTTATTATTAAATAAAAAGCAGATAACTTTTAGTGCTCCGAGTACAGAAGGGCGGTTAAACGGTTCTCTACGATGTAGTAACTTAAGAAAATTTCTTAAATATATTATTTATGCCGTACAAATGCACCGGGAGATGCGCGCACCTCATTTGTAAGGCTGTCCAACCCCTACACAAGAAGCATTAATTTAAACCATTGATTTTAGCTGGGTCAGCAGGGGCAAGGACAGGGGCTAATGCCCCCCTGCTCTCAGCCACGCATTAACCCCTCCTGCTCAACTGTGCCGTCTCATGGGTCTGCAGTAGGGCTGAACGATTTGGGGAAAATATCTAAATGAGATTTTTCTGACAGATATTGCGATTGCGATTTGATTTCGGATTAAATTTGTTAAAGTCAAGCTTCAGTTCAATATTCCCTGTGTAATAGATTTAAAACATGTGATGGAGCATTACCACGTGAAACCATCAACATATGAACTGCTCTATATATTCTAATGCAAGGATGAGAACTTAAAATATATTAATTGCTTCCAACATGTATTTATTAAAAAAATGTTATTAAAATAGATCAATCAAACATAGAACAATTTTTAAGTTAAATAAAGTTTTAATAATACAAATTTCAACAATTCCAATAAGACCTTAATAGGACTTTTCAAATCGCAAAAAATCGCAGCCTTTGCGATTTGATAATCGCATTGTTTCAAATTGCCCGAGTCTGTAGTGCACAGGGGTGGGTGGGGGGGGCACGGCTGCGGGCGTGTTTATCGTGCTTCCTCTGTGGAGTCGATTACTGATTATTGGTTGTATTGCTCGACTAATAGGATAATACGGAAAGAGCTGAGGGGTGGGGGTGAAGCTCTCGCACCTTTTTCCACGTGTGCCCGCTGGACGTGAGATGATGTCATCCGCGTCGCTACTTGAGTCACACTGTGCTTGGCTCCGTTGGGGGGTTATCTGTCTTCACGATGTGGGCCGTCAATAATTGACCACAGAAACATTACTCGATTGTCACAAAAAATGTTTTCCCAGGTAAGGCCCATAGCTCTCTTTCAGAAGCGACCTGGCCACAAATGATAGCTCAACGAAGTGGCTTATCATGTGGAAATTTACAGCAGCGAAATACTCTTAAACGCACGTTGATTATACACACGGAGAGAAAAACTGACGATTAGTCGGTTTAATAGACCAATTGTCCCAGCTCCTCCAGTGCCTTGTGCCTCGCCCACCCTTACGGTGCCCAGAGAGAGAGGGGGCATAACGGTCCCGGGGCTCAATCGGCGGTGCTGTGCCTCTCCGGCGTGACTCGATTCGTGTGAATGCGTGCGGCCTTGTTGTAGGCCGTCAAGGAAGCTTTCGCTACGCAGGCCGCAGCTGCGTTGCCTCACACCCGTGCCGGACGGGTTGTTTACGTAGCCAGCCAATGCGGTGAAGTCACTTCCGAGTGTAAAGGATTGATTCACGATTGCGATTTTTCACCAAGTGACAGATGGTTGGATTTTCACTGCACATCTGCTCGTCATACTATATTAAGCATATCATTGACATGATTCATAATTGGTTTATTTTGGTTTCGATCGTGTAGGTGAAACGTCATTTGTAATTTCCAGCAAAAGATCTAATAAAAATGTCTAAGCTTTGCTTGGGGTTTTCAACATTCCAGTTATGGTGATAAACCAAATCATCTTCTTGGTTCTTTCGGTAAAGTCACGTAGAAGGGAAGTAATAAAATAATAAAAATAAAACATAATAAAACAATTCTCACGACGTTTCGGCCACAACGCAAGCAGCCGTCCTCAGGCGAAGAATGAGAACATTATCAAGCTAGGAGCTTATGTAGGTGTAGCGAGGAGGAGCGCCTTAACAAAAGAATGTGCATATGAAGAGGAATTTAGCATACCAATGGGCAATGAGTAGGAGGTGGGCGGAGGGGTTTCAAAGTCCCATTATGCCCATGCATTATGCAGGATAAACAGCACCACGGGGGGGCGCAAGGAACAACGTTAATAAAGGAAAGGAATGTTAATGATATGTAGCTGCATTTACCCAACAACCACGTAGAAAACCAAAGTAAAAACTACATAAAAAACTAAAATATAAACTGATACTTACTATACTCTACAATAAGCTGAGTTGCTAACAACAAATAATAACTTACAATTCTACGTCGTAAGAAGTATATAATATACTTCCATCTAAACTTTATTCTCTTAGCATATACAGTACTATATACTGCCATAGATAAACCCAACATTAAATTATATACTGTATTGCTGTAAACCACCCTATACTTTATACATTTTAATATAACACTATGTATTATTCAACTCACCCTAATGTGTATCGAAATGGTTTATTACGTCCTTCCAATGATTGCTAAGCCTGAATCCATCTTCTCGGTTAAAATTGTCTCTGTGTTTGTATATGTGGATCGCCTCATGAACGAATCTCTCATGATAGCCAGATGGCTTGCAGAGAACCTCCGTCTTGGAGAAGTCAATGTCATGTGAGCCCACTGAGTTGTAACAGTGGTCTGCCACGGCTGAGGTGTTTGTCCTACCGTGTTTTAGATCAGCTTTATGTTCACGAATGCGGTCTGAGACGTGTCGTTTGGTTTCCCCAATGTAGCTGCTACCACAGAGGCAACTTAGTTTGTAGACGCCAGGGTACTGTATGTCTGGAATCACATCTTTTACAGACGGTACCAGATCACGGATTTTATGTACTGTGTTGAATCGGACCTGGATCTTGTGTTTAATCAGGATTTTGGAGATCTTTTTTGTGACCCCAGCAATGTAGGGTAAGGTGATGGTCTTGAAAGGCTCCTCAACAGGATCTTTCTTGATGGTTGGAGTGATGGCTTTGCGGATTGTGTAGTCGGAGTAACCATTAGCCTTAAGAGCTTGGCGTACGTGTTTGAGTTCACTGGAAATGTGTTCATGGTCGGAGATGCATTGGGCTCTATGATATAGAGTCTTGATGAGGGAATTCTTCTGGGATGGATGGTGGTGGGAATCCGGTTTTAGATAAGCATCCGTGTGGGTGGCTTTCCTGTAGACAGAGTGGCTCATTGAACCATCAGGTCTCCTTTTGATTAGGACATCCAAAAAGGGTAGCTTGCCATCATTTTCGACTTCCATGGTGAATCTGATGGCTGGGTGTATGGAATTGATGTGGTCGAGAAATTGGTCTAGAGCAGGCCGGCCATGTGGCCAGATGACAAAAGTGTCGTCTACGTACCTCTTCCATAAGGTCGGGCGTAGAGTGGCAGTCTGGATGGCGTCCGTCTCAAATTTCTCCATGAAGATGTTGGCTACAACCGGAGATAGGGGGGAGCCCATTGGGGTGCCCTCAATTTGCTTGTAGAAGGTTCCATTCCAGGTGAAGTATGTATTGGTTAAGCAGTGTCTCACCAGGGGGGGTACCCCAGCATTTAGTCCTTGATGAACCAAGTCTTCAATGATTGCGATGGTGTCAGGCACAGGCACCTTGGTGAACAAGGAAACCACATCAAAACTGACAAGCAGGTCGTCTGGGGACAGGGCAATCCCCTTGATTATCGATACCAGGTCAGTAGAGTTTAGTACTGCAGAGGTGGTTTTTCCAGTGAAAGGCCGTAGGATTTCGGACAAAAAACGAGCCAGTTTGTAAGTGGGGGAGTTGATAGTAGAGACAATGGGACGAAGAGGTGTATCTTCTTTATGTATCTTTGGCAAGCCGTACAATCTTGGTGGCCTAGCTGCAGAAGGTTTCAACGAGAACTGTTTGTTCTGATCAATTAATGCGGTTGAAGCAGAAATGATGTTGTTGGTTTTGGAGACGAGGCTGTTGGTGGGGTCTCTTTTTATTTTTGTATAGCTGCCATCGTTGAGTAGTTCTTGAATTTTGTTGTTGTATTCTATTTTGTCCATGATGACAGTGGCATTGCCTTTGTCGGCTGAGAGGATGACAATGTCATCCCTCTTTTTTAATTGAGCTAATTCAAAACGCTCATCTTTGCTGATGTTGCTAGCTGGCATCTTAGCGTTTTTGAGGGTTACAGAGATTTCAGATCTTGCTACGTCTGCAGCGATGTGACTCAAGCCCTTGAGAGCTACATCTACTCGAGCAATTATATCATTAACTTGTATGTGTCTAGGTGTGACTGCAAAGTTTAGTCCTTTAGCTAAAACGGATTTCAAACCTTCAGAAATAGGACTGTTACTGCGATTAATTACGACTTTGTTAACATCTAGCTTTTCAATGTGTGGGTCCGGTTTCTTGTTTGAGAGGCGGTTGAATTTGGAAATCAAGTTGTCCTTACATTTAGTCGACATAGCGGCAGCTGAAGAGGCAGTCATTTTTTCCACGTGTTCCCAATCCGATGCGGACATTGTTGCACTCAAAGATAAGTGTGATTTGTAGAGTGTCTTGTCTAACTGATCTAGTTCGGTGCGCGTAAGTCTGATTTTCTCTGAGATAAGAGCTAAGCTAGTTCTAGACAGAATTCGTTTCGCATTGGAAGAAGTTACAGCAGCAGATGTTAGTGTAAATGCGTTTGGTATTACCTTAGAGTCGCGGCATCAAACCAAATCAATTACCATATTTTCCCATAACTTGACAACTTGTTCTGATTGGCTGTCGTGTTGTGGAGGGTTATAGTTTTAAAAAATGACAAACCTTCACGATCTAAACTATTTATGAATCCTAATATGGACCGTGAAAACCTACTTATACATTTATATAATTGGCATGCTCATTGTTATCATTGTACTGCCTGACAGGTGCTATAGGTTACAAGCATGTTCCAACACACATGTGTAGCTCTCATTGGGAGAGGGCTCCCCCACCCACGTGCTCCCTGTAGTTTTGCCAATGCGACGACGCTTGCCGATTTTAACTTTTCCCCGTCCTCGTTGCAGGGGCGAAGGTGGCCGGCGACAAGGCCAAGAAGAAGCGCGAGGGCATGGCGGTGGGCAAAGAGCGAGGAGCCTCCACCGAAGCCTCCGAGAAAACTCCCGCACCTGCCGCGCAAGCCAGGGACGCAAGGCTCGCACGCAAGCGGTCGCGCCCCGTGAAGCCATCGCGCCCCGAGAAGGCATCGCCCCCCGAGAAGCCATCGCCCGGCAAAGCCACCGGCAAGAAAGCGAACAGGAAAAGAAAGAAGCGGCAAAGCCTGGAGTAGAGATGGCGGGACGGGAAGTGGTGTGATATATTTTATTTTCACTGTCGTGAGTGTCACCCTTGGCAAGTATAATCGTGCTGGCGGATGCGTTCGCACCGTGAGCTTTGCGCGCGTGACAAACCCCTGGCGCGTTACCATTGCGGGGGGCCCACTGGTCTCGAGTGCTCGCTTTATAGACACGCTGCGCCAATTGATTAACTTTTTTATCCCAATTAAAATGAAACCGGATAAATTGTTCATGTTTAATGCAATGTTCTCGGCGTTTAAACATAATAATCATAATCGGTTGCATGCAATTGTTCTTAAAACCCAGTGTTTTTGCTCATTAACTTAAAAACTACAAAGTATAAATACTATAATACCATGCCGGTCTGTTGGTGCGTGTTGTTTTGTATTATCCTCATAACACCGTAAGTTCTAGAAATTGTACAAATGTTCGATGTAGCTGTGCAACCCACTGCGGGATGAGGCCATCCCCACGTAGTGCGGGTCAGGGGGTCATTTGACCATACTTCACGTGGTCAGTGTGGGTCGGTGAAGCCAAGGGACTGTTGTTACGGCACAACAATCAATGTTGCCGTGCTGCCCTCTGTGGACAACATAACCCTGCAGCAGCAGCCTGCAACATTACACACAATCGTGCCCATCAGGCAAAATGCCTGCTAAACATCCCAAGTCTGATGAAATCGGGCACATTTCGAGTGATTTATATGATGGACAACTGAAATTGCTTGTAACATTGCCTTCCATTTTCACGCTCTCAAAATGATGATGTGGGAAAGAAAATAAATGGGCATCTATTTTAGTTTAACAAAGCAATCTTCAAAATCTCTTCAGCAGTACGTGTCCTGTGCATGATTTATTTTTAGGAGATAATTGTTTTAAACACTGGTCCTTCCACTGATTATGCCGCGTTGCCATATACATAGCAGCAACGTGTATTGCAGTTGCAGTGATCGTGCTGTGGTTGATGTAACAAACCTCCTTAAAAAAAGTTTTTTTTTTTTAAACAACGGTTTTAATAACAACTCCGTTTAACTCGCGGTCGAGAAGAACGTCAATGGCGGCGCCTGCGTTTTTGTGCGACTCGATTCCACAGTTTAGGGACAGCGGCGGTTTTGACCTGCACAAAAATATGTAATTAATAAGCCGTCCATACAAAAATTGTAATTGCTTTAAGGGATACAGGCATGCATTGTCTCTAGATCTGAGTGTGTGCAAAATTATGAATTGATTGGACAGCAGGTAGTAGACTAACTTTTGATTTCAAGATTTGACCACGACAAACACAAGTGAAGCTAAGTTAAAACCGTTGAAAAAATAATATGGTTTAGATTGTAATTGCTCCAAAGAGAACAAACCAGACACCACGACATTTTGGCTGCAGGGACGATGGAATGGTACGGTGATCACCACAACGGCCAAAAAAATTCAAATAATGCAACAGTTAAATGCTTTCAGCCACGTGATAATTTCCACAGCAATTACTCAAGCTCCCCTGCTGTTCAGTGGACTTGAGTATGTACAGTATTATGTTGAACTTCTTTCGCACCGTACATAGCCAACCATGCTAATTTGAGGTGCGGGGAAGGACAACAAATTAAGCACACAAAAAATTCAGTTCTAAAGAAATTAGTTGGCAATCTAGATGTAAAAGTGCATAACTCCAGTGGCTTCCTAACATCGGAAGGAAGAGCGTTCCAGACGGCCGCAGAAGTGCGTCGGAAAACGCGCGATGCCGTCACCATCTTTGCTCGATGACTCCTCAAAAGCCGCTGCGAAGATGACCGGAGTTGGGGTGATGGTTTATGCTCCTTAACGAGATCAACTAAGTATTGTGGTTCATTTGTGGCAAACACTGCGTGTATAATGATACATGTATTTACAACAGTAGGTGTGTTAGTCATGAGAGATTGACCATGCTTCACAATGCTGGTCAATGCTGGTTGGTGAAGGGAATCCCAAGTCCTCAACTCTCTTCACAAATGGTCTCGCATTACCACATGCATCAGATCTCATGAAGCAGTGGATTGATGATGGCCATTGAACATAGACCATTGTAAAGTGGCTTAGTAGGCGAAGGATCACCGACACGAGATTAAACTGTGTTCTCATGTATGGCGAAATAAATCACTGATAACTGCACGTAAATAAAATTCACAATGAAACATTGCTTTGGTTTCTAAAATCCATCAAGTCCTCGTTACTGAAGGCTTGTTCAGCAGATAGGCGCAGATTAAATAAACGACCCTTCTGAAAAGCTGAAAATACGCAAACTAGAAGATTAAACGATGTACTATGTAGTCCACTTGCTATTTTGATGACTGAAAAAGGGTATCACGATCGCAATTAAGTATTGATTTCTTTTGTGTTTATTTTACGTGTAATATTGTTTTGTCTTTTAGTGTATTATCATCAACCATGATCAATCCACTGCTGGATGAAGGCCTTCCCAAACCGCTGCCATATCTCGCTATACTGCGATGTAATAAACCAAAGCGTATGTTGCTATTTATATAATATTCGTGTACGCTTTGCATAGATTGTAAATAATATTTCCTTAGGTGCACCATTCAGTGCACGTGTCATGAGCGTAAGAATGTTTGAATCGATGCATCATTGTGCCAAAAATGTAGATCTGAGTTAACGGCAGTAAATCTGGAGCAATTTTGAAGCCGTTTACGTGAGACGACTCAGGAACTGACGAGCGAGTTCTCTGTGCTTACGTTATACACCAATTGCGTGATGCAAAAAAGTACTATACAGGTCAAGGTGCAGTCCTGCAATTGCCTGCTTACGCCACTGCCGGCAGAAGGGATCTCCACTAGAAGGAGGGTTTTTGGCCTACTCTCCCACACTAGCCAGAAGCCTGTCAGGAAGGGCTTCACTGTAATTAGTGTAACATTAGCGGGGGGGGGGCACTTAAGAGGAAAAGTCATTGGAGAAGCTGTGCGTAATGTACAGCGGAACCCTCCTGTCAGTATTTTGGGGCTCCAGACAGATGGCTCACTCGTTCTAAGGAGGCTGCTGGGGTCACTGAGGTCGAGGTGAATCGAGTTGACTTCACTGCTCAATCCCAATTTTCCGCAGTCTGCCCACCTGCCTTCACGTCTCTGGTTACAGCCGGCCACGGAGAGAATGGCCGTGGGTGTCACAAGGGATTGAGGGGGGGGGTGTGGACGCTCATTATTTAAAACGCGAATGTGGTCAAATAGCTCCTGAAGTGGATCGAATTGCAATGCGGCCGAAACCCCCAGAAATTCGCCGAGCTCTTGCGCGTGTTGCGTTCGTCTCCGTTGTGCGCGCGCGCCCACGCGTGGTGTTGGATTGAGTGCGATGCCGAGTGGACTTTATGAATGGTTATTGCGTGCGCACAGCTGCTGCCAATGTCTGGTAGGCGAAATTATATTCTACATTGATGCAAACCCCCCTATCCCCGCTATCCAGGCCTTCCGGACTAATGATAATCTCTAGATGTAGCATTTGTTAAGCATGGAAACGCTGGACCTGCTTTCGACCTCGTGAGTCTCATCGGCATAGTCGGGCTTGTTAAATAATGGATAGAACGTGGTGGTTGTGGTGAAGTGGCATTTTCTGCTCGGAAGACACCGGGTCTATATTGTTTTACCTGTGGGCTCGGCAGGAGGCGCTCTCACCTTTGTGCCAGACTGCGAAAATAAACAAAGGGGGTAGGGGACTGCGTCGTACAGAGAGCCGTATCGCAGACACAAACGTGGCTTTTTTGTCTTGTGATTATATTGTAGCGTGGGCCACTTAAAGATGCACGTAACGATAATTCATTTTGTCCAATTGAAACCTCACCGAGTCTCGACTCTTGTTTTGCAGACTGGCCCTGTGATGGGATGTTTGGCCCATCCCTTGAATCGGTGTTATGTGTCACGTGGTAGGAAATCCACCACACACACACACCTGAGCTAACAAGACTCCATACAGAATGATTCAATAATCAATGCACTGCCATTATTGCCTTTCACTGATTAAGACCACGGGGTTCAATGCTGGTTACCGAATTTAAATAGTGTAAGTGTACAGCCGTTGTGTCAGTCCACTGCTGGAGGAGGGCCTCAACAAACCGAGCAGCTCGTGGAGATGATTTGACCATACTTCACCACGCTGGTCATTTCGAGTTGGAGAAGGTGGGGATCAATCGCGGGAGCATAGAATGACAGTACAACAGTGGATTGTGCTGGGTGGAACAGGGTTACAATGGACGGGACTCCCACTGGATATGGCAAGAAACGCACGGACATAAACTCAGTTATGAGGATGACACGGGGTATATTGGGGCTTTTTTGCACATACAAACATGTTGCTATGATACTCGCTCAACATATCATTGAGTAATTTTCCAGCTCCCCGTTAACACTTCCTCAATTCATCATCATCTGATTTACAAGCAAATATGACTAGTTTTTTTAGCTATCTTGTGATGAGTACCACATCTCCAACCGGAGGCTATATCGGCCAGAAGTAGCTGCAATCTGTTTTTCAATTATCAGAGTACTTAAGCCAGCACCGCTGAGAGCATGGGTTCGAATCTGGGTTGCAGCTACCCATGTTTAAAACTGCCCTTCAAGTTGCAGTGAGTTGAAGGCCTTGATAGTCACAAATTGCTCCGCGAAAAAACATTTTGTTGAATTACCCCCAACTCGATTAATTTCGAGTTCTGAGAGTGGCAAATGCATGTTGAACTTCTTTCGCACCGTACGTAGCCAACCGTTCTAATCGGAGGTGCGGTGGCTTTAAACGCAGCGAACGCACAGTCACAACGGAGATGCGCTGTTGAAAAGTAAATAACTCTATAAAAGGATCACGCATTCAAAGGAAAGTTGGGGGTCGTATAGCAAAGCACCTCCAAGCCACCGTGAACTAACAATTGTATCTTCACACGCGCCTATAATTGAGTGTTTTATATTTTCGCCCAACATCATAGCGTGCGATTGTGTTTCATCCAATGTGTAGGGGGACTGAACTCGTACAGACGCGGACTGTTTCCGACATCCGTTTAACTCGCACCGTTTGTACTCCACACGTGCGATGATGGACCTGTTTTGTTAGACCGAGCGTTCCATTCGATGCAAGTACATCTGATGACATGTCAATAGCACAATTGGCATATGGGAAAAATATTCAGCCCATCTTTTTTGATCCACCGCCGCATGAAGGCTTCCCCACGCAGTGGATCACATGGGTTTAACCATACTTCACCACGTTGGGGAGGGTGGGTTGGTTTAACAAAAAGGAACCAGTTCAAATATCGCCACTCACGTTCGCCGTGGCTAGGTATCGAACTTAGGTAGCTATGTTCATAGGCAGTGTGCGAACCACATCACCCCACCCTGCTTAGCATGCGGTAAAGGTGCAGCCCTACAATTGCCCCCCCCCCCCCCCTAAAATGGTATTTGGTTTACTCTTCCACGCTGGCCCGAATTAAATGATGACGTCACCCTGCTGCTCTGTTTGACCGGGAGCAAGTGCAGGAGGGCTTCACTATTCTGGCAAATTTTTCCCGATGATGCTGGATGTAATTACCAGCGAAACGGCGTGCTAAAACATTGGAAATGTTGTGGATTCACTCTTCAACACACCGGTGGGCTAAAGTAGTGAACTATTTGTCTTTTGTAAACGTGACACTTGTTTTACTGATTGGCCGTGTCGGGTGGTGGAGGATTACGACACATTTATAAATAACGTGATCTAACCCAAAAACTTTATTAGGAGTACCCACACTTTAACCACCATACCTGACCTGCCAATCGACTAAACTGGTGTTTAGATTCAGAGGTGGGGGTGTTGGGGCGGGTAGGGGATTTAAGAAACGTGCAACCTTCGCCCGCCGCACCGGGAGATCGATCCGGCGACCTCGTGATTACTTAGCCACTGGATGTATAACGTGGCCGAAGAGCAAACGAGAGAGTGTGTGCGAACGGCCAGGTTGCTGTATAACGCGCGTCAATGCGGAACGAGACGCAGCAAAAACAGTTTGAATTAAGTCTGGGATTGAAAAATCGCGTTCACGTGCGTGCGACATTCACAGAAAAAGTGGCCGTCAGTTTTGAGTTCAACGCGCGGCTGGTGCTGCTGATGGTGATGGCGATGGTGTGGGGTCAGCGATGTCAATGTGTGGGAGTTCTTAAAGTCATCATCACATTTTCTCGAGTGGGATTTTATGCATCGCAATCAGCGCCGCCAGACTGGCGAAAACGTGGCAGGACCCTCTTGAAAAGCGAGTCATGAGACTCGCCGAAGCTCTCCTGTATAAACAAACATCATCATGATCACAATAATAAAATAATGCAACACCATCATCGCGCAACGCACCAACAATTGATCATGCGGATTATGGTTGAGGATTAATCTCATGAAATTAAAACGTGCGTGGTCTAGTTGCGACATCTCGAAGGATCGATATCGACTGTGGCATAAAGAACCCGCAGTGCCGAGTACAAGGACTGTGCAGTAGTCCACACGGTGCGAGTCTAAGAGGATGTCGGTACAGTCGTCGTTCTGATTGGATGCGTCCACTGGGGTCTGTGCACATTTGGGTGAATGAAACACAATCGTACGCCGTGTAGTAGTCAGGCGAAAATGTACAATTGATCATATAGGCGCGTGTGAATATACAAACATTTCGCGGGGGGGTGTTTGGAGGTGCTTTGCTATACGACCCCCGACTTTGTTTTTAATTTTATGATCGTTTGTACAATTTTTTTTAAATATCGCATCTCCGTTGCGGCTTCGACTACGTGCGCTGCGGTTCGGGCCACTACGGTAGAGGGCAGAACACGCGTGGTGTGTGGGGGGTGGGGTGGAGTGGGTTGAGGGTGAGAGAGGGGGAGGGATAGAGGGAGACACAAACTCACACACACAGAGCACACAGCCTGCATGGCGAACAGCGATCCATTACCTCCTCCGCGCTGCTGAGCTGCGAGTGTGCAAACTCAACATCGACTTCGGTCAACAGCAGCTGCGTTGCTCATCACGGAGGATAATGACTTTGTAAAGAAGGTGTTGCTCCCGTGATGATGACGACGACGACGGCGGCGGCGAAGATGATTCTAACGATGACAACTACTACGAAGATGCCCGTCGTAGTGATTGTGAGCCTGCCACTTGCGGCGGCGATGCCGTTGCTGCTGCAGTGATGGTGGTGGTGATGACGATTGCGCTGCCGATGATGAGAAATGATTAATGAATTATGGAGCCGCCGGGTGGCATTCAATGGAGTCCACTGGCCCTGCCTCTGGACACAATCGTCAGCAGGTACAAGCTTCCCCTGCTGCTCCGAGTCGAACCTGGTGAGTTCCACACTCACTGCACGTGCGCGCCTCGCAGCCGCTACCATGCTCACCGCACACAGACCTGCTTGGGCTCGTTCATGCGCACGGGTTGTGTGTGAACACTCTCGTTAGGTGCATACTACACACACATCTGTGTATGAGCACGTGAACACTTAACTGTTGATAAACGCCACGTGAACACTTATCCCGTTGATACACACCTGTGTAAGAACACGTGCACACTAAACTGTTGATACACACCACGTGAACACTTAACTGTTGATACACACCACGTGAACACTTACCTGTTGATACCTGTGTATGAGCACGTCCATATACTTGTTACGTGCACACACTTGGTACCAACTGTTCATAACTGCCTATGAACACATACACGAACTCGTTGCTCACCTGCATATGAACACACGCGCTCAGTGACTTGTTCCACACACCCGTATATGAACAGAAACGCAAACTGGTGGTACACACACCTGTATGTGGACACGTGCACATGCTTAGCTCTTGTTCTTAGATACACAAAGCACACATGCCTGTATGTGAACACATGAACACACTAACTGATCGTGAGATACACAATGCACACAAACAAACATCTGTAGACGAACACGCACGCATACCTTTATATTAAGTTTTGAATCCACACGGAACTTTAGGTACGAAATCCATACACAAACATCTTTTACATTAATACACACCCAACTTGCATGTGAACACGTGTTCCTAGGATGAATACTGCTCACGCACACACTTGTACGTGAACACACCACCGATAGATACACCAGCGTTCTGAATATGCATAATGAACACAACACACACTACCTTGTTCTTTTATCGGCACAATACAGCACTGCACACACACTCACACCTGTATATGAACTCGCACTCCCGTACCCTTGCATTCTGAAGATGCACACACACGTTTGCTGTAACATTTCAGATGAGTGAGTGTGTGGGGGGCGGTGGTGTAGTGGTTAGCGTTGTGCTGCGATACGAACCCGGCGACCCGGGTTCGATTCCCGCTCACGGCCAACACCACAGTAACGAGCATCTGAACCGGTCCCGGGCCTCCCCAAGGTCGACCCAGCCTCAAATGAGTATCCGGTTCTGTGTGTAAACATCGCCACTGGGGAGACAAACGCGGCCGGGTGTGGTGCTGGCCACCCACCCCCTCGTGTGCCGTGCCGGCCTTTATAGGTGCTCGCTAACATCACTTGCCCCTGCAGTCTGTTAAGGCTACACGGGGGATCTTTGTCTTTGGTAGTGGCTTATATAAAAAGAGCAGCTCGCCTGTGTCGTGACCTCTGTGTATCGACAACAATCGATGGGCGGACTGGAACCCTTTTTTTGTTCCGTCCTTTTGCGCTGCGTTTGATGTAGTTTCGTTATTTTGACTTTGTTGTTGCTGTTGCTGCTGCTGTAAAGTTGTTCACTCCCACGCGCGCACCTGTCGTGACCGGAGGCGAGCAGCTCGAGTAAGAAGTGGTCGGTGACCCGTCTCCCCCCATCGCCGAACGCGGCTCACGGCATTTGCATAACGCAGCAGCAGCAGCAGAATTCACTCACTCACCTGTGTGTGTGCTCGCAGTGCCGCAAAATGCTCTTGCACGAGTATGAACTCGGATCGACTAAGGGCCGCATATGTACAGCTCACCGCCTAAATTTCTGCCGTTGTAACTACATGTACTCAGATTGTAAACGTTGTGGATTTGCTCTCCAACACACCGCTGCGATGAAGTAGAAACGAATTGGCCACGTTCTGTTTACGCGACAAACCTTACGAGTTGGCTGCGTCGGGTGGTGGCGGGTTTAACGACACATTTATATTTACGCGATCTTACCCCCCCAAAAAACCCCACCACCTATATTAGACATATTCTTAGGTTTTTTTCGGTAAAGTCACGTAGGTAAAAAATAAAAATTAATCAAAGTAAAATAAAAATGAAATAAAAATCACGACGTTTCGGAGGCAACACAAGCTTCCGTCTTCAGATCACTTGATACAGCAATCGTGCTGTGACGGTTCCACCTGAAGACAGAAGCTTGTGTTGCCTCCGAAACGTCGTGATTTTTATTTTACTTTTATTAATTTTTTACCTACGTGACTTTACCGAAAAAACCTAAGAATATGAATCCTTGCAGTCACGAAAGCTTCAAATCTAGAATATATTAGACATGTGCTTGCTGTGAATACTGCAGAGGCAACGTCATATAGGCTTCGTTATTCGTGCCGCTTGACACCTGTACGTAAGGTAAGGAGCGACGGTGCAATCGATAGCGCATTGCGCTACGGAATCCGCCTACCCGAGTTCGATTCCTGCTCGCGTCCAGCAACCCGCTGTGCCCCCCGCCCCCCCCCGGCTCAGCCACGGTGTGTAAACACCGCCAGTGGGGAGACTAAGGCGGCCGGGCGTGCTGCTGGCAGACCCACAATATCGATAGGTGCCTCGCTAACAGAAATTGTCCCAACAGTTTTGATTTAAAGCTTTCGTGACTGCAGGGATTCATATTCTTGGTGCTTTCGGTAAAGTCACGTAGGAGGGAAATAATAAAATAATATAAATATAAAACAATAAAAATGATCACGTTGTTTCGACTGCAACACAAGCAATCGTCATCAGGTGTGAAATCCACAGCAAGAAAATTTGAAATCCACAGCAAGAAAATTAGAAAAATTAGAAAAATTTTCTTGCTGTGGATTTCACACCTGATGATGATTGCTTGTGCTGCAGTCGAAACGCTGTAATAATTTTTATTGTTTTATATTTTTTATTATTGTATTATTTCCCTTCTACGTGACTTTATCGAAAGAACCAAGAATATAGTCTTGAGTCTGTTTAGGCGAGAGGGGCGGCTCTCTAGACTTATACAGTCTAATAATAATAATAGGCCATTTTACATGAATGTCAGCGCCTAATATGCTTTTGGGGAGACTGGTCTTTTGTCGGTACAGTACTAAGCCAGCAGTTAGAATTCTACATTAAAATGGCCTCGCAATGATCATTAGTCATGGTTATTCCATTGTTGATGAAGACACCCCCAATATGCAGAACAAATACACGGCAACCACTTCTAAGTGGTGCAGAGTACGGCTTGTTTGTAGGTGGTGGGATTAAATATCCCAAAAGGGGTTTGAAAGCTGACATTTTGCTAAGAATTATCAAGACCAATATACAAATAACATCTACATTTTCAATATTAGGCCGCCAAAAATCGATGGATGGCTGTGGAGTTCATTGTAACTCGGGGAAGGATGTGACATAAACGCTCTAAATTTCCTGAAGTCTATTGATAAATGCTTCCAAATGTTCACCTCCAATTACCAATGAATCAACTACTGTGGCACTTTATCTCAGTAATTTATCTCCATTGAGTGTGACGTTAAACCAAACAAAAACACAAGTGAAATAAATGTCGTGGATTTACTCTCCAACACACCGGTGGGCTGAAGTAGTAACTAATTGGCGTTTCGTTTATATGACAAACCCCTTACTAATTGGCTGTGTTGGGTGATGGAGGGTTACGACACATTTTTACTTACGCGATCTAACCCAAAAACTTTTGGCATGAAAAAAATCTATGATCAGTCACTTTTATCCACTCGTACAGCATTTTTATAATTCTAGATTTGAAGCTTTCGTGACTGCAAGGATTCATACTCTTTGGGTTTTTTCGGTAAAGTCACGTAGGTAAAAAATAAAATAACTGAACAGTCTGCATCAGCAACAGACCATGCTTTCCCACCGTGATGACGGATGCTTGTGTTGCGCCAAAAACGTCATGATTTAATTGAGTTGTTTTCATTTATTTTATTTTTTACCTACGTGACTTTACCGATAAAACCAAAGAGCAGCATTTTTATAGTTGATGTTTCATACCTGGGGTACACGGACTAATAACAATTTGCACCGCAGCATTTTAATACTGTAACGACAGTCGGGTACAACATCAAAGTGAGAATGAACGTGCAAGTACGTACTGTATATGCAGTGCGCATTTGGCAAACGCCCGAGGTTTGCAGTGGCTTCGAGCCAGTGGTTATTTTAGCTGTCCTGTTTGAGCTGTGGATTATCGGTGAAGAACAGAACGGGACTGGCATACTTTGACCGCAAGTCTCCGCAGCACGACTGGCCCAAAAGATTGGGCCAATTTCTTTTTAAAAAGAAAAAAAACCCCAACACTAAAATTGGAGGACTGTCACGAGGAGCGATTGTTCAGAGACGAACAATTATCACTTTTTCACGGGTGAATAACCGAGGGGGAAACCTGTTTTCCTGTATCTTCGTGCAATCCAATCGTTAAGTAACACACCACAATACATCGGTGGTTGTTGCTGTTGTCAACTCACGACATGTTTTTCTTTTTTCAAGGAAGTTTACCAGGAAGGAAAGAATGCCAATTGTGTAATATTACCGGAAATTCTTTCTTCAACGCTACACTTGGGGGACAGGGAACATTTCAGAGGAGTGATTCATACCGTGAGATATGCCCCCTTTGCGCAAGCCAAGCATATGGTTACACACGCACACACACGTGGCGAGGTCGCGCGCGTTGCTACACAGCACAACATCCTTCTAGGCGACAGCGCGCTGCTCGTATGGGGATCACGTGGAAGAGACGAGCAACACAATTTGAAATGTGCCGTGTCGGCTGTCCGTCAGCCCTCGTGGGTCGCCACTAATTGTGTACGCTGCCGATGTAGTATGCACGTCGCACAATAGACGCGGCACGTTTATAGCAGTGGAATTAAAGCGACGCGCTCGATTCTTGTTTTGTGGCGGCTTCCATCAATGAATGTGTAAGAGTCCATTTGAGTGTAATCACATACCGTGATCAACACGTAGTCGTCGGCTGTCGCGACCAATATCATCCCATAATACAGTGTTTTTTTTGGGGTTATATCGCGTAAATATGAATGTGTCGTTCAACCCGCCACCACCCGACACAGCCAATTAGAAATGTTTGTCACGTAAACAAGAACGTGCCAATTCGTTACGATGTGTGCTGTACGAGGAGCGGATTGGAACGGATCTGTTTACGTGACGAAACCTTACTAATTGGCCGTGTCGGGTGGTGGTGGGTTTAACGACACATTTATATTTACGCGATATAAACACCCCCCCAAAACAAGTCGGTTATATGGACACGCCGTGTCTTCGGTGCTTGGCCTCACTGGTGGAGCGGTTGTGCGTGCTGGTGGAGAACGCACTGCTCGGAGTGAGCCCAGTAACACCTGAGTTTGATTCCCGTCCACCGTAAGGTCGGTGGCGAGTGATATCCGAAACCGGCCCTGTGGGGGGGGTGGGGGGTGGGGAGGGCCCACCTTCAACTTGACCACACAAGTGCGGTGAAGTGACGGCTCGTCACGGCTAGCGTGGAAATTCCACATTGCCATGGTGGGGGCCAATCTCCCCATGAGACGTCTATTGGTGACGCCTCGCACACACACACGCACACATGTATGAGCGTCTCTGTGGGGACAATTAGAAGAACAATGGAGGATGTTAGACTTGGCAATGGGCAATGAAACGGGCTCTTCTCTATCACACGACTGGACGTCTCAGAACGATGCTTTTACGCTAAAACCTTGTGGTGATTATGTTAAAGTGGAATTGGCTACGCGAGCTGCAGTAGCGGTAATCAATGACGTTATGTAACTGTGGTGGCCACATTGGCGACAGGACATCAATGGGGGGGAACTCACTCGGCTTATTAAAGAAAAACGATTTTCTTTTTTTTACTTTGCACATACGCACAGCTGCTAGATTCGCCACACTCTGGACCACAAACCCTGAGGCGTAAACCCTTGATAATGTTTTTTTTTTTAGGGGAGAGATATACAAAGCAAACTTGTACAAGGGTGACACAGCGCAGTCAGTATATCAAACAAACATACACGCACATTTGTGGGACGGAAAGGCAGTTTAACCCAAAACAGAACGAAACGCGACACAATCTGATCTTGTTTGTCACGCTTTCTGCTCGGGCTCCCATCCCCTGTGTCACTGCAGGAAGGCTGCTGTAATGTCAATTAGCGAGATGTCAACTCTCTCGCCTGATATACAGGAGGTCGTGGGTTCGATCCCGACCTTGACGCCTGCTGCTGTATATTTGGAGCTTGTGTGTCTCTCTCTCTCTCTCCCTGTGGTCGCGTGGATTTTTCTCCGGGTCCTCCGGGTTTTTTTCCCCCTCTACATTTCGAATCAACATCGCCACGCGTTCAGATCAGTGGTCGTTAACCTGGGGTGCACGCGAGATGCCCTTTCCGCTGGGGGGGGTGAGGCATGGCCAGTTTTATTTCGAATGTAAATAATCGAAAGACACATTAAGCACGGGCACATACGTACAACTACTTTGCTTCATCAAACCTAGGTATTGTCATTTTTTTAAATTACAATTGAAAGGGGCGGAAAGGCTGCAGTAAAGATTAAGGCACCCACTGGTTTCGAGTCTTAACCATAAGGCTGCTTGCCCACCTTCCCTAATGCTGAGCAACACCCTATTGATGATGGGGGGAGGGGGGGGCACAGAGTTACACACTTTAGATTTGAAGCTTTCGTGACTGCAAGTATTCATATTCTTAGTTATTTCTGTGGAGTCACGTAGAAGGGAAATAATAAAATAATAAAAATTCTCACGACGTTTCGACTGCAACACAAGCAATCATCATCAGGTGTGAAATCCACAGCAATAAAATGTGTGGATTTCACACCTGATGACGATTGCTTGTGTTGCAGTCGAAACGTCGTGAGAATTTTTATTGTTTATTATTTTTATTATTTTATTATTTCCCTTCTACGTGACTTTAACGATAGAACCAATAATATCTTAAGACCTGTTTTATTGCCAGAAATGGTAAAACCTATTAATATTGTATTTTTCCCTCAATACTCTCTGCCTGAGTCTAGCAAGAATTCTGCTCTTGATCTCTTCCCCTGTCACGTAGGTAAAAAAAATAAAATGTATTAAACTTTTATTCATTTAATTATTTTACCTACGTGACTTTACCGAAAAAACCTAAGAATATAGTTACACACTTGCCTGTCGACAGAGGCGGAGCAGGGTGAGCGTGGCAAGAGCGTTGCATGGGAGGGAGATGGGGATGGGCCCAACTCGTATCGCTTACGGAAGTTGTTGGCGCTCCATAGATAAACACTCGCGCGCACAAAGACAAAGACGCCCCCGGGTAGCCTCGGCAGACTGTTGGGGGCAAGTGCTGCTAGGGAGTAGCGACCTTTGAAGGCCGGCAACGGCACGCGAAGAGGGTGGGTGGCCAGCACCACGCCCGGCCGCCTTTGTCTTTCCTAGTGGGGATGTTTGCACACCGCACCAGGTACTCATTTGAGGCTGAGTCGACCTAGGGGAGGCCCACTACTGGTTCAGACAATCGCTGTCATTTGGTGTTGGCCGTGAGCTGGAATCGAACTCGGATTGTCGGGTTCATAGCGCAACGCGCTAACCGCTACACCACCGCTCCCCACCACACACAAAGACAAAGTTCCCCCCTATAGCCTAACAGAATGTTGGGGCAAGTGCTCTTAAGGAGTAGCGACCTTTGAAGGCCGGCAACGGCACGCAAAGGTGATCGGTGGTCAGCACCACGCCCGGCCGCCTTTGTCTCTCCAAGTGGTGATGTTTGCACACCGCACCAGGTACTCATTTGAGGCCGAGTCGACCTAGGGGAGGCCCACGACCGGTTCAGACAATCGCTCACTTGGTGTTGGCCGTGAGCGCAAGGCGCTAATCGCTACAACGCCACTCCCTACCACACAGGTACACACACACAGGCACACGCTGCTGACAAGAAGCCCACACTGTATGCAGGCAGCATTGCTCCAGCAGACACTGCAGCAATGCGTGTGTGTGTGCCCTTCGTGCGTGCAATGATGAGGCTCCCCAGTTGATAGGAAGCACATTTGCGAGGGGGTTATTGCATTTTGCGGGGAAAAAAGGGTGCAAGTTTTTCTCCTTCAAAGTTGCATTATAGAAACATGAACAGTATTAGAGTGTTGCCATAGTTGCCGTGTATTTGTGCCCTCTTTCGGGCGTTGTGATGCCAGAGTTACTCAGGCTGTTGTTTTTTGTCATATGTACATCAAAATACATAAGCGTACATTGTCTCATTCTTCATAAACAAAATGCACGTGTTTTATACAACTCCATCATCCCCCCGCCTCCCCCTCTAGACCTTAGGGGGGCGGGGGTGGTGGTGCAAATTTTCAGCAGCAATTGATCCGGTTCAAGAAACTCTTGGGATAGGTTTCGACAGACAGTAATATCATCGTGACATTGTGACGTTATTTTATGGCCATTCAAGGCAATCTGTAAAATTGAATGTGTGAACCTGGTCTGGTCTTCCCTGCGGTCAACTCGGCCGCAAGCAATTGCACAGCCCTGGCGCGTTGTAGCACGAGCGTAAAGTTCGGGTCACGAAACGCATCAGAAAAGTGGGCTCTCAATAGATCGACTGGGCGTGCGCGTGTTTTTTTTTCCGAGGGTGCCTGGGTTGTCTTGGGTCACACGGCCGACCCCGATGTGTGTAGACGCTCCGCCAAAACGGTGTCATCGTCGGCCACGATCGATCCCTACTGCCTGCGTCGTGAGGCGCACGCATTTTTTAATCCTTTATATTAAGTTCACTTGCTTGCTTGCTTACGACCGTGCAAATCTTTCGGTCGTTTTTTAACCCACTTCCCGTGATCCAATCGAGCTGACATTTTGCACACAGACTCGTTGTGCGTGACAATGTATTTTCGTGAAAAAAAATTTCCAAAATTTTACACTTTTTAGGAATTTTTTTTTATATTTAATTACCAATTGCTTAATGGTGGCAGGCAATCATCTGACCCATAGGCGGGAGCCATCTCAAGCCAGAGGACGAGATTTATAATGAAAAACTTTGTTTTTACGGGTTAATTTTTTATGTTCGGGGTGCCCAGTGCAGTGATGGTTGGAAGCCCTTACGGCAGCAGAGAGAGAGAGAGAGGGGGCCCACCGGCTCTTATCGTCAGCTCCTACATTCCACGGCTCGTCTCCGCCCCAGCCCACATGTGGTCCCGTGTTGATTTATCGGAACCAAATGTTGTGATACACGTTTCTCCCTACAAGGATGGCGAAAGTGCGCTTCTCAAACGTTATAGCGGCATCTGGGAAAAGTGTACAGTGCCTGGAGGGGATTTTTTTTTCTCTCTCTCCCTCTCTCTTGATATGGGGCGCTGTTTGGTAGTGCCGTGGCAAACAGCTTGAGTAAAGAGACTGAGAGGCTCACTGCTGGCTGTGTTCAAGGTGGCCCATTCAGAAGTAGAAACTATACGGGCACGGCTTTGAGAAAGATGCACAGAGATTATTCCCATTGTTTTGCCGCTCGAAATGTCCTCGTGATAAGCCACTTTTGTTGAGCTATCACTTGCGGGCCTGGTCGCTTCTGAAACATCGGTTCATAACCTCGGTGTGCTTTGCCCGGTAGGATGGGGATGGTTTCGTTTCATGCGTGTGTTTTTGGGTGGTTTGATTGCCTTTCCTGTACTTTGCACTGCTGCTATCGTGTGTATGCGCTGTTGTTGTAACGATCTTACTCGCCTCGACTGGACGTGTGTGAAAAAGAGCTTTATAGCTTATCGGATTCCTTCAGTGCAAATACATTTTCTGATATATATATATAATAACCATTTCAGAGCGTGTGTTGTGTTGATTATAATGTTTATGGCTTTGCTGAAATTAGGCAATTTCTGTGAACAATTATGTTCTTTTGAAGTTGTTTTGTTTCACAACGTGTTGCTATATCTCTTTGTGAGAGAATGGAACGCGTCTGATGTCCACTGGGGAGCTGGATTGCAGAGGTGTGGACTCGAGTCATGTGACTTGGACTCGAGTCAGACTCGAGTCATGATTTTGATGACTTCAGACTCGACTTGGACTTGCCTCATCTTTGACTCGACTTGACTCGGGACTCGAGAGCAAAGACTTGAGACTTACTTGTGACTTGCATAACAATGACTTTGTCCCACCTCTGCTGGATTGTGGCCATCACCTTGTGTGCAGGTGCTAGGCGGATTGTTTACATAACCCCACAACCGTGAAGGGATGCTGATGACTTGGAGAAGTCTCCATCCCAGCAGTGAATGCATCATTATTGATGATGGAGATTCATACTTAGTACTGTATCCTGCTTTAAGTACAGTACTGCATGTGCAGTCAGACCTTCATTTCATCTTGATCTCTCCGGGTCAGCGACACAGAAAATATTTCTGGACTCGGAACACCACATCCACAATATCCAGTAGCCACGTGCTTAATACAGTCTACTCGTGACCCAGAATACATGAAATTAGAAATCAAGCCACATGTGTAGTGCAAGTTCATCCGGAACACTATTGTGTGCAATTCACACCTATTATTTGAGTCAAACCATTGCACCTCGGCAGTTTGCAAATTGTCACCGTCCCCGTTGTAGTATCATATTTGACATTGTACTGTACACACGTGAAGCCATGTAGTGATGTACGCATCGTCATGCCAGAGTAGTGTGCATTGACAAATTAATGTTAACAACTTGGGAGAGATTGCATACGTACAGTACTGTGTATATCATTAATATGAGATGGATTATCCTCCTGGAATCTGGTTACTGTTGGGGTCTTTACACAGCATACTGATACACCAGTCTCTGACAATAGACCAGTCTCTGATGGGGTCTCAAGACAATAGACTGTCAGACCGGTCTCTGATGGGGTCTCTAGACAATAGACTGACAGACCAGTCTCTGATGGGGTTTAAAGACGATTATCTGAACCGGTCCTGGGCCTCCCCTAGGTCGGCTCAGCCTCACTTGAATAACTGGTGCGATGTGCAAAAAAACATTGCCACTGAGGGAGACAAAGGCGGCCGGGCGTGGTGCTGGCCACCCACCTTCTCGTGTGCCGTGCCGGCCTTCATAGGCGCTCGCTAACAGCACTCGCTGCTCGAGTCTGTTAGGGCTATACTGGGGGATCTGTATATAATATCGTAGTCGACCTGGCATGAGAACCCATTAAGACACTGTGAATGAATTGATGTCGACAGAATGAAATGCGTAGTCTCAAGTGATTGCTGAATAATTACAAAAAATACCATTGCAGCCAGTACTGTGCTGTATTTAAAAAAAAAATCTCAACAACACGCACTTAATCAAAAAAGAGTTTGTTGGAGAGAGTCGTAAAAAGGTGAGTATACCATGATGTAATTCACAAAAATAGCCGCCAGTGAAACAACTGCTCTGAATGGTTGGACTTCACACTGCTGCTGGGGCTCGTGGTCATCAGGGTTCGTCGATGTTTGTCACTGCGAGCGCGGAGCGCCAACGCGAGTGGGTTGTGCAGTCAAGGTGCGGGCAAATCAAAGCCCCTCTCACACAGTACTGTATGTTAAGTGATGTTTAATATCAACAGAATACAAAGTGCACTACAGTACTGGATTATGCGCTTTTCATTTTATGTTCGGCCAAGGTGCACTTCAGTCTGTGTGTGTGTGAGAGCGAGAGAGAGAGAGTGCTGGTACGCTGATTCACTGGTTATCACACTGCTGTGAGCCCAGCCACTTGAATGTGATTTTGAGTCATGGCTAAGATCTGTGACATCAGCAGCAGAAAGCACCTGGTGGAGTGAGTAAACATCAGGACTGAGGAGACAAAGGTTGCCAGATGTGGCGTTGGCCATGCCACCTCCCTTGCGTTGCAGCGCCTGCCTTGTAATAGGTGGCCACAGAAGTTCTATGCAGGGGAACATTTTTGTGTTTGCGAAAGAGATTTATCCAATTCCACCATTGCTAACAATCAGAAAATCGTATCTATGGGACCTTTTTGCCAGAATCTAAAATGATGAACAAAAATAATAATAGGTTTTACTCTTTCTGGAAATAAAATAGGTGTTAAGATGTTCAACAAATAGAAACCGTTTGTAAGTCATCAAGTCTGCATTAACCACACATGTGGCAAAATATGCAAAAAACATGCTCTGCTAATATATGCACTGTCTTTGAAACTGATTGGCCTACACCAGAGACGGCCTTCTTCATGACCTTCTGTCACCAGTGTCAGACCAGAAATTGTTGAGTTCATGTATAGACGGTGAATTGGATATGTTATAGAAATGCGTGGTAAAAAAATAAAAGGCTCATTATTGAATTCTAGAAAGAAAAAAAAACATCCTCCTTTCCTAATCTGCTTACGTTGGCAAGTATTTATTGAGGGACATTAATCTGCTCGTTGATAGTATTGAAGTGGAAGCAATTGTTGATTGGTAAAACATTTGTGATGCTTGAGGTGGCTCAGAGGTCAGAGGTCATACCACTGAGCTGGCAACACAGATCCTGGGTTCCAATATGGACAGTCACCTTGTGTGATTATCCAGGTTTCCCAGTGCAGCGGGCAGCACGGTGACGAGATGTTAACTACCTCGCCTGGTATACAGGCAGTTGTGGGTTTGATCGCGACCCTGACGCCTGCATATTTGGAGTTTGCGTGTCTCTCTCCCCGTGGTCGCGTGGATGTTTCTCCGGGTCCTGCGGTTTTCCCTCCACATTTAGAGTCAGCATCGCGTGTTTAGAGTATTTGGCTGCTGTACATTTCCACTTGATAAGCCACTTGGTTGAGCCATCAGCTGTGTGCAGGTCGCTTCTGAACAAGAGCTCTGTAGCTCAAGCGAGCTTTAGCTGGTAAAATAAAATTAATTTAATAATAATAGTTTTTTTACCCTTTTATCTAGCAACAAAACTGACACCTTTCTTTACAAGGAGTCATGTTTGCATTGACCACAATACCTGCGGTCGGAATGCACACAAAAAACACAACTCTGATAATATATCCACTGTCCTTGAAATTGATTGGTCCACACCCGAGACAGCTTTCCTTAGAGCCTAGTCTCACGTGGTGTTGGACCAAAAGGCGTCATCTGGCGTCATCTGGTCCAACACGATGTGAGACTAGGCTCTAAGGAAAGCTGTCTCGGGTGTGGACCAATCAATTTAAGGACAGTGCATACATTATCAGAGTTGTATTTTTTGTTTGCATTCCGACTGCAGGTATTGTGGTCAATGCAAACATGACTCCTTGTAAAAAAAAGGTGTCAGTTTTGTTACCAGATAAAAGGGTAAAAAACCAATTATCATATTTTGCTACTGGCAAAGGAGGTCCAAGGGGATAAATTAATTTATTTTTATTTTTCCATTCGCTATTCTCCGCAACAAAAAATATCCATCGCATTATTTTTGCATTTATTTCAGGACATATTTCCCCCCCCCCCCCCCATACTTGAGAAATAACAGCGCGAGAGAAAAGTGTGACCCTTGACTGTGTCAAAGGATAAAAGGCAGTTGAATGGTTTTCTTGAGAGAAATTCCCGTGAAATAATTTCTTCTGCTGCCATTATGATGGACGGGGAGCACTGCTGCTGTATGAGATTGCCAAATGGATTAGTCTGATTATGACACGATGCTGAGTGTACAATTGGGGCACAATTGGGGAGAAACAGATCGAAATGGATGGTTGTCGACAGAGAAGGTTTCGTTGTTATCTTTTGCCGTTGCTTTACTTTATGCGTTCTTATGAACACACTTATTCCTCGAAGGCCTGTGGTTGACAGCCCAGTGTTAATGCCCTATAACATTTCGGCAGTCACTTGGGTTCAATCGAAACCACATTTGTCAATATTCGCTCTTTTCTGTAGGGCCCAGAAGCGGTCACGTAGACACACACCACACGTGTGCACTCACATCGAGTGAACTTTTTCAGTGGCCTAAAGGTCAGGAACACATAGGGTTATGATATTTATTTTAACACGTCGCGTAAGGTTTTTAAAATTTATTTTTAAACAAATGGTCGATCTGACTTCCAGCAACAAGAATGCATCACGCATGCATTGTGTTTTGAAGTGAATTTAGGATTTTGTTTAATGATTACAGCTGCCTGTTTTAGCTCACTGTACATAAAAAACTGATAGAACTCGTTCATACTTCGTAAAATGTATCTTTTTTAAACGTCACCTGAAAAGGAGGACGCAAAATAGATATTAATAATGATCATAGACAACACTTCAACTTAAAGTTTAAGCAATGCAAACGTTTTAATGCTCGTGTCAAAATCGGTGAAATATCCACATGTGGATCCCGACTTTTGGACCACCCTGTATCCTCTAGAGCAGGGGTCCTCAAACTACGGCCCGCGGGCCACATGCGGCCCGCCGAGGACATTTATCCGGCCCATGGTCACTAATTGGGCTGCGCTTGTGAGCACTAATTGGGCTGCGCTGGTGAGCACTCATTGGGCTGCGGTGGCGAGCACTCATTGGGCTGCGGTGGTGGGCACTGATTTGGCTGCGCTGGTGAGCACTGATTGAGCTGCGGTGGTGGGCACTCATTGGGCTGCGCTGGTGAATGGTTCAATGGGCCAATTGACTGGACTTGCCCCCCAGGCCTAAGGCTGCCAGCCCTCCTCTGGCTGCGCTTGACTGGCTTCTCCCTCCCTCAGCTCCCTCACTTGCCCCTCGGCTCCACTCCCAGTGATATTCCTGTGTGCTGGGGATGTACTGCGATCTGTGAACAAAACTGCAGGTGTAATTAACTTTTTAATGGCACCCGCACCAGTGTTAGCCTGGGGTAAAAGCGGAGTTCCCCCAATCAGACTGCATTGATGGGCAGTGCAGTCTGTATGTCTCTGTGTGGGCAAAGTTATTGCTGGTATATTGTTTTTGTAGCGCTGTATATATTGGTATTTTACTAATAGCAATTTTGACTCCCTATGAAACAATGATGTCAAGAAAGAGAAAAATTGACTCGGAGTTTAGGATATTCAAAGAACAGTGGACTTATGATTACTTTTCATGCAGTACAAGGAAAGAGCTGTGTGTCTGATATTCCAGAATATAGTGTCTGTGTTCAAAGAATACAATTTACGTCGACACTATGAATCTCAACATAAAGATAAATATGATTGTTTGGTCGGAGAAGTGAGAAAAGATAAAATATTAAAACTGAAAAATACATTAACAACTCAGCAAAATACTTTTGTGAAGCAGAAGCAGCTAAATATTTCATCACTGCGAGCAAGTTTTCAAGTTGCCAAGCTAATAGCGTGCACTGGCAGACCATTCGTGGAGGGAGAATTTGTTAAAGAATGCTTTCTTTCTGTTGCCAAAGAGATGTGTCCAGAGAAGGCCGATTTATTTAGTACAGTGAGTCTTTCAGGACCTACAATTACACGGAGGATTGAAGAAATGGGAGACAATTTGCATCAGCATTTGCAAAACTCCACAAAAAAACTTTCCTATTTTTCCTTGGCACTCGACGAAACCAATGATGTTCGTGATTCTGCACAACTTTTAATTTTTATTCGTGGGACGAATGACTATTTCGAAGTCACAGAAGAGCTTGCTGCACTGCAAAGCATCAAAGGAACAACTACAGGAGAGGATATCTATGAAAAGGTTTGCCAAACTGAATGGTTTGGAGCTGAACTGGGCTAAACTAGCCAGTGTGACAACTGATGGTGCTCCTAGCATGGTGGGGTCTAAGAAAGGAGTAATTGCTCGCATTAACCAAGAGATGGACAAACATAACCATTCTCATCCAATAGCCATACACTGCCTCATCCACCAACAAGCGCTGTGTAGTAAATCACTGAAGTGGGACTCTGTTATGAAAATTGTGATATCTTGTGTTAACTTCATTAGAGCTCATGCACTAAACCACAGACAATTTCAGGAATTTCTGTCTGAACTAAATGTTAACTATGAAGATGTTCTGTACCACACAGAAGTCCGTTGGCTGAGTCGAGGGAGAGTTTTGAAACGTTTCTATGACTTACTTCCACAGATTACAGCTTTTCTGCTTTCAAAAAACAAAGAAGTATCAGAGCTCAATGATGCAGAATGGAAATGGCACCTTGCCTTTCTGACAGATGTAACAGAGCTACTCAACAGTTTCAATGTGCAACTTCAAGGGAAAGGGGAAGCTCATCTGTGATATGCAATCACATGTCAAAGCATTTGAAGTAAAATTAGGCCTCCTCATCAAACAAGTTAAGGAGGAAAACTTCTGCCATCTCCCCACAACTCAAAATCTGTTAGCGGAAAAACCATTGGTTGCAATTCCCAAACAAAACATGTGTGGATTCACTGGAAAAATTGCAATAGGAGGTCCAATTTAGATTTAAAGAGCTTCATCTCCATGAACAGGACATACAGCTTTTCTGTAACCCATTTTCTATTGACATTGAAAATGTGGATACAATTTACCAAATGGAACTGGCTGAACTGCAGAATTGTGACTCTCTGAAAGACGCATTCAAGTCAAGCAGCCTTCATAATTTCTATGCATCTCTCCCCTCTG
This sequence comes from Lampetra planeri, assembly GCF_965212315.1. Classification (NCBI taxonomy): domain Eukaryota; kingdom Metazoa; phylum Chordata; class Hyperoartia; order Petromyzontiformes; family Petromyzontidae; genus Lampetra; species Lampetra planeri. The sequence goes on from NC_136110.1 coordinate 21,962,734, forward strand.
AGATATATCCTCATCTCAGGAACCATGCACTCAAAATGGCAACCATCTTTGGCAGCACTTATGTCTGTGAACAGACTTTTTCCAGAATGAAACATTTGAAATCTCCAACCAGATCTAGACTAACGGATGCACACTTGCATCACTTGTTACGACTAGCAGTGACAAATATGGAACCGGACATTGACCATCTCATTAGCCATTGAAATACTGGCAAGTTTGTTGATTTAACTTTACTTGTTCTTCATTTTAAATATTGTATTTGTTCCCGTTTTGTTTCTTCACTTCAAAATAAGATATATGCAGTGTGCATAGGAATTTGTTCATAGTTTTTTTTAACTATAGTCCGGCCCTCCAACGGTCTGAGGGACAGTGAACTGGCCCCCTGTTTAAAAAGTTTGAGGACCCCTGCTCTAGAGTGTCTGCTCGACGTGTTGAGAGTGATACCAGAGGCGCGCAAGTGGGACAGGCATGGCCCGTGCTGAACAGCATCGCCGTGTGTTTAACAGTTGTGCGATAAACACGTCGCCGGACATCGCACGCCGCGTTGCGCGGAGTTTTCAGCTGCAACTCGCATGGAGGGTCCATTGCCCGAGTTGTTCTTGCAAAAGTGCATCGGCGATACCGTTGCAGCAAAAGCTCATTAAAATCATTCGTTGCGTGCATCAGTTGTCTCGTCGTCGTCGTCACCATCTTGATAATCATCATCCTGATTTCATGAGCGCTGCTCAGTAATTAATTGTATTGCTCTATATCAGTAGGTGAGCAGAGGTAAGTGATTCGTGTACTGCGGTATGAACCCAGCAACCCGAGTTTTGTTTGATTCCTGACCCCAAGCTGACATCAGTGGCGAAGTGATATCAGGACTGGGTCCCACACCTGTCAGCCCTGTACAGTTTACCCCGTATTCTTGTACAGGGAGATTGAGTTTTCAGGTACACACGGCGTACAGCCGTTTCAATACGGGCAAATTTTTTTAATCTATGTGTTTGTGTCTCTCCCTTGTAATTGGACTTTGTAGGATGAACGTTGAAATGTAAAAGGGGCACGGGATGACCAATAAGGTCTGAATTGGTCTGTAATAAGGTAGGGGGCACAGGTACGGACTGTCTTTGGACTGTCTTTGGTGTATGCCAATCATTTTCAAGGGCAATGCATAGACATTATCAGAGCATGATTGTTTGCATGTTTCGCCACAAGTACGTGTGGTTAATGCAGACTTGATGCCTTGCAAAAGGTATCTATTTGGTGTTTGAACATCTTAAGACCTTTGATTTAAAGCTTTCGTGACTGCAGGGATTCATATTCTTGGTTCTTTCGGTAAAGTCACGTAGAAGGGAAATAATAAAATAATAAAAATTCTCACGACGTTTCGACTGCAACACAAGCAATCATCATCAGGTGTGAAATCCACAGCAAGAAAATGTGTGGATTTCACACCTGATGATGATTGCTTGTGTTGCAGTCGAAACGTCGTGAGAATTTTTATTGTTTATTATTTTTATTATTTTATTATTTCCCTTCTACATGACTTTACCGAAAGAATCAAGAATATCTTAAGACCTGTTTTATTGCCAGAAAGGGTCAAACCTATTAATATTATATTTCTCCATCAATGCTCTCTGCCTGAGTCTAGCAAGAATTCTGCTCAAGCTCTCTTCCCCTGTGTGTGTATGTGGAAAGGCTGCGACACCCATCGCTTAATCGCACTTGTTTTACATGCAAACATGTTTACTTGAGTGTACCAATTTATCAGGGGGGGATGGCTTAGCCTTTGGCAGGTGAGGAGGGGGGGGGGGGCTCAGCCCGCTCCAGGACCCCTGACACTCTGGGCCTGCTCCCGCAGGTGGGTGTCCTGCCTGCCGGTGCGCTCGTTTCACTTCTGTCTGGCCACCGCCGTTCCCTCCCGGTGACTGGCGTGCGAAACAACGGCGTAGAAAGGAACTGGTCAAAACATCTGGATTGTGCATCGCACTCGTGCGAGTCACGGGGATGACCGAGGGGTTCCTCCGAGGTTTAAGAACGGAGTCGCTGTGACCGAGGTTGTGCCAACGCTCCTGCGCACGTTTGGCTGCGCACGCTTCCCAAGATTTGACGACGGTTTTGTTTCGTGCAAACTGGACCGCCGCTATGGGGGCGCATATGGGCTTCCCAAAAACCATGTTCACTTTGCCTCGCTGCGAATCACTGCTCGGGTGCTCCCCCCCCCTACCCCCCCTACCCCCCCTACCCCCCCCTACCCCCCCCTACCCCCCCCTACCCCCCCCCTACCCCCCCCTACCCCCCCCCTACCCCCCCCCTACCCCCCCCTACCCCCCCCCCTACCCCCCCCCTACCCCCCCCCTACCCCCCCCCTACCCCCCCCCTACCCCCCCCCTACCCCCCCCCTACCCCCCCCCTACCCCCCCCCCTACCCCCCCCCCTACCCCCCCCCCTACCCCCCCCCCTACCCCCCCCCCTACCCCCCCCCTACCCCCCCCCTACCCCCCCCCTACCCCCCCCCTACCCCCCCCCCTACCCCCCCCCTACCCCCCCCCCTACCCCCCCCCTACCCCCCCCCTACCCCCCCCCTACCCCCCCCCTACCCCCCCCCTACCCCCCCCCTACCCCCCCCCTACCCCCCCCCTACCCCCCCCCCTACCCCCCCCCTACCCCCCCCCCTACCCCCCCCCCTACCCCCCCCCCTCGCTCAACAGCTCCCCCCGGCTCCCCCTCGCCATCTGAGAGCAGCCGGAGGTCCGGGCCTGCATCGGAATCTCCGAGCATCTTGCACACGTTAACCGACAGCGATGCTGGTCCTGATAAAGGCTTGCCCGCAGAAAGATACCATCGGTGGGGGCTGAGGTTGGATTTGAACCGGCGAACCCTGGACCCAGGATGGGTGTGCTGACCACTACGCCACCGAGAGCACCCCCCTGCTCCTATTCTCGCTAAAGTACTAAAAACACAATCAGGGCTGCAGATTGAAGTTCTTAATAAAGAGGAAATCTAAACATTTTGTATTTGCGCAAGGCTATCGCCAAGGCCTGCAGGACAGGAGCGTCTCCTCACAGAAATAAAACGGTTTCCTGCCCACAAGCCCATTGGCTTTCCAGACACATATTATCCAGCAAAATTATAGATTGGTTTTGACCTTTTGGATTTAATCACCAGACTTTGGTTTGTTAAACACGAATCTGAACGATTTTATATTTTACCAGGTGGGGCCCACTCAGCTATTTGGCTCTTTTTCAAAAGCAAACCTGGCCTCCACATTTGATAGCTCAACAAAGTGCCGTATCATCACGTGGATCTTGTTTATAGCAGACAAATAATCGAAACGCACGTTGATTCTAAATGTGGAGTAAAAAACCGGAGGACCCGGAGAAAAGTTCATGCGACCACGGTGAGAGAGAGCGAGAGAGACACGCAGACTCCAAATATCCAGCAGGCATCGTCAGGGTATTTACCGGATACAGTGCAGTCAAAAAGCAGGCTCGCGTGTGAGGCCTGCGTGTGCGTTCGCACGTCTCTCCGCATAATAAAAAAAAAAGGTCAAGGCGCAGCCCTGCAATTATTCGCTCGCGCCACCACTCACGGGAAGGGCCCTCCACTCGAGAGAGGCCCTCCAGAGAGTATGTGGGCCTACTATCTTCCACGCCGGCCGGCGGTTGTCTTTGAAGAGTTGGGAGCACCCACGGTTTACCCCACCGCACTCGACTTGCCATTTGACGAGCTGCGATGTGCCCCACAGCTCGTCCACTCAGCCTTCTGCTGAAGTGGACAGGCGGGGGTGGAGGGATGGGAATCTGAGAAACTTACACCATCGTTTCAACTTCCTCGCTGTGGGGGGGGGGGGGCTTGAACCGGTGACCTCTGGATCGCGAGTCCAGTGTGCTAACCATTACACCGCGGTGGCAGCTTCTGTCATGCATTGTAATGTGACTCGGTTTCGAGGTGCGGCGTCCCAGTGTTTGTAGTGGTTTCCATGCCGTGATAAAAAAAAAACAACAACCCCTCTACGTTTCGCGGACACATTCGTTGGAAAGGCACGCCTTAATGTTTTCTCGACGTGCGCAATGAAATTCTACCGAGCCAAATTTGTTTGCAAGCTGACACCCTCCTGCGCTAAAGACGTCACCTTGTAAAACAAAAAAATGTTCACACACCCCCGGCTCCCTCCGCGCCAGTGACAAAGGTGAAAGGTAGTTGATGAACTCTTTTACTGCGGTTTTCATGACCGCTCAAAAGCGCTGGGGCTTACGCAATTCTCACACGCGTGATACGTGCATCAAGACGCGGGTGGCAGAAAAGGGGCCTGCCTGTAGTAGTGGGGAATAACGAGTGCTCGGAGATGACCCACGCATGCGGGGAGATCACCCAAAGTGCACTACACACACAGAGTGTCTAACTTGTGTGAGTGTGTGTGAGTGTGTGAGTGCGTGAGTGAGTGTGTGTTTCTGTATGGTACGATGAGCCTGTACAGCGATGATATGGGGGGGGGGGCGGCATATCTCGGATCCTGCACTCCGTGGAGGTTGGTCTGATAGTCCGCCAAAAACAAAAAAAAATGTTACGTAACCTAAACTTCCGCTGGAAGAGATCCACGATTTAATTTGCGAATTTCAGGATCAACGGTCCCACGGATTATGGGAGAAGTCGCGAACCGCAAATTCGTGCAAATCGCCGATTATCAGAGTCCCGCTGTGATTGTCTTCACGATCTTTGCTTTTGGCGAGGCCAAGCTGAAGTCGGGCTCTTGACAACCGCGCTTCGCGCGTATTCACGACTCCTGCGAGTGTTTTGGGATGAAGGCTAGAACCGTACTGCAAGTGTATTCAATATCGATTCAATTACCCAGAGCACAGCATTCGTATCGCGGAGGCTGCTGTCGCCTTAAACTAGCACGGAGCACACGCACCCCACACCCCCCGTGGGCTTCGAAACAAGTCTCGGTTTGTATTCATGTTACGCAAACAAACGTTTCGCGTTTATGCTCGAAATTGTGCACTTTTGCGCGTAGAGACAAAGGTCTCGTTTTAATCCGAGGTTCGTACGTCTGTAGAATTGCTTCACTGTTCAGCGTGCACCCATTGAAGGTGGCACGGCACCACAACGCCGCACAAGAGAGAGTGGTTGGGGTCAGTGCCACAAAAACCAAGCCACCTTTGTGCTGATATTGACACGGAATCAGTTTCCCATTTTAGGTCGAGTTGGCATAGGGGAGGCCCGGTAAACTTTTTGTGTATTGTGACCGAGAGTCTAACCTAAATCACTAAGATTGCATGTTAGTGTGCTTCACCAACATACCAAAGAGAATGTTGTCTTTGGGATGGTATCCTTTGGTAAGATAACCTTAACAGACCGAAGAAGCAAGTGCTGTGAAGAAGCAAGTGCTGTTAGCGAGCATCTATGAAGGCCAGCACGGTACACGAGAGAGGGTGGGTGGCCAGCACCATGCCCGGCCGCCTTGATCTCCCCAGTGGCGATGTTTACACACCACATTTGAGGCTGAGTCGACCTAAGGGAGGCCCAGGAATACTTCAGGTGATCATCTGGCTGTGAACGGGAATCGAACCCGCGATGCTGGGTTCATAGTGCAGCACGCTAACTGCTACATTATTGTATTCGCAAGCACCTATTCGGACCAATGTAGCACACAATGACTGCCGTGGCCAGCACCAATGCTCTGTTGCACCCCCCCCCCCCCCCAATTCTAATGTTCACACACTGTATGTACGTACCTGCTACTCATTTAAGGCTGAACTGACCTAGAGGAGGCCTGGAACTGCGTCAAACACCACTCGCCACTGCTGTTATCCGTGGCTGGCAATTGAACCCGGGTTGATGGGCTCGTAGCAACTTGAAAGAGCCTCTGCACCTCCACCACCTCCCACAAAACGAAGACGAATAGATCCCCCGCGTGGCCTTTAACTGGCCGTTTGGGGCAAGCGCTGTTCGCCAGCTCCGGTATTTGGGCCGGCACAGCGCACGAGAGGGCATTGTGGCCCCGAACCATGCCCAGCCGCCTCTGTGTTCCAGAGCGCTGAAGTTTGCACACTGCGCCGGAACACCAGTTCGGACATTACTCACCACTGTGTGTCTATGTATGTTGAACTTCATTCGCACCTAATTCTAGATTTGAAGCTTTCGTGACTGCAAGGATTCATACTCTTAGTTTTTTCGGTAAAGTCACGTATTAATTTTAATTTTGAAATTAAAATGAATAATATTTTTTAGTAATTTTAATTTAATTTTTTTACCTACGTAACTTCACCCGAAAAAAGAGTATTCATTCGCACCGTACGTAGCCAACCGTTGCTAGCGATGACGATGATTCAAGCTCAGGTGGCCAGTAACCACTGCATCACAGCTTCCCTCGGATACACGCACGCTCTTGTCATCAGCGTACATAGCCCAAAGGGTGTTTGGAAAGAATAATTAATCCCCGCTTCCAAAGAGCTTGAGGTCAGCCGAGTTCTTCTGATGCATTCGTTTTAATCAAAACAGCTACAGTTTACCGCATCGGTCTTTTCATTATTTCAATGTCGCTTTTGATACGTATCAAATAAAGCTGGAATCGCTGCTATGGTCATTGGGCGATTGTGGCAGGAGGGCCCGGCCGGATGTCTAGAAGCATTGGCGCGCTGCACGATCGAATTCATCATCTTGTGTTCACACGGCATGCCCTCCTCCTCCTCCCTTGGTTCTCGACATTTGGGGAAGCTGCAAACCGCCAAGTCAAGGGCAGCAATTGCTTCCCTTACAGCGCAGGGCGAACTCGATGGCAAAGTGACGTCGCCTCCTTGTGTCGTAGTGTGCAGAGCGGGCGGGGTGGCGGGGCTGCTCTGTGTTTGTTTAGTTAACGATGTCTCTTGTTGGTGTGTGTGAGTGTGTGTGTGAGAGTGTGTGTGAGTGAGTGCGTGAGAGTGTGTGTGAGTGAGTGAGTGTGTGAGTGTGTGTGTGAGTGAGTGAGTGTGTGAGTGTGTGTGTGAGTGCGTGAGTGAGTGTGTGTGTGTGGGTGTGTGGGTGTGTGAGTGTGTGTGGGTGCGTGAGTGTGTGTGGGTGCGTGAGTGTGTGCGTGAGTGTGTGCGTGAGTGAGTGCGTGAGTGAGTGTGAGTGAGTGCGTTCGTGTGTGTGTGTGAGTGTGTGTGTGTGAGTGTGTGTGAGTGTGTGTGAGTGTGTGAGTGAGTGCGTGAGAGTGGTGTGTGTGAGTGTGTGTGAGTGAGTGTGTGTGAGTTTGTGTGTGAGTGTGTGTGTGAGTGTGTGTGAGTGCGTGAGTGTGTGCGTGAGTGTGTGTGAGTGTGAGTGAGTGTGTGTGTGAGTGCGTTCGTGTGTGAGTGTGTGTGTGTGAGTGAATGTGTGAGTGAGTGTGTGTTAGTGTGTGAGTGCGTGAGTGTGTGTGTATGAGTGTGTGTGTGAGTGTGTGTGTGAGTGTGTGTATGAGTGTGTGTGAGTGTGTGTGAGTGCGTGTGAGTGCGTGTGAGTGTGAGTGAGTGTGTGTGTGAGTGAGTGTGTATGAGTATGTGTGAGTGAGCGTACTGCGTGGGGTGTGTGTTCACGTGTTTGTCTTTGTGGGTTGAGGCGGTGGTTTTGCAGCGGTTAGCAACAGCACCGCCCTACGAACTCGTCGGTGAGTCGAGTTCCATCGGTGGCCACGGCTCAAGAAGGCAGCACGCGAGTCGGGCGTCTGAAGCTGTCTTCTAAGAGACCTTCCCTTCGGTCGACTCGGCCTCAAATGAGTACCCGGTGCTCCGTGTAAAGGGGCCGTCCATAAATGACGTCACGCGATTTTGGACGATTTTTGACCCCCCCCCCCTCGTCACACGGCGTCACAAAAAGTCAGACCCCCCCCCCTCAAATATGACGTCACAAAGCTCTGTCCCCCCCCCCCCCCCCAAAACAATATTTTCATTTTGAAAATAAGACATGCTTCAAATCGCTTTAAACTATTATCATTGTAGTGCGTATTTAACTCTAATGTTGTAGGAGTGTTGTTATAACAATTCTATATTTATTTAAAGTTTGATGTGACGTCACATTTCTCAACCCCCCCCCCCCTCGTCACACATCGTCACAAATGTCTAACCCTTCCCCCCCCCAGGTGCGTGACGTCATTTATGGACGGCCCCTTCGTGTGCGTGGCATAATGAACTCGGCGACTAAAATACAATTTCCCTGCCGTGACGAACATCAGTGGCAAGTGGCATCAGAACTTGTTTTATCTGGACTTCCCCTACATGCATGTTGCAATGTGGTAAACATCCGCATTGGAGAGACAAAGGCGGCCAGGCGTGGTTCTGGCCGCACCGTTTCCTCTTGTGCACAGTGATGGCTTTCATAGCTGTATGCTAACAGCACCTGCCCCTGGAGTCTATAAGGCAATCCAAACACTTTCTCTCGTGTCCATCTGTCTTGTGTATCATTACACCGCCGGTCTGGAGTTGAACGGCCAATATTGGTCGAAGATTGTGCGAACAAAGCCATCGGCTGGCCTGTGAGTAATCTAGATTAGAAGTTTTCGTGACCGTAGGGACCCATACTCTTTGGTTCTTTCGGTGAAGTCACGTGGGTAGAAAATAAAATAAATTAAATCACGACGCTTCGGGCGCAACACAAGCGTCCGTCATCAGGTGGGACAACCATAGCAAGAAACAATTGCTGAAAAAGTGTTGCGCCCGAAACGTCGTGATGTAATTTATTTTATTTTATACCTACGTGACTTTACCGAAAGAACCAAAAAGTATGGCCTGTGAGAGCCCGCGTTGTTTTTTGAAAACTTGCAATGCAATGCATGCACACATGCATTATTTAGTCTGTACAGTAAACCAATTTAATTTGCACCTACATGTGTAAGTACGGTGCCGTGCCTATTCACATTCTCGGTCACTACATGTTTGTTCCACTTTCTTTTTGGTTTTCAGAAAATGAAAAAGACCTTCAATGAAAGACTGGAACGAGTGAATAGATTCTCCAATGGTATTTGCGAACTATGGACAGAATTGAATGTGCTTCGTCAATGACATTTTTTAAATTCAAGATTTCCCATCACTTTCATCTCATCACGTAGAACAATTACGTATGTTCTTGTCGAGCAGCCTTGCAAGCCAATACTTTCCAGCAGCAATTGTTTTAGTTCAAGTTTTAAGTCAAAGTGTCCTCTTTTCTCAAATGAGCACTTGGGCAGCACTCAACACAGCTGGTGGCCCTGGCTCCTGGGGCTATAGGTAAACATTCCACGATTTCATGGTGGGAGCCAGTCTACCCGTTGACCTTCCACAAAGTGGCACTTATTTCATCAACCTCGGAGGGACAATGAGATGAGACCCTCAACTGGATATTGACCTCGCCACCTTCTGATTTTGAGCCCCCAGTTCCTGATGCATTTCACGGGTGTACTCGCTATACCTTGCCCCATGCCCCCCCCCCACCCCTTTCACATCTCACTCTACCTCCAAGTACTCTCGGCTCCAGCAACCAACGCTTTCTGTTGAGTCAGCTTCGCTCGGTGGGACGCCACTCGATTCTCCTCTGCTGCCACCAGAGTTTGGCACCAACATCCGTGCCGATCAGTCGCTGCCCTTGTTCAAGGCTAGGCCGAAGACTTTTGTGTTTTCCTCTGCCCATGAGTGATTGTCTTTCATATAACTTTATATATATATATCTGTGCAGCACATTGATGTCCATTTTGGACACTATATGAATGTTGTTGTTTTGAACGTTTTGGCCATGCTACCTGGCCAGATTTTATGATGATCTGTACGGTATGCGTCATTGCAGTATGAAGAAGAATCATTTACAGCTCTTGGGCATTCCACTCATGGATGTGTGTGTGGGTGCGTGCACGTGTGTGTGTGTGGGTGCATGCATGTGTGTGTGTGTGGGTGCGTGCACGTGTGTGTGTGTGCGTGCACGTGTGTGTGTGTGTGTGTGGGTGCGTGCACGTGTGTGTGTGTGCGTGCACGTGTGTGTGTGTGTGTGTGCATGCACGTGTGTGTGTGTGTGGGTGCGTGCACGTGTGTGTGTGTGTGCATGCACGTGTGTGTGTGTGTGTGCATGCACGTGTGTGTGTGTGTGCATGCACGTGTGTGTGTGTGTGGGTGCGTGCACGTGTGTGTGCGTGTGTGTGCGGAAAGGTAGTGAAGTGGTTAGCGCGCTGCGCTACAAACCCGATGACCCGAGTTCGATTCCCGCTCACGGCCAACACCAGTGATGATTATCTGAACTCGTCATGGGCCTCCCCTAGGTCGACTCAGCCTCAAAGTAGTACCTGGTGCAGTGTGTAAAAAACATCACTACTGGGGAGACAAAGGCGGTCGGGCATTGTGCAGGCCACCCACTCCCTTCGTGCGCCGTGCCGGCCTTGAAAGCTGCTCGCTAACAGCACTTGCCCCAACAGTCTGTTAAGCCTATACGGGTGATCTTTGCCTTTACCTTTGCACGTGTATGCACGCCAGAGTTGCCCATGGTTTCCACGCGATGCTGATACATTCCCTGACCTTTTTGCGGGCTGCTCACGACGCACACACGCGCGCCTCGCCTCGGGCGGCCGAGAAATATCTGCGACAGCGCAAAGCCCGCCACGAGCCGTCGGCTGGAACCTGTTTGACACTTGGCCGTGGCGGTGACGACGGCGGTGGCAGTGCGCATTGTTCGCCCACTAACAATTGGTGGCGAATCCTTGCAGGCGATTTTGTTCGTTTGGACGCGAAGGGGTTCTTCGTTGACCAGCAGTGAAAGGGGGCCCTCGACCTCGACACTTTGGAACGGTGTCTACATCCACCTCGGCAGCGTGTTGTTATTTTGGCTTTGCGTCTATAAAGCGCCGCTCGCAGTTGGCGGAAGATCTCGTTTTTTTTAATTCTCACATTCATTTTGCGATTCGCATCTCTTCGCTTGTGAAACAAACAATAACACGGCCTTGCTGTTTTACACTGATCGGGGTTCATGCAGGAGCACTATATTCCTCCTACGTCGGTCAACCCTGCAGTGCAGTGTTTATACTCGTTGATTCTTTCGGTAAAGTCACGTACGTGTGGGCCTACTTCAGCAGTTGTTTCTTGCTGTGGGTGTCCCCACCTGATGACGAACGCCTGGGTTGCGCCCGAAACGTCGTGATTTAATTTATTTTATATTTTATACCTACGTGACTTTACCGAAAGAACCAAAGAGTATGGATCCTTGCAGTCACAGAAACTTCGAATCTAGTAGAGTGTTTGTATAACAGGTCTGGACTGCCCCTTGCTGATGAGACATCAGGAAGTTGACACCGGTCCAGAATTTGCCTGCGCAGCAGAAAAATGCGGCCTGAAAACACTGGCCCTGAAGACTGCATTGTCTGGTGGACTAAAATATAGCTTTATTTTATCATTTTGAGATTGGGAATGCCTAACTTGTAGAGCTGCATCACAGATCCAATTTGTGTGGGGTGTAGGTTCATGCCCTGGCCAGGGTGAGCTTAGCGGATCATTGTTGTCATCATCATCATCCATGACGTCTTCCTGTTGTAGAAGATGTCTTCACAATTCCGGCAAATCGCGTGATGATGCTGGTTATAATCACCAGTGAAACGCCATTAACTCAAATTGTAAATGTTGTGGGTTTGCTCTACAACGTAGGAGTAACAAATTTGCGCATTCTGTTCACGTAACACACATCACCAATTGGCTGTGTCGGGTGGAGGTGGGTGTATGACATTAACATTTAACGCGATCTAACCCCCCAAAAAATCGTTATCGTGAATAATAATATCGGTCACGAAAGCGTACGTGTAAAATTTACCATCATCGTTATCGCCGATCATCCCTCTGGGATGTGTAAAACGAATTCTGCCTAATGAGGCTCCACAGCTTCGGTGGGAAGTCGGGTAGCAGTGGTTGCTACTTGTGGGGGACATGGCTAAATGTGGAATTTCCAGTACTGGGCCGGGACCACGAACAAAACTTGAGCAACTCCAAGCGCACTCTTGGGCAGGGTGAGGTAGTTCAACTTATCCGTGCTGGAAAACGTCCAATTATTTTGCCATGGTGCTCCAGCTCTTTCATTGCTGTGTCAGACTGCATTAAGTGAATTAAAGGGGGGTGCGCCGGCGTGGGGGGGGGGGAATAAAACAAAATCCTCTGAGCTGTGCTTAAAGCTTTTCGCAGCCAGTCAGCCAATTTGGCACGCAGTGTTTAAATAGCCTGTTGTTGGTTAAGAATGTTGCCACTACCAAATAGCCACGGGATGGTCCGCAGAAATCCGTGCTCGGAATTCCGTTATTGCCGGAGTGGCTTCGCAAACAAAGAACAAGGAGGATGGAGGGGATCGCTGCACTGTATTGACGAGAGGAATGCACACGCACAGCCTCCCATCTGCTACTCATCGGCAACCTCGTTGCGTTGTGTGTGGATTTGTCTCCTATTAGCGCGCGCGTGCGTGCGTGCGCGTGGAAATATTAACTGGGTTGGAGCAGTGGGTTCGTGTCCTGCGTTACGAACCCAGCGACCTATGTTCGAGTCCCGGTTGAGGGCAACATCGGTGACGATTATCCGATCCGGTGTTAACTACGTCGCCTTGGTATACAGGAGGGTCACGGGTTCGATCCCGGCCCTGACGCCTGAGTATTTGGAGTTTGCATGTTCTCCCCGTGGTCGCGTGGTTTTTCTCTCCGGATCCTCCGGTTTTTTCCCCCTCCACATTTAGAATCAACGTGCGTTTTGAGTGTTTGGCTGCTGTAAATTTCCACGCGATAAGCCACTGAGCTATCATTTGTGCCCAGGTCGTTTCTGCAAAGGAGTTGCTAATATACCTCAGTGGGCCTGTCCGGGTAAAATAAAAAAAAAATAGTTGATTTTACTTAAAATAGTTTTACAATACCATGTACATGAGTTCTATTGCATTCCGTTGCATGTGGGATTCAAAACGAGCATGGCCCCCCTCGAGGTTGACTCGGCCTTAAATGATCGCGGTGTGTAATCACGTGCTTGGTGCTGGCTATACGACTCCATTAATAGGTGCTCGCTAACATCACTTCCTCGTTTAGTCTATAAGGCTAAATAGGGTATCTATCTTTGCGTTCGTGTGTGCGCGCGCGCGGGTCTGAGTGTTTGTGTGCGTGTATGCGCAGTAATGTCGCTTATGCGTGTTTAACTGAAACTCGAGCCAGACAGATTAACCACGCAGCTTAGCTTGATTTCCCCCCTCCCCTGTACGAAAAAAAACCACGTGTGTGCGGTAACTCAACGAAACGCGAAGAGAAAGAACCACATGGGTAAGGTCGCAAACAGGGATCTGCCACAATGTGCACATTCGGTGCGAACGAGTCGGTGCCATTCTCGACTGTCGGCATTCTCAGTTGCTACTCTTAGTTTTTTCGGTAAAGTCACGTAGGTAAAAAATGAAATAAAAATTAATAAAAATAAAATAATAAAAATCACGACGTTTCGGAGGCAACACAAGTCTCCCGTCATCAGGTGGGATCGTCACAGCCTTGATACAGCAAATCTGGCTGTGACGGTCCCACCTGATGACGGAGACTTGTGTTGCCTCCGAAACGTCGTGATTTTTATTATTTAATTTTTATTAATTTTTATTTCATTTTTTACCTACGTGACTTTACCGAAAAAACTAAGAGTATGAATCCGTGCAGTCACGAAAGCTTAAAATCTAGAATTCTCAGTTCCATTTATTCACGAAAGTAACGCTTAGGCCAGAGCCGTTGTCTGCCTCGCATCTTAGCGGGAGTGATATTGCGTTATGGGGGGGGGGGCACGGCTTGCATGGCATGCCCTCTGCCCGTGGCTGGTGATACACGCACCGATTTAGGGAGTGGGATTCAAATGGAATGGGCTCGGAAGGGATGAGCACAGGCTACGGTGCGATTTAAGTGCGCGATGAGATGACACGGCTGGCGAGAAATCACAGTTGATGTTCGCGTGTCCGTGTTTTGGCAAAGGGGTGACTGAGTGTGTCTGTGTATGTGGGAAAGCATTGACAATGGCCTACCATCCCCACCTGGGTTCGATCCCAGGGACAGGGTACCGGTTGGCGACTACTAACTCTAAACCTGGTCTGGGTCTCACTTAAATCGGCTGAGCCAAAAAAAATAAATGCAATATTGTGATCGACATAAGTGATGGAGTGGGATTAATAATTAAACCGGTTGAGCTTGAGTGTTTGTTTATTTATTTATCATGCTTGTTTACCCAGGCATCTGTATCGCCTGATCTAATTGATGCCTGTTAACAGCACCAGCCCCAACATATTATCCCACTTATCTTTGACTTTGGGCGTCTGGTTGCCCAACTACATTTGTAAACATTCGCGTACGCTGCTTGTGCGTGTCACGCGCTATACCGCGGCTGCAGCAGCCAGGGCATAGTGGGTCGGCGTTCTACAGTTCGATTCCTGTCCACGGCCAACGTCTGACCCGGTTCCGGGCCTCCCCTAGGTTGACTCGACTTGAAATGCTCACCTGGTGCGGTCTGTGAACGTTCGGCACCGGGAAGAAGACAAAGGCGGCCGGGCGTGGTGCTGGCCACCCATCCCATCGTGTGCCCTTTTTTTGCCGGCCTTCATAGGCGCGCCAATATTCGTCTTTGGTTCCTAAAGTATTGATCCTTGTGCGTGCGTGCGTGCGCGTGAGCGAGCAGGCCAGGCGATTGAGGGCCTGCGCGATGGGGACCTGGTGCTCGTGCACTCGTGCCGCCAGTGGACCGCGGTGACGGCGCACAGCCTGGAGGAGGGTCACTACGTGGTGGGGCCCAAGATCGAGATCCCCGTGCACTACTCAGGTGGGCCTCGCACACCACAGCGATGGTGGTGGTGGGGGGGGGGGCGTGGGGATACAAAGGCGGCCGGGGGTTGTGATTTGGCCACACGCGCCTTGGTGCGCCGCGCCGGTCTTAGTCGGCGCCGCTGCTGCTGCTCGCAAACGGCACTTGCCCCCCCGGCTTTGTGTGGGATCTTTGTGTCATTTCCGTTTGGCTGTGTGAGTATGTACGTTGGACTTCTTTCGCACCGTACGTAGCCAACCGTGCTAATCGCAAGTGTGGGAGAAGGACGGCAAACTCTCGTGTTCACGCGCAGCCTCGGTGTCTGTCTCTGTGTTGTCGTACTGTAAATGCTTCTGCGTGTCTCGAAGTCTGCGTCTGTACGTGTAGTCCCGTGCATGCTTCTTCATGCCTTCTCTGTGTGTAGTACTGTCCGTATGTGCTCGCCAACAGCACGTTTGTCCCAACGGTCTGTTAATACGGGGATCTTTGTCTTTGTTTCAAGCGCATGAATGCACGCGTCCGCACGATACGCGCATACACCCAAATGAATGCGCTCGCTCGCCTGCATAGAACGAGCAGCAGCACCGAGTGTTCTCACTCGCTCATTCACAGTTCATTTCTTGCATTGTGGGTTGAACTGCTGTCGGGAGATCAATGCAACAGTAATTAGCATAATCCACATTGAGATGCATTCCTGGCCACAATTCTCATTCACAGTTGATAATTTGTATGCCTAGTACCCGCTCTCACTCACCCCTGGGTTCACTCACTCGGTAACTCATTCCCAAGTTCACTGGCCGGCTAAATAGCTCTCTCACTCGATCCCAATTTTGCTGGCGTGCACCCAAGTTGACACGCATGCCGTACGTATGTTCTATGGTGAACTTCCTTCGCACCGTACGTAGCCAATCGTGCTAATTGGAAGTGCGGGGGGAGGAAAACAGCAACAACTTAGGAGTGCTCACTTGCTCATCAGTTTACTCGCTCGAGTTCACTAACTCACTCGCCGCGAAATTCACCCACTCACCGAGATCACTTATTTATCGAGTTGGCTCACTCGCTGGCCAAGTTCACTCGCTCACGTTGCCCATAGGATTATTAACTTTTTTTTCCGCTGAATGACCGACTACTTGCCCGTTCACCTGTGCTCTGCCAGGGGATTCGTGTCTCATTGCTCACTCGCACAAGGAGCCGGCTGTAGCCAGAGTTATTCCCACAGGCCTGGGGCAGACGTAGTGTGATGCCTCATTTCGTAAGGCAGCAATGCCGCTTAATGATACGACCGTGAGTTCGAATTCCAACCTGGTCTGGCTCGAAGCTTCACCATCATCATCGTTTCTTTCGGGCTGCTAAATAAGTCCACATGTTTTGGGGGAGATGTTCACGGCAGTTATCTAAATGGCTAACAGAGTCTGGTACCTCTCAGCACATGGAATGTGCAATTTCCACCCCTTTCTCATGAAATGAATACCGAATGCCTATTCGAGAGAATGGCGATCACTTGGCCATTCTAGTTGTTTGTGTATTGTCGCGTTGATCACGCAGTCACGCTTAACACGCCACAGTTCCGAGTAAATTGGTTTTATCGCGTTGTTTAAATCGAATTGACTTCCGCGCACTCGACACATTTAATGCTCCCGCTCGGTTTTCTACATAAAAATGCCGCACTCTGCCCCGAGAAAGGGATTGCAGCCTTTTAAACAAGACACTTTTAGCGTAGAGGATTTTCATAGGGTTCACGCCGTTGGCTTTTCTGGTTCAGTGTAACAGCGGCGCGTGTTTTTAGAGCTCTTAACGAGGCTGTAAAACGTATTTTTCTTTAAAGGATGTTAGCAGAGGAGGACCTTGGAAATGTTTAACTGGTTAAAAAAAAAATAAGTTCAGTCCGTCGCTTTTGTTGTTAAGTTCACCCAATCCAAAGGCCATGAAACACGAAAGCAATGTTTGGGAATTTGTGGCCGGTAATTGTCACCGGCAACGCATTTACACCGAGCAAGCATGTCAAGAGTTCGTCGAGAGTTTGCTGAGAAGTGTGTTTTGCTTGAACAACGCTTTTTATGTGCATGTATGTTGAACTTCTTTCACACCGTACGTAGCCAACCGTGCCAATCGGAGGTGTTTGGCCTACATAGCACTCGACCTTGGGTAGTCATGTGACCACTGTGATCTGATTGGAAGTTAGAAGGAGGGGCGGGGGGGGGGCTTAGAGAAAAAGCAATCAGATTTGTCTCCAGATTGGACATAATGTATATATTTTTTTGTTACAATACCGGAGAAAATTCCGTGCCAACTATTGCATTTACATTTTTTGCAACCAACAATTGCCCTCAAATTATCCCGGTGCGTCGAGATGCCCCCCCGCCCCCCACCCCCGCGCGGCAGAGTTTTTGTGAATTTCATTGGAGGAAGAAAGGAAATCCGAGCGTGCAGTTTCACTCGGACGAGATCGGAGGTCGGCTGTGCCCTCCCTCTTCGTGGAGAACGGATGTATCGCTCGGTTCCACGGCTCTGGTGTCCCAGATTCGGCGACATCTCCACCAATCCGACGTTAAAGCACCATGACGGGGCTTGTGGAGGGGCTTGGTGTGGTGTGAGGGTGTGTGGCTAATACTCAACCTTACCCCAAGGCACATGCACATACCATCATCATTGCCCCCCCCCTCCTGCCCTGCGCTCGCGTGTGTGCGGCGGCACAAGCAACCAACGCTGGCCAGAGCGTGGGTGTGCTAGCAACCAGTTTTTCTGGTTCCACTTCCACCGGTCACGGATTGTTACTTGGCGGGGGCGGGGGGGAGGCCTTAAAAGATAAACTCGTAAAATAAAAGTGTGGCGTTCACGTCCCATTGTGCAGCTGCCACTGCCGCCGCAGCCGCTGCTGCTGCTGCAACAGTAGACTGGGGGGCGGGGGGGGGCTCCCTGGATCTTTGGGCTCTGCTGGGAGTAACCAGAAACTTTACAGTTTGGAGGGAGTTACACCGGTGGGGGTTTTACCCCCCTCCCCTCCAACTTGTGGGAAAAAAAAACACAAGGGGATGGGATGAGGAGTGCTCGCTCGGAGTTGCGCGTGTTTGTCTGCGAGTTATATGCCAGCCAGCCAGCCGGAGGGAGGGAGGGAGTGAGTGCCGGTCATGGGAATGGAGTCATCTGGAAAGCCGCTCTTGGATGGAAATATTTTCAATGAACAACTTTGGCGACGCGCGAGGGTTGTTGACCAACGCACGGCCGAACGTGGGCCGTGAGTCCAGCGGATGGTCACCCGCGTCTCCGCAGAATGCATTGCGCTGACATTTTTCAGCAGGTTACACGTTTTTGTTGGCTTATGCTTTAACATCCGTCGTGTTTTTTTATTCGCGTCAATATTTATTGCACCGCAGTTGTGTTCGCCATTTACTGATAATTCACGAATATATATGTGTACAGCATACACACGCAACCCCACTGTTTTGCGAAACTACAACTTTTCCAGCACACTTTTTGGAGTCATCGCATTGCTGTTTACAACCGTCACACAAACGCCGGTCTTGAACGCACGAGTCGCCCATTCGAGTGAGAATTCTACCGTAAATAACGCGACAACACGCAAACAAGAAACGGCGCTTTTATTCCCAACCCCCTCTCCTGGTGCTGAGAGGAGAAGGGGGCCACTGACATTTCATCTCACTGGCCTTCTTCAGGAAATGCAGTTTTGAATACCACATTCTTCTCTTAGCCTTGCCCCTTGCCCTACGCTTCAAGTGACTATTCCGCTCAACTTGACTCTGTTATGCGTGCATACAGTGCATTCTGCTTGGGTGTGGTGACGCAGTGCTTCGGGTTCAGCGCTGTGAACCCGAGTCCCGATTCGTTGCTCCATCTACACAGTGATCGCCCCCCTCTTGATGTGCGTTCCCAGCCCCCTTTGGCTGCCATTCCATCACTGGTCTCGTCCCAAATGCCATCCGTCACTTCCGCCAATGTGTCCTGCCAAGACCACGTTCCTTCCCTTCAGAGTCAATGTGATGTTTTGATAAATTGCGTTTGTATGTATGTGTGCTGAACTTCTTTCGCACCGTACGTAGCCAACCGTGATAACCGGAGGTGCAGGGGAAGGACAACAAATGAAACACACAAGGCAGTTGTACAGAAATTAGTTTTCAATCTACATGTAAAAGTGCATAGCTCCAGCGGCTTCCTAATATCGGAAGGAAGAGCGTTCCAGACGTCCGCAGAAGCGCATCTGAAAGCGCGCGATGCGGTGACCGTCTTTGTCCGATGGTTTGCCAAAAGCCGCTATGTACAGTGTGTTGAACTTCTTTCACAACGTGCGTAGCCAACTCTGCAAATCGGAGGTGCAACGGTAAAGAAAACCACAATCAGGGCTGCAGAGATTGAAGTTCTTAATAAAGAGGAAATCAAAACATTTTGTATTTGCGCAAGGCTATCGCCAAGGCCCGCAGGACAGGAGCGTCTCCTCACAGAAATAAAATAGTTTCCTGCCCACAAGCTGATTGGCTTTCCAGACAAATATTATCGAGCAAAATTATAGATCGGTTTTGACCTTTTGGATTTAATCACCAGACTTTGGTTTGTCACTGAACGATTTTATGTTTTACCATGTGGGGCCCACTGAGCTATATGGCTCTTTTTAAGAATCGACCTGGCTATCAAAAATGATTGCTCAACGAAGTGGCTTATCTTGTAGAAATGTATCGCAGCCAAATACTCTTTACGCACGTTGATCCAAATGTGGAGGGGAAAAACTGGAGGAGTCTGGGTCGGGATCGAACCCACGACCTTCTGTATACCAGGCGAGGCAGTTACCATCTCATCAGGGTCGGGATCCAACCCACGATCTCCTGTATACCAGGCGAGGCAGTTAACATCTCATCAGGGTCGGAATCGAACCCACGACCTCATGTATTCCAGGCGAGGTAGTTAATATCTAATCAGGGTCGGAATCGAACCCACGACCTCCTGTATACAAGGCGAGGTAGTTAACATCTCATCAGGGTCGGGATCGAACCCACGACCTCCTGCATAACAGGCGAGGTAGTTAACATCTCATCAGGGTCGGGATCGAACCCACGACCTGCTGTATACAAGGCGAGGTAGTTAACATCTCATCAGGGTCGGGATCGAACCCACGACCTCCTGCATAACAGGCGAGGTAGTTAACATCTCATCAGGGTCGGGATCGAACCCACGACCTCCTGTATGCCAGGCAAGGTAGTTAACATCTCATCAGGGTCGGGATCGAACCCACGACCTCCTGTATGCCAGGCAAGGTAGTTAACATCTCATCAGGGTCGGGATCGAACCCACGACCTCATGTATACCAGGCGAGGTAGTTAACATCTAATCAGGGTCGGGATCAAACCCACGACCTCCTTCATACCAGGCGAGGTAGTTAACATCTCATCAGGGTCGGGATCGAACTCACAACCTCCTGCATACCAGGCGAGGTAGTTCACATCTCATCAGGGTCGGGATCGAACCCACGACCTCCTGCATAATAGGCGAGGTAGTTAACATCTCATCAGGGTCGGGATCGAACCCACGACCTTCTGTATACCAGGCGAGGCAGTTACCATCTCATCAGGGTCGGGATCGAACCCACGATCTCCTGTATACCAGGCGAGGCAGTTAACATCTCATCAGGGTCGGAATCGAACCCACGACCTCATGTATTCCAGGCGAGGTAGTTAACATCTAATCAGGGTCGGGATCGAACCCACGACCTCCTGTATACAAGGCGAGGTAGTTAACATCTCATCAGGGTCGGGATCGAACCCACGACCTCCTGCATAACAGGCGAGGTAGTTAACATCTCATCAGGGTCGGGATCGAACCCACGACCTCCTGTATACAAGGCGAGGTAGTTAACATCTCATCAGGGTCGGGATCGAACCCACGACCTCCTGCATAACAGGCGAGGTAGTTAACATCTCATCAGGGTCGGGATCGAACCCACGACCTCCTGTATGCCAGGCAAGGTAGTTAACATCTCATCATGGTCGGGATCGAACCCACGACCTCCTGTATGCCAGGCAAGGTAGTTAACATCTCATCAGGGTCGGGATCGAACCCACGACCTCATGTATACCAGGCGAGGTAGTTAACATCTAATCAGGGTCGGGATCAAACCCACGACCTCCTTCATACCAGGCGAGGTAGTTAACATCTCATCAGGGTCGGGATCGAACTCACAACCTCCTGCATACCAGGCGAGGTAGTTCACATCTCATCAGGGTCGGGATCGAACCCACGACCTCCTGCATAACAGGCGAGGTAGTTAACATCTCATCAGGGTCGGGATCGAACTCACCACCTCCTGCACACCAGGCGAGGTAGTTAGCATCTCATCCGGGTCGGGATCGAACCCACGACCTCCTGCATAACAGGCGAGGTAGTTAACATCTCATCAGGGTCGGGATCGAACCCACGACCTCCTGCATCCTAGGCGAGGTAGTTAACATCTCGCCACCGTTGGTTGCCAGATATTATTGGCCTAGACCACTCCTAAGAAACCACGTGCCCCTGGATATTGAAAAATGAAAAATAAAAGTATAAAGCAAAATGCTATCGTGTGATGTATGCACGATGCGTTTGATTGGCACTTCAAAGTCCACTCTCCCCTCCACTTCCCACTCAAAGATGACACGGTCATATAAATTGCCATTTTACAACAAGCGTTTTATCGTTTAATATCTGCCTCGTATATATATATCTCAATTTGTACGTATCGTTCAGCACTTCAGATGAGAATGTAAAAATAATAGCCTCTGTTTGAACTCGAATTTCGTTAAATTTCGATTTAAAGCTTTCGTGACTGCAGGGATTCATCTTCTTGGTTCTTTCGGTAAAGTCACGTAGAAGGTAGATAATAAAAATAAAACATAATAAAATAATTCTCACGACGTTTGTGGCCGAAACGTTGTGAGAATTATTTTATGATGTTTTATGTTTATTATTTTATTATTTCCCTTCTACGTGACTTTACCGAAAGAACCAAGAAGTCGAATTTCATTGTAACGCTCCTGCAAATTAAACTCTGCTCGTATTCGGTGGGGTAACGGCGAGCGGAGGCGCTCGTTTGAGATCGCGAGCCGTGACTTGCTACACAGCATATGTCGTTGGGAGGAGGGGGGGTCCCCACTAAAGAGATGCTTTCCAGGGAGCATGCTGTCTCCTGCTCCTTCCGTTTCGAGTGACAGCGTCGAAGCCTCGTTAGCAGGGTGTGGTGGACGGAGTGGGGGTGGCGAGTCCATTTATTCGTTTGTACAGCGATTCCAGTCCCAGGCCTAATCCATTGCCACCCCCGCACCCCCGCACCCACCCACCTCTCCGGCTCCTATTGCAAACACCGCCACGTTCCCCAGGGGAACCGCAAACCAATTTGGTTCAAGCAACATCATCAATAATGCAGGTGCCTTCTGGAGCCTCCCGAGAAGCGCCTTGGCAGACGATTGATCAGCAGTTTGCAGGGAAGAGGTGGATTATTACCATTATTATATCATCAACGGTCATTATCTACCCGCTGCTGGATGAAGGCCCCCCCTACCCGAGCCGTCGCCATGTCCGGTAGGCTCGCGACGCAGCAATCCGTTTTGTTGAAATGATTTCGCTGGGACGCGTGAACTCCTCTGACCACCTCCGCCCCTGTATTGAGGCCTGCCCAGCGCCTCTTGCAACAAGTCACCGAATCTGCTGGGCGAAGGCCTTGCTATGCGGCCGCCATCCTTCGCGGTCCTGCGATGTTGTCACAACAATCCATCTCACTCCGGCACGTTAGTTAACCCTTTCCCATTCCGTTTTCCTTCCGAACCCGAAGAAGAATTAAAACAAAGTAACTTTGTCGGTACTGGGGTGCCCACAAGGCCATGCGGGAGGGTGTGTGGCACAGTTTGGCACCAGCTATCATAGATTGCGGTCGTGTCGCTACAGTTCTCCGCGGTGAGTACAACGGCGCTATGCCTCTCGTTCTGAGATTCATCGGTGAACGGGACCCACCCTGCAACCTGCACATGTCTCGAAACAGGAATGGGTTAATCCCATCGCTCATGGGTGGCATATCCAGATGATTTGCAAGCACACACCTGTATATGGTTCGTCGAGAAGCGTGGATTACAACTGGAAGGCAGCCATTCCTTTTGCTCGTTTGCACACCCCAACGGTTTGAAGGCTGGTCCCAGTTTGGGGTTGCAATTCGATTAAATGATCGATTTCAGTTTACCATGTTTCTACCGTCCTGTATTTCTTGCGTCAAAACAACATTTGTCCGGTGATATCGTTTGGTGCCCTTTGTCTGAAAATAACTGTCATGTGATGAATAGATAACCACGTATGTGACCCTTCGTCAGCGCACCAGTGCAGTACAGCAACAAAATAAGGTCAAAGGAAATTCTCAAATGAATATTAATTTACGTTGGTCCATCTTGGAATCCAGTTTGTGGATAGACGACGGTGGATTATTCCTTTTGATCAGACTGGCCCCGGTCATGGGAATGTAGAATTGCCATCGCTTGCGCATGGCCGTGAAAAAAAAAAACATTTTACGCCCCGTTGCTGGTTTTATCGGTGTGACACACAGACTTGATTTTGCTTGCGAGTGGACTTTGCTGCTTTATAATATTGGTGTTGAAAGCCGATCATGTTGATGGACTAAAGCATGTTTGTATTTACACTGCATGTGGAGAGAGAACCCATAGTGGGGGTTCTGCTTATGCGGTAAATGATTTCACCCATCATGCACCGCAAAACAACACGTGAGTTTGTATTTCATATTTTTTTCCACGCTGCTCAAAGGTTAAGACCAGACGGTTGCCTTTAGCTTCCCGGCCACATTGGGAGAAGAGAGGGAAGGGAGACTATGGGACCTTTTTTGTCGCTATCAAAAATGATGAAAAACAAAAATAGGTTTTAGCCTTTTTGCCAATGAAACAGGTGTTAAGATGTTAAAACACCACATAGATGCATTTTGCAAAGGCATCAAGTCTGCATTTACCACGCAAAGTTGTGGTAAAACATGCAAACATACATGCTCTGACAATATATGCATTGTCTTTGAAACTGATTGGCCTAACCAGAGACAGCTTTCTTTTTTTACGGCCTTGCCTCACGACTGTTAAACATGCTGGTTTTTTTCGCATGTTTTGCCACAAGTATGTGCGGTTAACGCAGACTTAATGCCTTGCAAAAAAAGTATCTACGTGACGTTTAAACATCCTGACAGCTGTTTTATTGCCAGCAAGGCTTAAACCTATCCTTATTTTTCATCGGAGGGAGGGGTGGTGGTGGGGGGGGAATAACCAAGAAGGGAGAGCAATGGACAGATAATGAGACGGCTGAATGGAGACGTTGACAACGGGAGGCGTTGAAGGGGAAAATGCCCTTCTAATAATGTCTCATCCTAAGCCGGCTCACGGTGGCGCTTAATTGGGTACGTGTTGGAGGCCGTTGTTTTGCCACCTTGTGAATTGTTACGAATGGCCGCTCCTCCAAAGCCAATCAACTCTTTGACTCGAGCGAGCACCAATTACCCTGACGAGGCGATTGTATTTGCCGCTAATGTCATGGCCCGGGCTAATGGCCTGCCGCAAGTCTAATTTATTCCTGCAAATAAGTAGCATTTTCCTCCTGTGTGCAAAGGCAACCAAAAGTGCTCCGTGCGTGCATAGTCCCACCGCAGTACATGTTCTGAATGTGTTTGTTGCGGTTGAATGCACTGCAAATCACCTGAATCTCAAGACTTCAAGAGGGGTCCTGTTCGTGGGATGATGTTTGGACCACTTCCTTTTTTTTTTAAAGAACAGTTTTTATACTCCGGTCGTGCATTCACCAGTGTGCAGTAGTGGACTGCGCCAGCCGGTGTTAGATTCACTCTACGGGAAGTGCGTTACTTGGATCACTGACGCTTGTGGCCATATATAAAGTGATGCTGGGAGGAACCTCCTGGTTACACCAGCCCACAGGGGATTATTGTGTCCGTCGTGCAGGGAGGGGCTGGGTGGGGAGGGAGGGGTGGGACTGGGTGGGGAGGGGCTGGTCACCCCGTGGTGCCCTTATAAAACTCAACGTTTAACCTACTCACGCCGGCTTGTGCCCGCACTCACAGTCGGGCATATTTGCGGAATACACCACGCCGCCGTTGACCCAGGCCAATGACCGAGCAACCTAACGTTCCTACCAGCTCCCTCCGCAGGACAATGTGTTTGATTTCTAGCATTTGTAAGTGCTTAGCTTGAGACTTGACACCGTGCCCGACGAGTGAAACCGATCGACCTAAAGGACCATCATTTTTGTGAGGCCAAAAAACAAATTGTGAATGTTTTGCTTGTGCACGCTCGACGCGTCATGTAAAAGCGTCCCTAGATGTCTGCACCGCTGACCAAACGCTTGTCGAGACAAACGAATTGACGGATCCAATGTAGATAAATTTACATTGGCCAATGAAGAAATCCAGTTTGTGGATAGACAACGGTGGGTTTTTATTTTATTTTGATGAGACTTGTGGTTGTCACCGCGCATCAATGAGTGGCATTTCAGTGGCCATGCGTTGGGTCCGGTTCTAATTCAAAAAGTCCTTCCACGGCTGTGATTGTTGCATTGTTTCCACGACGGAGGCAAAGATGTAAATAATAGATCACGACGTTTCGATCGCAACACAAGCGAGCCTCATCAGGTGAGTAGCAGCTTGTGTTGCGATCGAAACGTCGCAATCTATTATTATTTCTACCCACGTGACTTTACCGAAAGAACCAAAGAGGATGTGCTCCTGCAGTCACGAAAGCTTCAAATCCAGATTGGACTATTGTCTTGTTAAGTGGACACCTAAACAGGCCAGTCCGGTAATAAAACTTGCAAGTTTAAGGAAACAAAAAATGCTTCCGGATTAATATCTGCATATTAATTGCTCGTTGCCGTGTGTGTACATATAATTATATGTAAATTTGCACCATTCGACGTTTGATTAATGTGACTGATTACAAAACCTTCATACACGGCTTCCCAAGACTGTGAGTCACGTCAGGTTTGTGAATTGTGTACAGTATATATGATTTTAATTTACAGATAAGCACTATCATAATCGGCCGTGATCAGTCCACTGCTGAATGAAGGCCTCTCCCAAGCCATTCCCATTTTTCCCCCCCACACAATCCCTGCATTGTAATAAATCGCTCAGCACCTTGTGCCTACACATGAATGAGCTGTCCTCGTACCTCAATGTTGCCGGTGGACCTTCTCTCTCTCTCTCTCCGGACGCTTTTTGTCCCTTGACAGTTGGTTGCTCTGTCGGTGACCATCGGCCACCGTCCCCCCGTCTCAGGACGCGTCCTGGTCCAAGCCCACTTGGTGTTCTTGAGCGTTTGAATGATGTCGCGTAGTAAAAAAAAAAAACCCGATTTAAAACTAAACACATTTTTATTCTACCAGGTAATGAATGCCCACTGAGTTGTGTAGCTCTCTTTCAGAAGCGACCTGGCATCACAAACCATAGCGCAACGAAGTTGTTCATCACGCGGAACATTTAGAGCAGCCAAGTACTCCAGACGCATCGTCTCGATTGTAAATGTGGAGGGAACAACCGGAGGACCCGGAGGACAAATCCACGCGGCCGCGGGAAGAGAGACACGCAAACTCGGAATATACAGCAGCAGCAGGCGTCAGGGTCGGGATCAATCCCACGACCTCCTGTATGCCAGGTGAGGTAGTAAACATCTCGCTGCCACGGCGCCCATTCTTTGACCCGTGCGCGTTCTCTCGCGCACCGGTGTGTCCGTCATTCCGTCTCTCGGTGTAATTCCGAGCATGCGTCTCGGTGCGTTTTTTTTGTGTGCGCACCTTTTCGGCGTTCTGTTGTTGTTATTCTACTCATGATTACGAATACCCGTGTCTCTGAGCCATGTCTCTAAGCAGGCAGTCCACCAAAAGTCACTTCGCGTTCAACTCAAACTCGGTAGCAGTTTGCGAGCGGTCGTTGGTGCCAATTTAATGAAGGTGCCACAGATTGCCGTGGGTGTTTCACGAGGCGTGGATTGCCCAGAGGGTGTTCATTAAAAAAGCGGTGAGCGATGGGAATCATCAGCATGGGAACCAGATATATTTTAACTACTGAATTTCGCGAGTGAGCGTGTGTTGGCCTGTGTGTGTTCTGCCTCAAATGAGTACCTGGTGCGGTGTGTACACATCGCCATTAGGGAGACAAAGGCGGTCGGGCGTGGTGCTGGCCACCCACCCCCTTGTGTACCGTTCTGGCCTTCATAGGTGCTCGCTAACAGCACTTGCCCCTACATTCTGTTAAGGCTATACGGGGGATCTTTGTCTTTTTTGTTCTGCAGCATAAGCTAAATTTTGACTTGAAGCTTTCGTGACTGCAGGAATTAATATTATTTGGGTCTTTTGGTAAAGTCACGTAGATCGGTTCAAAGAATATAACAAACAAAATAACTAAAGACTACGAAGTTTCGATCACAACACAAGCGATCGTCATCAGGAGGAAAGAGGAGACTGTCTGCTGAAAGCAGACAGTTGTTAGCTAGTTAGACGCAGAGTTGACGTAGAATTGGCCAAGTCAAATGCAAACGCCATTTTTTTGTTTCCATCAGTGATCACATGGGGATCATGAAACACCCTGCGTGGCATGCAAAATGGTATTTCATACGCACGCGTTTCCTCTGGACATTCCAGTCTCCTCCCATGCACACACGTAAACGATGAAGGCGCAGCCCCGCAACCTTTTGCTCACGCCACTGCTGGGAGCTCTCAAAGCGCCCCTCCTAGCGTGTATTTGGCCTACTATTCCACACTGGCCAGACACCTTGGAGGAGGCGAAAGGTAGTTGCACGTGATGCCGTCGCGCGCGACCCGCCGATGGACTAACTGTGGCGTGCCCATTTGCACCGCTGGGTGGATAGAGGCCAGAGGTCAGAGGGGATTTGAGAAACCTGCACCAATGTCAGCCCCACTGAGACACGGTCAAGCACCGAAAGTACCCCCCATCCCCCGCCTCCCACGCGGGTTTTCTGTCCCCCCTCCCCAGACACCATCGACGCGTTGTGCCGGGCTTGTGTGCCTGCCGTGAAGAAAAACCAAATAAGAAACCAGCAGCATTGTTTCAAAACAAAAAGACAAAATTGACCCATCCTATATAGCAGGGGCCCTCTCCTGGATGTGATCGTTTTATCCTCCGTCAGAGACTTCCTCCGAGTAGAACGTTGTGTTCATCACGTTAGCTGGAAGCATCGCGGTTTTGAGCCCGGGCTGTCAAATTTGCAGACTCATCGCTCTGCTATGGGGGGTGGTGGGGGGGGCAAACGTCATTCAGCCCTTCCCCCCCCCTCTCCAGACGTTCGTCTTGCGCGTTTTCGGCTCCTCGGCTGAACACTGTGTCACGTCACGCGGGGTGTTATTTGGCGTTCAATATTTCTTGGCAGAGCGTGTTTAGCCCGGAGGAGGGGACCCTACCCTGACACGGCTTGCCTTTGGCAGTCGTTGTGGGCTTAGCATGCTGCAATGCGTCGGTGCCAAGTTGTCATTTTGTCAGCCGGAGGTGACTGATGTCTTTCGGATATCGCTCGAGCCAACGAAACCGCACCCAGAACCACTTACATCTAATTTAGTTTGGCAGGCTTCGCAGCATTCAGAAGTTAGGTACAGGGTCGCCTGGTGTGGTGTGTAATCTTGGACTGACTGCACACCCATCTGAGCGAGCAGTGTTGTCATGCGAGATTTAAAAAAAAATGTATTTTCGTGCATACTGAGCACAGGTTCAAAGGCCTAAATATACCAAGTGGCTCTCACAAACGGCATTATTTCACTTGTGATAACAGTGATTGGGTGAAATTTCGATTTGAAGCTTTCGGCGACTGCAGGGATTCATATTCTTGGTTCTTTCGGTAAAGTCACGTAGAAGGGAATTTATTATTATTATTTTATTATTTCCCTTCTACGTGAGTTTACCGAAAGAACCAAGAATATAGTGATTTGGTTCTTGAATTAGGTAAGGTTATAAGAGCTTTGGAAAAGAGACGATGGGAGGTAATCCAAAAGGTGTACATGTATGTTGAAATTCTTTCGCACCGTATGTAGCCAACCGTGTTAATCGAAGGTGCGGGGAAGGACAACAAGCTTAAAGACAAATGGCAGGCACGAAAGAATAGAGTTTACAAAACTCATCTCAAAACGTGGAGCAGTGTGTCTGGACAAAACGAGAACGAGCAGTGCCGTGACCTGCGGCGTGGTGGTTTGAAGACAGTGTGGGTGGGACGGAACAGAGTCTGCTTGTAGTCCGATTCCTCCACGTGGGTTGAGGAACCGCCGAGTGAAGTTCACGGGAACTGTGGCGGAAGAGTGCATCGATGTATTCGCTGCGAATGAAATCTCGTTCGTTCGCCAAATATCTGAAGAATGAAAATTGCAATCGGATGTTTGCTCACTTTTTTTCGCACGAGAAAATTAAGTGCCGGAAATAAATGTCGCAAATGTGTTCTTTGCAGATATGTAATGAGTATTTAGAAATATTATTTGGTTTTGGCATTGACCAGGCACCCATGGTTTAGATGAGTGGTGCTCTTGCCAATAACGTCTGGCAACCCAGCAGCAGCATTAATTTATACAAACCTGAGCCGATGGGGAGCCAATGGTCTAAAGCAAGTCCAGAGAGCGTTGTGCTGGTTGAAATTAATACGACCGGATCAAACATATCTCAAAAGCCCAAATATTGATGCAATCCTGCACCTTGTATTTTTCATGTGGGGTGTGTATAGAATGGAAGTCAAACTAAGTATCCATAATGCACCGCATCAATGGATAATGAGTTTTCAGCCACTTTATTGCATCGAAAAAATAAACGCATAACTTTTTCTTAGGGCTCAAACAACGGTGTTAAATAATATACTTAACAAATGATCCCCTGAGCGACACACTTGTTAGCTCTAAAATTGGAAACGCTGCCGCAAGCACCGGCATCGTTAAACAACCCGCTTCGATGTTTTGTCAAATTAGCTTTTGAGCGTTTGTTGCGCAATGGCCCGCTCGCGCGCGTGTCTGCGTGGCTGTCAGACGTGGCAACTCATTCATCCGGAGGCGTTCGCGCCGCCGAACCGGTGAGCCGTGTCAGCGCATAGTCCCTGGCGCCCTCCGTCTGATTTCACAATGCAAGGCACGGTTTTACGTTTGTTAGCCAGAGTCTCATCATTGCCCTTACCTAGGCTGCCATGCGGTATACTGGTTGGCACGCTGCACTGGCAGTCCAGACGTCGCCAGGTTCGTTCCGTATGTAGGTACGTGTGTTGAACTTCTTTTGCACCGTACGTAGCCAACCGTGATAACCGCAAGGTGCGGGCGAACTGGAGGTTCTCTTTTTGAGGCAGTTGAAACTGTTGTTTTAATCTTGATTTGAAGCGTTCGTGACTGCACGGAGGCAGCTCTCGCCTGAAGACGGTCGCTTGTTGTTGCGATCGAAACGTCGCGATCTATTATTTTTCTATTGTTTTAGGATGATTAATTACCCCCCCCCATCCACCCTGCAGGACAAACGTGTGTACGCCGCGGTTAGTCGATCGACGGGTCGCGTGTGGTCGTGCAAAGTGTGGGTAACCCACCTCTTTCGAGTGTTGAAGAGTAGGCCAAAGTGCGCTCCTAGTAGCGGAGGCCCTTCTGCCAGCAATGGTGTGAGCGAGTGAATAAGCGAGTCAGGTGTGGGTACCAGTTCAGATGTAACTCGCCACATGTTGGCTGGGAATTGAACTCGGGTCACCGGGTGCATAGAGAAATGCACTAAACTACTGAGATGTCACTGCTCTACCCCAATTATTATTTTGCACATGTAATAATGATGATCAATTGCAATGCTAATGGTTAGCGCAGAGGTTTGAAAGCAATTCGTCCGAATTTGGTTTCGAGAAAAGGCTGAAAGATAATTGAAACGGGGTGTTTTGATCCTCTGCCGAAATGAACAATACGCGAGGCAGCGATGGAATTCAGGGACGGGAGAAAACACCACACGAAGTGCGACAGAGGCTGAATGTGACCACGGCAGACACGGGGCCACAAATTACTCGTTTGGTGTTCATCCAGAGAGCCACCCATTGCACACTGCACTGGTAACCCAACGCTGGCCCGGGGTAATTCAATTCGGGGGCAATGTACAGGCTGGGCGAGTCGGTATTTGTTTGAGGAATGTGAGCGTGTGGTTGTTGTTGTTGTTGTTTACGATCGTACACCACTGCAAACGCAGCAGCAGCAGCAGCATCATCAGCACCTCCAGATTATTGATACCCAATGTTTCGTCACTCCATCACGACTTGCTGCCAACGTTGAGCCCAGCGGTAAAACGTACACATTTTCAACAATTACGTTTCCACATGCGGGTGATCCGTTTATGGGATACCTTACTGACTTCTAATATTGTGAAAGGGATGGCTTTACAACTTACAGAGGGAGGCATTGGGAGGCTTTGAAATGAAGTGCCCTTCTCTCCGCAACTTCACCCTACGGTAGTCACGGAGCGGCAGCCCAGGAATAGAACGCGTCCGTGAGGAGATGGAGTGATGAAATGCTTTCATATGCGGGCCCCACTCCATTTGATTAGCACACCACAGGATCGCTAGGGGGGTGGTGGCGGCTTGGATTGATCGTGGGGTATCTGTGAATGGATCGCCCCTGTGCATCTCGGTGTGATGCACCTTACAGGCACTCTTTGGTTCTTCGGGTAAAGTCGCGTAGTTATAAATGAAATAAAATAAAACAATTCTAGATTTGAGGTTTTCGTAACTTCAAGGATCCATACTCTTTGTTTTTTTTCGGAAAAGTCACGTAGGTGAAAAAAGAAATTTAAATGAAAACAAATAAATGAAATCACGACGTTTTGTGTTGCCTCCGAAATGTCGTGATTTAATTCATTTGTTTTCATTTAATTTTTTTTACCTACGTCACTTGACCGAAATAAAGCAAATCACGACGTTACACGGCGAGCCTGAACCTGCGCCCCTTGGCAGCAGGCAAGCGTGCCGATTTGAAGAATTCCCACGCGAGCACAGTGGGAATCGGCGTGATTCACGCGGCGAGTCCTGCGAGCGACGTTCACAAAGCCCGTGGATCCCGTTTCATTGACAACGCAACTAATCTTTGCCGCCAAAGCCGGCCTAATGCGCACCGAATTAAATAGCGTGTTCTATTTCAGCGCTTAAACACAATAACGTCGGGTGATTAGAAGACGCGGCTCAAAGTGTAACAGTGTTTTGAATACCGGTAACCTAATGCAAGCATCCGCAGCCCACAGTGCTGTTGGAGTGCACCGAGGAAGCGCGGTACGGCACACGAGGGGTGGCGTGGCGAGCATCGTGCGTTGGCCAGCGTTGTCTCCCCACTTGCGGTGACAGCACCATCGTATCAGGCACTCGATGGAGGCCGAGATGACCTCGGGAAGAGAATCCGCGGATAGGTTTTTGGATACCGATTGCCAACGATTTGCGAAATCTGGGAATTGAACCCGGTGTAACAGGCTAAAATAAGCCCCTGCCCCGATTAAACCCGGGGAATAGTTTGGCCCAGGCCAGAGTATAACCGGGGGGATAAAGTGTCCTCGGCTAAACTATACCCCCTGGGGTTTAAACTAGACTGGGCCAGACCATACCCCTCCAGGATAGAAGATGCCCCATGTGAAAGTTCAAACGAACTTCAATCGATATCTAAAAAGCGTATACATGGAAGTAAGATTCTCAATTTGATCAATTGAATCATTTTTAGGGTTAGGGTTAGGGATAGGGTTAGGGATAGGGTTAGGGATAGGGTTAGGGATAGGGTTCGGGATAGGGTTCGGGATAGGGTTAAGGTTATGGTTAGGGATAGGGTTATTATTAAAGTTTTTCTGGTTGAAACAATCAAAGTCTGTGTGTTTACAGTTTTAAATAAAATGTTGGAAAAATTTAGTAATTCATGTGTATATCGCTCAACACTATTACTATTATGGGGGCATGATTTGGCCTAGAGGGGCATAAATTGTCCTAGGCCATACTATACCCGGGTATAATCTAGCCTAGGTCGTTTTAACCCCGGGTATACTACGGCCTGGGGGTATACTACGGCCTGTTACACCGGGTTGCCAGAATCTATGCCACTCACTTAGCCACTACTCCCCAAACACATACACGCACGCGTCATACGTTCACACCCACCACATTTGTACGAGCAAAAGAATTTGGAAAGTTGTTGTTAAATGCTTCGTCGTCTGTGGTGATCACTCGATAAGGGCACTTGCCTTTTTGATTCCAAGGGTCATGGTCACG
Organism: Lampetra planeri; assembly: GCF_965212315.1. Taxonomy (NCBI): domain Eukaryota; kingdom Metazoa; phylum Chordata; class Hyperoartia; order Petromyzontiformes; family Petromyzontidae; genus Lampetra; species Lampetra planeri. The sequence continues at coordinate 21,995,732 of NC_136110.1, forward strand.
ATCGCCTTTCGGGAGTCTGCAAATGGGCGCATCCCGGCGAGGCTGAATATTCTCATGGAGAACTCGACAGCATTCATCTCGGAGACTGGTTCTGCCCCGGTGTGAGGGCGCAATCCCGCAGGTTGCGTGTGGCCTTCGGGGCAGCTGCGGTGATCTGGCAGAGGGTCGGAAGCGATGGCACCGAGGTGTGGCGGCATCTACGGCTTTGGCCACAACGGCATCTCGATCTCGATTGGGCCATAGGAATGTTGAATTTCGACCGCTATCTCGGGATGGTCAAAGGAGAGATGTGCTTTGCTCTTTGACCTTTGGGTGTGGAGTCGGGGTGACGCAACACGCACAAACGGTGAGGGTATTTACTCTGTATTCGCTTGCAAACTGCAGGCACTCCTCTGTTCCGAGGAGTTAACTCGTCATTTGCGGAAAGTATTAAAGCCGCTCTTCAAAATGTGTTCATCGGGTCGTGCCGCCGCATTCTTACAAAAGCTGTCCGACGTTTCGCTGCACGTGCTGAAGACGCTCGCAGCGCGTTTAGCGAAAACAACGGACACAAGTGCCCAACTATACGCGGCACATCCCAAAGACACGTCGGAGATTTATGCAGCACAACTGGCAAAACCTACGTCCGTAACATATTCTAATTGGCTTACGTAACTCATTTCTTTAGAGCTGCATTCTGTGTTTTCATTTTGTTGTCCTTCCCGCGCACTTCCGATTAGCACGGTTGGCTACGAAAGAAGTTCCACATACACGCATTCACATAACCAGTCGCAGTTGTGAATGCTTCCCCGCAGAGATCTCCGCAGAGATCTCCGCATCACGCGGGTGTGGGGTGTGTGCGCGGAACGCGTCAGGAAAAGCCTCCGCCGCGTTGTATTCACTAAAAGCGGGTTCGGTGGCGCCGGGTACGGCACATTCGTCTCGCCGGCCACACTCCGTTTGTGGTCCTTCCCCCACACCTGTGATAAGCACGGTTGTCTACGTACGGTGCGAAAGAAGTTCAACAAACACGTGGGCACGCACAGCTCGCACTTTCTCAGCTCCCCGCCACAGCCTCCGCAAGCCTCGCGGGACTCCGCGCGGCGTGCGCACCGCCACCGCCACCGCCGCTCTGCAACGGTTTCATTCCCACTGCGTCTTCTGGACCAATTTCAAATGTGTGCGCAGCGCTGTGTTTCGCTAGCCAATTTGAGTGGCAGCGGCTAATTGAAGTGGACTTGCCGGCCAGCGAAAACCCCTCGGTGGGACAGGTGCATGCTCGCTGCCAGGAGCTGCACATGCGACGTTTTGCTTTTTGTGCCGCGGTGATGATTATTAAACGCGGAAATCCGTTCCGTGGAAAATCACTGGTGACCTCGCGAAACATTTGCTGCGCCAATCCGCATTGATCTATTTGGAGGATTTAAATTAGTTTTTATCTTTTCATATAAAACATAATTCTGTATAGTTTTTCAATAGCCAAGGATACAGTGGGAATATCAAAGGGAGGGCGAAACAGCATCGGTTTGTCAGTTGTTTTGTTATCTTCCAGGAGCAATGATCACTATGTGACGGGGGAGGGTAGCGCAGTGTCCGGAGTCCCTTCTCCCCGGCCCCCAATTCCACGGTTACATTCATGCTGGGGTTCGGTAAAAATGGGCACCACATGGCCCCGTATTCATTCTCTCTCCTTCCCTTTCAACCCATGGCCAAGCGGCTCCATTCACGCCAGGGTGAGGATTTAAATTGTTCAATGAAAAGAAGGGTGTTATCACTATGAGACCTCCTTTACCAGTGGCTACTACTATATTTTGCCACTGGTAAAGGAGGTCTCATAGTGTAAATTCTTACCCCGAGCTCTCAATACTCTGATAGTGCGCTGTTTTTGAGTTGTACGCCTTTTGGCGTCATCTGGTCCAACACCAATGGAGACTAGGCTCTAAGAAAAGCTGTCTCGGGTGTGGACCAATCAACTTCAAGGACAACTTCAAGGACAGTGCATATCATTATCATCATCATCAGAGTTGTTTCTTTTTGTTTGCATTTTGACTGCTTGTGTTGTGGTTATTGCAAACATGATGCCTTGTATAAAGGTGTCAGTTTTGTACCAGTTTTAAGGGTAAAGACCTACTGCTATAAGGGCGTTATCGTTTCGTTTTCTTGGCAAGCTTTGATCAACACTTGCAACTTAACGCAAAGCAACGCGCGTAGCACAAGGTTACATATCCGACTCGGCGGGAGGGAGGGACTGAGATGTCGGCGGATATATGAAAAGGTCAGATATGTGAACATCTACGAGAACATTACAGCTGCAACCACGCACGCGCATACTCCACTGGGTTGTAGGTGCAGGTAGCTTTGTCAGACCGGAGAAGTCACAGCTGGTTGTATGCTGGAACGATATAGATTTAGAGCAGAAATCCTCAAGTACCATGATTAAGATGACAATACTGGGTGGCATGACCACCACTGTAAATGTTTTTATCGGGCAAAAACAAACTCTGAGGTCGCGTGCGACGGCCGGGATGCAGGAGGTGTTTTAAATATTATATGTACTTATTTATTTACAGTCCCTTTTATTTGCGTGATGATTTGTTTACCTCTCCTATACTTTGCACTTCTGCCGTGTGTTTATGTTGTTTGCTACTGTATCTCGCTGACATCTGTGAATAAAAGAGCTTCATAGCTCATCGGATTCCTCCTGCAGCGTGAACAAATATTCGGATTCAGTTTGCTACTCGCTCGCACGTAGGAGGCGAAGGGAAAGGTGAACTTTGTGGGAGCTGGTGGGGGGGGAAGGGGGTTTGTGTTGCGGAACTCGATTATTAAATTAACGCTTCCGTTTTCCAGCAATAAATAACTTTAATAGCCGCATTGTGGAATTGTGACTCCCAGAGGGGGGGGAGGCCTCCACGTTTGTGGGGGCGGGGAGGTCGCCTAAAATCCTTTCAACCAAAGGGGAACTTCGCCGTGACTCTGCGCCGGTGTGTGAGCGATCACACCGATACGCATCCCCGAAGGGCTGCGGTGCAAGGCCAATTTCCATTTCTGTTGAGTCAATTTTATTTTATTTTTCGATTTAAAGCTTTCGTGACTGCAGGGATTCATCTTCTTGGTTCTTTCGGTAAAGTCACGTAGAAGGGAAATAATAAAATAATAAATATAAAACATCATTAAACAATTCTCACGACGTTTCGGCCACAACGCAAGTAGCCGTCATTCAGACTCTGTCTCCTCGACAGACCTGTTCTCCACCTGAGGACGGCTACTTGCGTTGTGGCCGAAACGTCGTGAGAATTATTTTAGTATGTTTTATTTTTATTATTTTATTATTTCAATTCTACGTGACTTTACCGAAAGAACCAAGAAGAATTTTATTTTAGTTAAATAT